>NC_135785.1:237588544-238188544 GCF_051106095.1 Pogona vitticeps | reverse complement strand
CCTCCAACAACTCATTGCTATCGTTTTAACAAGGCCTGCCAAGACTTTGGATTAACAATCAGCCTAAAGAAAACAAAGTCATGGGCCAGGGCATGGACTCACCTCCCTTTATTACCATCTCCATTCAAGAATTGGAGGTTGTTCATTACTTTGTGTACCTTGGCTCAACGATCTCTGACACTCTTTCCCTAGATGTCGAGCTGGATAAACGCAATGGCAAAGCAGCTACCATGTTCTCTAGACTCACAAAGAGAGTATGGCTTAATAAGATGATGGTATATACCAAGATCCCCTTCATGGATTGCTGCCTTGTCGTGGCGAAGGGGCTTGAGTAACTCAGAGAAGCTATGGGCTATGCCGTGCAGGGACACCCAAGACGGACAGGACATAGTGGAGAGTTCCGACTAAACGCAATCCACCTGGAGTAGGAAATGGCACTGCCACTCCAGTATCTTTGCCAAGAACGCCCCATGATCAGAAACGAAAGGCTAAAAGATATGACGCTGGAAGATGGGCCACTCAGGTCTAAAGGCATCCAACATGCTACTGAGGAAGAGCGGAGGACAAGTACAAGTAGCTCCAGAGCTAATGAAGTGGTTGGGCCAAAGCCGAAAGGATTCTCAGCTGTGGACACACCTGGAAGTGAAAGGAAAGTCCGATGCTGCAAAGAAAAATATTGCATGGGAACCTGGAATGTAAGATCTATGAACCTTGAGAAGCTGGAGGTGGTCAAACAGGAGATGGCAAGAATAAACATTGACATCCTGGGCGTCAGTGAACTAAAATGGACAGGAATGGGTGAATTCAACTCAGATGATTATCATATCTACTATTGCGGGCAAGAATCCCGTAGAAGGAATGGAGTAGCCCTCATAGTCAACAAAAGAGTGGGAAAAGCTGTAATGGGATACAATCTCAAAAATGATAGAATGATGTCAATACGAATCCAAGGCAGAATTTTCCCCATTTAAACATTGTTTTGTGATCGCAATAGAGATCGCAAAAACCTCATCGTAAAGCAGATTCGTCTTGGAGCGGGGTAATCATCAAGCGGGGCACCACTGTATGTGTCTGTGAATATGGCACAAACATCTTAATCTTTCATGCAGGATTTGAGAGATTAAATCCTACTCCTAATGCTAATGTGTATACTTATTTATTTTATTAGATTTATAACCCACCCATCTAGACCAAAGATAGATGGGTGTGTATTTATACATCACATTGGCATTAGGAGTAGGGTTTAACCTATTCCCCACCATTTTTTTACTCTTTTATGCCTACCCCTTTTTTGTAGTATTCATTCATTCAATTTATATTCCCCCATCTAGAAAATTGCTACTCTGGGTGGTATACAACAAATTAAACATACATTGTATAATAATATAAACAATGAAGTCTATTTGGGGATGGTACAGCAGGTGTTATCCAGCAAGTGGTTACAAGACTAATTAAAGCAAAGTGTGCTGCTTTTATACACCCCATGTGTATTTATTTATGCAGACTACACATTAATTTACTGACCTTGGAACGATGGGAGTCAACCTTGAGTCAGCTACCTGAGCCTGTTGGTACTGAACTCAGGTCATGACTAGACTCTTGGCTACAATATGGCAATGTAACCACTACACTATGAGGCTGTTGCTTCTTAAAGCTTGCTTCTATTTGTACAGGTTTGTTCACACATGATGGGGAGGCCATGTGAGTTTTGCTCTCTCACTAACTAGGCAGCAGATCAAGAAATCAGTGACCTGAATAAATGGAGGAGAAAGGAGACTGAAGAATACAAAGTCCATATTTAGATCTAGAAAATATAAAAAGAAAAAAAATCACCCCAGATTTTTACCTAACAGCTGACCTCTCCATACCACTTCCTATCAATTGCTATGTGCATTAGTGCTCTTCTCCAAAAATTTCAGGTTAAGGCATCCTGCTGCTCAGACTGTGGATCTGTGCCTGTCTATTATGAGTTTGTGATGTAAAGTGAGTGCATCACTTAGACAGCCTCAATGAGCCCCAGAGAACAGGCCCAAGTGGGAATATATAGAAGGCTGCAAAAACTTTTGTTTTTTCTATTCAACAGTCTAACCGTGGTGGGATATTTGCCCCGAGTAACAAGATGCAGCATGTGACGAGAGGATCCTTTATTAAATCTGCTTTTTATATCTTTAAGAACACAGCTATTCATGGTTGGGGAACAAGAAGTCCTCCAAATGAACTACGATTTCTATCATCCTTGCCTATGCTGGGGATGAGACATGATGACACAAATTAATCCCAAATAGTTAATATTATATTTCTTTAATTCATTTAAAATATTGCAACAATGTATTATTTTTAACTTTTAATATTATTTCAAAACAAGCTAATTCGTAACTTCTGGGGTTGACAAACCCAATGCTGAAATAAACGAACAATTTCCACTTGTAGTAATGGACTATAAACTTCTAAAGACAGACATCAAAAGGGGTTATTTCTCTCCCAATCCCACTATTTTTGAACATCAATCAGCCCATAAGCAGGCTGAATTCTATATTTCTAAGACATCTGGAGAATCTACCTAGTTTTCTGTGCTGTTTTAAGTGAATAGCTCATTGAGTTAGGCATGTCAGGAGTAAGATTCCCCACTATATGTTGCAGGAGAAGAGCCAGTCTGCACAGTCTTGGGCAAGCCTCACAGCCCCAGAGCACCCCCTCCCCAGAAGAAGTGGTAAACCAGTGCTGAGTCCTATCTATCTAGAAAACCCTGGAAAGGGACACCATAAGTGGGAATTGACTTAACCTCATTTAGGGAAAGATAAGGGAACCTTTTCTGGGATAAACCGACATGTATGGAAATAAGGCAACTTTCTCTTTAATCTAGAGCAAACACAGGCATTTCCCATTGCACCCACCCACAAATTACAAGGGCTCAGCTATTTTGAATATTGGCTGGGTAGGGAAGGCAGCACAGTTATATATAAAGCAGGCTCACATGTTACTTAAAATGGAATTCTGGAGCAAATGGTATCACAGTGGAAATTTTAAAACAACAAAAATTAATCTCAGTGTCCAAAGTGTCATCTTTCATCACACTCTGTTACCGATGGTACAGTCAAGAATAGGAATTGCAAAATGTTTTTAGAGAGGCACAGACAGGTGTCAACGCTTAATTACAGCCTTTAATGTTAAAAGATAATCAAAAGAAGGGGGAGGGAAGAAAAGAGAGTTGCAATAATCAAAGTCACACTGGAATGAATTTGAACAGTCCACCCTGGGAATGATGCAAAGCTGTTGCCTAGCAACCCTATTAAGCCTTTGATGCTGCTAATTTGCTACGGATTTTTTAAAAATACATTTGACAGCATTCTTGGAAGATAATGATTGCACTCCATGCTAAATAATGGATTTCTCAAATGTAGACATTAGCCTGGCTGTTTGCTGCAATTTTCTTTGGTTTGCTGTTTCCTACTGTAGCAAGATGATTCTTAAAGGATGACAGAGTTGAAACATGATCTAGAAAATGGAGTTTGGAACAAGGTGGAGGTTGCCATAATGATATAACTGCAAAACATGATATCAGGCGTTTTCTGCTTTTTTGGTCATCTTTCACACTTTGTGTGTTGCATATTGTGAATTTGCATTGTAAATTCACTGTAAATTTTAGGTAGGCCATGGAGCAGGTGAGAGAAGCGTATGAAGCAATGGGTTGGTACTATCTTGAGCTCCTTGAGGCATGGTCTGAGATATGACCAGTCAAGTCAACTGCTAGTGCTAAGTGCTTCTGGGAAATGAAGTTCAAAAAGTTGAGAGACACTGGTTTAAATTTAAAAAATAATATCTCTCTCTCTCTCTTTGTGTGCGCGTGTTTGTTTCTCTCTCTCTCTGTTTGTGCTATAGAATGTTGTGAAAAATAGAAAATGTTTGCCCCAACAAACAGTTCTAAGGTGCTGGATGTTAGAAGTACAGTAAGTGTGAACTATAGATTTCCCTGGCAGCAATTCTGTATGTGGGTATCTGGGATAAGGATCAATGAATGCTGTGGGCCTTGTGCAGACATGTACAGAAATGCAGTGTCAGTAACTTAGATCTTAGAACTATAGCGCTAGAAGGGACCTTATGGACCATCAAGTTCATCCCATCAAGGAGGCATAGTGGGGAATCAAATTCCCATTTTCTGGCTCTGCAGCCAGATATTTAACCACTGAGCTAAAAGCCAAGTACAATACTGTAATTTTATTGGGAATAATGTTACTGCAAAATATAACATTGTCAAAAAAGCAACTCGTTACAAAACACAATTTGCTTCCATGCTCTGGATACTAACATGTGTTTTTCCTTTACCACCGCCTCTGACAGGAGAAAATACTTTGGTAAGGACAGCATTTGTTCTAATCAGTACAACAACCTATTTTTTTAAATAAAAATTGCTTAGAAAAATATGAACTCAGATGGTATGATTAACAGGCTTGAGTGTGGAAAAACTGAACAACTCAATGCTTGTGAAGGATTTGGAAAATGTCATGGCTAAAGGTTGATAATATTAAGGACTCCAATATATAACAAAACCAAAGCTTACATAACATGCTCTGCATTTTATTAGCACGTTGAATAAAGCCTTCAGAAAGCCTTTGTTTTATTAATTTGAGAAGTCACAGAAAAAAGAAGCAAGGCTTTTTTGCAGCTGTTTGGTTAACTGTGTCAAACCCACCTGGATCTGAAGGCCTCTTCTGCAAGTGACTATACTCCTCTATCGAAAGAATTTGCAGGTAGAAAGGAGTGTCAAATCCTGGCACCTGGAAATTATCCCAGAGCAGGGCTGTGCTGGCTCAGGAATGCTTGGGAGCTGTAGTTCCCCAGAAAGAGAGGAACTATCCCCATAGTCTATGGATATTGTATGTAAGGTAAAGGTAAAGGTTCCCCTTGATAATTTGTCCAGTCGTGTCTGACTCATCTCCATTTCCAACCCATAGAGTAGCGTTTGTCCAAAGACAATCTTCCGTTTTCTGCTTTGTCTATCCTCGGTGTATATGTGGCAACCATCTCTGACTCATTAATAAGATGAGGGAGCTCTGATTCGGAGCTCTTCCTGATGCATCAAGTGTACCTGTGGTGGAAATGGGACTGAGAGGAGGGCTTCTTCTGAGGATTGTAAGAGCCAAGAAGCTCATATGGGGGAGATATAGTCCTTCAGATGTAGCCTGGATGCAAGCTGTAAAAGGTTTTACAGGTAATAGCCATGACTTTGAATTGATCCTGGAATGGACTGGTGCAGTTGTGATAGCAGGGATATTATGTGCTCCCTTTAACTGGCCACAGTCAGCAGTCTGCCTACTGTATTTTGGACCACTCAATTTCACTTTTATTTCTGGTCATAATGGAGGTATCCAAATACAGTCTTCTTTATCAGAATTAAAGTATTGTTCTTCTAAATAGGTTCTGTGAGAACATACTGGAAACATCTCTTGAAAAGTTGCCATGCAATAACACACACACACACCTCCTATCATGTCATAGTGTTCCACTATTGTTCCATTGGCTGGAAGTAAACATCCTTCATATCCTACCTTTACTAATACTTTCTCCTGCCTAATTTCATATTCATTTTTTTGTTACATCTCTGATTAAGCCTTTTAAATATGTGCTCAGAAGTTGATAGTCCCAGAAGTTTATTCCCAGCTCACCTGCACAAAACTGCACCAACGTAATTAATTTTTGCTGCTCAAACAACCGGAAGTGGGAGGCAGGAGGCGAGGGAGAGAGCAATTTCTGAATGTAAGAAATTGCCTTAGGGGTGTTTTTTATTTCCATCAATTATCATTTCTTCTAAAACTGTTGGGCTAATGCCATTTCTTTCCTTCTTCATCTTGCTTAGTGCTTATTGCCATATTCCACTTGGAGGATACAGCTTTTGATGGCTACTAAGAATAACGGCTATGTGTTATCACACTAGAGGTGGTAGCAGTATGCCTTTCAACTTCATGCATATAGCATATGGTTTGCTGATGGCATGGTTTGGATCAGGAAAAAAATATCTAATCCGTGTTTCTTATTTTAAAAATCAATCCTTTCCCCTAAAAGCTGTTGCACACCTTTCTGGGCCATCAGTAGGGCATGCATTCTTTTTGGTATGCTCATTTAGTCATGAGATGGCACCGTCCAGCACCTGCAGATTCCAAGGGAGAGTTTGAAAGAGAAACTTGGGGGAGAATGAGGGAATGCAAGGAGAGGAGGAGGGAGAAAATGGAGCAGGACACAGAGGGAGAGAGAAGTGATGTTAAAAATCATAATTTCACTTCACCTGACCCTGACAATTAGGAAAAGTGCTTAATTGACCACTGACTGAGCTACAAGGGGTTGCTTACTATTTGTATAGGAGAAGCACACCAAATGGTATATTGTCTCCCCCCCTTAGCAGACTCTTTGTGGCCCAGTCCATCCCTCACCCAAAATGGCCAGTCTGGACAGGCCCTGTGTGTGAGCTTCTCAGAACTGCCTGCCTGGCTACTCTGAAAACAGAATACCAGATGAGATAGGCATGTGACCTGGTCTAGCATAGCTAGGCAGCTTCCATTCCTCTGAAATGTCTTCAGGTGTTTTGGTAATGTTTATAGTGGAGTTGTTTATAGTGTTTATAGTGGAAATGTTTGCTACAGGAAAGCTGTATTATGATTATATATCAGGAAAAAAGGGCTTAACAGACAAAATGTGACTGGAACTCTGAAAAGTATATCAGTCATATTAAACGTCTTTAAAAATTCATCTGGCAGAATGTTAGGAAAAGCTCCTGTGGGGATGAATTGTTGCTGCAGTGTTGGGAAATGTACGTGCAGTGAATAGACAACAATGCTACAGCAAACAATCCAGCCCAAATATTATTTCTGAGATGGTGGTTGGTTGGTAATGCCATAGGTGTGTTTGTGGATGGGTTCCAACTCATCACAGTGAACATCTGGTACAAAATCTAGAATGCCTGTTTATTTGCTCTGTATGTTTATCCAACAGGCCTATTGCTGCTCCATCACTCACAGAGTTGTTTGAATACCTTGTTCAAACACTGACCTTGTGCAAATAGCTTGGTGCACTAAGTGCTTTGGGGATTTTTGTAGTGACTGATTTACACTTCACAAATGTTAATGCTGAATATTTCAATTTATCTTCCTCGGAACCTAAAAAATAAAACTTGTTGATGTCATAAATTCCTGCAGCTCAGTTCACCATTAGGCAGCAGCAAAAAGCACTCTGAGGACAAAACCAGGCATGTCATTAGAAAAGGAAAGTCTTAACAGCTGATTATGTGTAAGTGCCACATCATGAATGACTCTCTCTATGAATTTACTGATTAGCTTGAAAGTAATATGTACAGCATTTGGATCCTAAAACATGGTTCCTTGAATGAAAAAAAATCTTCAAGAAAGTCTTCAAGAAATATAATGTTTCTGTTTAGTTTAGTCGTGTCCAACTCTTTGTGACCCCATGGACCAGAGCACGCCAAGCCCTCCTGTCTTCAAGAAATATGATACAACAGGTAAATATAGTTGGATACATTTCTCTGTGTACAAAAAACACAGGAAGAAAACAAAAATAAAGAGGAACGTTGGGAGCAGGAAAATATAAGGGGGGGGGAAATAAAGGAGCAGAAAAAGAAATCCTATGATATGGAAGACAAAGGAAAAGGTTACGAGATTTGTCCTATCCAATCATTGTCCCTAATGAACAAACTGAGTATATATGGCTCATGCATATAGAGCCATATATACATCCCGAGTACCCTTGTACAGATCAAATCTTAGCATACATCAGTTTAATATATGTTCAAAAGTTGCAAGAGCAGTTAGTTCTTCTATCCCCTGATGGAATGCATCTGGATTTCTATTTTTCCAAGATCAGGTGCTTGGCAATCAGAAAGGCTCATAAATCACATCTGTGCTATTTAGCACAGAGCTCCAAGCTGCTGGGAGGCAGTTCAACAGGGTCTGATAAACTGATATGAGATCTCCAGTACAAAATTAATTCTGATTATTGCTTAAAAAAATCTGGCTCCAGTATCTCTAGCCTTCCCAGGCTTTAGACTAAGGCAGATAACAATACAAGTTCTGTTTCATGCATACTGGACATCCCCAAAACTAATGGGGTAAACAGGTTTTATCTTCAAACAGATGTTGGAGATGTAGGAATGAGGTGCTTCACTGCTTCACCCAATGGAGTTGTGCACAGTGGTAGCTCCTTTCTAGGAAACCGTAGCTCCTTGAACATTTGCTGCTTCATGATTTGTGAAAGGGATTTACACTTGAGGACAATGTAAAAGTTTATTGAGTTGAGTAAGAATTCATTTAGTCCGTAATGCTTCTATTAAAGCCAATCCCACTCATTGCTGAAAAGTTACTTAGGATTTTTGGCCTCCTATGTTAAAAATTCAGTATTTTCTTGTTCAAGTTCTAGTCTGAATATCCTGTCATGTAATTTGCACATTCATTTAGAGGGCATCTTAAAATAGATTTTCCCAACCTTCTGTTTTCCTTTCAAATTAAATGATGTCAGTTTCTTCCCCTAAAATTTAAATTTTTTAAATGGTAAAATTGAGATGGAATCTTAACAACCAGTAAAGCAAACAAATGAGTGGCTGTTATTTAAATTAGGATTCTTTTCCTGGAAATAAATCTTCTTTTGTAGAAAGCACTATTATTATTGTCAGCAATGCTCAGCAAGAAAAAGAAAGGTTTGAACAATGTTATTGTTCACAGCTGTTCGTTCTTTGGTATGGATTTTTCTCACAGTTCTCTCTCCTCTGCTGCGTAACATCATCAATTTGTCTGGAGAAAGTGATTTGTAGATAAGCTGATGCAAGCAGTTCTACAAAATGTTTTTCTTGGCAGAGCTTCATCATACACACATTGACTGCCTTTATATTGGATTTCCAACATTAATATTATCTATACGTTGCCAGGCACTGCACAAGGAAAATAAATGAAAACAGTCAATGAATAGAATAATCAAACAATTGTACTCAATGTATAACAACATTTGTAATGTTAGTGCATGAAATCAAATGTTATCTATCCTCATATAGTTGCTGAAGCTGAGAATCTGAACTTTGCATAAAACAGTGGTTCCCAACCTTGGATCCCGAGATGTTCCTGGACTACAACTCCCAGAAATCCTGGCCAGTACAGCTAGTGGTGAAGGCTTCTGGGAGTTTTAGTTCAAGATCATCTGGGGGCCCAAAGTTGGGAACCACTGACATAAAATAATTGTTCAACCCAGGTTCATGTCCAGTTTGGGTCAACCTATACAATACAGATAATGGCTGAAATCCTGATATGATTTAAAGCTGATGATGTCATCAGCTGCAACAATTTGTTTGGAAATGGATAACTCCTGTCCTGAAGGCCACTGAAACTTCTATGTAAACTCTTGGGTAGCTGTGGAACACACGTGAAGGGTCAGGGTGACTTTTATTGCTGAAAATCACCATCAGTGGGATGACCTTCATGAAAGACTTGTCCCTCCTTGTCCTGCCGCTTCCACAGCTTCCCAATGATTAAAGGGATTACATGGAACTCTTGGGAACTTTAGGGCAGAAGTCAGAAATGTTTCAGTTTCTGAAAAATCACTGCTGCTGATATCATCAGCCTTATGTGGCATTAAGTTATGGCAATAAGTTTTCAGCCAATAAATCACTAGGGCAGATAATTAAGTGCCAATAGATTTGTGATTGTTACAGCAGGAGCTTATCTTACTTCCTATTATTCTCAGATGAGCTTGTTTTGTTTTGTGATTGGTCATCAGGAGGTAAAATTGGCTTTGTTTGCAATTACAATTGCTCGGACGCAAAGCTAGAATCATGTAACTGGAGTACTAATGTGATTTCTGCTTCTAATAGTGTTCTTTCTATGAAAAATATTACAAAAATTTCAAGAATTACATATTAGAGTGGGGGGGGGTTTCAACATCATGATAAATCATGATAAATCATGATCAGGCACCAATCTTTGAATATTGCTGGATTCCATCTCTGCCAGCAAGAGCAATGATTCAGGTTGGTGGGAGTTTGAATCCAATATCATCTGGAGATTCATAACAACTGAAAGTTAATCATGTCTGGGCTTTCAGACCTGTAATTTTCAGATCATTTATCATTAGGCAAAGTGACGCATCTTCTTCAGAAGGCAGGTGCTAGGAGATGAGGCACAGCAAATAATCCACTAAAGTAGTCTCCTGTCTGCAGTGCTAGTGCAAGAGATTGTACTATTGTCAAGATGTGAACTTTTGTGTGTTTCAGGTGTTAATATAATTCAGGGATATGTGCAGAAGAAGTAGCCCTAAAAATGAAAGTGCTTTTACAGTTGAGGCTTGAACAACAGTTTACTATAGTCATTGCAAACCAATCAGCCCGCTCTCCAGCTGAGCATGGTCACTATACCGTAACAGCCCTGACAACTGACAGTGTTTATGTTGCAATGTGTAAATATGGAGTTTTACAAGTCCAATAGCTATAGTATTCTTGCATTCCAGGATCTTGGTGTTACAGTACCTTGATGTGCTAGAGCCTTATTTGCAAAAATATTAGTTAAAACTATAACATTAACAATGGCAACTTACCAAATTCAAAGTTACAGACTCTTGGAGTTATGAAGACTGCAGGAATGATATAATTTCTTATTGAAAAAAAAATCTTGTTTCTCCACTGCACTTTGATCACTGGACTCAGAGACAGCAAGGATTAAGACTGTGTCAAGAGGCTGTATCTTCCCAGCCCAGCAATCTCTACACTTCTCAGTAAATTCTTTTAGAAGTCTTTGAAAGTGGGGCTCTTTCTAGAGACAGAAAATGGAGGAAAATGACATAAAGCTCCTCCCAAAGGCTCACATACAGTACTGAGGAGACTTCAGCCATTGGAGAAAATGTCAACTATATTCCTGAATGTGTGGCAACTCGCATGTGCACTTTAACAGGATCATCCTATATATGTCTGCTTAGAAGCTTCTACCATGGGGTTCAATTGGACTTGAGGTAAGTGTGTATACTAGGGAGGGGTAGGACATGAGACCGTTCAGATATTTTGGAAATGCATCAGCAAGCACAACTGATGGTCAGGGATGATGGGACTTGAAGTTCAACAACATCTGGTGGGCCACACATTGGTCATTCCTCATAAACAAGATTAATGTCTAACTTTCCTCTTGGTCTACCAGACTAACCATCAGTTTAAACGATTTAAAACAAGTGATTTAAATGATTTATTGAGTGTGAGCCCTGCCAGCCCTCTCCACTTTAGCAGGCCATCCCTCATCCATTCTGTGATCCATAAAAGCACTACACGGGTTGTTCCAATTCAACTGGATTTACTGTAACTTGGAAGAGGGAATGGTTCAAAAGGGGTACAACTAAATCCACAGTCCTGATCCTAGTTTGAGGCACCAGTGCATTTTCTCTCTCCCTGGGTCCTCTCCCTGGGAGACAAGACATCTGTCCTGTGAGTCCAATTTCTATCACTGGAATCCTTGGCAGGAACGTTTGTGAGCCCCCCAACCTAGGGCTTCCTTGCCTCCAGACCACTCCTACCAATGAGGGTCAGTACGCCTGTGTTATGTCTTAAGATCAACTCCACTATTGTCCTCTCCAGGTTTTAGTTGGAGCCAGGTGGTTGAGCTTGGCTCCCTACAATAACAGCCTCAGAGGATAACTTTCCCTCCTCCAATTACCAGGGACACTGGGCAATCAGCCAATAGAGAAGGGCGAGTCGGAAACCCTCCAATGGGGCAGTGGTTTTATATATGTGTGTGTATGTGTGTTTTTCGTCCATTTTGTAGTAAACCGAGTGGAATTACTATTGTGTATGTGGCTCTTTATTGGTCTAGAACCCACTACAGAACAGCCTGCAATGCAGGCAGGGGTGGGAAGAACTTCCTAGTGGAGACCCACACCTGTATCAATTTCCTGAATTGTTCTCTCTGGATCTCTCTTGGCACTGGCACTCTTGCTGTTTTTTCCTGCACCAGCAATGAGTTTTGCATTCGAGTTGGCTCTCCTGACTTCAGCGCTGCCTTCCTCTCATTTCTCTCTAGTACAAAGGGTGGTAAGGGAGTAAGGGTGCTCATGCTTTTTCCCTTCCCTCTTGTGCACCTACTGCTTGTGCACAAGAACCCGTCTGCAGGGGTCTTATAAAGGTAGTCCCACTTCCCTGGGGGTCCTGGCTCTTTGTCTAGGGACCTCTTGACCCAGTATGTTGCAGACCTGGTTGTCTCCCCAGGCACCTTCCTCAGGGTCTTCTTTCTCCAGTTCCCTGGAGGCCCCTTGCTTTTTCTCCCCAGTTACCTGTTGCTGGGCCTCCCCCCAGGAACTCTACTGGGGACTTCTCCTCCTTAGTGTGTTCCACTCCCTTCTTAGGGTCCATTTGACAGCATCCTTCCTCTCTGTTAAGAGTCTCCTCGGGTCTTTCTCCTCCTCTCTCCCCCTTTGTATCTGCCATGCATCAGAGGTAGAGTAAATCCCTCCACTCTCTCAGTGAGCCCCCAGGGCTGACATAAGCACAAAGGCCTCTCATTTGGGTCCTGTAACAGGTAACGTCATCTCCTTCTTCAGGTTCCTATGTGGGACACACTGGTGGCTCAACAGGAGCCCAGGTGGTGAGCATGAATTCTGGGTCAGAATGCAGCAGCTTGATGACAAGAGTGTCCACGGCTCTGCCCGCTTCATACCGATTTGAAGTAAAAATGACACAACCATCAGCATTGTCCGATAGTATATGCAAAACTCACCTGTTCAATAATCTGAGTAATCAAAGATGGGTACCTCTTTTAAAACATTATTTACCAGGAAAGCATCTGACAATGGTATGAACTGAACACAGTTTTCAAATCCAAAGAACGAATTTTTTTTAGAAATCTACAATTTTCTACTGCTTAACTGAAATGTCTTGAAAACTGGTCTCACTAACCTGTACATGTTTCACTGATATTCTTGCTTAGGGGGAGGCAGCACACAGCAAACGTGCCACATTTTCATGTCATTTCCCTGCCCATGTTAATGTCTGAAGGAGGTCACAATGAGCCTAAATAAAGGACATCAGTCATTTTCCCAAATATTTGGCAGAAACACATGATGTTCCTTTCCGAAAATTGGAGGGAAAAAGGACTGATGTTTAAATTTTCAAGACTTTTAGCCTGCAGCAGCTCTTTTAGTGTTTATCAGATAGGTTTGAAATTTGAGACATTTGTAGATCTCACCAGGTAGATCACAGAATCAATCTATTAGCATATCACATTTTAATGAACTACAAGTTTCTGAGGCTTGCTTTCTCCTGCAGAAATGCTGTCAGTCAAGAGGCACTGCCAATCAGCTTGTGTCTCTTCTGTCCAGAAATTTATAAACTTGCCACTTCTCAGGGTTTTTTTTAAATGGTCACAAAGTCCTTTTAGACTGAAGCCCTACAGGCAGGTTAGGACCCCACACAACCATATATACTGTGTTTCCCCCAAAATAAGACAAGGTCTTATATTAATTTTTGCTCCAAAAACCTCACTAGGGCTTATTTTCAGGGGATGTTCTATTTTTTTTAATGTACAGTAATCTACATTTATTCCAATACAGTCATGCCATCTTCTTCTGGTTGTTGCACAATGGTGGAGGGTGGGGTTTCACTTGACTGGGGCTTATTTTGGGGGTAGGGCTTATATTACGACCGTCCTGAAAAATCACAATAGGGCTTATTTCCAGGTTAGGTCTTATTTTTGGGGAAACAGGGTATATATATAAAATCTGCCTGCCCCGATCCACTCCAGATAACTTACAATTCTTAGAAACAAGTTAATGAACATGATTAAAAATTAAAAGCATACAGGGCATTTCATGGTTACCTATTTATTTTCCCCTTACTGATATATGTTTTCTGCCCCAGAAAAATTATCCTCAGTTACATTATCAGTGCAAGCAATAAAATGGCCAGCATCTGCCTCTTCACTGTCTCAGTCCAAGGTACACCTTTGGTTACATGAGGACAGTAGTCCATTTGGGCTTCGCCTCCCCCCCCCTTTGGGTTCACAAATGATACTTAGAGCGTCCTTAATTGAGACATGTTTGCTTCCCTCACCTCTTTCCACCCCCAAGACACAAAGTGCTAAAATGTTTTTCAAACTTAGAAACATCCCAAACTCACCATAACTGGCTCAGTTCTGTATCAGAGTTCTCAAACTGCTTAATTGCCAAAAACAATCAATTGTACCTTGATCTTGATTTGTCCTGGAGATGAATCAACTTCTATAAATCTCAATTCCAAGCAAAGCACCTAAAGACCAACCAAAATGTCATCTCCAACAAAGTAGTCTTCCACTGGAACCTTCCAATTTGAGCCCTGTATTTTGATACATTAGTCCTCTATAGCTTTTTTTACTCCATTGCAAGTTACTGAAATAATTCTTATTTTTATAAAGAATTAGTATGTACAGTATTATTAATTACTTTGTTACATTTATATCCAACCTTTTTCTTTATAATGACATGCTGAAACCATAACTGGACAACATTTGGATTATAGTCTGGGGCCTATTAGATTAATTCTTCTTAAAAGTAACTTCCCATGCTTTGCAAATTACTTTTTTCATAGCCAATATACACATTTGATCAACAAAAGAAGGAATAAGAAACTGGTGCTTACCCGTGGCTGCAGAGTGTCAGTCTCTGTATCGATCACCCTGCCTATGCATATGCATGAATATATTGCCATGTTGGGAGGCGGAGCCAGTGGGGAAAAAAGAGGGGGTGAAGCAGAGAGGAAGAGCAGATTGTCAGTGGGGAGTTAAGAGTGTGGAACACAGAGAAAGTTAAATGTGGAATAAGTTATTATGAAACTACTGAAAGCTTTAACGTCTTTTAGGAATCTACTTATGTGAAACTGAAGATTTGAACTGTATCCAATAAACCTGTTTTTGTTAAAACAGCCGCCTAGAGTGGATGAGTAGTCCAGATAGGCGGGGTATAAATCAAATCAAATCAAATCAAATCAAATCAAATCAAATCAAATCAATCAATCAATCAATCAATCAATCAATCAATCAATAAATATTAAAAGTTACATGGAGTATGGACCTCAGTCTTTCCAAGTAAATAATGTTGACAGAGATCAACTAGTGGCAGTGTAAATAAGAACATGGTGTGGGCCTTAGATTAGTGAAATAATCCAGGAACACACAAGGGGCACAGCACAATTGGTGTACAGCGGCAGGATACGAAGCAATCCAGTGAAACCAAAGTTTGAAAGTTAATTTTCTGGAGTCGTGGGTACCTTTTTAGTTAGGATCTGTGGTAAAGAAGTGGGTAACCTGCTAGAGCTTTTGTGGAAAGGCTTAATGGCGGGGCTTCTGAACCCAGGTCTGGGAAACTTAAGATAGGGAACTGGCTCTAAAGAAAGCTTCCTTTTTACTTCAGGATTTGAGAGATCCAGTGGGCTAGCTCAAAATCTGGAGCTCTGAGAGAAAGGGAGCAGTGGTGGATAAGAATGGAAGACAGGATCAGGGCAGATCTGAGGTAATAGGAAAATAAAAAGCTAAAAAGAAAATTATTCTGGTGTCTGGAAGCAGAAATTGCTCAGATAAGGAAACATAGTAATCAAGGTTGTGAGCTGGAGAGCAGACAGAGAGAGTTGCTAAGTAAAGCACAACATAATTACTAGAAAAACAGCTGAAAGAGAGGTCCTTTTAAAAATAGTAAAAGAAAGTAAAAACCCAGTCCACTTTAACTCAAATATGCCCCCCAAAAGAACAAAAAAATCAGTCATGGAGGAAGTTGAACCTCAGGAGGCTGAGGGAAATTGAGACCCTCAAGTTCAAGAGGAGAGACCTGAGGAACTTATAACAATAACAATTCAAGTGTGAATGTTATTTCCCCCAAGATTGATTTAAAGAAATCCCCTCAGCATAGACAAGGAGATTGCCCTGAATTCTTAATCTCATTTGAAAGAGCTTGTGGGGATTTTGGAATTAAAGATGAGGAAAGAATTGTCATTTTAAGATCTCAGACAGGAGGAGTTTTAGAAGAAATATATTCTCAGATGTCTCTGGAAGAAGCAAGGAATTTTGAGGCTTAAAGAAAACTTGTATATTCCAGATTTGGGATTGACACAGAACACCTCAGGTGGAAGTTCAGCTCAATTACTAAGAAAGCTGATGAATCATTTGCCCAATTAGGTGTGCGTATGAATCAGTTTTTGAATAAGTGGCTAGAACAGGAACATGTAACCTCCTTAGACCAAATGAAAAATGTATTTGGGTTGGAGCAATTTTTTTCTATTTTACCAGGGGAACTTCGATACTTAGTAAAGGATAAGGAACCCAAAAATATATAACAAGTATCTGAATATGCTGACTTTATTAGTGGGATCAGAGATTCTAGGTTTTCTGAAGTAAAATTTTATAGACAGGGTTGGGGCAACAGCAAGCAGTCTAATAAGAATTACCTCAGTCAAATGTCAGATAAAAAGAGCCAGCTTAAAACCAAACATATGTTTTCAGAAACAAGACCACAAAAAAATTAACTCTGAAGGAAAATTTGACAGGTCCCTTTATTATGAACGTAGAGCTAATAAACAATGTTTCAACTGCAGATATACAAAACATTTTTGTGTGAAAATAATTGTGTGAAAAATAACAAAAATAAAACTGATAATAAAGTTGACTGTCAGCACAGAAAAGTGTTTTGCATGAAGCCTATGGAGCCCATGGCAGTTGGAACAGTAACGGTTACTCTGTTACCATGACAACTGACTTGGTAAAAAGTCAGAACTACCAGAAGCCCAATTGCTACAATGTTTCCTTATTAAATCTGACCAGGCATTTCTGGAGAGCTCAGGGGAGTGGATTTTTTAAATCAATGATATAAAGTATTTAGGTATCAAAGATACATGCTTGCACTTTAACCTTATGTCACCCAGACGTGGTTCTCATAAAACAGATGATAGAAAATGAGACCATTACTATCAAAGGCATTACTTCTGATCCTGTAGTTTTACCCATGGCTGGTGTAAAAATAAATGATCAGAGATGGGTTGGAGAATGGAAAGTTGCTATATCTGATCAGATCCCAGCTCCTTGTTAAATCGGTTTAGTTCTCTCCAAACATGTGCAGAGTATTTATGTAGTAACTTGCTCCCAGGGTAAGCAGTTTACAGTCCCTGAGGAAAGATTCGGATCCCTAACCTTTGAAACCAACCTGGAAAATCCCAGCTTAGAGGAAAATCGAGATATAGAAGAAATTGCTGAAGTGGTGTTATTGAAAAATCCTAATAGTTCATCCTTTATTAGAGAATAAAAGAAAGATACCACCCTGATTCAGTGTTTCGAAAAGCAAAGGAATCTCCCTTCCCATTACCTGAACACCCAGAGAGGTTTAAGGTTGATAAAAACCTGTTATATAGAGAAGTTTTATTAGCACCTCATAGGGGTAGAGATGGACATCTCATTTAATTGTTCCTGTGAAATATCGGGAGATCTTAGAGAAAGCTCATAAAGATGTGTTTGGAGCACACATGGGTGTATCTCGCACTAAACAAAGGGTTGCAAAAAACTTTTATTGGCCAAGAATGGGTCAGAAAATTAGGCAGTATTGTCAAACGTGTGATACGTACCAAAGGAGAGGTACTGTAAATGACAAAACTAGGGATAAGCTGTGCCTATTACCAGTTATTCTGACCCCATTCCAACGTTTGGGTTTGGATCTAGTAGGACCCTTACCCTGCGCCACCAGACCGGGAAACCAGTACATTATATCTATTATTGATTTTGCCACTAGGTACCCAGAAGCAGTACCCTTACATAACATTGAGACCGAGATGGTAGTGGATGCTTTAGTCAGTTACATGTGTAGAATGGGTTTTGCATCTGAGATAGCCACCGATACAGGAATCCACTTTACATCCATATTAATAAAGAGGCTGTGGCAAATCTGTGGAATTTCCTGTGTAAAATCGTCCCCTTACCATTCACAAATGAATGGACTAATAGAAAAGTTCAACGGAACTTTTATCAGGATGATACTGGCATATGTGGCAGAAAATCCTAGTGATTGGGACAATAAAGTACAATCCCTACTTTATGCGTGTAGAGATGTTCCCCAAGAAAGCACAGGATTCAGTCCGTTTGAACTTCTGTTTGGCAAAAAAGTATGTGGGCTGCTAGATTTGTTACAACAGAACGGGAGGATTATAAAGAAATGGACCCTGATTCCATGGTAGAATACGTGGACAATTTGATGAATACCTTACAAAGATCCCTAGAAATAGCACGGGAGAATTTGAAAGGTGCCCAAAATAAACAGAAAACTTTGTATGACAGAAAAGCTAGAAAAAGAACGTTCAGTACTGGAGAGGAAATACTAATATTAAGTCCTATAAACGGGAATAAGCATCATCTAGCTTGGGAAAAACCGTACACCATGGTCTCCAAAATGAGTTCAGTCAATTACATTCTCCAGAGAGGGGATGAAAAGTAGTCCATGTAAATATGATAAAACCATATTACAGAAAAAAAACACCTGGTTTTATTTACTATGAAGGAAAACCCAGAAGAAAAACAAAAATTAATATGCTGGGAAGGCAGGGGGGAGTCTAAAAATAACCCTGAGGTTGTGGTCCTTAGCCCTGCTCTGTCCTGAGAACTAAAAGAGGAGATGTCTACTCTTCTACAAAAATATAAGGCAGTGTTTTTGCACAAACCAGGAGTGGCAAAAGGGGTCATGCTCAGGAGAGATACTGGGGATGTCCAGCCTATAGCTGTTACCCCTTAACTGGTTCCTATGTGGATAAAATTTGCACAGAGCTGAAAGCCAATATAATCCCCCCATCCATGGGGATGCGGCTATAGTCCTTGTAGATAAGCCCAGTGGGAGTGTTAGGCTCTGTACTTTTGTACTTTCTTTGCTTCAATGGCTGCAAATTATTTCAGCAGCAACTTTGCCCTTTCTGGGTCTTTTACCTCATCACCTCACAACACCCTACTTCATTACCAGCAGACAGCAAGGTACGCAAATCGTCTTGTCTCTCCATGCTCAATCTAATTTTAGTCCCAACTAGAGCAGACCCAAGGAAAAGAATCATAAACCACAAGTCACATAGGTTTCACTTATTCAGATCTACTTTAGTTGAGACTAACACTGGATTGAGTCCCCTGCAATTCACTGCAATACTCTGTAGCTGAAGATTGACTGACACTTGCCTGTCTCTTGAATCTTCCAGCTACCTCAAATAAGGTCCTGTACAGCATTTATACATGGTAGCTGCTGATCAAATACAATTCTTGGTTCCTACAAATTTTGTCTTGGTATCTATCTATCTATCTATCTATCTATCTATCTATCTATCTATCTATCTATCTATCTATCTATCTATCTATCTATCTATCTATCTATCTATCTATCTATCTATCTATCTATCTATCTATCTATCTATCTACAGTGGTGCCTCGCATAGCGAGGTTAATCCGTTCCGGATTAACCTTCGCTATAGCGAAACATCGCTGAACAGGACAGGGAAAGCCATTGGAATGCATTAAACATCGTTTAATGCGTTCCAAAAGGCTCCTTTACTCACCGTTCAGCGAAGTTTCCTATGGCCGGTAGCCATTTTCGCGCCCTCGTTAAGTGAGGGGAGGGCGCGAAAACACTGCGCGCGGCCATTTTGGGGCTTCCGGCGGCCATTTTGTCCGCCGAACAGCTGATCGTCGGAGCTTCGTTTTGCGAAGATCGGTAAGCGAAACGCTTGAGCGATCGCATTAGCGATCCCAAAAAAAGGGATTGCTATGCGATTTCGTCGTTGTACGGTGCGCTCGTTAAGCGAGGCACCACTGTATCTATCTATCTATCTATCTATCTATCTATCTATCTATCTATCTATCTATCTATCTATCTATCTATCTATCTATCTATCTATCTATCTATCTATCTATCCATCCATCCATCCATCCATCCATCCATCCATCCATCCATCCATCCATCCATCCATCCATCCATCCATCCATCCATCCATCCATCCATCCATCCATCCATCCATCCATCCATCCATCCATCCATCCATCCATCCCTGGGTTTTACCCCATCCATCTAGAATGAGTGAATCTACTCTGGGTGGCTCTCATTCTGAATATAAAACCAAATTTAAAACACGCCATATCAAATATGCTACACTTCCATCTGCCAATTAATTGTTGTAGTAGTTTTGCTATTTCTGCCCCCCCAAAAAACACAGGAAAATGTTTTTCCAGGCCTATTATTTATTTCTTATTGATTCAAGGTGTTTCTGTTCAAAGAATCTGACTTTAAGAACCATGTATACTTCTCCAAATGTAAGTAGAGACACAGCCACTCTTCTTTCTCAGATCCCCAGGGACTGAAAGAGACCACTAACCCTAAACCACTAAGCTTGTCAGCCATTTAATTATTTTTTTAAAAAAATAATTACTGATGCTCAGCAAAGTTCACAAATGTTTTACCATCCGCTTTATCCACCTTACACATGGGGTTGGGTAGGGAATCAGAATCAACAAAACTAAACCCTACCATGTTGTTGTTATGTGCTGTCAAGTTGCCCCGAACGTATGATGGCCCCATGAATGAGCAGTCTCCAAAATATCTTGTCCTCAACATCCTTGCTCAGCTCTTGCAAACTCAACCCTGTGACTTCCTTTAGGGAGTCAATTAATCTCATACTTTGGTCTTCCTTTTTTCCTGCTGCCTTCCACCTTTCCGCCATAATAAGAGAAAAAGAGTGTGCTTCTGGTCATCTCCAAGAATACCAAGGCTAGAACCAGGACAACAACTGTGCACCTAAAACCAACTTGTGATCTCTCATGAAACATTTCAAACAAAATGCAAAACAGATGCTTACTGAAATACTCTGAATACTCACAACTACTTGGGTTTTTTCCATGAGCAAATACATTGCCTAAAAGTAAATCTATCTCATCATAATGCCTACCAAGTTAAATAGTAACATTATCTCTTGAGAACATCTGAGTATGGCTACTGGGCTCATTGCCACATGCAAATTATTTTGTACATCTCACCTAGGATAGTGTTTTATTTGCACTTTAAACTTAATGACTTAAAAACTTCAAGGCTTTTGGGTTTAAATGAAACAAGGGTAGCAAAGTGTAACTTGAGAAGTCTATTACAGTATGTTGATACAACAATTGAATGGGAGTCGGAGTTACTGAGTCTGAATTATTATACCGCTCGATGTTAAATCTACACGGGTAAGTAACAACTGAAGCGGTTCTCGGCCATACCATTAAACGTAAAACACGGAAAGCAGCGAGTTAAGCTATGGTGCTACGACGGGAGAGAGATGTTCACCCAAATTTAATCCGAGGCGGACAGACAATCCTATACCGTGAACAGCTGCTGCCCCTCAGGAGTTGGGAAGCTTGCTTAGAGACCAAAGACCACAGCACACCCGCAAAAGTTTGACCGGCAAAGCTAGTGAACTCCTGTCTCCCAATTCTGACACTTCCCCGGGAGACGCGAGTGAGGACGGGAGCCGCTTTCCTCCCGCTCTCTTCCCTCACTAGGTGCTCGGGACCAACCTTGTTGACCTCCCTCCTCCTTCACGCGCGGGAGAAAGCAAAGGGACTCCCCACCTCCATCCGAGGTAATGATTACAAGCGGCGCGGGGAGGGCAGGGCAGGGCAGGGCAGGAGATAAAGGGGGCTGCCCGGGGTGGGGGTGGGGGCAAAGAGAAGGCAGCCCGGCTGACCCGCCGTCCCTCAGCGCTTCTCCTCGTCCGTCTCCTCCTCAGCATCCCTCTCGCTGCCCGGCAGCATGACCCCCGCCGCGCGGCCCGCGCTGTCTGTTCTCCTCCTCCTCCTGCTCCTCGCCCTGGTCCTGTTTTGCCGTCCGCTGGCCGGCGAGCCGGGCGAGGGAGCGGACACCTGGTCGCGCTTCTCTCGCTTGCCCTTCCCCGAGGACGCCCTCTTCCTCTACGACACCTTCCCCGAGGGCTTCCTGTGGGGGGCCGGCAGCGCGGCGTACCAAGTGGAAGGCGCCTGGAGCCAGGACGGCAAGGGGCCCTCGGTGTGGGACGCCTTCGCGCACCGCCACGCAGCGGCGCCTCTCCCAAGCCCAGGGGAGCCGCCGCCGCCGCCGCCGCCGCCGCCGTCCGGGGACGTGGCCGGCGACAGCTACCACCACGTTGGGCGCGACCTCGAGGCGCTGAGCCTCTTGGGGGTCTCTCACTACCGCTTCTCCCTGGCTTGGGCGCGCCTCCTCCCGAACGGCACGGCGCCCGTCAACCTCGCTGGGCTGCGTTATTACGTGCGCCTCCTCACCGGCCTGAGGCAGCGCGGCGTGGAGCCCGTGGTCACCCTTTACCACTGGGACTTGCCTCAGCACCTGCAGGACCGCTACGGGGGCTGGGAGAACCCCGCGCTGGTCGCGCTCTTCCGCGACTACGCCGAGCTCTGCTTCAAGCACTTCGGCGCCCACGTGCGCTACTGGCTCACCCTCGACAACCCTTACCTCGTGGCCTGGCACGGCTACGCCACGGGCGAGCTGGCCCCCGGCGTGCGGGGCGGGCGGGAGGTGGGCTATCGAGCCGCGCATAACCTCCTCAAGGTAAGGAAGGAAGGACGGATGGCCTCCAGGTCCGCCTGGGAAACACAGCCCTAGGTCGCCGTGAACTCTGGGGACCGTAGTTTTCAGCTGCCTGAACTCTTTCGAAGGCTGCTTCAAGTCCTGAGGAAAGACTTTCAAGGAATGGCGGCAGACTTACCTGACGCGGCCACTCGTGCCCTGCTTGTGGCTCTCACCTTGCACAAGGAGCATAAATCGTAGCAGAGTAGGCAACCTGGGGTGCCCTTCCGTGTTTTCGGACTCCCCAGGCCCATGGTCAGGTGGGAGTTGTAGTTCCATGCCTCTGAAGGGCACCGAACTGCCTACCCCAATTTAGAATAACCGTCAGGTAGCATTTAGAGAAGGATGGTCTCAGTTAATACTGCAGTACACGTGTACTTGGAAATACTCAGCAGTGCTAAGTCTTAGTGCCAGGTAAGTATGCAGAAGACTGCAAATTGCAGAGGGGTAGGCATGTTAATCTGTTCCCCTATAGAAATAGCAAAGATTCTTGGGACACCTTAAGAATTAGGAGATTCATTAGGAAATAACACTTTTGTAATTGACAGTCAATTTCATCAGATGGATGCAGTATTATAGTGAATTAAATTTTGCCACAAGTGGGGGTATCCACAAAGCAAGGGATGTGTGTACACACATACAAACCCATAGTTATAATAAGGAACATGGTCACCCACCTGCATTGCCCACAAGACCATTGGAAACCCTTCTTACAAAGAAGGAAGGTTGCCAGGTAAATGTGTGGTTTCCTTACAGATAGTACATCCCCTTGCCATCCTGGCTCCAGGTGCCTTCCATCTGGTATGCCTTGGTAACAAAAAGTAAGTTATAAATCTCCTGACAGTATTTTATAGGTATTATGTGCTTAGAGGTTATGAAGGTGGTTGCCATAGTTCCAGGAAAGTTTTGCTGACCATAGTTGTTGCAGTTCTTGTCCCCCAGTATTCCAAAATCTGGATCTAGACGACAATGAGGTTTTCACAGCAGAATGCAAAGGCACCAAGCAACCAGAATGATAAACTCTGACATGTTGGGTGTTGGGTTTTTTGGAAGGCCTGGTGCCCTAAATGTTCCCTTGGGATATTCTCTTTTTGATAAGCACTGATATCAAGGTATCAAGATAATGAAACTGCTTTTGGTGTGGAGAACTTGCCTGGGCAGAAAACGCCGTTCAACCCATTATCAGTCTTGTTGTTCTCTAAGTATGTTATCAGATGCAAGCGCTTCAGCGGCAATAACTGGATGTTAGCCTTTCACAGTGCTGCAGTGCATCTATAGAAAGGTGCTGTTCCACAGTTCTATGCTGCTCACTCTCTCTTAAATACGGAGTTTCAGGTGGTACTGTACCCTGGATAAGAATAAAGTCACAGCTTGTGTATAGTTAGGGTGAGTTGTTTTTGGGTGGGGGTGGGGCTGGTGCTCTGGAATTCCCCAAACATCAGGTCCCTGGGTAATATGCATACTGTATAGCAGTGGTTCTTAACCTTTTTGAAAGAAACGCCCCCTTGAGCCATTGAGGAAGTTATCATCGCCCCCCTCCCTGCGGTGATGATATCTTATTTGTTTGTTTGTTTGTTTGTTTGTTTGTTTAAGACACTTAAATCCAATGACCCCTGAAAACAAAATTAAATTCCAAGAAAATGAAATGCCCCCCAAAAAGTAACATTTAATTATTTAGTTGCAAGTGAATTTTAAGACGCAAAAAGAAATATAAAAAGGGCATAAAAACAAATGCAGGAA
The DNA here is from genome assembly GCF_051106095.1 of Pogona vitticeps. Classification (NCBI taxonomy): domain Eukaryota; kingdom Metazoa; phylum Chordata; class Lepidosauria; order Squamata; family Agamidae; genus Pogona; species Pogona vitticeps. The sequence goes on along the minus strand of NC_135785.1, from coordinate 238,164,211 downwards.
CTAAACATTTCAAGACAAAAAGTCTGAAACTAAATTAAAATTGGAGGAAAATATATATTCATGCACACTGTAAAAAGGCTGCAGCCATCTTCACAGGTTTGGCTTTCTCCAGCGCCCCCCTACCACTCCCCTTCTGCTCCAGCGCCCCCACACCGCCCCTTTTCGTTCTGCCGCCCCCCTGAAAAATGAAATCGCCCCCTGGGGGGCATTATCGCCCACGTTAAGAACCACTGCTGTATAGGATTGCATCCAAAATATGGTAAATATCACACTTGATAGCAGGAGTGGTCCTGATGTTTGGGCGGCTGGGACACTGCCTACTTAATCCCAGGTGTTCCCAGCTAACATGGATTTGGGAGAGAGGTAATAAGAGTCCTTTGAAACAGTAGAGGTAATGGGATATAACTGGGAAGCAAACTAAATATGATTGGTTCTCCCTTGGTGAACCCTATCTGTTGTTCTACCAGTCCCAGTAGCACCAGGCACCATTGCTTAGCTGTGATTTACTGAAGTTCTATTGAATTTCATGGGCTTTCATTCACTTAGTGAACATGTGCCTCTTACGCACTTCGTTTGGAGACATCCTATTTTCTGAAGGTTATTTTTTTCAGATAATGAGATGAGATAAAGCACTTACATGTTGGTTATGTCACTTTATAAGCCATGTGGCTTAAGGGTCAATAAGGCTTTTCCAAATAGGGGCAGAAATATCGGACTTTTTTTTTTTTTTTTGCTTTCTCCTGCATTTATATGTGCAAAATCTTATGCTATCCTTGTCCTGAATATAAAAGAAATTGTGAAATTTTAATGAATTATTTGAAAATAAACTGAAACAAAATTCTCAGCCGTTTGCACTGGTCAAATTCAGAAAGCAGAAATATTCCCAAACAGGGAGGGTATTGTATGTGTTTGTTATGTATAGGCAGTAAAGATGAAGAGCCTATATAAAAGTGTGCTGCTTATATTCCAGCCATAGTGCTTAATGCACGCTCTGGGTGGTTTATAATATAACTCTGCAGAGTACACATTGCCCTCCCTCCCAGTGAATTGGGTACCAAGTTTACCAATTTTGGAAAGATGGAAGGCTGAATCAACCTTGAGCCAGCTACCTTAGTCCATTTGGGATCAAACTCAAGTCGTGAGAAGAATTTTAGCTACAGTACTGGAGTTTAACCACTGAACCATGAGGCTTCTTAAAATATGATAATGCTAATGCAGAATTTATTCGATTGAATATTACATAGAAATTCAGACTTAGACTACTAAGCACTCAAAGCTCACGTACTTGGTGGACGAATGAACTACTGGATAGTTCAGTGATTTAGGTCTGAGCCAGAGGTTGGGAATCTGATTTCTTATTGTGCCTCCTTGACAGGGGCCGGACTTGATGATCCATAGGATCCCTTTTCGCTCTGCTTTTCTAAGATCTCTCAGTGTCTGTTTCTTCCATATATTAATGTTTTAAAATTGCATATTCATTCTTAAATTAAAGAGTTTTGTGTTTTTTAACAAAACCAAATCAAAATTGAATCCTCACCCATACCTATTTCTCATCAGCTCAACCCCCTTGGCACCTGTGATGGAAACACATTGAGAAGCACTTGGAACAAGGAATGGCTAATGACACCTGCAGCATAGAATCTGTATTAACTGCAACATCCCTCGCGTGTGTGATTAGCTTTTAATCCTGGCTCTAGCAAAAATGGTTGACTTGACCCCATATGATCAAAGTTTATGGTAGGAGGAGATGATGCAATAAAGTTCTGTCTCATGCTGTTCTCTTTAGCAACATGGAGAAAAAGATCGCTTTCCATAGGCATAGTTGGATTATGTTATGTTATGTGCTGTCAAGTCAGAACTTATTTAGAATGGCTGTAATAGGGCTTTCATGGTAAGTGAGATATTTAAGGAGTGGTTTTATCAGTTCCGCACTGTCAGTGAGCTTCCATGGTTGGCCGGGGATTCAAAGGCAGGCCTCCAGAGTCTGTCACTCTATCTACACGGGGTTTCCATAGTTGGATTAGGAATGGAGAAGGTTTTTAGAAATGGATGGTTCAGAAACTCTCTCTTTGCAAAGCTTCATCCTTAGTCTGGCTTCCCATTTGTAACCATTCAGTTTCAGCATTTTCATTGGTTTGTTTTCCTTCTCTCTTGCTTTATTACACTTTACTATATTAAATGGAAGGGGGGATAGAAGTGTGCAGCACCTGGGATTCCCAGAAGGCTTCTCATCCCGCTACTAACCAGGGCTGCCCCTCCTAAAACATTGTTGTTATTTAGTCATTAAGTCGTGTCCGACTCTTTGTGACCCCATGGACCAGAGCATGCCAGGCCCTCCTGTCTTCTCCTAAAACATAGTTTATTTTAAACCTACCAGTATATTTGTTTGGATTTTGGACTCGTTCTTACTGGAAATAAGTTATTTATTTTCTGAATAAGTCATCTAACAAATTCCAAGTTTCCGCAAAACAAATTAGTGGCATTGCATTCACTACTTGGATGAACTTGGATAGATTCATTGTGTGTGTGTGTTTCTGTGTTTGTGTGTGTATAATTTAAAATGCATCTATAGTGGTAATGTTTTGAGTATTGAAACAGGTGTTAACCTGTTTGGTAGTCAATGACATTGAAGTTGTACATTTGCAAGAACTCTAAATAAAGTTATGAATATTTTACATGATTTGAAGAGTGGTATTTTTGGGTATATTGAAAACAATATTTTCAAGTATACATTTAAAACACCAAGATACCCTGATGAATTGTTTTTGAATTTGTGTTTCTTGTGGCTATATTTCAAGACAGTGTTTTGTGTTTCCTTTAGCTCAGTGGGTTAAGTATCTGGCTATAGAGCCAGAAGCTGGGAGTTCGATTCCCCACTGTGCCTCCTGAGTAGAGTCAGCCTGTGTGTCCTTGGGCAAGCTGCCCATCCCCAGGGCGCCCCAGAAGAAGGGAAGGGTAAACCACCTCTGAGTAGACTCTAGCTAGAAAAGCCTGAAAATATAATATAATATAATAATATAATATAATTTATTGTCATTGTAAGTATATACACAGTATACCATACAACGAAATTCACAATGCAGAATTGACTTGACAGCACACAATTACTATTACAAAGAGAAGCACTGAAAACAACCTGAACTTCAACGCTGGGCATTTCAAGTGCCATGAGGAGTAGAATTTGAAGTGGCATGATTCAGAATTGATTTGAATTATATACTAGCATGTCCTAAAAATATTAGCATTTAAATTGCTAGAACTACAGGCACTGTTGCTCTTGATGCAGAACAAATGGTTACATAAGTATTTAATAGCATTCTGGATTTATTTTGGATTCACTTATTGAAGAAACGTATTTACTGATTGGACTGCCTGGTTGTATTTACATACCGTCTTTCCTCCAAGGCAAAGCAGCACCAATTGTTTTCTTTCCAGTACATAGCTTCCTTTCTGCACGATAACCCAGTGAGGTAGGTTACCCAGAAAGTTAGTACCTGGCCAGACATTTAACTTAATTATTTTACAAGACTTTTAAAAGAGAGAGAGATGTAGAAAAATATTCAAAGATCTATGTACAGTATGTAAATATACATGAAGAGAGGAGTATGCATAAATATAAACATAAAGGATATTCCTTGGGTTTCTGTTTCCAAGGTCTTAAAATCATTGATCATTCTGAGATATAAAAGTCTTGTCATGGTTTGCATTTGGCTACATGGGCCTGCAAATTCATTGCATTAATGATTAGGTTAATTACCCATCGTCTTATTACTGACTTTTCAGGCATTATGTTTGATAAATGTGCTCAATGAAACTAGCACAATGAATTCAATTAAACAGTGCAGTTCCTCGCCTTGTGTATTAGGTAGTGACCGATTTTTACATACTAACAAATTATAGCAGCATTTATCATCTGAGATAACTGATGTTTTAATGATCATAGATATATTCAAGGAAAAGAAGAAAAAACTTCCAAAAAATCTGGTCTAAATATATTAAATATACACAATAAATATGTTGCGAAGATCTTTAAAAATATACTTTTAAAAAAAGATCTTCACAATACAGGCTTAGTATAGAAGGAGATTTAATGCCAAAAATGGCATACAGTATTGTGTATGTTTTTAAAGTTACCTCAGATCTTGATTTTCACTTCCTAAGGAGGGTGGTTGTGTATGTGTTTTGTATGCTGAAAGTCCCAATTGACATCTCCTATTAACAAGGGACTGGATAGAAGATGTTGTGAAAGGTCTTTGCCAGAAACCCTGAAGAACTGCTGTCAGTTACAATAGATGATACTAGACAAATAGTCTGGCTGTTGTAAGTACTGTCTCATGTACTTATGAAGAAACGGATATTTTTTGTGTTTTCAGAAAACTGTCTGTTCTGTCAGGCGGTAAACCTTCAGGGAAGCATAGAAAAAGTACTGTATTAAGCAATCTAAATCAGTGCGGTCACATGGTCTCTTGGATATGTCTCATTCATAGACCATAGGAAAGACTAGTTCTTCCCACTCAGGGCTGGAGAGAGACCTTTGACCTTGGATGTTGACATCTCACTATCCTGTGGAAGGATCCATTGCCCTCACCCATTTTCCATCAATGGAACCCTGAAGGTGAAAAGGAGTGGATTGTAGGTGCAGCATAGAGAGGACATAAGGCTTTGGATCCAGACAATCCAGGAGTCATCCCATTCCCCACCCATACTACTGCCAGATTTGTCCCACTGCGAGTGTCTGTTAGTGTGTGTTGGATATGTTGGTCCCTCTAACCATGGAGCACACTTTGACCTCAACTGTAGAGTTGCCTTGCTAAAATATAAATATGGATCATATGTGTCGTTTTGTGCCCCCCAGGAGAAGAGTCAGCCTGTTTGGCCTTGGGCAAGCTGCACAGTCCCAGAGCACCCCCAGAAGAAGGGAACTGTAAACCTCTTCTGAGTACCCTATGCTTAAGAAATCAGGAAAGGGCCATCCTAAATGAAAATTAACATGACAGCATATAATTAAGTTGGCTCAATGAGTTGGTTACCTGGCTGTGGAGTCAGTGGTTGGCATCTTGATTCCCTGTAGTTCCTTCTGGTTGAAGGGATAACCTTTGTAGCCTTGGGCAAGCTGATCAGCCCCAGAGCACTCTTAGAAAAAAGGGAGTGGTAAAACCACTTCTGAGAATTTGTATAACTAGGAAACCCTAGAAAAGGTCATTATAAGGGCATTTAATTATTACTACATTGTTCCAACAAAGCAAAGGACTGTAGAGGTGGATGCAGCTTTTATCTTGGTCTAGGCTAGCATGGTACTGAAAAAACTGCCTGACTACCCTATGTATCTATGACTGAAATCCATGCAGGATTTACCGTACAGGTAAAATGCGTTAACAGAGGGTTATGGGTGAGGAGCAACGTGAGGAAGTCTCAAGAAGTAGCATTACCTAGTTTAAGATGGTGCACCAATCAGGCCATTTCTTGAGAGAAAAGATCTAGCTATGGTCGTATCTGTATAAATGATCATGATGCAGTATTGCGGTTAAATAGTATTCCACAGTTTTAGCAGATTAATGATTAATGCTGTTCCCTTACTTTAAAAATAATAATGTTTTAAAATGTAATGTTTCAAGGTTTTAGTTTTGTTGACTTTTTTCAGTTTGGTTAAAAGGCAAATGATGGACAACACAAAACATTGTGGTCCTGATGTGGAACAGAAAATGGAATTACTGAGCCAGGTCAAAAACTTTAGTACCCCAAACCCACCAAGTTATTTTGTACATGAGCTACATAGGTGGCTCACAGCCAACGTGGGTGGGGTACCTCCCTAGTTTTGGGATGAAGCATCTCTGCTCAGTCCACGAACTAGAGGATGGTACAAAATACATACAAACAATATGCTTAGTAAATCTGGAATAAGATGGCTGTTGGATCTCTCTCCAGATTGGCAAAGTAAATTGATAGTAGTAATGCTGACCTATTTACTTTATTATGCCTGTAGCTGCTAAAATTGAATTTTGATTATATATGACCTCCATAACCACCATGAGACCTATATAGCTGGTTAAATGGCAGTTACAGTATTTGATTGTACACTAAATGAATAAAGATGTATAAAACATGAAAACGAACGAATGAAGTACGGTGCATTAACTGGGCCTTTTCTTTCTGGCAGGCCCATTCCGAAGTGTGGCATCTTTACAACGATCATTTCCGTCCTGCTCAGGGAGGTAAAGTATCAATTGCCTTAGGTTCTCATTGGATAAAACCTAAAAAAATGACTGGAAATGATGTAAAGGAATGCCAAAAGTCTCTGGACTTTGTACTGGGTTGGTTTGCCAAGCCAATATTTGTTGATGGAGACTACCCGCAAAGTATGAAGAATTCTCTTTCCTCAGTCCTGCCAGAATTCACTGAAACAGAAAAGAAGCTTCTTAGGGGAACAGCTGATTTCTTTGCTCTTTCTTTTGGAGCTACTTTGAGTTTCCACCTTGTGGATTCTGACATGATGTTTGGGCAGCAAGAATCTCTGAGCCTACGGCCATTGCTTTACTGGATAAGCAAGGAATATAACAACCCACCCATCTTCATTGTGGAGAACAGCTGGCTCATTTCTAGCAGCACGAAGACAGATGACTCCAAGTACATGAATTATCTTAAAGATTTCATTACAGATACTTTGAAAGGTAGGATTGCTGATCATTATTCTTGCCATTATAAGTATCCTGACACAATAGTTAAGGAAACGTTAATGGTCCCTAGTGATGTTAATTAAAAATGTTGCACAAAGGCTAAACCCAGTGAATATTTGAACATTTATTCCAGTGTTTGGTACAGAATGAGTCTCCAAAGAAATCAGAGTTACTTGCTGCTATCATTGCCTAGTGCTTTTCAGTAAATGTGGGTGATGTTTCACTGTCACAGCAAGGAATGAAGATGTTCTCTTAATGTAGCTTTTGTGTTGTTTGTGTACTTTGTTATGTAGTTTGCAGTGAATGGCTTCGGGGAAAAATACCCAGTTATTAATTTTAATGCTTCAGACAGCTGACTAAATATTTGCTAGATAAGGATAAATACTCTATATGTAAGTGTGTGTGTATGTGTATGTATGTGTGTGTATAAATAAATAAATAAATAAATAAATAAATAAATAAATAAATAAATAAGAGTGTGTGTGTGTGTGTGTGTGTGTGTGTGTGCGCGCGCGCAGTAAAATTTTTGGATTCTCTACCAGGTGCAAGAATTCATTTTCCAGTAAGGAAGACATGAAAATGGAGTACTTACTCTCTTTTCACAGCAGATTTACAAAATGGTACTTCATTCATGTATATCGCTATATATATTAATGTGAAAAGGGCCTTGAATATTTGCTGAGTGCATCAGTTGATAGAGACAGTTTTCTTTTAGAAATAGTACCTAAGCTACATTTCTTTTCCCTGCTACAAATTAAGTTTGCTTTATATTTATGTCAGTTTTTAATTCTAAAACCATTTTGATGAAGGGCAGAAAAGAAATGGCCTCTGTTACAATTCTGTTGGTATTCATATAAGGTTTGTATATCTTCCTGTGAGTAATTGCAGCTAATTGATATGTGCTATGGCACATTATGGTTGTGCATTCAGGTGCATGACCAGACATATAACAAAGACATGGATTCTGGCCATTGTAATTTTTATTAGTTCAGCTATAAAGGCCATCAGGCTCTGACCTTGTTGCTTATCTCCAGATTAATGTGGATACCTATTATGCTAAATTAAAATATTACTATTAAAATGAATGAAAGCTTTTCCAGGGGTGCATTTTCTGTTGTGGGAGGCAACATCCTTGATTTGACCCAGGCATTTCCTGGGAACACTTAAGATTGATGAATGTGACAGGATAAAGCTATCATATTTTGAAAAACTGTTGGGTAAGTAATGTATTTAAGCGGTGGCATTTTCTGTAATGCCGATATAGCTGTTGAAATACATGCAGTGCCTCACACATGGGCAAATTGGGCTATTTTGCTTTGTTCTTACTCCTCAGCTATCAGATATGATGGAGTTACTGTCATTGGCTACACAGTTTGGTCTCTCATGGATGGCTTTGAATGGCTCAGAGGCTACAGCATTAGACGGGGTTTGTTTTATGTTGACTTTCAAAGCCCAGATAAAAAGTTGATGCTGAAGTCTTCAGGACTCTTCTTTCAAAGGCTGATAGAGGACAATGGTTTCCCTGCAGTACCAGAAAACCAGCTCATAAAAGGGACTTTCCCATGTGACTTTGCTTGGGGGATTACTGAAAATTTTCTTCAGGTGAGTCAGATGGCAATCTATCAAATCCTCCAAAATTGCATTGCTGCAAGCAAAGAAGGGCTGTTCCAGATGGAGCTTTTGTTTTCCTTAAACCACTAAGATTGTTATTAATAATAATCTTAGGATTGCAGAGCTGGACGGGACCCTATAGATCATCGAGTCCAGCTCCTATCAAGGAGGTTCAGTGGGGAATCAGACTCCCAACCTCTGGCTCCACAGCCAGATGCCTAAACCACTGAGCTATCCAGCAGTTCGTAATTCATTGACATTCATTTCTCATATTAATTTACATTGTGTTCAGAATTAATGTTCTTTGGTGATGCAAGAGACATAATTTTAAGTGGTGAAGTGCCATAACTTAAGAAATTTCCATAGACATTATCTGTTGCATTTTAAATCGTGCAATTTGATGTCCAACGTATAAAGCGTACAGAGATCTCTTAAATTACAGCAATTCGCTGCTAAAAATTATGCCTTTTACATAGCTGGATAATAGGATTTCAATCCCTAAGTTGATTAAAATAAATATGCTTTCTATATCTAAGCTATTTATTTCTATGTCTTCTCTTTCTTGAGTCTGTGACTTAAATTCAGTGTACTTCTGAAAACATTTCCTGTAAATAATTTCTATAATATCTTTAAACTACACTAGGACCCCCATATCTGCAGGATTAATTTCAGTTATCTGCAGCCCTATATGCAACATACAAAGGGGCGACCCTTGTGGCTTTTGTCCCTCCACCCCATTTGTGACCTTTATTCTTCCTCCTTGTACTGTATGTTTCTGTGAAGATTCTCAGTCATCCAGGTGAGGTTACCTGGAAGTTGAGTCATGGCAAGAGGACTTCTTTTTTATTAAGTTAAAATGTTTCACTACTCATCCAAGTAGCTTCTTTAGACTAATAAGAAAGAAGTCCAGTTACCATGACTCAACTTCCAGACTCTTTGTATGTTGTATATAGGGTTTGCTGCTCCAGAGTTTCAGGCATTCATGGCAGATCATGGAATGGATGCCTTGTGGATACAGGGGTCCTATTGTATTTTGATCTTCCTGTACTTTTCATTTGCATTAGCAAACTGATATCAGCAAATAAATGTGATGCAGACTACATTTTAAAAAATCCAAATGGTGTACATGGATTACAACCCAAGTACGGTATTATATTGAAACACCTGATATATATACATATAACAATCAATTTTAAGTATTATGAGTGCCACTTGCAGAATACTTCAAAATAGAGTGCCCAAATAATAAACTCTGAACTAAGTCCAGTCTTAGTCTAATTAGAGTTGATTGAATGAAATGAATGTGACTTGCTGAATGGCCACTAATGCAAGTCCATTGATTTCAGTGAATCTACTCTAGTTGGGTTTAGTCTCTGTGTTAAAATAGACTGATGGTACATGCGTATACTCATGCCTATGATGTATCCCCAGGTGATCTCACATAGTATATATTGAATTATTTGGAAGCACTGATAACACAGCAGTTACTGCACCTGGCTGGTTAAAGCCAATATCATGTAATTGGAGGAAAAGGAAAAAGCCCATTACTCAGTCTTTGGTAAGATCAAAACATGGTTTCATTTTCACTGCTCACGAACAGCTGATGTGTGTAGAAGTGCATGTAGGCTCAACTTGAGTGCAAGATGGTGAGTTCATTGGAAGATTGTTACAATGAGCTTATTGGGAGAAAGGTGGAATATAAGTGTAACAAATAAAAGTGGATCTTAAGATATGAAAGAGAAATATGGAAAAGCTACTGTATTGAATGAAGATGAAATGGGGGGTGTTTTCCTGTAACAGTCAATTGCTTGAGGCAGAAACAGATGTTATAGATAATCCACAGTTAGAAGAGGAAAATCTGTAATGACTGATTCTTTTTGAGTGCCACAGCAGGAACTACTTTTAGCTCTGGACAGATTAGTTATGGGATGCTTTGAACATGACAATCAGCCAGAACCAGTCACCAACTCTCATGTGCCTTAATTATGGATTATCTATAGCATATGTTTCTGGCAATGTCTTTTCTTATTTCCGACAAAATGAATCTATTCTCCTGTCCTTCTCCCTGTTTCCAGGTAGATACAACTCGATCCCAGTTCCTTGATCCAAATATTTATGTCTGGGATGTGCATAAAACCCAGAAGCTGATTAAAATTGATGGAGGCAGTGCCCCACATCGCAAGCTTCATTGTGTTGATCTTCCTGCTATCCGGCTTCAGATTTCTTTACTCCAAGAAATGCACATCACACATTTTCATTTTTCTTTGAAATGGCCTTTGATCTTCCCTTCAGTTAATGAGACATCTGCTAACCGCACACTTCTGTTTTACTATCGGTGTTTTGTTAGTGAACTTCTCAGGGTTAATATAACTCCTGTTGTTGCTTTATGGCAACCTAGTGCTGAACACCAAGGACTTCCTGTTTCACTAGCCAAACAAGGTGGATGGAGGAACCAGTATACTGTGGAGGCTTTTGTTGAGTATGCTAGATTCTGCTTTAAGAATCTTGGGCAGCACATCAAATTTTGGATCACAATGAATGAACCCAATGTGATGAATGTGACATACCCAGAAGCACATAATTTGCTGAAGGCTCATGCCAGAGTATGGCACCTCTATGATAAGACATTCAGGAAGATTCAGAAAGGTCAAATATCCATTGCGTTCCATGCCAACTGGGTTGAGCCAGCTTGTCCTTTTTCAAAAAATGATGATGATGCGGCCAAACGAGTTTTAGAATTTGACATTGGCTGGCTTGCTGAGCCCATCTTTGGAACTGGTGACTATCCAGATGTGATGAGGCAATGGCTTCATCAGAGGAACAGCCTGGGTTTTTATAATTCATACTTACCATATTTCTCAGAAGAGGAAAGAAATCTAATACGTGGTTCCTTTGATTTCTTTGCTTTGAGTCACTACACTACATTTCTCGTGAACTCGGAAAACGAAGCTCCCATGAAGTACAATCACCTCCTCGAGATCCAAATGCAAATTGATATCACCTGGGTGAAATCACCCAACAGAAATCCCGTGGTGCCCTGGGGATTACGCAGGCTCCTCAAATGGGTTAAGAATAAATATGGCAACATCCCCATTTACATCATCGCGAGTGGAATCGATGACGAACAGAGTATAGCTCAAGACAAATTGAGAATATATTACATTGAGAAATATATCAACGAAGCCTTAAAAGGTGAGTGTCCTGAGGAAAAGCTTAAATGCCTTATGATCCAAGTTTTTTGGATAGTGTACATGATATGTAATGTGGTTTTCCAAAAGTGAATGAATTGAAAAACAGGTTTTTACAAAGTCAAGGAATAAGAAGTTACACCTGCATCTTTTGAAAGGTGGCATAATAGCTTTTTTTACCTGGACTCCTGAGAAAATAAGCTGCATCTGCTTGCCCAAACCTTATTTGGACTCAGAACGTCTAGTCTGCTTCTGGAAACCATTATACTAACATATTCATTTCTATACTCCTCTCACCCTGTCTTGTTCTAGAGAAGCAGAAGTTCATGCTCCAGAGAAGTACTGTAAATTCAGTATGTGTTTGTATTTCCAGTTGCTGAGAAACTAGTACCTGTTGCAGCATGTTGTATAGATAGCAACCTAATGAAAGAATGGTTATTGCAAGATAACAAAGGCCCAGAAAGGGATGGCAACTTTGCAATGCCTGGTTCATTGTTGGAGGGGGAAACATTTCCATACTAATTGTCACAATCACTTCTCCCTAAAGAGATACCTCAAGTAATAAAAGTGGTAGTTTTGCATCCACAGTGACTCCCTGACCAAGATCATCATCTCTTTAGGGAGAAGTGATTGCGCACTAATCACTGTAGAATTATTAGAATTTCTGCATGAGGTAGCATTTTCCCCCTATGAAATATTCTCTGGAAAAGGGACTGAGCTGCGCAGAACATGGCAATGTCTTTGTGCAAAAGAACAGGCAGTAATAATAGTAATGGGGAAAAAGAGACCCAGGGAAACTGGGAATTCTTATTGGTGCAGAGAGAAGATTTGGCAAGGAACCTTGGCTTGGTGACACTGGGAAAATAATCAAGAATGAGAATGATTTAGTGATATTCTCCACATCTTTAACAGAAATGCATTAAGTACATTCAGCTGAATTTTCCTACATGTACTACCTGTAGCTCCAAGTGTGGTGAGGATGGTGGGGGCAGAGCTTACCTCTTTCTCTGCACCACCACTACATCGTTATCGCGCCACAGTTTTCAGGGCTCATGCTTAAATAGAACCACAAGATTCTGCATTTTCAGCAGAATACCCCACAGGTATACAAAATCTGTAAAAGGAAAAGGGAGGAGGACCACCATTCTTGGTTTATGACCTTTAAGAGCCACAGATTGTTGACAATAGTTGAACAGGGGTTGAAAGGGAAGAAAAGTGTATATAAGAGAGAAGGAGAAGGATGTAAATCTGATTTAGAAAATTTTCAGTTTTGGGTTTGGAATGGAGACTACACACCATGAGAGTTAGGAAACCAGGTTCTATGCCCTGCACCATCTGGGAAGTTAAAGAATGGAGGAAAGGACAATTGACATATTTTGCAGTTACCAAAACCCTTCCCTACGCGGCAATAAAAGATTTAGCTTTAGCTTGGCGATTAGCCACAAATCTAAGCCCTTTAGTGCTACACAGCACACTGGCAGAAAGTAATGCTTCCTAGTAATACATTTCAGGTTCAGTCTTTTACACCTCTAGTTTTTTGAAAAATCCTGTAGAACTCCCCAACCTTATTGCATGCGAATATTTTCATGATGCAACAAGGCTGCACACAGTAGCCTTTTCCTGTCTTTCATCATTTTGAGTTCTACATGTAAAGAGTAACTTTCTGAAGCAGAGAACTAGTTTATTCATGGAGGTTCTCCATGGAAGTTGGAACATGGCATATTCAGTGTTTGGATGATATAGCAAGCCTCCATGGATGAAGGAATCTTCAGAAAGTCACTTCCCACATGGTCAGTGAGGTCAGCCTGCCAGGATGGGTTGAGGCTAGCCTGCTTCCCCTTCGTTTGTGTTTATTCTGTCCAGATTCAGTAATGCCTAAATAGAACTTATGATGACATACAGAAGATCTGCATCTGACCACGGAAGACAGTGGTGGACTACATCAAGCCAACATTATGTTGTGACTACTGTAGTGGAAGGTATTGTAGTAGCAGGTTTAGAAGGTGATTATAGAAGCATTAGTGGATTTTGGATGATTTGTAGGAGATAATCAAGTATTCCTGACTCCTTGTTTTTTAAGAATTGTTCTTGTTATGTATGAGCTTTTGAGTCAGAACTGACTTATAGAGACCCTAACAGGACTTCCAAGGTAAGTGAGATATTTAAGGAATGTTTTTACAGTTTCCCATTCCCAGTGAGTTTCCATGGCTGAGTAGGCTTCTGAGTCCTAGTCTGTTACTCTATCCGCTCCGCTGCACTGGACATCCCTTTTTAACCATAGCTACAGCACAATAACTGCACACCACAAAAGGCTTAGAGTAACCATGAATAGATACAGTATATTTTTTCAATGGAAAAAGTATGATAGCAGTAGCATTCTGAGATTCATTATCACTTACTGGGATTAGAATTCCTTAATTCTTAATTTCCAGAAAGGTAGCTTTGTTAGTCTTTTCTAGCAACAATTTTTCTTAAAAAGAGTCTTAGGTCCCCTTAAAGACTAACCAATTTTATTCAGCATCTGCTGTCTTGGGTTTTTCTCTCTGTGTGTGCGTGCAATTCCTAGTGTATGTTTTGTTGCAGTTGGTTGATCTTAAGGGTGCAGTAAGAAACTAAATATATCCTACTAGCCTGAAATCTGATTGCCCCTGATTTAAATAGACCAAAGCAGCTTTGTTATTGTGTGTTCACCTTTCTGTTCCTCTGTTGATAAATACTTTGTAGTTGTACTAAAGTGTCGTGACACAGATGCTTTCTCTGTTGGTAGGAATCAATATGACTCCCGAGGGCTCTCTTGCAGCATTCAGCAGGGTACAGGACAGTTAAAACAAAAACACAACTAATGTGTCCTTTCTCTTCTCCTTTTTTGTTCTTTTTTGCAGCCTATACCTTGGATAATGTTAATCTCCGTGGCTATTTTGTCTATTCTTTCAGTGATAGAGGTGATGCTAGATCATATGGCCTCTATCGTTACGTGGTTAATCGGTATGAGCCAAAGCCTTCCATGATGCATTATAGACAGATCATTGACAATAACACCTTCCCTGGACCAGAAGCATCCAACCTGGTTTGTTCCAAGGAGCTTATTCTCTGCCCAGAATGTGACTCTTTCCAACCAAGAAAATCTCTGCTAGCTTTTATGTCTTTTATATTATTTGCTTTCATTGTCACTATATTTCTGATCACTTACTACTCCAAGAGGATTGATGGAAGTCATAAATACTGCTTTTGTATTGCTCGCTGCCCTTTGCCTGCATTACCTGGGGGAGTTTGCAAATAATTATGCTCCAGATTATGATTTCTATTGCACTGCAATTGTATTATTTATGCTCCCTAATGCTGTGGAATACTAACTGTGAAATGGATTAGTACTCACAGAATTCCCTGTGATTCCTGTCTGTATTAGCATTTTTGGTTTGCAGGTACCCTCATGTTTTTTGTTTTTGACTAGAGATGGGGCATTTGTGTATGAATGTGAATATCCCAGTGCAGCTGGAGTTAATGAGGGTCCCGCCCTTGGGGCCACACCATCCACTCACACATTCGGTGGCGGCGGCAGTGTCTCCTCTCTTCCTTCCAATCACTTAAGAGCACTTGGCTAGCCACTTGGGGCCTTGCAGGTAGACTTGTCCTCCCTCCCTCTGCCAGGAGTGGCTAGGTGACCGGGAAGACTCAAGAGCAATTGGAAGGATGAGCAGGGCCAGTGGTGGTGGCAGACGTGTGAGTGGAGGGCCTGGCCTCAGGAGCCGGACCGTCGTTAACTCCAGCTGCATGGGGATACTCAAATATTCTGATCTCTATTTGTGATGTTAGACCTCTCTAGTGCCCTGATGGAGATATATGGGCAGAAGGATGCTACACAACTGGTGTAGATGCAATAGATGCAGAGCTGGTACAATTTCATCTGACTGTGTACTTTGTCATCCACTGGTAGAATCTCCTCTTTTAGGTGGAGGCTTGAAATTAGTCTGATAAAGACACAAAGTGATTCATTTGGTGTAAAATGTCTTTCAGATGGTCATGATAGATTGGAAGCATTTCATTTTCTAAGTTCTCAGAATAAAATCATCTTTAAAAATTCCAGTCTGGGACTTCTAGGTTCTGAATGTACTGCTCAATGGGGTTTAGACCTCATGCCTCTTAGATGGAAAAGTCAGAACTACATCCTTTTAGAAATAGAGTTTCTTTAAAAAAACTCTGTAAAGATAGATAGTGTGGAAGAAACAGGAGGATGGAATTTGGAATCAGCTCAAAGCTTTGTCTTGCTTGTAATTAAAGATGGAAAAATTCTTGCTGTTTGTGTTTATCTATGGAAGTACCCATTTTGCACATCCTGAGATTTGAAATGTGATGGAAGGGAAATTTGTCAATCTGCTTTTTCCCCAGCTTGCAGTATGTACTTAATTAGGAAAAAAATATGCACAGCACCATATATACCTTTGAAAAATGTACAAGACTGAAAAGCATATATTTGAAGAACATACATTAAGAAGATTTAGTGCAGGGGGGAACTTCACCCATGACTCATTCCATGGGCTGTCAGCTTGCCAAAGTTTGGTGGAAAATTTTGGAAAAGCCATAAAAAAGCCATAAAAATGGAAAGAGAAGGATTGTTTAAATACCTTTGGTAGATGTTGGCAGTAAGACCTGACACTGAATTTCAACAGCGCAGTTTTGTAGGGTAGGGGAGCTGGAAAATGGTCTTTGGGACTGCATGAGTTGTCTCCCCTGTTTTAAATAAGGGGAAAATGTATGCACAGTGGTGGCTTTTTCATGAAGATATGCATACACATGCTTGCTGTTGCTTAGTCATTAAGTCATGTCAGACTCTTCGTGATCCCATGGACCAGAGCACGCCAGGCCCTCCTGTCTTCCACTGCCTCCCAGAGTTTGGTCAAATTCATGTTGGTAGCTTCAATGACACTGTCCAACCATCTCGTCCTCTGTCGTCCCCTTCTCCTCTTGCCTTCACATTTTGCCAACATCAGGGTCTTTTCCAGGGAGTCTTCTCTTCTCATGAGATGGCCAAAGTATTGGAGCCTCAGCTTCAGGGTCTGTCCTTCCAGTGATCACTCAGTGTTGATTTCCTTTAGAATGGATAGGTTTGTTCTCCTTGCAGTCCAGGGGACTTTCAAGAGCCTCCTCCAGCACCACAGCTCAAAAGCATCAATTCTTCAGTGGTCAGTCCTTTTTATGGTCCAGCTCTCACTTCCAGACATTGCTAATGGAAAAAATGTAGCTTTGACTATGCGGACCTTTGTCGGCAAGAAATGTGTCTGCTTTTTAAGATGCTGTCTAGGTTTGTCATTGCTTTCCTCTCGACAAGCAGTAGTCTTTCAATTTCATGGCTGCTGTCACCATCTGCAGTGATCATGGAGTCCAACAAGGCAAAATCTTTCACTACCTCCATATCTTCCCCTTCTGTTTGCCAGGAGGTGATGGGACCAGTGGCCATGATCTTAGTTTTTTGATGTTGAGCTTCAGACCATTTTTTGCGCTCTCCTCTTTCACCCTCATTAAGAGATTCTTTAATTCCTCCTCTCTTTCTGCCATCAGAGTGGTATCATCTGCCTATCTGAGGTTCTTGATATTTCTTCTGGCAATCTTAATTCCGTTTTGGGATTCATCCAGTCCAGTGTTTCGCATGCTGTATTCTGCATATAAGTTAAATAAGCAGGTAGATGCTTTCCCAATTTTGAACCAATCAGTTGTTCCATATCCAGTTCTAAATGTTGCTTCCTGTCCCACATATAAATTTCTCAGGAGACAGATAAGGTGGTCAGGCACTCCCATTTCTTTAAGAACTTGCCATAGTTTGCTGTGGTCCACACAGTCTAAAGCTTTTGCATACTCAATAAAGCAGAAGTTTTTCTGGAACTCTCTGTTTTTCTCCATAATCCAGTGCATGTTAGCAATTTGGTCTCTAGTTCCTCTGCCCCTGTGAAATCTAGTTTGTACTTCTGGGAGTTCTTGGTCCACATACTGCTGAAGCCTACCTTGTAGGATTTTGAGCCTAGCCTGTAAAAATGAGTGCACTTGTACGGTAGTTGGAGCATTCTTTGGCACTGCCCTTCTTTGGGATTGGGATGTAGAGTGATATTTTCCAATCCTCTGGCCACTGCTGAGTTTTCCAAACTTGATGCCATATTGAGTGTAGCACCTTAACAGCATCATCTTTTAAGATTTTAAATCGTTCAGCTAGAATGCCATCACCTCTGCTGGCCTTGATAGCCATGCTTTCTAAGGCCCACTTGACTTCACTCTCCAGGATGTCTGGCTCAAGGTCAGCAACCACACTATCTGGGTTGTCCGGGATATCCAAATCTTTCTGATATAATTCCTCTGTCCTTCAGATATAGTTCCTCTTGCCACCTCTTCTTGATGTCTTTTGCTTCTGTAAGGTCCCTACCATTTTGGTCCTTTTTCATGTCCATTTTTGCACAAAAGATTCCTTTAATATCTCCAATTTCTTTTGAACAGATCTCTGGTTTTTCCCTTTATGTATGTATGTATGTATGTATGTATGTATGGATGGATGGATGGATGGATGGATGGATGGATGGATGGATGGATGGATGGATGGATGGATGGATGGATGGATGGATGGATGGATGGATGGATGGATGGATGGATGGATGGATGGATGGATGGATGTGGGGAGGGGGAAGATGTTTTGGAGTACATGCTGACTTTACTTTGAAGTCATGTTGTCTGTCTTGTTTGTTTCTTGAGTTAAAATGAGGGAGAGGACACCTTCAGACATTCAAACAAGGGTTTGCAAGTGATTTGATTGTTTTAGTTTCTTCCTGTACCTTTTAGGAGAAGAAGGACAGGAAAAAGTGATTCTGCACGATTGCAAAATACATATTTGATCAATCTAGCTGCGGACTCAGCTAATTGTCTGCATTCTGGATGAAGCTCATTGACTTGTACATCAGTAGAAATCAAGAGGAAAATGAAGTTGTCTCTGTATTAAAAAGGAGAGAGAGAATTTCAGATGGTGAACTAGCCGAAAAAAGAAAAACCAGTATAAGCCAAATGGGGTAGTGACTGGAGAGGATAAACCTTTTGAGAGTAAAGTCTTAGCTTCATGTGCTATAAAGGTCTACAGAGAGAAAAAGTAGCCATACTGGACAAAGAGTGGAATCCAAAAAAAGCCATGTTAGCAAAATAACACTTGCCTTTTCCTTCTTCCAAAAAACACTTGCACTTTTCCACCATGTCCAGAAAATCACTTCCCCCCCTCCCCAGCTTTCGATGCTTGTTATTGACCTGTAATTGAGACTGATAAAAGAGCTCTGTGAAGTGTGAAAGCTTACACAGGGCTAGCGATTTTTTAAAAAAGTTAGTATTGATCTGTTTTTCTACACTTTACAAAGAACTAGGGCAAGAGATAAAAATATGAACAAAGATTGGGCCATAGTGATATCTATAGCTTTATTTATTAGTGGGGCAAGTGTGTATCTATATTTTCAGCATCTTTTCATGTAGGTTCTGTAGTAGGGCTGATCCCGGGAAGAAAGCTCCTGATAAATATGGTATCTGCAATGATTTTTGCTATTTATACAAATCATTATGAAATAAACATTGTTGGGCTACATTCTGCAGAGGGAGACCACAAATATTTTTATCTGGAAAGCTGCATGCCATAGTAATAGATGTTTTGTCATCACTTGCACTATAGCATTAAAATGTCAATTTTACCTGCAAAAAAACGTGAAGGTGAAATACGTTGATATCATATGAAAATAAAAATATATTTTCTTTCAACTAGAATTTGAATAAATGCAAAAAAGAATTAATATATTGGCAGAATAAAGACATGATATTGGTTCTCAGTTCCATATTGATTAATCTGTTTATACATATGACCATTATAGTAATTTATATCTTCATAGATGCTAGCCATTTTATATACTTATGTCTTGTTGTCATTTTGGAGGTATTATATATGTCTTAAATAAAATTTGCTGGTGAAATTGGTTAACCCCCACTCCTGAAAATATACATTTTTTAAAATTTAGAACCAGTGCATTTGTAGAAAAGAAGTAGTACATTTAAAGAATAAGCACTAAATTTTAATCCCAATCTATCAGTGTCATATGCACTAACCTGTACATAAATAGCATGGGTATAATCACTAAAATCTAAATAGATGAGAAGTATCTTCTAAGTTCCCTATTGTAACTTCAGAAGAAGTGGGAATTGCAGGCCAACAGCATTTGGAGGGTGACAGTTGTCCACCTCTATGGAATTTAGGAGTTGATTTTAGCTCATTAAGCGATACTGTATTTATAAAAACCAGACCTTAACAAAAAGTTTGAATGACATTTTAAAAACCAAAAACCTAAGCCCGTTCTACCAATATTCAGACAGTCCAACTTTTTATCATGGGAATTACACTCTTCTCTCCTCTCCCCATTATGTATTGTAAACTGTGATTTTGCACTTTTATGATATGGGCACCCATCAAAATGGACCAGATAGATGGATACTGGTAAACAATATTTTTTTAAATACACTGGCTTTTTAATATAATAAGAGTGATGTATAAACATTTACAATATATTTAATTTTGACATTATAAATTCTCCATGCAATGGGGTGGATTTTGTGTACTGTGAGAATCTTATTTGTGTTGTCTTTACTGCATATTCTTATTCAGGATATTTTTGTGCCATTTGTAGATTTTATAGAATGTATGACAACAGAAAATGTATTTGCAAAAGGAATGGTTCTTTGTTGGGTAAAATGTAAATAAATTTATTTATAAATTAAAATATTTACAGATTTCCTTATCTTACACAGATTTTCTTTGAAGTGGGTACATAATAAGGGTTAATGTAGACCTATGCTCTGTCTCTTCATCAACTCAAGCAGAATTCATAGTCAAAGATCTTGATGCTGAGGTGCAACTCCATGTCCTTGCTCAAGTGTGCATTATTCTGTTTGGACTTAACCCTTGGCAGAGCTTTAATACTAGGCATATACAGAACTTCTGAAGACTGTACATTGTGGGCTGGTTCATATAGCAGAAGAGTCTTTTAGATACATAATCCACAGTGCTGGGATTTTGAAGCCTAAATTAAGCTAATATCTTTGATTTTAAAAATTGAATCCAGTCATCACCAACAGAATTTATACATCTTTTACATTAGATTTATATAGGTAGCCAACATCTTAAAAGCTAAACTGCATTTCAAATTAATCCCATAGTCCTAAATCCAATTGTAATTCCAACTAGTGTGGAATCATTGAATGCATGACATTTACAAAAGCATTGACTCAATTGATTGATTCAGTGGCTGAACTCTAGTAGTACGTCATGATTAGAGTAGATGCATTGAATCAGTGGGGATTTGGTAAATCAATGCTTCCATAAATTTCATTGATTCAATTAACCTACTCTTTTCCAGATATTACTGGATTTCAGCAGTGAATCTTCTGTAGTTGGGACTAGCAGTCGGATTTAGACCATAGTTTTGTCCTTAATTGGGTACTTTACTTACATACACAAAGAGGCAGTGTGGAATCAGCAATCCAGTAGCCTATTTTGAATAAAAAGCTCTTCCCTGCCATCTGAATGGCGTCTCTCATGTATGATGGCTTCTCTTGGCTTGTATACAATGATTGATATGCAGTGATTATAGAGTCTCTGTGTAAATAAAATATGTAGCCTTCAAAATAAATGAAACAGGAGATGCATGAGCCAAAAATCTGCAGGGCCTAAGTTTTCCAAGAAAAAGAGGGTTAAGTGGAGGTGGAACAGATTCAAAGCTTCAAAATATGCTGTTGGTAAGTTTCCAGGTTAAGACCATTTCACAGTTGTGTAACTCAGTTGTGTAACATAGTTACAAGCATTTTATTTCCTAACTTGCTGGAAGAATGACATCCTTAGTACATTTTTCTCTTATATAAGAGAACTCTGTAAGATGGACTTTAAGTTTTTTTAAAAAAGAGTTCAAGTGTTTCAAGTGCTACACATTATGAGTCTTACACTTTGGAGTCTGGGAACATTATGTGGCTTCCCCTAGATTGCTTCAGCCTGCATGTTGTTTGGCTGGCACACAGCCTAGATTACTGAGGATACAAGCTGATGTGTTTCTTGTTTGCTGTGGATTTCCAATATTTCAGGATAATTTAGGAGAGTATAATTCTTCAGGATAATTTAGGAGAGTATAATTCCCAGGAGGGACAGGATTTAGGATTGTCATGAATGCAAAACAATAGGAAAGAGGCTCTTTCTTTCATTTTTAGATTCTTTCCTTCATTTCTGGAAGAGAGCTTCTGAAATAATTCAGTTTAATGAATGAGAGGAACCTGAACATTTTAGATTTCATATGGATTTCCTCTTTCAGATTATCTTTCTTTGACTTCTGTATGTAAAATCAGCTCAACCTGCATTGTCTCTTGCACCTGAAAGGTTACTTGAGTGGTCTGAGAAGAACTTGGTGGTGATGTGGGTGGCACGAAGCACTGGCAACAGCTTGCTCATTGGAGATGCTTCTGCTTCTGATGAATATAAATTAGCGCTGCCTCACATAGTTCTGATGGTTTTGATTATGATGATGATTTTTCTTTATCTTTTTAAAATGTTTCTTGTTGATGAATTGATGAAGAGGAGGATGAGGATGGTGAGACTATGATAAATGTGAGATTTAAAGTATAGTTCAAGTCTGCTTAGGTCTCATTATGACTGATTTTTCTTTCTCATTCACTGTTGCTGTCACGTGCTTGTGGAGTTTATTATTGTTGTCTTGTCTCTACTTTTTGGAGTAATTTTGAGTGTTCTGTAGAGCTTTATTTGATCTAGCACCAGAAATATGAACAAGAGAAGTCAAAATCGAAGAACCCATCCCTTTCATGTTTAATGAAAGGACTGGTACCCAAATGACTTGAAAACAAATGAAGTACCTTGCACAAGAACCCAAAACAAATTAACCCTAAAAGTTGGACCTGTGGATACCTGCCATTCCTCCCATAGACACAGAACTGCTATGGATTTCCCACATACAGATGTTCTTGGCATGCCCTTACCTGAAAAATCAACACACTAGGCATGAGATTTCTGGCTTTTTGGGACCACAAATCATATAATTCTCCATTCTGGAACTCCACCTGACAGACCCATATCTACAGACACCTAAATGTGGCTCCTGTGGAGAAAAGGCCTAGCTGGGAGGGCTTGAAGGCTTTGAAGGTTAGCATAGGCCCAGCTCCAACCAAGGTTCTTGTGCAAAAAGGAAGCTCTCAGATAGTGTTGGCTATGAAATTCCTCTTGCAGCCATTTAGTTGATCAGTTGCATAATACAGGGAAGCCTGGAGCAGGGCCATGCTTACACAATTTGAAATGTACAGACCTAAAATTATGCAGAAAATGTAAAAGTAGAATATTAATGCATTAATTAATACAGGCCATATTTTACAGGTAACTATAGAAGAAATTGGTAGACACAATGTATTAACCAGTTTTATAAAGTAAGAGCAAAAAAGGCAATAAATCAAGATTGTCAGCAGATACCATTTTATTTAGCTCCCAGTAATATATTCACAGAGTGTTTCTTTTTACCAATAACAAGATATGAGGTAAAAAATGAGGTATTTCTATGAGTACAATATTAAAAATGCAATGTCCATATTGACATAATAATGGTAATCTAACATGATAGTGTTCTTCTGATATATAAGTTTTAATATTTATTTAAAAAGAAAGCATTCTTGCATAGATATGCGGTTGCTAGGGGACCTGAGCTCCATCTGTTTGACTTCCTTTTTGAAATTTGGTCAGTGAAATGGAAATGAGCAAAGGAAAATGAACTATGACCATATCCAGTGGTGCAGTTCCATTGGTGAAACTGTGGAATCTAATGAAAGCAGGAGATTATTCCATTTCCAGCTTCAGCTCTTCAGGTGCCTTCCCATGACCTCTGAAGGTCCTGGAAACCCTCTGGATGCATTTTTTTAGGCAACATAGATGAGTACCTTTCCAGACTCAACCTTCCTGACCTTGGCCAAATTCAGCTGAGCACTGGCTAAAGCTATACCATTAAAAGCCCATGTTGGAGTCCCTCTGTGACAGTCATCCCCTGATCATGTTGCCAGTGGAATTTACTCGACACAATCCAGCCAAATTGATTCACATGCATGAACATGTGTGTGTGTATAAATGTACTGTATGCACATGACTACACAGTTAGTCCTAACAACAACAGCAAAAAGACAGACACACACACTCACCCTGAATTCATGGGTTCCTGTGGTAACAAGCAGTTTTCATTTCACTGGGTGTTCTTGAGTTAGGACTTACATTGCATTTAATCATTTGACAGAAGTGCAGTTACTTGTCACTGTAGAGAAGACTGATTAAATCCGTTGTTCAGTGTTAAAACAACACAGGTGTAATTAACATACACATGAGTGTACTCTAGTTGGCACTATAAATTGGATTACGGTACATTTTTAACTTTTATGAAGTTAAAAACACACACACCTGCCAGAGAGTAAGACACATGCTTAGAAGTGTTTATTTGAAGAGGGAATACTCTTTAAGGAAAAGCTTAAGTAGCCAGAGTTACAACAAGAGGCAGTTTTAAGTCTTGTTGGTCAATGTATCAGTGCAAAATAAAATAAAATAAAATAAAATCTTTATTTCCCGTAGGAAGAATGGCTTAGCAGTGGCCTTCAGCACTGATTTTGGTAGCTTTCCCTCCTCCTATACAAGTACGTACATATTATGATATTTGCATTATTGAGTTTAGGGTTTGGTGTGCCTGCCATTTTATACAGGCAGGTATAATCAGTGACTTTGATCCACACTTAGGATATAGCCATTAAAAATAAGCAGACTAATTGAAGCCATACTGATCTCAATGGGTCTACTAAGTGGAACTAACCCTGGATTCAATCCACTGACATGGGAAAGGATTCTAAACTGTATCAGCTTATGAACCCATGCTTCCCAGTTATGATGATGTGGGTCTGAATTATGTATTTTACTATTCTAATTCCTAGGGCCAATTTATAGACATAAAACTGGTTCTAGCAAACTTATTTTTTTAATAGGGCTGGCAGAATGACAGGAGTTATATGTTACCATGTAGAGTTATTCATCAAACTAGAAACAGTAGAAAAACAGAGCACTGAAAGTACAGTAAAAGCAGATTTCCTGCACTGCCTTATCAGAGGTTTCCTTTTAGAATTTATAGAAAGTGGATATTGTTTCTTTACTGACAGGAAGGAGGTTTTGTACTGCTTGTAATGTAGAGCTTGGAAATGCTACTTTTATATACTACAAACTCCTAGGCTGCCACAAACATTGGGGGAACAATTACACAAGCATCACCACCAGCCCACTAACCAGGGAATTGTGGGAGTTCTGATCCAAAAAAGTAACTTTTCTAAGGTTTGACTTATCCTCTGGATATGAGTGCTAACTGCTGAATTTGGACTGGTACTTTAGAATTACTTGTTAAATACCCTGCTATTTTCCTGACCAATGGCCCAAGCAGAAAAATGGCTTCTGCTGGTGCTTGTACAGTATGATCTTTCCCCCCAAATTTGTACCCACCAGCAGTTCTCTGTTATTGGCCAGTGCCACATACCCACAACCTCTGACAGACTTCGCATTGGTCTATACTCTGATTTATCACACCACAGAAGTGGTTGAAAGTACAGAATAGAAAGAAAAATCTACATCATGCAATTTTCATCTTTGCAGTTTCCAGACGTGTTACAGATAAGAGAATAGAACCTGTAGGGGCACATTGACATCAATTGAGAAGATCAAAACTTTTTTTAAAAGGAAGCCTTTTTCCAGTATGGATCTGTACACGTGAACAGCTAGATCAAATACAAATGGGTTTAATAATAACACTGATTTCTAATTTTAGAAAATTTAGCCATGTTAGTGTGTGCTAGCATATCAGGCAGAAACAAAAGGAAAATTAAAAAAGAAAGAAGACAAAAATGTTTTGGCATATTAAAGACTAACTGTTATATATTTTAGTGTGAGATTTTGTGGACTGGACTTGTTCACAAAAGCTCACATTAAAACTTATAGCAGTTTTTATCTTATTTATTTTTTCTTTTTCATTTGTTTTGACTGTTTTCTAAGAGGCTTAATCAGGATGAACTGATCAAATGGCCAGTTCACTATGTATACATTCAGTGAGTTTAGAGAAAATGAACAAACCAAAATTATTGTATGGCAAGGTCACGGCTTAATTTATTCCTACTAGCCATTTAATTTAATTGTTAGTGGCAAAACCCTAAAATATGTGAAGCAGGACCATATGAAAGTGTGCTTGATAATTTTTTGCCATTCAGTAATTATTAAGGAGTTTCTAGTTCTATAGAATTAGAGGAAGCTTCCAGTTAATAGTATTTCTAATCATGTTTGTACCCCTGGATTACAACTGTCTTCCCTTGGAATCAGCTACTGAAAGTGGGCATCAGGGTCCATGGAAGTTATGGCACTGGCATTAGCCTGTCTCTGCATAAACAAACATAAAATCCAATGTATTATTCCAGATACATTGAAAATACATCACAAGAAATCGCAAAGAGAATATACCGTATTTTTTGCTCCATAAGACGCACCTTTCCATAAGATGCACCAATTTTTAGGAGAAGAAAAGAGGAAAATACAATCTGTTTTCTTCACTCCATAAGACGCACAGACTTTCCACCCCGTTTTGTGGGGAAAAAGTGCGTCTTATGGTGTGAAAAATACGGTAATATCTGAATGGACCAGAGTAACCACAGATTCCCAGGAAGATTTACTGCTGCACTGTAATCTCAAGCTCTGTTGCTTCTTGTATCCTATTGCCAACGTTTTCCCCAGAATCTGTGCCTTGAAGAGCATGTGACGAGCAAACATTCACAATGCAGACAAATTGAAACAAGTTCAGAGGAGGGCAACAAGGATGATCGGGGGATGGAAACCAAGCCTTATGAGGAACGCCTGGTAGAACTGGGCATGTTTAGCCTTAAGAAACGAAGGTTGAGGGAGATGTGATAGCACTTTTCAAATACAGTACTTGAAAGACTGTCATACAGAGGAGGGGCAGGATGTGTTCTTCGTCATCCCTCAGTGCAGGACATGCAGCAATGGGCTCAAGTTAAAGGAAGTCATATTTCGGCTGAATATCAGGAAAAACTTCCTAACTGTTAGAGCAGTGTGACAGCGGAACCAGTTACCTCTAGAGGTGGTGAGTGCTCCAACACCGGAGGCATTCAAGAGAAATTTAAACAACCACCTGGCAGATATCCTTTGATTTGTATCCATGCATTGAGCAGGGGATTGGATGTGATGGCCTTGTAGGTGCCTTCCAACTTCATTATTTTGCAATTATATAGAGGAAACATTTCTGATGTTTACATCTCCAGGCTGGAAAAAAGTTCCATCAGCTAAATTTCTACTTGTTATACTGATCCTGCCTACTAAAAAAAGAGGCAAGAGTTGTGTTGGACAAACTGAACTAGGTTTGCAAGACCTTGGATCTTCACCATGAACTAAAACTCTAACTGTGCCATCTTATGCATTTTCTGCACAGAAACAAGCTCCACTGAATTCAATATGACTATAGTACTGAAGTCTGAACAAAGAGATGCTAATGATAATAGACAAAGGGCCACAGTGAATCTGATTTGATTATTTATGAAAACAAGTATACGAATTAAAGAATGACAGTGTACTTTTGTTCTGTACTAGCTTTATCTTTTATTTTTATTTTTTAAAAAACCCTGTTCTCCATAAGTTACTTCAAAATTAATAATTGGTTTTAAAGCACTTTTCCCTTTATGAAAATAATTGTTCCCTGAATATATACTGTCAAATGGACCCTCCAGATTACCAACAGCCTAACCTGTTCTCATTTGCAAGAAAGAAAATGACATCCTGAAAAATACTGCTATTATATTATAATTTCCAGGAAAGTCTGTTCCACTGAAATAGGAATTCAATTCCAAGTCAACACTCAGGATCAAGGTATATGGCCATCAAAAAACAGAATATGAAAATCCTCAGTTGCTACTACTAGTACCTCTTCCCTTGTAATTATTATTAGACTTTTATGGTGCATATTATAAAAAAGCTTATTTTAGAAACATAGTTTAGTGTTAAAAAGCTTATTAAGGTATTAAGGCTACACACAGTTACAGGGGAGTGAAGTCCACAAACATAGTGGGGCTTACTTCTAGTATGGTTGTGGCGTAAGAGTTTAGCTTCAACTATATTGTTCTGCTGGGTAGAGAACCAGCTCAGCATGATTCTTTTACACAAGAAAGATAATCAGCTTGTGTTTATAAAGGCAGGCTTTCTAAGTGAAATACTTTAGGACTATTAACTTTAGGATTAAGGGCAACAGCCATAATAACTGCAAAGTTGTTTTAAGGCTTCCAATATTGGTAGGCAGCAATGTTTATGTGATAACACAGTTTTTCTCTGGAGACCTGCAGTCCAGTTTAGTGCATCATGCTTAGTGATGTGCTGGCATTATTACTCATGTAAAATTGCTGATGCCAATTTGAAGTGGGCACACTTCCAGTGTTGCAGTGGGAAACATTTGACTTCCTCCACCCTCAAAGGGATCAACCACCAGCACAATTTTGCAGCAGCTGGCAAGGTTCAGTTGCATGACAGTTACTACAGAATACTGGCATAGCTGGAATGGCTCTCTGTGATACAGGAGGGGTATAGAATGCCCTACTGTACCATAGAGTTCTATGAATTGGCAGGACAGAGAATCTTATCCTCTCCCCTCTTTTTTTTTTTTTTTTTTTTTGCAATGGTGGCCGTGTTTTTTTTTTCCAGTGGTAGTGGTAGCAACAAAATGAAAATAGTGGAAATAAAAAGGTTATGTATATATGTGAGCAATCCCATTTGTCATGTGCAATCTGTCGTGCTATACCTCAAGTTAAAGCCCCAGCTCAGAGAAAGTTATCATCATGGATAAGTGTCATTAAAATCAATGACACAAGTTAGGTATGTGATGGGAAGCTGCTACATTTGGAGGGTTTGGCCTAAAAAGCTTAGTTTTTGTATGCCTATTTTGTACCTTATCACATTCCTACAACACTGGGGGTATGATCAAATTTGAATTTCTACCCATGTATCAAACTCAATTACTTACTGTTTCAGAGGGCCCCCTCATTCTTCTTCTTTATCTCCTACCTCTCATAGTGCTTGGAATACTTCTACAGCAGCCGCTCAACTCTCAAGTAGCTGAGAGGCTATTGCAGCATAACACTTAAGTGTGGGTAATTCATCTCAGCCATGACCTAAGTCTTAGAACAGTACAGGATCTCAAACGGTAAACCTTAAGCTACTTGGTATTGTCTTATGACAGCTCTATGGATGTCAGTGAAATTATTTCACAGTAAACATTTTTGAAATGCATCTCTACTTTCCAATCCAAAACCACAAATGTTGGATTTTGTAAGCAACATCTGTATAATGCCAGATCTTGTGGTGGCACATCGTCTTGACAATTCACCACATTCCAAGCTCTTGTTTCTTGTCCAACAAGGCGTGTGGTTAGTGCATTAGTCTCATAATTATTCTGGGGCACCAAATCCTCTTGCACAGCTCTACCCGTGCAATAAAAATGATGTTGTCATCAGATTGCTGCTGATTAAACACTTCCTTTTTCTATTCAGGGATTGCACAATTCACATGCATCAGGCAAAGGCTGCAACTACATTGACAAAAAACATGGGAAATGCCACATGGGATTGGGACAGCCTAATTTGCATTTTCTGTTGATCACACGGCATAAAAGAATATTTGAATCAGTTTGGCGTTTGTCCCCCCTTCCTCAAATTGGTAGTTTTTCCCTTCCTGCTGGAGCGACTACTTTTTTCGTAGTGAAAAAGTGGGTTCATTCATATCAGTTCAGGTGGTGTGACTACTTGAACCAATGAAGAAAGTGTGTGCTGTAGTTGGCCCCATGGCAGGGTGGCTGGGGGGGGGGAGGCAAATAATGCCATTTCTTTTTTTAAAAAAGTCTGGTGCCAGTGTTGCAGTTACATGCATGCACACACAGAAAAAAAGAAACAAAAAAATGGAGAGAAAATGGAGAGAGTGACAGGAGGAAACATGAGGGGTAAACTGGTTAAACAGCCTCATTTACAGCATATTAAAGTAGTTCTCCTGCAATTGTGCCTCCTCTACAGGAGAGCTATGTTAACTAGCTGCCAATTGCTTTCATCATGTGGCCAGTTAACACAAACAGACGCAGGGAAACCCGAATTCCTCATTGTGACTTCACAGTGAGTGAATCTGCATTCCTCTCACAATTTAGTTGCAGCTGCAGTAACATGCGTTCCAAAGCCGAAAAAGGCAGTCCTTACAATGGTGCCATTCCAGTTGTGTGAGCAGAACATACCAAGAGAATCTGGGCCTGAATGCTGCAAATAATGAGCTCGCAGTTGATCCCTTAGTCTTTCTATTTTGTGACCTGGCAACTGGTACACTTTTGTAGGATGCTACTGTGGCTGCTAATTTTCTATAGGTTGTTGAAGTCTATCGATTCAGATTCCAATGCCACAGAATAATGTCCTGTGTGAACTGATTAGTGTTAATAGTTCATTATTTAGAATTTGGAGATCCCAGAATCTTGTAACCAGCATGACCCATGACCATGCTGGCTTGACATTTGGCAGTCATAATCCAGAAGTGATATTATTGCTACTCAGCACAAAGATCATGCAGTACTTTTTACAATGATAACAAGTGTTCTGAACAAAATCTGGGAGATAAGAAATCTGTCAGAGAGAAAGGAAATTCCAAACAGAAGCAGAGCATTTCTTCTAGAAAGCACAAGATTATATACAAAATATAATATTATATATATATATATATATATACATATATATATATATCACTACATAGACATATATATGTAAATATCATACATAGCAAAATCTATACATTATATACATTTCTTATGTACATTTTAAAATAAGCTTCTCAGAAGCTTTTAAATATTAGAAACATGCAATATATAAGCAGTGGCAAGAGTTTACTTTTAAAGCTTGTTGGGGGGGGGGAATGTTCTTTGTAATGGAAAGCATTTGATGGGAGACACAGTATTTCCAGATAATGGCTAAGCCTTCCAAGTAAACTTTACTTGGCTATTGCACAAATGCTGGCTGAAAATCCAGTAGCTCCAGGACATGCATGGAATCTCATACATGCAGGGTCCCCATCACTCAGATTTTTGTTTCCGGACCCTCAGCAATCAACGGTTGAAATGAATTTCTGATATTGGCAACTTCAGCAGCACAGAGGTGTCCAAAGACTTTATTGTACCAATCTAATGAATGACCTCTGAAGAGAAATAAAGTGGAAATGTTATTACAAAAATCTGTCATTCAAATAACAGGTCAACAATGCTAATGAAACAGAAGGTTGGATCCAGATTTACGGACAAACAACTAGGTGGGTGGACTAGATTTACATGTTTCCTAATCCCTACCGTACATGGAAGGCTTGGGGAATCCTATTGAATCTGTAAAATTAGAATGTTGGCAGCATTGTTAAGTGGATGAGCCAGAAAAATAATTCAAGCTACATCCATGTCACAAAATG
This sequence comes from Pogona vitticeps, assembly GCF_051106095.1. Taxonomy (NCBI): domain Eukaryota; kingdom Metazoa; phylum Chordata; class Lepidosauria; order Squamata; family Agamidae; genus Pogona; species Pogona vitticeps. The sequence continues at coordinate 238,133,147 of NC_135785.1, read as the reverse complement.
AAAAAAATGGATCTTATTTTAATTAAATGTGGAAGGTGTAACTGTGTAGGAGACTGAAACCCCAAACTACAATCTAAAAGTATTTAAAAAATAAGAACATTTGTCAGCTTTCCTGCACCAAATGGAAAAATCAGCTCAATGGACAAATGATTCATGCAATAATGTCTAACTACAGCTCTTCAAGAGAGTTTGCCTGTATGCTGATATGAAGTTCTGTCTTATAGAGGGCAATTATATATCTATTTCTGTAGGTAAACCACAGAGGAAGCATCCCCCGAATTATATATTTTGACAATCCCTTTGGGATTAAAAATTAAACTTACATCTTTTGAATGCAAAAAATATATACCCCATTGACTAAATTGCTGATTAACCTTTGTACATTACAAATAGCAGCCATGTACCAATTAAAGAGAAACAGATGGGGCTGTGGCAGAGAGCTCTTTTAATATTCCTTGCTTCTTTCAAAGGCTATGAAATCAAAGTAGTATTTTCCAGCCACATTCTCTCATAGTTATATGACAATGGAGTATTATCATAGGAACACGGAATAGTCGTTTTATGTGTGGATTGTTTTATTAAACTGCAACCTCATGTACAATAAACAACAAACATATATATGCTTTTATACAGTTATATCATTGTAGGAACACTAGACCATGGGAAGTTGCCTTATATTGAACCACACCATTGGTCCATCTTGTCCAGAGGCTGATGATAGGACCTTCTTACATGCAGAATGTGTGCTCTGTCATGAAGCAGTGGCCTCTCCTCTTTAGCTCATAACCAGTGCACCTGGCTATTTTTCAGAACAATAGTGCTGGACATCCTTGGGCTACTCAAGGATGGAAAACTTCCCTCATTGGGTTGTAAGCATACCCTTAGTTACATGGGATTAAGGTGTCAGTGGACCAAAGGGGACACACCCTATAAACTACTGTAGATTTGCCAAACCACAAGATAGCTTCAGAATATGCCTTCTATTGATGAAATCGGTCCACTTACAGAAAATTCTCGTCTGATTTTCAAGGGTCTCCTTTCCCAAAAGACCACATCATTCATTCAGCAGAAAATACCCTCCTCCAATCTACTAGATAATCTGTCAAGGGCTTGGAAATGAGACGGTGGCAGGGAAGTCTACTTCCCCTGGCCCAGTTGCCAGAGATGGCCAAACTTATTTTTCTGGACTGCAGTTCCCAGAATACTGAAGCCAGCATGCCCATCACATATAAATTTGGATACAACTTTATGCTCAGAAATGCTGGCTTTACTGACCAGCATTTTGGCACCTGTGATACTTACTTGAGGTCAATCCTGCAGATATGAGTTAGGCGAGATTTTCCAGAACCACAAGGCTCTATTAAATACTGGGAATCCAGAACTACTGCCCGAACACCTCCCATCAGAGGTGCTTCTTCATGCTCTATGGAGACAGCCACTAATACACACATCCCCTTCGGCAAATCCGTTCTCCAGGTCCTGTCCCCCCCCCCCCAAAAAAGAAAATGTTAGTTGGTGAGGAAGAATTGCAATTAAAAGGACACACCTAGTTCACTGTTTAAGTTCTTGTCTTTAGCATAGTGTAAACCACTAAAAGTGGGCTTGTCCTGTGAGCTGTCATGAATGCCAATAGCAAGTGGTCAATTGTGCTGAGCTCCCATTAGGAAGAGCAGGGTCTAGATCAAAATCAAAGAGCATTGGTGTCAATCCTGGAGTGGCAGCAGAGGAGCTATTTTTCTTAAGTACGGTGGGTGTGTACTATGTAGGTGTGTGCACATTCACAAATACACACTGTAATGTTGAAGACTATCTTGAGAGAAGAATGAAGAACAAATATTCCTGTTTTATCAAAGAAGCCAGACGTCAGTAGGGGAACTGCTATACATGGCACATAATAAAGTGATATAATTAAAACTCAAGAAGATGAGCACTATAGAATAACTTGTGCAGCAAATGTGACTTCTGCATTTTTGAATGAATATATTATATTGAGGATCAGGGCAAAGTATTTATTAGAAATACATTTCTCAGATTTGTCAGGGTTTTCTTTTTAAATAATAGGTCAAGTCAGCCTGACTGTCTGAACAGATATGGATCTGACCAGTGTTTTGGTAACAGCTACTATTCCTTCCTAATTTACTTGAGAATGTTTTTGTGAAACAAGGCACTAAATACCTTTTTCAAAAGAGATAGGTTTTATTTCGGGGAAAAAGAGTAAATATGGACCAGAATTCAGTGGCATATTTTTGCTAGTTTTCATGTTTCCCACCAGGATTGAAAGCCTCTTCTTCCCCACGATGCCCACTGTAGATCCTAAAGAGCACACAGTAAAGGCTGGAAGAATTCCCCCCCCCCTTTTTGGGGGTGCAACACAGAGCTGCAATAAAGGGTGAGGGAAAAGAGCTCCCTATTCCATTGGCCTTTGATACCCTTTTGGATTTTCACCCTGAGAAACTATGTGGACTCAAACTAAAAAGATGATTAATCCCTCTCATTCTTTATTGTGTGCACCAATGTGGTTCCCTCCAGCTGGTTTGGATCCAACCTCTAGAATACCCAGCCAGCTTTGTCAAGAACAATAGGTACTGTAGTCCTAAGCTTCTGAAGGGTACTAGTAGGAGAAAGCTGCTGCATTCTGAAAACAGCTGGCCAAGACCAGGATCCTGTTGAGGAAAAAATCTGCACATGTAGCAGTTTCCCCACTTTGCCAAAGTGTCTGTTGTACAACCAGTTGCATAGTGCACACTTTGCAAGGTAGCAAAACTGCTTGCCCAATTACTGTTGCATTCATGTTTTTCTGCAACAGGATTCTGGCCGAAGGGTTTGTATAAAACGGCTTTTGTTGATAGACTATGTATAATATAAAATTTGCAACCAACGTTTCATAAATTGCGAGAGTTTCTTTAGATTAATTCACAATGTTTTCTCCACAAAGCATCTGTGATCTGTTATGAGTTACAGTCAGTGAGCTCACAATTTCCCTAGTGATCTTGCTGGATTTTTAAAATCTTCTTTTGTTGCCTACAGCTTTGACTTTTTCTTCAGAAAAAGATATGTTCCATAAAATGATCAGTTGTTCTCTGGGGAAGGAGAAAAGCCAGAACAATTGGATCAGCTGTGTTTATGTCATTCTGACAACATCGGCAGCTGCATAAAATGAAACAACAGCACCTGGTTTTAGAAAATTAGCCAATATGTATGGTGTGATGGGAGCATTTCTTAAACAGTCCTCAAATTAAAACAAAAATTCAGGAAAAAAGACATCATTTGGAAAAATATCAATTGAAGAATGAATCCCAGAGATGACATACTGACAAATGCACTGAAATTACACCTGGCAATATTTTGACAATATGGTAACAAACCTCTTTTTAGTTGCATCTCCAAGTAAATTAATTTACCTTAGGACTAAAAAGTCCCTAGCAGGATGGGGAGCCATAGAGTTCAAAACATATTGGTAGATCTCAGTCTGCTTATCCAAGGTTTCAATGACTTTCCATTGCAGGAAATCCTCATCCCAAAGGTGGCGTTCTCTTAGCACACGGTTCAGTACAACAGAAGGAGGAGCCTCGACTTCAACTGATGCCTTCCACAGCCTTAATGGATCTCCAACCTTCAATTGGGGAACAGGTAAGAAAAGAGAACATCACATTATGCATGCTGATGGAATCAAAAGATAGCTGTGTACTTGAAGTACAGTGGTGCCTCGCATAGCGATCGCTCCGTTTTATGACAAAATCGCTTTGCGATGGACTTTTTGCCATCGCAAGAGCGATCGCTTTGCGATGGCCCCTATGGGGAAAATTCACTTTGTGATGATCGCGGGGAAGTGATCATCACAAAGCCCCCAGTTTTGGGATGATTATGGGGAAGCGCTTCCCTGCGATCATCCCAAAGCCCTGCCGATCAGCTGTGCTTCGTCTCTCTCTCTTTCCACCCCTCGCAGCTCCAGCCTCAGCAGGGAGACTGAGGCACCGCCGCCGCCACCCTGGCTGAGAAAGACCTCTGCACCTGCAGCAACCTTAAGCCTGGGCTTAAGGTTGCTGCAGGCGCAGAGGGTCTTTCTCGGCCAGGGTGGCACGGCGGTGCCTCAGTCTCCCTGCTGAGGCTGTCAGTCTCCACGCCGAGGCTGGAGCTGTGAGGGGTGGAGAGAGAGAGAGAGAGAGAGAGAGAGAGAGAGAGAGAGAGAGAGAGAGAGAGAGAAAGCACAGCTGATCAGCTGTGAGACTGGTGTGAAATGATGGATGCTAAAAATGGTTATAAAATTCTGCTCATATCTATACTAAAACCAGAGCATCATGCTTATATAAAAATTGACTTTCTGTAAAAATATACCATGTGGAACGATTAACTCAAAGGAATTTGAGCCGTATCTTTATCTTCCCACCCTATACATTCCTCAAATGAGTCTTTGAAGACATTTGTCTTTGAAAGCAATTGGGTGTTTGGACTGCACCTCTGTCTGAAAACACTAATCATGATATTTTAGTGGGAAATTATCTGATTTTTGTCTTACTTTTTCCTTAATTTTTGTTTTCCTTTTCTGTCCTGGATTATATCTCTTTTTAAATTTTTATACATTAACTTAAGAATTATAGATTTGAGCAGTTGCTTGTGCAATTGGACATCCATCCAGGCAAGCAACTGAAATGTGCTTCAAGCCTAATCAATAAGCCGCAATTAGCCATGGCAAGTTAAACAGAAACAAATAGGAGTCTGGCCTTAGAACAGAACTACTGAAATCGGTGGAAATTGAATTATGATTTATTTAAGCCCCACTGATTTCAATGGGTCAGTTCAAAACATGACTGAGTGTGGGAAACTTCTGCTTAAAGGTTGTAGCTGCATTCTGTTCCAGTGACGTGTAAACACTCCTGGCAGGATGCTGCAGCTGCCAGCAGGTGGGGTAGCCCCTTATTCTGCCCTTTTGCTTAGAGGTAGAGCATAAGATCAAAGGGTTATTTTAGCCAATCCTAGTTACGATTAGATAACTAGTATCCTATCCATTTCTCTCATAACATACTATGTAATCATGCTAAGTCAATAAAACAGCTCTCAGGGCGTTGCCAGTTGGCTCCGCTGGCTCGGACTTTCGCTGTTGACTCCTTTGTTCTCTCTCTACGGCAATCAGCCTTCCTTTGTTCTGTGATCACCCACAATTGAGTCTGTATCTACTTCTACAAAATTACATTAATCTGAAGCACAGACAACGCAGCTGTGGTCCTTGATCCTGACTAGAGATGGGCACAAAATGCTAGTTCTGCATAATTCATTTCCTGGTCGAACAGCTGATCTGCACCCACCTCCTCTGAGTGCTGCCTCTGAGTGGGGGGGGCACCAAACCTCAGATCAGCTGTTTGGCCAGGAAACAAACTGCACCGAACCAGCAGTTCATGCCCATCTCTAATCCTGACCAATGTTTCTCAGTGATAATGAAGTTGAGTAAGGCTAGATCCCTTATGTGTGCAAATGTAGGTGGATCATGTCTGGTTGCAGAAACTACCTTTTTGTAGCAGAGATCTGTTTTTTCAGTGCTTGAACAAGAGATCCATCCTTTGAACTTTTCCTTAGCTTCTTTACAGAAGTTCTGCATAATACTTTCCAGGTAGGTCTGGTAAGTTCCACCTTCTTCATCCATTTGCTTGCCCAAATCCTCCAGAGTTGGAGGATGCACTTCAGCCTCAATGTAGGAGTTCCGAGACTGTGTGGCCATTTCATGTGGGATCTGTACCAAAGTATGTAAGAATGCAGGAGAAAACGCTTATTTAAAAAACTATCTCATTCACAGACGGGTATGTGATAGGTGGAAGATGCCACTAGTAGAAAGAGAGGCGAAACAAGGTTCTGCTTATTTCCTCTTCCCAAATAGTCCCTTCACTGCAGAAGATCTTCAGCCTTGACGAGCACATTTTCAGGGGAATGAGGACCTGCAGTGGGAAGGAATCAACTCCTCTTTTTTGGTGAGTGGAATTCTGCTCCCACCAATAAACTCAGAGTTTCAGTATGTCTTCCCCATTGGACTTATCTTCTAGCTCAATGGTTACCTTGGGTAACCCAGGTATTCTTGGACTGCAATTCCCAGAAGCCTTCACTAGCAGCAGTGCTGGACAGGGGTTTTGGGAGTTGTAGTCCAAGAACATCTGGGCTACCCAAGGTTTGAAAACACTGTTCTAGCTCAAAAAAATCTGCTACTTCTTGCGTGTGTGTGGTTTTTTAAACAATTCTATTCTAAAGTAAGCAAGTTGAGATACACAGCATTTGGACACCAACCAAACAGACTTCCTTCCTACACATACTGTATTCCTAGTTTGGCACTAAGCTATTTCTCTATTCCTCAGCACCATAATTCTCACTTGTATTCTTCTAGTATAATTCCTGCAACCTTAACTTTGTATTTGAGTTCTCTTGATTATGTAGAAGCTCAAAGCATGAGGATGCTAGGATTGTACATATTGTCTATTGGTATTTTGGACCCCACTGGCTGCATTTCATATGTCTAGATTCTCTTCACTTTAACAATAACAGAAAATAGGGTAGAGATGAGCAGGAAAGGAGTTGCAACATAGAGAAGTAGGAGTTTAACCCTTTCTATTTCATGCTGTTAAAAATCACCTTCCCTATTCAACAAGGCCACTACTGTGCCAGTGGAAGCCATGGAACTAACAGCAGTTCAGGAGGGACAGTTTTGAAGCAGGGAATGGATGATGTTTCCCTGCCTATATGCCATGTTTTCCTCTGCCCCATCTTCTATTGTTAAAACAGAGGAGAAAAATAATCCTTTCAGATACATTCATGCATTCACAGGGCACTCCTGCTTGCTGACTGGGAGTCCCTGACATACCCCAAACTCCATGGAGCTCATTCCAGGGAGGCAGAAATGAGGGAATAGTACACTTCTCCCTCTATCCAGCAAGGAGTTAGAGAGTGTGTGTAAGTATTTATACCAGATCCAGAGTTGGCATATTTTCTTATGTACTACTTAGGTCTATGGATCTGGAGAGTGTTTGATAGCAGGAAAGATCTATATGTTTGGTGCTGAGTTTCTCAGAAGCTTCAGCTCATGACGAAAGAGCGTTTTCCTTTGAAACCAGTCAGTTATTTATAATTAACAATTACCGTCATTTCATTCAACACTAGAATTTTGGTCCTCTATATTTTCTTCTCCTTAATTCCAAGCTCTGTCAGGATTTGATTTAAAAATAGAGAAAATCTGGAGAAAGAACTCAAGATCACATCTGAAAAAATTGAGGTCTTTTTTGGTAATTGTTTTCTCTCTCTCTAATGGCAATCATTTTGATAAAAAAATCTCTATTTCCATGAAGCAGAACGGTTCTTCTCTAACTGGAGTCCTCGGAATACAGTGGACTATGAGTCAATTTAAAGAGGTGAACAAAATAAGCAGGAGTAGGCAAAGACTGGGAGAAAATGATACCGAGAAGCTTCCACTGGATCTTAATAAGTATCATTCTCCAGGAACTGCAGCACCAAAATGTAAAAAGCTATATAAGAAAACACTTCAAAGCAGGCTCCCGTATGAATATGACTTTCATGAATAATGCTATCTGAATCTTTCACTCACCTCAAAAAGTTTATCACACTCTGCTATCATGTGTGCAAGTCCCTGAGTAGCTGCCAGGTTTTCACTGAGATCTTTCTGATCAGGCTTCCCTGTTGCGTATTTCTTCTGTATCACTCTGCAAATGAATTCAGCATCTCAAGTAAGATAAAGGAGCAAAAGTCTTCTTCAGATGAAAGTAAAAGCAATGGCACATTCCTTTTCAATAACAAACCAGAAGCAGCTCTTTGTGCCTTCAATTTTATCACATCACAGAACTGTGGAAAGATCCTTTTTTGTTGAGGGGAAGGAAAAGGTATAAATATTCTCAAGGGGTATGACCTTTGGGTAGTGTGGGCGACATATAAATTAAATAAATAAATAAATATTGAGAAAAACACTAGAAGTAAAAAATAGCTCCTGGGGTGTTATATGTCAGTTTTTTCAAGAATGATGTCTAGTAGAATTCCTCCATGAAATGACTTACGCTTCCAGAGACCCATGTCTCTACACAGGCTAATATGAAGACTAATTCATTGCTGAACTATTCCTCAGGGATTCAGTGTGACATAAATGGCTCTCCCTCCCATTTGGCAACTGTTCACCACATTGTCCACAAAGTAGATGTAGCCCTTAATGCTAGCTGTCTAGCATACTGTACATTTCATGGAACGTAGTTATGCCTTCTTTACTGGGGAAAAGAACCAATTATGAAAAACTTTTTATTTGTAACATATTACTTCCAAATAATATGGACATGGTGACGCTGTGGGTTAAACCGCAGAAGCCTCTGTGCTGCAAGGTCAGAAGACCTACAGTTGTAAGATCGAATCCACACATCGGAGTGAGCCCCCGTCGCTTGTCCCAGCTCGCGCCAACCTAGCAGTTCGAAAGCATGCAAAATGCAAAATGCGAGTAGATAAATAGGTACCACCACGGTGGGAAGGTAACGGTGTTCCATGTCTAGTCACACTGGCCACGTGACCACGGAAGATTGTCTTCGGACAAATGCTAGCTCTATGGGTTGGAAACGGAGATGAGCACCACCCCCTAGAGTCGGACATGTCTGGACAAACTGTCAAGGGGAACCTTTACCTTTACCTACTTCCAAATTCTGGTAAAGTCAAAGGAAAACTGCAAAAAATTCTTACCGCGGTGAGCTTTCTTTCTTTACTATGTTGAGGTGAAACAGAGATGGGGCCAGACACACAGCTATATTCATAGGAGTCATTTGATTTTCCTCCACAGAAGTGACGTCATTCAAGAAACACAGCAGAGTCTGCAGAACCTCCCGGTTTTCATCTGACATCAACATTATGGCAGCCTGAACTGCCTGAAGTCGTTGCTCTTTTGGCACATCTGGAAAGTATAAGGTGCCATTTAGTAACATGTGATCGTAAGTACAAACAAAATCTTTGGACTATCATGCAAGATTTAACCTTCAAACTCTGTATTACTTCTGGAAGAATTCAACCTTTCAAACACAGAAACCTCCATTTCCTATGCTCATGTCTTGTAAATGTTGTACATACTGTTGTTCATGCTCTGAATCACGAAATGCCTACTTGCTTATAGCTGCATAAATTTGAAGCCCAAATCACTAAGTAGCTGCAGGCTTTGTGTGAAATCTCTCTGGGCTTAAGTGACAGATGGAGCACAATTTTGACTATTCCAAAAGGAAGGCCAAGTGCAGCTTTCAATTTGGGCAGAAACAGTGGTCAGTCATGGTCAAAATGCTTTACCTCACCATTCTGAGGTGGGATATTTGACCCCACTTCAGGCCCAGCCAAAACTGCTATAAATCCTAGATAACTTGATGTTTGCCTTTTCTTCGTCAACAAAACATTTGCAGAAGTTTAGGTATTCTACACAAGCTAATTATCAGATCTGGAAAACACAGTCTATAAATCAAGTTAGTCAGTTATGTGCCATTGTGTTGGAACCAACTTATAACAACTATAATAGGTAAGTGAGCTGTTTAAGGAGTAGTTTTACCAGTTCTACTCCCCCAGTAAATTTCCATGGCTGAGTGGAGATTTGAACCCTTGTCTCCAGAGTTTGAGTCTGTCACTCTATCCACTACACTACACTGGGCACCTTAAATCAAGATTGGGTAGAAACTCTCAAATACTACACAGTGATCAAATCATTTTTGTTATTGCTAATAGGAATAGGGAAACCTATTATATTTAATTTTGCACCTCCTGAATCAGTATGTGGATCTCAGCACTGTAATCTTTCCAATTGCAACCTTCTTCACATTTTACAATGCCATTTCCAGCTCAAAAATCGAATTAAAACATGCATCACAGCGAAAGTATATGAAATGTGCTTCTAGGAGAAATTATGAAAATACAGTTTTATGAAGTTTTAAAAGCACACACAAATATAAATAATTCAACTGATCTGAAACTGGACAGAATTAGACTGTTATGACTGAATACATGTGGAATGCACTCAGAACGGAAATAGATTCCTCCTTATATATTGTTTTTGTGTGTGCACAAATGCACAAATACTGCATAAAATAGGTAAATAAAATTCTTCTGGTGCAATCTTTACACTTCCAATTGATTTTCTATGATGACAATGATGGTGGTGGTATTCTAGTAGCAATACTAGTAGCAGCAGAAGTTTTTTCTCTTCACCATAGCCATGGAAGCAGTTTACAACACAAAAAGACTCCAAATATTGATTTATTTTAACAATAAATCCAACCAAAATACTGTCAGCAGTAGAAGGACAAATATAGTTAGCAACAGCGTTTGCAAATGAAACTGCCACACCAGCAGAACACAAAGGCTTCTCTAAGCTCTCTCTGTTCCCACAGAGTTCATCTGTACAGCTTTATTACTACAGTTTAATCTCTGAGAAGTGGAGAGGTCATGCAGAGAGTGGGGACCTCATTTCCTTTTGAGAGTGCAAAGCCATAACCTTACATAGTCTCCTCTAGGATGGGCCTGTACTGTTTCTGGTGGGGAAATATTAAAACAACAACAAAAATGAAGAAGGCTTGAGAAATGCTTGTCCTTTTGTAGAATGTCAAAGAAAAGTCTAACATATGCACAGATGGGAATCTTTAAATCTAATGCATAATGAAATTCCCTTGGAACCTGCCAGCAGGGCTGCTAAGCTTATATTTGAACTGCCCCTGTGTAAATTAAATATTTAACTAACTAATGAGGATGACAGGCAGCTTTACAATACATGTCTCAGGAAGCCTTTTAACTTATTTTTGTTTAAAGATTCAGATTGACCAACCTTATAGACACTGAACTGAGAGTAATCTCCCCTAAATTAAATGAGATTTACTTTGAATTGATGTCTATATGGTTCTGCTGTCAGTTATGCATTTTATTCAGGTGGTATTGCTATCTGAACGGCTCTGTCACTCTATGAAACCCTCCTCAGCTCACAGATCTTGTAGAGAGGCCTGTCTCTCAGTCCCACCAATCTCCCAAACCCATCTCGCAAAGCTGCAAGAGAGGAGTCTCGTAATGATGTCACCAGGCTGTGAACGGTGCTCCCTCAGAAAGCCAAGTTGGACCTTTCCTCTTGTCCTTCTGCTGGAAAATGCAAATACCTTCCTTTCTAGATAGGCTTTTAATCGACTTGGTCACGTGACTGCCATTATAGGATGCTGCATAACCAATGTGAGTGTATGGTTAAAGTACTTTTAAATTATGGTTTTCAATCTTGTTAATTGTTTGCTTTTTAATATTGCCTCTTACTGTGTTTTTAATTGTGTTTATGTTTTTAACTGACTGTGAGCTGCCTGGGGTCCCCTAAGGGAAGAATGGCAACATAGTAAATAACTGAGAAAACAAATAAATTGCTCAGCATCTCTAGGAAGAGGCCAGTTCAGTATTTTAGAACAGGGGTTGATTTGTGAGATATGTTTTGGAAAACCAATGTGGGCCAGTCACAAAATGGCAGCTCAGGAGTAGAGCTGATCACAATTACCTGTGTTCCTTCCTTTCCCTCACTCAGATCACACTTTGGGAGACCTACTTAGATAACCTGGATCTTCAAGTTACTGATGGTTAGAGCTTCCAAGAACAACTTTTTGGGGTCAGCATTATTAATTTAGGTGCAAAATTCTTATGATTAGAGGTCTGCTACTCCACAAAACATTCTTATTTATCACTCAAGCAAACACTTTGCCACTTACACTGATAAATGTGGAGGAAAGTTTCTCCTAGCTTGCTGGTGAGAAGAGGCTCTGGCAGATCTCTGAAAAACTGCTTTACCATATCTGCCACATCATATGCTGACTGGTCTTCATAGCTGACATTTTCAGGAGAGCTTTCATTCATCTGGCGTAAGGCCTGTATTCGTGACTTCACACCCGACTTCCGGAAAAGGCCAACCTAAAACATACATTGGACTAAGTTGACTCTAGTCATTTGTCATCAGCAGGAGAAATTGAAACACACATAATTTGCAGGTATCCTTGAAAAAAAAAGTAACCCCACCAACTGAAATAGTGCCACCACTCAATAGTGATCCATGGTGTATTTATTAATCTATATTCCACTTTCTCCAAGAAGCTCAAGAGGGTGTACATAGCTCTCCTCCTAAATTTATCATTGTGAAGTAGGACAGCTGGAAGTTACTGACTCAAGAGCAGCAAAGTAGGCATCATGGCGCTATGCAAATACAATCTGTTTTTCTCAAATCCCAGTTCCCTCTTCCTTACATTCTCTCTCTCTCTCTCTCTCTCTCTCTCTCTCTCTCTCTCAGTCTCTGTGGACAGAGTGAATCTCCTTCTGGAAGCAGGGCAGAGGAAGCACGTTATCCTTGAATTCCCATTCCTGCTCTGCTACAAAGGGATGGGGCACCTCTGGAACAGAATAGGAAATGACTACCAGTATCATGTGGTGGTGCTGTGGGTTAAACTGCAGAAGCCTCTGTGCTGCAAGGTCAGAAGATCTGCAGTCATAAGATCAAATCCACGCAACAGAGTGAGCTCCTGTTGCTTGTACCAGCTTCTGCCAACCTAGCAGTTTGAAAGCCTGTAAAAATGTGAGTAGATAAATAGGTACCACCTCGGTGGGAAGGTAACGGTGTTCCGTGTCTAGTTGTGCTGGCCACGTCACCACAGAAGCTGCCTATGGACAAACGCTGGCTCTACGGCTTGGAGACAGGGATGAGCACCACGCCCTAGAGTTGGACACGACTGGACTGAAAGTCAAGGGGAACCTTTACCTTTACCAGTATCACAGGGGAACTGGCAAAAATGACTTCTTCCACTATGGATGGAAGAACGAATATAAAATAATGTCTACAATCCCTGTAAGAAGCCTATAAGCTCTTCATATACTATTCACATGAAGTGTGCGCCATATGAAAAAAAGGAGTGGGGTGCCAACGCTGGACCCTTTGCAGATGTTGTGCAGTTCTCCAGCCCTGAAGTTCTCTGTTCAAAGGGAGGATGCCCTTTGCTCCTGTCATACTGTCCATTATAGGGGCCAGCAAAAATGCCACAATTTCCTTTGGAAATTGTTTTAAATTAGAATTATGCTTCTTGGGGGCTGCCGGGAGAGCAGCTTTTCTTTAAAATGATGGACTTCATTCCCATGCAACTCGTTTCTAAAGACAACCTTGACTTTTGTGGTTAGTATGCTGCAAATTCAGAAGTGTGGCAACCAGCTTAGTGGCAGGGAGGGTGGGGGCCACAAAACATGAAGGGGAGAATATTAGCTAACCTTTCTCAAAATATGTAACTCAGTGAGTTATACCAGAGTTCTGTATGCAGTGAGTGATCCATGATAGCTTATTCACAAATGGATGAGACAGAAAGCAAGTGATAAAGAGACCTTTGGGTAGTGTGGGTGGCATATAAGTTAAATAAATAAACAAACAAATAAAATAAACATGCAGCCAGAATTCACTGCCTTTACACATCTTTCTTCAATTTAAGTTCTTCTGTTTAACCCCAGCAATGCCTTCAGGTAGAATCTGCTGTAGAGTACTTTATCTCATTAACTGCAGCTGTTAATAAGAGAAAATATTATTTCTACCTAAATAGTGTATCAGTCACCAACAAATATCTTAGCTGGATTTGAAGGATATGATTTTCAGACTTAAACCCCTCTTCCCTGGACTCCGTTCTTGCTTTCAGCTGCGAAGATGACATGGTAGAGGGATTAGTTGCACAGGAATTCTTGAGTGTGCTTTTATCATGTGTTTTCTTCTGGAAGCAACTGATAATTCTTCAAATGAGCTGTCTGGCATCTTTGCACAGCACTGCCCTTTCTTGCAGCCATTCTCATCAAGGGAATTCTCCTGAGGCAAATTCTTGTGTACAAATCACATTTGTATTCCCTGGTGCAGTTGTGTTATATCACTTGGGAGCTATTAGGATTGTGTTTCCCCTCCTCATTTCACAATGGAAGAGATGCCAGAGTGAGAAAAAAAAATCTATGAAAATAATAGAATGGCACGTTTTCATTTTCAAATTACAGCACTTGTTTTTTTCTTTGTCTCCCAAGATAGTATGCTGTCTTGTTATGTTTATTGTAAGGCTAATGGACTCAGGTTTGTAGAAGTATAATAAGCCTTTGGAGGGGAAAACGCTCAAGGGAGACCAAACAGCCTAATGAACTATCATAGAATACTAAAGGGTTTTTGGGGTGGCAACAATGAAACTAGGACTGGAGTAGAACAGAAAAACTGGAATCCTGAAAAGAAGTTCTTCACACTTCAATTTTGTAGCAGATTTCACTTGTTATATTTGACTATTCCTTCAAAGTGATACTGCTGTATTGCACTGTTGTGGGAGGGAAAACCCAGGTGGATCAATAAGCTTTTCAACAGGAAAGCCTTGGAACACTGAAGAAAACCGACTGACTCCTACTGTATTATCTGAGAGGCATCCAACACTGTACGCGAAAACTTGTTTGTCCAATGCAAATTTTTGTTTCTTCTCCAGACCCCCATCTGCTCTGCCTCCACATTGATAAAGAAGGGCATGGATGGGGGAAATCCACTTTGTTGACAGATTCTGTTCCATTTGCCTATGAATACAACTGGTTACAATCTGAGCCCCACTTAAAGTGTTCATCTGAACATGCAAATACAACTAAGTTTCAGCTGAGGAGAGGGATTTGCATGTAAGCCCTGTCTTGCATATCCTCCCTTGGAAAGTTGTTTGGAGCTTCAAAGATGAGCGGTATGAGACTGAATACACAACTCTGCATGCTTCTACTAGCAATTGCTGTGAGCCCATGCACTATTTCTATAACCCAGAGGAGGGCAAAGCAACTCTGTGGTGATGGACAGTTAATATGGGGTTGCACTCACACAGTCTCATGCACACTCTCTCTCATCCCACATCTCAAAGCATAGGGACATAAACCTTCTCTCTTGTCTGTTGAGATCAAGGTACATCCTCAGTAGGAGAGGGAAGCCTGTACACCAAGATGCCTTTTCCTGTGTACATCATTACATTACAGTGGTGGCAGCATGGGAAGGAATTGGCAAAGGCACTAATTAAGCTACATGGCATGCTACACAGAAGGCCTTCAAGATCATATGTGGCTCACAGGCCATGGGTTGCTCATATGTATCGTAAACTATGAACAGAAGATAAATATGTTGCACAGGAGTCGTCCTATCTTTTTAAAAATCATAAACAGTTAATGGAGAAACCATTGCATGTTCTTGTTTATTCCTCAAATACTAGTGAAATAAATCAATAGATCCCTTCCTCCAACATACAAACTGAAATCCAACAGTGAGCTGCAGATAAAGTAGGCCCATTGAATCAGTAAGGATTTTGTGAGTCCATGTATATACAAGTTCCACCAGTACCTACTCTAGTTGCAATTTACTTCTGGATTTCAGCCACATATTAATAACCTCACGGTAAATTATTCTTACCTGGCAGAGAACTGTGCATGGTGCATTTAATTCTTGAGCCTCTTTACATTGTATGCATTGTCTATTTGTGCATAAGGCTTGCAATTATTTCCTCCAAACTACTCGAGCCTATATAACTGTTCATGATATAGCATGAGTGTGTTGCAGTTTGGGAATGACAATAAGTAACATTTTTTCCTAGACTATAACCAGCATTTATACAATTGTTGGCTTTCTCCTCATTTCTCCTTCTGTTTACATGTTTCTCCCCCCTCATCAGACAAATTAGCTTCCTGCCTTGCCAATGCTCTGGTGGGCTGAACAAAAGGTCATAGCATGAAGATTACATTTGATGCTTATTAGAAAGAAACATTGCTCGTTGTAAACGACCTTGAATGCCCACTACATTTATACAAGAAGCAAGGAATCAGATTTTATGAAAACAAAACTGAATTCTTTGAATCTGCTCATTGCTGTTACAATTTATCAGTCTTTGTCTCACTTTTGCCTCTCTTTGTTCTTCCAAAATGTTCAACTACATGTTCAACTACTTTGGTGGTTGGGGACTCCTTGCTCAGAGGAACAGAAACCACACTCTGCAAGCCTGACAAGATGAATCGTGAGGTGTGCTGTCTCCCTGAAGCCAAAATTCGTGATGTAACAGAGAGACTGACAAGAGTCATTAAGCCCACTGACTCTTAGCCCTTCCTTTTGGTTCATGTGGGAACCAATGACACTGCGAGGCATAGCTTTCAGGACATCACAAAGGATTATGTGGATAGGGGTAGGAAGCTGGAGGACCTGGATGTGCAGGTTGTAATCTCATCTCTTCCTCCCTCTTGAAGGGCATGGCCCATGAAGGGAGAGAAGAATAATGGAGTTGAACAACTGGCTCCACAGATGGTGCCGCCAGGAATGATTTGGCTTCTTGGTCCATAGTCTGCTATTCCACAAAGATAGTCTTTTGGCAGGGGATGGGGTGCACCTCACAGCTGTTGGCAGTAATGTTTTTGCTAAGAGGCTCACAAATCTGATCAGGAGAGCTTTAAACTGAGTTCTTGAGGGGAGGGAGACAATAATTTTCAGGGCAGAAATTCACCAAGTGCTGGCAAGAAAAGCCCAGCAGAGTAAGTAGTACTAGAGAACAACAAGGGGAAGAAAAACACACATGGTCCTAAATGTCTCTACACTAATGCACAGAGCATAGGAAATAAACAAGATGAACTGGAACTCTTAATACTGCAAAATAAATATGATATAATAGGTATCACTGAAACGTGGTAGGATGAAACTCATGACTGGTATGTAGTTATTGGGGAGTATAAACTATTTCAGAGAGATAGACGTAGCAAGAAAGGAGGAGTAGCTTTATACGTCAAGGATGTTTATACTTGTGAAGAGATCCAGGACTTAAATCCAGGTTGAGAACATCTGGATAAGAATTAAGGGAGAGAGAAACAAGACGGATGTTATTGTGGGGGTATACTACAGACCCCCAAGCCAGCCCGAGGAGTTGGATGATGCCTTCCTGGAGCAGATGGCCACACATTCAAAAGGGAGAGATGCAGTGGTAATGGGAGATTTCAGCTATCCCAATATATGTTGGCAGTCAAACTCTGCCAAGAACATAAGGTCCAGCAAATTCCTCACTTGCCTTGCAGACAATTTCATGGTCCAGAAGGTGGAAGAGGCAACAAGGGGATCAGCTATTTCAGATCTGATCTTAACCAACAGGGATTACCTTGTTAATGGGATCAGAGTGGTGGGATCCTTAGGTGGGAGTGACCATGCTTTCTTGGAATTTGTTATACGGTGGGAAGGGGAAGCTAGGTGCAGCCAGACACGCATTCTAGACTTTAAGAAGGCCAATTTCAGTAAACTTAGCGAATTACTGGCTGTAGTTCCATGGGCAAAGATATTGGGGGGGGGGGGGGAAAGGGAGTTCAGGATGGATGGGAATTTCTTAAAAGGGAAATACTAAAGGCACAATCTAAAACTGTTCCGATAAGAAGAAAAAACAGGAGATGTCTAAAGAAACCAGAATGGTTGACTAAAGAACTTTCAACTGAACTAAGTGTTAAAAAAACATGTACAAGAAATGGAAAAATGTGGGAAACACCACAGAGGAATACAAGCAAATAGCCAGTATATGTAGGGGGATGGTAAGAAAAGCGAAAGTGCAGAATGAACTCAGGCTTGCCAGACATAGTAAAAACAATAAAAAGGGCTCTTTTTTTTAGTTATGCCTGCAGCAAAAGGAAAAACAAGAAAATGATAGTGTAGTTGTGTGGAGAAGATGACCAACTACTAACAGAGGGAAAAGGCTGAACTTCTCAACACCTTCTTTGCCTCAGTTTTCTCTGAAAAGGAAACGAGTGCTCAACCTGAGGGGCGAAGAGTAGGTGATGTTGTGAGGGAAATGCAGCACAGAATAGGTAGAGAAGTAGTACAGGAATACCTGGCTACTCTAAATGAATTCTAGTCTCCAGGGCCAGACGAGTTACATCCAAGGATATTAAAAGAACTGGCAGAACTAATTTCAGAACCATTGGCAATAATATTTGAGAATTACTGGAGAACAGGAGAAGTCCCCACAGACTGGAGGAGGGCAAATATTGTCCCTATCATCAAAAAGGGAAAAGAAGAAGACAAAATAATTAATGTCCAGTCAGCCTGACATCAATTCCCAGAAAAATTCTAGAGCAGCTCATTAAACAGAGTTTGTTATTAGATTGAAAACAATGCTATCATCACTAAAAGTCGACAAGGGTTTCTCAAAAACAAGTCATGCCAGACTAATCCAGTCTCTCTTTTTGATAGAGCTACAGGCTTGATAGATGAAGGGAACGCTGTGGATGTAGCATATCTTGATTTCACTAAGGCCTTTGACAAAGTTCCCCATGATATTCGTGCAAGGAAGCTAGTAAAATGCAAGATAGACAGTGCTACTGTTTTGGTGGATTTGTAATTGGCTGACTGACTGAACCCCAACGGTGCTCACCGATAGTTTCTCTTCATCCTGGAGAGAGGTAACTAGTGGGGTGCCTCAGGGTTCTGTTCTGGGCCCGGTACTATTCAACTTCTTTATCAATGATTTGGGTGAAGGAATAGAGAGTATGCTGATTAAATTTGCAGATGATACCAAATTGGGAGGGGTTGCTAATTCCCCAGAGGACAGGATTAAAATTCAAAATGCCCTTGACAGATTAGAGTCCTGGGTCAAAACTAACAAAATGAATTTCAACAGGAAGAAATGTAAGGTCCTACAGCTAGGCAGAAAAAATGAACTGCACAGATATAGGATGGAAGACATCTGGCTAGACAGCATCCCTGAAAAAGGGATCTAGGAGTCTTGGTAGACCACAAATAGAACATGAGTCAGCAGTATGATGTGGCTGCCAAGAAGGCTAGTGCAATTCTTGGTTGCATCAATAGGAGTATAGTGTCTAGATCAAGGGAAGTGATAGTACCATTCTATTCTGCTTTGGTCAGATCTCACCTGGACTATTGTGTCCAGTTCTGGGCACCTCAATTCAAGAAGGATGTTGACAACCTGGAACATGTCCAGAGGAGGGCGACCAAAATAGTCAAAGGTCTGGAAGCCATGTCCTATGAGGAGCGGCTTAGGGAGCTGGGAATGTTTAGCCTTACAAAAAGAAGGTAAAGAGGGGACGTGATAGCCATGTTTAAATATTTGAAGGGATGTCATGTCGAGGAAGGGACAGGTTTGCTTTCCATGGGTCCAGACACTAGGACAAGGAGCAATGGTTTCAAACTATAAGAAAAGAGATTCCAAACCTGTCCCTTCCTGAGAGTCAGAGCTGGTCGGCAGTGGAATATGCTGCCTTGGAGTGTGGTGGCCTCTCCTTCTTTGGAGGTTTTTAAGCAGAGGCTGGATGGCCATTGGTCGGGAGTGCTTGGATGGAGTTCCTGCATGGCAGGGGGTTGGACTCGGTAGCCCCTGTGGTCTCTTCCAACTCTATGATTCTATGATTCTACAATCCCTGATATGTTCTCAAAGGTACGCTAGTAATTACACAGGAGCAGTGTTACCTGAAGATTTAAACACATTGATTGTAATGATTACTGCAGGCATGTTGGGTATTAACTCAGTCAATAATACTGATGCAGCTGTCACAATTAACTCTTTGTTTATATAGGATATAAAGATCTCTAATAACCAGAACTGGGTGACAGAGATGTGGGATATTCACACCCCTTAAGTGACTGAGTCCCGCCCTTTTATTTTTTCAGATGTCTTTCACTATTGAGTGAGAAAACTCACATTGGAACAGTACACATACAGGGCTCAATTTCTGAACATGGTCACACTGACCTATGCAAAATAGAGGTGATACAATCATTGCTATAATCCTTATTCTATGTACACAGACTCTAGGAGAGATAAGGTTACAATCCTACAAGTATCAGATAGAATGGAGGTATCTGAAGTGGGCTACAGTCAAGAGATGTTTATATTAGATAAAACGAGTCAAACCTGTAAGGTATCACAAGAGCTTTTGTTGTTTTTGTTGCTACAGACTGAAAAAGCTATACAGTATAATGGATAGATACAGCAATATACAGTCGTGCCTCACTTAACGAGCGCCTCGCTGAGCGATGAAATTGCTTAACGAGGTGCTCTGGGCCATCGCTGGAGCATTCGCTCAGCGATGGCCCCTATGGGGATTTTTCGCTTTGCGGTATTCGCTAAGCGATTCGCTTAGCGAATATCGCATAACGAAGCGGGGGAGAACAGCTGATCGGCAGTTCCAAAATGGCCGCCGGAAGGTCCGCGCCGCATTTTCGCGCCCTGCCCTCACTTACCGAGGGCGCGAAAATGGCGGCGCTATGTCAGAACCTTGCTTAACGGTGAGTTTTCAAGCCACAGGAACGCATTGAACAAAGTTCAATGCGTTTCTATGGCTTTTTAAATTCCGTTTAGCGATGTTTCGCTATAGCGAAGGTTAATCTGGAACGGATTAACCTCGCTATGCGAGGCACCACTGTATTTATGGTATTACATACAATTTGGTAGCAGAAGATGTAACTATACAGGATTCTTGCAAAAATCAAACAAACCCCAACAACACCAAGAATAGGTACTTTTTTGCTTCTTTTAGCATGTTGTGAAAAATATGGAAATAACATTACTATTAATTTATTTAAAATATTTTTATCCTGCCTTTCTCCTTAAAAAGAACCCAAGGCGGCTTACATCATTAAAAAGACAATATTTAAAAACTAAAAACAAGTAGGTATACAAATATTTTAATAGGATTAAACAAGTATTACATTAAAACAATAATAAAATCAATACTAAAACACATTTAAAACAACAGAGCACAACCTTTCATTTAAAAAAACCCTCCTGGACCACCAGTTATTAAGGAAAACCTGCCTGAAAAGACAGGTCTTTCTCTGCAAGGCCTGCTTGCAGAAGGATAGCACAGATGGGACAGATTAGCTTCCCATGGGAGACTGGGAGCAAGGAAAAGAGAAGGCCCTCTCCAGTGTTCCCACCAAGTGTACCTGTAAGGGTGGTGGGACGGAGAGAAAGGCCTCCCCTGATGATCTTAAAGCCCAGGCAGGCTCATAAAGGTAGATGTGGTCCTTGAGATAGCTTGGGCCCAAGCTGTTTAGAGCTTTATAGGTTAAGACCAGCACTTTGAATTGCGCCTGAAAATGGATCATCAGCCAGTGGAGCTGCTGGGGGTGGGGTATCATACGATCTCTGTAACCAGTCACAGTTAACAATCTGGCTACTGCATTTTGGATCCTCTGGAGTTTCGAAACACTTTCCAAAGGCAGCCCCATGTAGAGTGTGTTAAAGTAATGCAGTTGAGATGTACAGTAACTAGGGCATGTGTCACTGTGGCCAGATCAGCCATCCCAACAAATGGGTACAGCTGGCGCACTTTGCCCAGTTAACTGTGCAAAGGCACTCCTGGCCATCACCAAGACCTGGGCATCCAGAATCAGAGATTAATTCAGGAGCACCCCAAGCTGCATACCAGAAGAGCTTCATGGTGCAGTGGTTAAACCGCTGTACTGCAGCCAAAACTGTGTTCATGACCCGGGGTTCAATCCCAGATAGCTGGCTCACGGTTGACTCAGCCTTCTATCCTTCCGAGGTCGGTAAAATGAGTACCCAGCTCGCTGGGGTGGGGGGCAATGTGCAGCCTGCATAATTAACTTGTAAACCTCCCAGAGAGTGCTTGAAATACTATGGGGCAGATATAAGCAGCACGCTTTGCTTTTGCTTTGTTTTTTCAGAGGGAGTGCAATCTCATCCAGCACAGGATAATAAAAGAAATGTGTGTCGAATGACAGGGTAAACTCTCAACCTGTTTCTTTATTGTTATCAAGTCACACTTGGAGTTCCACATCATTATCTTACCCTCACTGCCAGGGAGAACTCTTATTTGACACTGTTCATATCAAGAACAGTATCACACCTGTATGAGCCTGACTGGGCACATCATCCACCTGCATGTACCTACCCTTGGATTTTCAGGCCCACCTGCTCAGATCCAGCAGATTATGGACCTGATTTACAAAATGAACTTTACTTTTCCTTTGGAATGGAAACCTGCAGTGAAATTTGGGATACTCTACATTCTACAGAGCCTAAATATCTCACAACCAGATTTGTGACGATGTCAGATAGGTTGTGTTGGATGGCGGCCCCAGTATGCTCTAAAACAAGAAAAGAACGTCTCAAAGCCCTTAAAGAGAAAAAGCTCTAAAATTATTTGAACACTTTATTCTTAAATTCTAGTAGAAGGCATTTCAAAAAGTTCTCTGTGTCTCTTCAGTTGCTAGGGAGTTGAACTGAAATCTAGATTCTTTGATCTGCATTTAAGGTCCTCTAATGTTCTAAACATATTATTTGGTTAGTTATCATCGTCACTTCTTTCTGTGAAAAACAGGACTTTACAAATTTGTTCCAGTGGCATAGATAATGCACACCATAGAGCACTGGTGTCGAACTGTGGCCCTCCAGATGTTCTTGGACTTCAACTCCCAGAAGCCTTCACCACCACCTCTGCTGGCCAGGATTTCTGGGAGTTGAAGGCCAAGAACATCTGGAGGGCCACAGTTCGACACCACTGCCATAGAGCATTTTGCATATAAAAAGTGATGTATAAAAGATAAAAGAGCAGCAAAAGGGTTAAAATTACCCCCCCCCATCTTTAAAACCATCTCGTCGTCCTCATAGTGACTTGCATAACAGTATTTCATGGTGACATTCTTCTGCAGTACTGTGGTTAACAAAAGAGAATGCTTTCCAACATGTCTGTTACAGTTTATGTACTGTGGTTACACTAGGGAATACAAAACAGAAGGAAAGAGAGAGAGAGAGAGAGAGAGAGAGAGAGAGAGAGAGAATCCAAAGCCATAAAGACCGAAGTCATTGTGACCCTATTAAAAAATACAGCTCCCACAGATGTTTGTACACTCATGATGTAAGGAAATGAGGAACCTACCTGATCTAGACAATTGTTCCGTAAATAGCGCAATGCTTGTTGTATGCCCTGTGGTAGAGGTTGCCCTGTTCTTTGCACATGGACAATTAAAGGCACACCGAAGATGTTCTTATCTTTGTAGTCTGGAACTTTCATCCCCTTCATGAACTTTGGTACAGACCTAAAATATTAAGAACAACGAGAATGCGAACAACAGTATCATCTGTCTCAATATGTGTATAACATGCACATACATCACTCCTGCCTTCAAGACCAGACTAAGTGATGCAAAAGAAAGATACACAAGAAGAAAAGCCACATGGCCCTTGCACACAATCCGAAGACCTAAATCATCATAAGTTATCCTTTGAATCAGCATGAGTCTTCCTGAGGTTTTAGACCAAAGAAGCTATAGTAGTCTACACATCTGGCCATGGATTTTGGAATGCTTATGTTTTTTTTCTGCACCACTTTCAGCTCTGGAATTCTCAGCCACTGAATAAGGGAAAAATGTCTTTAAGTATGAAGAATGTGTCTTTCCTATCAGTTTTATGGTGTTTTTAAAAAGATAAACTATGGGGAGATGGGAATCAAAAGAAGGCCTGTACCCTACTGTGATGTATGTCATCAAACTCCCTACTCCCACATATATTTTTTACCTGACCAAAAATCCCTTTAAAGTGTTAGCCATCACAGAAGGTTAACAAGAAGCTGCTATTGCACCCTTGTCTTGCTTGTTGAAGGGTACTCAGCAAGTGTTTTTGCAGTCATATCTTTCACGTGGGCTTCCCAGAAACAACTGGTTAGCCGCTGTGTAAACAGAATACTGGAACAAAGAGCCCTTTGATCTGACCATGCCAGGCCATTCTTATAAAGTAAGCTGTCCTTGTTATCTGCTGGGATAAAATTTTCTCTAGGACTGTATCGGCCCACAGTTTTAGTCCCTATCACCATACTCTGCAACTGCTCTAACATTTCTAAAATAATATGAATCATTATGTAATTTAACCTAGGTGCTCTATGCATCAGACAGATTAGATAGTTCCTGAAAGCAGCTCCCCAGTTATGTTAATAAAAATCACACGCCATCAAGTCAGTTCCAACACCCTTGCTAGGATGACCTACCGTAGGCAGAGAGCAAAGCAAAGTGTGCTGCTTATATACTTCCTCATAGCACTTAAAAGCAATCTCTTGGCAGTATATAATTCCCAGTTTAATTATGCAGGCTACACATTGTCCCCGCAAGCTGGGTACTCAGTATACCAACTTTGGAAGTGGTTTATCATTTCATTTTCTGGGGGGTATTTGGAGGAGTATGTAGTTTGCCCAAGGCTGGCTGTTCTGGGAGGCAGAACGGGGAATCAAACTCCTGACCTCTAGCGTCACAGCAAGGTACTCAGCTCAATGAGTTATCCATGATAGCTCATTTCTGCACTCCAAGGCAGGTCACAGAAACAGGTGCTTTTATCTCATCTCTGATAGGCTACCCAAAATGGATAGGGGATTGCATTTACGTACTTCTAGAAGGACTGAAGGCAGGGAAAGACATGGGTTTAATGAAATGGTAGCAAAAACAGAAGGAGGTTTAACTGGGAGCAAATAGTTTTCATTCCTAAAGCAAGATTCATGGAAGCTTTACATGATGCACATTTTATACTCTCACCATTAGATTGTGGCTGCAGCAATCAAACATTTTTGTTCCACAAGAACACGTCTTCCGCTAACATAGCTTTCAACAGGCTCAGACTTACACACTTCATTTGCAAATGCTTGCCAACTTGAAGTGCGATAAATAGTGGCAGAAGATTAAACTGGAAAGCATGCAGAGTTAATTTTCATCATGTGGCTCATTACAGCTGTAATCTCAGACTGCATGACTTGTCACTGCAATTCATTTATAGAATTACAGGAAAGAGGTAGTTGAGGCATCTCTTTGTATGAAGGATCTAAGCAAAACAGATGCATAGAACAGTTTTTTTTAGTTTGAGGTGAAAAGGCTGTTTATTTTCTTCATTTTGTGCAACTCAGTTGCTCAATCATGAATGTGATCAGGTGTGAAACTGAGATGTACCCCCAACATCTGTCAATTAGCGGCAATTAGCTGCAGCAAGTTGCACAACCCTTAATAGGACTCTGAAAATTGGGGAGGGGGAAAAACCTCTCTCTTCTTGTGTAACCAGTCTTCAATATCTACTACATTTAAATTAGAAGCAATAAATCAGATTTTATGGAAAAAAGAACAAATTTCTTTCTACATTTTCTTCTTTCCCTGTTAATTTGATATTGTTTTCATGACTAATATTGAGCACAAATCTCTAGAAGTTACAAAGCTATTATGTTAATTTAAGGAAAGATTGGCTAATATTTAGTAATATTTTTCCTGTATTTTTCCTCTTAGCTATGATGATGATTGCTTTTATTACTACTTCAAACTGGGATTTGCTTCGTGGTGTACAAAGTCAGATTTACATTTCCTGCTGTGTGATTATAGACTGAAATGTTACAGCTCTCTGTTGATTGCCTTTGGCTATAAAATGAGAGTAATAATCCTTAGCGGTCTCACATGGGCTACTTAGATGCAAGCTAATGCCATAAAGTATTCAGCTGGAATATGTTATGTTGCAAGAAATGCTAGGGATAAATGTTGTTTATGGAATCTGGAACTGAGCCTGTTTTGTGTAATCTACAAGATCATGGCTAGAAAACAGGAAATAGAAAATACATGACCAAATGGTTTGAAGTCCTAACACATGCACAGAACTTGGAAGTTGTGCCACGGTGACTTTCAGAAAAGAAAGACTCCCCCCATCCCACAGCTCCCAACAGCTTCCCTAAAACATCAAGGATCCCAAGGGAGCCTCAGAATCTTTGGCGGGAGAAGCAGAAAATTTTAATTTATGAAAAAACTCTGCAGCTTCTGACATCTTTGATTTTGAAAGGTAAAGGCAAAGGTTCCCCTTGACAATTTATCCAGTCGTGTCCGACTCTAGGGGGTGGTGCTCATCTCCGTTTCCAATCCATAGAGCTAACGTTTGTCCGAAGACAATCTCCTGTGGTCACATGGCCAGTGCAACTTAGACACGGAACACTGTTACCTTCCCACCGTGATAGTACCTATTTATCTACTCGCATTTTGCATTTTGCATGCTTTTGAACCACTAGATTGGCAGGAGCTGGGACAAGCGACGGGGGCTCACTCCATTGCGTGGATTCGATCTTACGACTGCTGGTCTTCTGACCTTGCAGCACAGAGGCTTCTGCAGTTTAACCCGCAGCGCCACTATGTCCCCTGGTGTTTTTTTTTTGTTTGTTTGTTTGTTTTTGGTAATGCTATATCTGTCAGAGTTGATTCAAAAGCAAGGAACTTCTAATAATTTTCAATGTTTTGTTAGCAGAAATATAAAACAAACAGGCAGATGGATAAACAATCCTTCTCTAGTTGCCACATGAACACTAACTATATGAGGGGCGGTCAACACATGGCCTGCAATCCACATGAGTCTTCCAAGAGTCCTCACCGACCTGCCATCAAATTTGCTGCTGCCGTGGTGAACAACTGCTACCTATCTTTTAAAATAAAAAAAGATGTTTCCGAATACAATTGTGCTTTCAGAAGCCTCTTGGAACACAGCTGTTAGATATCTATTTGTAAGCCAGGCACAAGGGGAGGACACTCCTTGTTTATAGAAAGAATAGCACTTCTAGACTCTATGCAAGAAATTGAAACTGTTGTGATACAGCCTTTTTGAATCAATTTTAAAATGAAAATTAGCTATATTATAGTTTTCACAAATTATATTCTCCATACTAAATTTAATAATAATAGAAGAAAGTTATTTTGATTTTATGATAAATAAAAATTTCAGGCTTTGAAAATAGAAAATATTTTTTTAAAAGCCCCTATGATGTTTCAAATTGTACAGTACTTACCACGTCCAGCCATGCTTGTTTGACATGGAATATTTTTCCATGATGGCAGTTAGACGAAGCAAGGAAAATTTCTGCAGCAAATTTAATTGAGCAGCTGATTGACGGCTTATCTGTAGTGATTCTAGCTGGTGAGAGATCTGGAAACTATGCCAACGTAATCGCCTTAGGACAAATGAAATAAGACATAATTGAGTAAGAAGCTTGATTATTGCACTCAAACTCAAGCTTATAAAACTTCTCTTGCAAGTACACAATTTTTCATTTTGCTATTTTTCATACATGTGTACCTGGAGTGACTCCATATATTGCTTTCAACAATTAAGTAACATAATAAAAATTAATTGAAGAAGACTATATGGCTGAAAAATGTCACACACAAAAGTATACTTCATGGCAGGAGCTGAGCTCAGTGAGTCTTGGAACCCCTTCCAGCTCTACAATTCTGTGATTCTATTAACTTTTGATCCAGTATATCTCATTCAATTCCATGGCACCTAGATGTGAATAGGAAAGGGCATTGTCAAACCCACAGGGTACAGTGGTTTTGTTGAAACGAACCTGTGTCAGTAGTCAAGGTTCAAAAAATCTCAGCATACCTGTGTGCTCTGATGGTGCAAGGCCTAGTATCTGTAGAGTAATGTTTTAACCATTTCAGAAAGCTGAAATTACACTTCTCCCTCCAGCAACATTGGGGTTAGGGGTACTGGACCCTCATATAGTTCAAAACCTGTGTATAACTCTTATGCCCCCCAAATCATAACTGCAATGCATAATCAGTTGATACACACACATAAACACAAATAGGAGGGAGGGAGGGAGGGAGAGAGAAAAAAGAGTTTACTGTATTAACAACACGCCCCAGCATCCTCTCCAGCTGCCACGTGGAGCCGACATGCCAGGGAGAGGGGCTGGCTGGGCAACAGCCATAGGACCAGAGGCTACTGCACTGCCAACAACGGGGGGCTGCTCAGTCCTGTGCAATCCAAGGAGGAAGTCTAGTCCTTCTGAAATAAAACTTTCTTCTAGTCTACTACTTGTGTTATATTTAGCATATTGTTTACTTTCCTGCAAACAAGAATGAAGTTTTCAGTGGAAGATTCTCTGAGAATATCAAACAATTGAGAATTAAAGTTTATAATTTCCTGCTTTTGATCTACCATGTGCCTCAGTGTAAGGCCTGAAAAAACAATCACTAATTCCTTCAGAAATAAACATATATAAGGCCGTACAAGAGCTGTGGGCTTCTACTGTTTTCTGTTTGGGAACTGTACATATCAGGACTTTGTCAACCTTTATTCTGATAGTCACAAACTGATAGCAACATTCATAGTCACAAACCTGTTTGGCCTGGTGAGAGATGCTCCAACCCCAGAGTCCCGTCTGTCCCTGACACCGGTAGCTTCTGATTCATTGAGAGATGTCCCATCCCTATCCATATCACTAGGTGTTGTGTGGCCATCAGATACAGAATTTTGTTCAAATTCTAATGATGTCTTAGCTTGTGACGGGAAGGATAAAGATCCTCCATCACCAGTTGATAGAGCATTATTTTTCAAATCTGGCAATATATTTTTTGACCAGTCATCTACAGATTCTTGAAGCCCATTAACATGCTGCAAAATATCATCCAGATGAGGGAAAAGGTTTTCTCGTTCCAAGTCCAGAATGTCTCCAGTACTGGCATATAAATGAGAACCTGGAACATTGTCATAAATACTAATGCGGCTCTCCTTTGGGCAGGAAGCAAGAGGGCTGGCCTCTTTATGTGCTGAACATGTCTTATTGCTTAAAGAAATGCTGCCCGTCCTCCAGTTTACACTGTTGCTATTGTCTGTAGGAGAAAGACTTTCAATAGAAAGTGCCTTAGGAAATGTCCCGGGTTTGTGATCTTTAGGAATATAAACCACCATGTTCTCTTGGGAATGAAATTCATTTCTATGATTTTGATCTATCACTTGCTTCAGTGCTGCTCCTGCAAGAACATCCAGGTCCTCCAGGTACATGCCACCTCGTTTATTTACTTCATGATATCTGCGTTCCTTTAAGGAAGGTGTGCTTATGCCACTACTGCTGATCTCCGATTGGCTACTCTCACTGCTGGTTTTGTCAGAGAAGGGAAAGGGTTGTTTGAGCGCATCCTGGGCTGTTATGTTTTGGAGGTCTCCATCCCCTATTTGCAAACCTTGCATATCCTTTAGAGCTTTGGGCTCATGCTGAAGAATGGGTCTACTTATTACCAAGCCACTAGTCCTCCCAGAGCCTTTTAATTTGCCATGCACACCTTTGCCTTGTAACGTCTCCATGCGCTTTAGAAACGCTTTAGCTTTGGTTCGTGTTGGTTTCTCATTTCCAAGGTGAGGAGAGTCTCCTGGGAGCCGAGAAAGGGTACTGCCAGCTGAACTAGAATCATGAGCAAGAGTGTTTTCTAGACAGCACTGTCCTGAATAGTCCCTGAGAAGACTGCTGACTCCAGACTGACTCTTGTAGTCACTTCCCCCACTGCTTTCACTGTGAATGGATGAGACCTCAGGCTCACTCAAATCAGTAAGGACACTTTCGCTGCTGGTGGTGATTTTCATTTTAATGTCCCCTGAGGAGCCATGTTTGTCACACTGATGAATTAAAGGGTTAATGTCATCCACTCGAGACCATCTTCGGCTTGTCCTTTGGAAAGTCCATTTGTTACTAATGGCACAAAGGTCTTCTTCATCAGAGTCTTCATTCTGGAAACCACAATGGAAGAGCACATTAAAGTTTGTGACTAGGAGGAGAGAAAGAGAATATCTTTTCCCTCCTTGTGTTACAGTTTTTTTTTTTTAAAAAAATGGCTATGCAATAGAATTTAAACAGGCTAACTGATATTGTTCTGATTTTCATAAGATAACAGCGCATGACTCTCCTTTCGTCACTTTTGGAAACAGCAATACACACCCTAATTTTCATCAAAAGAAGCATCCAGCAAAGTTCAGATGAGCATCAAAAGGTTAATGGGATATGCACTGGAAGTGTAAGGCCACTTCATATCTCTATAGATGGGAATAAGTATGTTGATCTGTAATTTTATACCTTGTTATGCGTAACTAAAACCCACTGACTTCCCTGGGCACTAAATAGTGTGTGTTAGCTTGCAATCCTACTACCAACTAGTTCTGAAAGCAATCTTTAAAAATATATCTGAAATATATAAAGAAATACTATTCTGAGGGGTCATTCAGATGAGGGACTTGCTCCATTAAATGTACCTAAATGGTTTCCAAATTTCCCAGGTTTTTTTCCCATCACCCAGACAACAACGTCCCTTCTACTAACATGAAGCAGAACTGGTCTTTATTTTTGGCAGATCCCTCCCTCCCCCAAACTCAACCCCTTGTTCCACTTTGCCACACTTCCTGTCCCTGTCTGAAACTTGCCTTCAGCATTTTCTTCTCATTTGCAAATGACCCAGTGCCCCCATGCTATGGGAGGGGGGTAAAATCGCACTATGTCCTGTCCTAATTTTAGAACAGGCCAGTTTTAGAAAGCAATTAAAAAGAAAAAGCTGACAGTAAAAGATGTTAGAAGTAATGGTGATGTCAACAGTGGGCATTTCTTGTCCCAGTTCATGGCTTACTTTTCTTTTTTACAAATAATTTTCAGAATGCTGGTGCTGCTATCCTGCTTTCTAGAAGGGGGTGTGCGCTGTGTTGGCAAAATAGAGATCTGTGGGGAAAGGGTGTAATCCTGCCTTCCTGCCTCCAAAGTTGGGGAGAGAACTACTATCACACTTCTTTGACCCTACACACTTGGTGTTGGGAGCACACTGGATTTTTTTATTTTTTCCACCCATCTCATTTCCTTCTATGATTTCTTGGATTAGCTGTGCTCAACAGTCCAGCAGCTTCCCATCTTCTTCCAGAGGAGAGAAAGATAAAGGGGAATGTAGAGGGACAGTACAAAGGCCTCATCTGTCTGCAATCTTAAACACACTTCCTAGAAAGAAAACTCCACAGAACAGAGTAGGACCTGCATTCAAATAAATATGCGAAGTATTGTGCCGCTCAATATAAATTAAATAATAAAAGAGACAATGTACAAGAAATATGAACAAAGAGATATCATAATCATAATTGTAATTGTAATCGTAATCATATAATCACAATCATCTTAGAACTACAATGCTGGAAGGGATACTATGGATCAAAGAGAACTTTCTATATTTATTTCCTTTTGAGCGGATTAAAAGAAAGCTCAACTAGAAAAGATGCTTTTCTCAGGTGGACATAGACACCAGCAAAATGCACCAATGTAGTTTCATTTTTGTGAATTTCCCCAAATTTCTTCTACACTAAGGCTGGGACCTCGCAGCTGCAGAAGGCAGACATTCCAACAGCAGTTGTTATCTAGCCAAATAATTCAAAGGTATTTTTTCCTTTATAGTGTAAAGAAACTTCATTTGAAACTGTATGGTTTATCTGGAGTTTAACGGCTGGGACTAAATGTTTGATCAAGCAGAAATAGATGTGAACTTCACCACAGATTTCAAGCAATTTTTTTTTTTTTGGCCTTTTCTTCTCTGAATGTCTCATAGTGTTCCTTTTATAATCAGGCCTATCCTTCCTAATTGGTCTTCAATAAAGGCTGTCCTGCAATTTATTTGGCTGTTGTTACCTGAGGCATTCAAGAAAATGTAAAATGTATCAGTGGAAAGCCTTCTAATTCAGCATGTCTGCTTGGCTTTAAGCTTCAGCTTTTGTTAATAGAGTATCATTCAAAGAGACTGAAGTCAGTGTTGCACATAAGTAATTTTTGACTTAGGTATAAATGATCTTAAACTTTTTACAAAGGGGGTTTCTTTCGATGGCTATGTGTGGTACCTCACTTCCTCTGAAAAAATTGTAAGCTAACCTCTTGTGTTGGGGGCCTTATTGCTCATTCTGCTAAGTAGGGGTTTGGATGTCTGTTCCCAAGTCCTTATAGCCCTCAGGAGAGTTAGAAAATATAGGCAGCTGGATCAGTCCATAGGGAGCAGGTCTTTTGTAAAGAATAGTTCTTAATTGTCCCCTCTGGTTCAATAAAGTAAGTCACAGCAGAGCTGATAGGACATCTCGGTGGTCACTCACTCACAGGCTCCCTGTATGTCAGAAGTGACCTGATGGCACATAGTAACAAGAGCAACAAATTGCCTGCTCAAAACTGAAATAGTTTGAATTACAAGACGGATGTGTCTACGTACCATCAAGTTGGAACTAATATACAGCAACACTAACAGGGCTTTCAAGATAAGTGAGATATATAAGGAGTTGTTTTATCAGTTCCAGCCCTGCTTCCAGTGAGTTTCCATGGCTGAGTGGGGATTCGAACCCATTTCTCCTTCAGCCCAATCCGTCACTCTGTCTACTATACCACATAACTGGCAACAAAACAGTTCCTTGGGAAAGTCCATTGCTTTCTCAGCTACCATGAAGACTGCAGCTAAAGTCAGAGAAAACCCTCTTGGTTGATGTTTTTTCCATGGAGTACAAGGACTGACATGGAAGTCTTAGGTGACCCAGAGAAAAAGATGTTTCCTTGCCCTGGAGCTGTTACCTGGTGAGTCCTACCCAAGCGCTGTTTGAGAAGGATTTTTGTGCTAATGAAATGATACAAATGGTTTAGGGGGGCAACAAGATGCCAACTCATCTAGTCCGGCTCAAAACATCATTCTGTTTAGCACTAACAGAAAAAGCTCTTCCTGAGGATAAAGAAAATGTGCTACCACTCCTGCCAACCCCACTCTCTGTCACTCCCTCCTTTCCATGAAGTTGTCAGGGCACTCCTTCCCTTAGCCCTTTACAGTGGACCCTCGACTTACAGACGGCTCGACTTAACAGACTTTTCGAGTTACAGACTTCTCTGGCCACAAAATTTAGATTCGACTTGCAGCCGGAGAATCGACCTACAGACCAGAAAAAAACCAAAATGGACCAAAATTGAACAAAAATGGCTGGTTACGGGATTAATTGGTTTTCAATGCATTGTAGGTCAATGGAGACTCGACCTACAGACTTTTCGACCTGCAGTCACTGTTCCAATACAGATTAATTCCGTAAGTAGAGGGTCCACTGTATAGCTGGCAATATAGCAGTTTTGCTCTGAAGGGAACTGTAGCAGCAGTAATTTAAAACAGAATGATGCTGCCACCATCTATACCTCCCTTGTTGTTGTCCTCTCCTCCCTCCCCTTCCCAAAAGGTTCCACATGGTTCTGCAAAGAGACATGGGTGGCAGTAAATGAGTGACCACAGCTGTGTTGCCTGAGGTGACTGCCTGGCTCTGGCTAATGGGCTGTCCAACTCTTCTAGTCATTCTAAAACCATGTGTAGGATCTGATAATACAAAGGAAGAACAGGAAAAGCAGAAATAATTGACTGGAGGAAAATGATTTAGTGAAAGACAAGTTTGTGCATTATTAATTTCTCAATGGCAACTGAAAATATTCCACAATAATGTATTATTCACTGAAAACCAAGATGCTAATTATCATTCTATGATAGTCTATATAAATATTAGAGATCAAGAGACAACAAATAATTTTGAGAATATCATAATTTTTGTGTGACTTTTTGCACACAGAAAATGGAAGGAAATAAATTTACATTTAGATTCTTTCTGTAAAACAATTCACCATTTTATATTTTCAATAATGACAAGAAAGGACTCCCTTAATTTTTTTCTTTTGTTCCATTGTTACATTCATTTGCCTGCATTTGCCCCCAATTCTGTTAAAATGTGATTGGCTGACATTGAGATCCTTACACTTGCCTTTACCTGAAAACAAGCTGTACTAAAGACAACGGGTTTCTGAACAAACACACACACACATTGCTATGACAACATCCATCCACTACATGTTTCCTGGTTAGCAGGGATCACCTAGTGACTAATTCCAGAAGAAGAAACATGATTATCTAAGTAACGCTACCCGATGAGCTCAAGGCTTTACAGTTCTTCTTTGTCTTGTTTCTCTCCTACCAGAGGCTGACATGAAGACTGTCCTGATTTTGGATGAAGCCACTCTAAACAATGACATACTGTATCTTATACCAGTTTTCAGCAGTTCTTTTCCTTCCTGACCTTCTTTCCCCCTGTATTTTATCTTGAATGATCAGCTGTAACAATCTTTACTTTTCCTTTCACACTGCCTGCTCATTCGTGCCACTGCCTTCAGCTTGAGAAAGTTAACAAAGCACTCTGTCCAAAGTTATGTCCCTGGAATAGAAATGACACAATTTCTACCTTCTTAGACCTGTGTGCAAGTGATGGAACAAACAGATGACAGACGAACAAAGGCAATGCCAGCATTTAATTTACAGTTATTCTTATCAGGCAGTTCAGTTATGAAGGTGGGTTTGCAGCATCAAAAACACATTGACTCCTTTTTTTTTTCTTTAATGCATTAGAACAGTGGTCCTAACTGATCACTGCCTGAAGAGTAAAGACAAGAAAGGAAGTGGGATGGTTCTGTTTCATGTTGGACCAGACTCAACCACTTATCTTGGGAAGAAACAGGATGGTTTTACGTCTACCTGAGAAGAAGTGCCTAGTTTCCAATTTCAAGCACTGCTGGCTACAACTTCTGCAGCACCACTGCAAATAATCAGTCAAATATTTTGGGAGAGAATCAAATATGTTTCTTATGGCAATGATCTGCAATATACAAACTACTGATTAGAGAAGTGCCCTGGGGACAGGAATGCCTTGTGAGTAAAATATTACTGGCTGTGTTACAGAATGTTGCCTATCACACAGCATTTTCTGCATTCCTTCTTGAAACCCCTTAAGCCTTAAATAACGCCTGAGTTACACAAGGGGGTTGTAAACAGAGTTAGCTTTATTTTCATAAATCAGCACAAAACAGTGAAAATTTTACTGCCATTTTACTTGGCAGGGGATAGTGTCCTGTGGTCACACAACAATGGATAACACTGTAAGGTAAGGTACTCAGAGTACCATGTTGGAGACAATGTTTTTGCCCTTGTATTTTGAGAAGAAGTCTGCTGTTATCACACAGAGTCTCACCTGCAGCTATGGATGCAAATTAAGGCCCCCACCCCAGGTTGTTAATTAGCTAAAGAGTACAGCAGGGAGGAAGACATGAGCAGAAAGCCATTGTGGTTTAGTGGGTTAGTTTTGAACTGAGATCTGCAATATCTGGGTTCAGATTTTCACTCAGTCATGAAACTCAGTGGAAGCGAGAACTAGAAACAATTTCTCAGCTGGACCTATCCTATCAGATTGTTGGAAAGACCAAGGGGAAGGAGGAGAACCTAAGGGTCAGTGGGTAAAAGGTGGGATAGCAAATACATCGATGAATAGTGTTGGTGGTGATAATTTGAAGGTCAAGATTCACTATTCAAATATAAATAAAGGTAAAGGTAAAGGTAAAGGTTCCCCTTAACAATTTTTGTCCAGTCGTGTTCAACTCTAGGGGGCGGTGCTCATCCCCATTTCCAAGCCATAGAGCCAGCGTTTTTGTCCGAAGACAATCTTCCGTGGTCACATGGCCAGTGCGACTTAGACACGGAAGGCTGTTACCTTCCCACCGAGGTGGTCCCTATTTATCTACTTGCATTTGCATGCTTTCGAACCGCTAGGTTGGCAGGAGCTGGGACAAAGCAACGGGAGCTCACTCCGTTGCGTGGATTCGATCTTACGACTGCTTGGGCTTCTGACCCTGTAGCACAGGCTTCTGCGGTTTAGCCCGCAGCGCCACCACGTCCCTCAAATATAAGTAGGACACTGTAAAGCACTGCTGAAGACACAGTAAACCACAATTACTTCCTGCTTTCCCGGAGAGTTGTACACCATGACCCTGCGATCTGTTCCTGCTCTGCAATTCTATGATTCCATCATTTTATGAACTAGTTTTTATGTGCTATTTAAAGTTCAATGGAAAAAAATGATAGATCAATTCTAGCTCTAATTTTGAGAAATAAAAATTGCCATGGCCCAATACAAGGAACAAACTTTTCAGAATTCATGTTTACTTGCCTTTTTCCTTTGGAGGTTCACATCAAGTTTCATTGAGGCACACTTGTTCAGCGTGTTCAGTCGTCTGAAAGCAAAGATTAGCATTAGGAAGGGAACTTTAAATAACTACCGGTGAATAACTACAATACACAATGGGACATGCAGAGCTAATAGCGACACATGAGACCAATGCAGGAAACCACTTCCTTCAGTAATCCAGATTTATTCAACAATTAGGTTGATAAACTGAGATAGATATTCATCACCATAATGAGAAATAGGCATCCAGATAAGATTTCAGGTTAAATGTGACTCTATTTAACTAATTCCTTCCCTGAATCTGATTAATTTGCAATAAACTGAGGAAGACATTGAAAAATTCTATTAAATAGATACTAAGGTTCCGCTGAAACCTCTAATATTTCATTACTGTAACAATCAATGAAAATTAATAAACATATTGACATTTCAGAGGGATTTAAAACATGAAACTTTTTAAAACCAATTTTTATTAACTAAAACCAAACTCAGAGTTGGAGACAGCAAACTGTTTTAAAACAGTTGCAAGTGGTAGGGTAGAAGCGCTGTGGCCAGCAAATATGTTTTACAGTAACACTATAAACCTGGGGTGGGAAACTACATATTGATTAGAGATGATGGGTGCAGTAATTAAATACCCTTCAAGGTATTCCACCTGTGACACTGAAAAAAGTATGGTACAATAATCATGAGAGTTCTGTGAAACAAAGAGAGATAACCTTCTTTCAGGAATGTCATATTTGTACCCAAGACCTGAATCAAATATTACTGTTTTGTGTAGATCAGCACTTTGATATGTTATTTTTCCCTACAACTCATAGAATCCCTTAAATCAGCATAAGTAATAGCTATTTTGGCTAAAATATTGAGATGGGCACGAATCGCAGTTCGGCACAGCACCCACATAGGTGTTCAGCAACAGTCACACACTTCCTTCTCCCACCTCCTCTGCACTCCCACCCTTTCCCCAGTTGAAGCACACTTCCCTCTATTCCTCCTCAGTGAGACTTCCCACAGACTTTCCTCCTCCGCCTCCTTTGTAGCTCCCACTCAAAGGCAGCGCTGCAAGCTTCCCTATCCCACCACCTGGTCTGAGTGGATGCCTGTCAGAGGAGGCAGAGGAGGGAAGCATGCCATTCAATCAGTGACTGGACAGTTGTGCTGAGAAGGCGGGAGAGGGGAGTGCATGGTGCCTGCAGAACTCCTGTGTGGGTGCTGAGCCGCATACTCTCAGATCACCATAGGTATTCTAAATCCCTACTGTACATTTTTGCCAGTTTGCAACAGAGAATTATTTCTTATGGGTTTGTACTTAAAATCATAGTTCCTTGATTTTTCTAAACTTTATCTGGACATTTCAACTGAAGGATTAAAGGCTTTATAAGAAACTATTCTAAATAACACAATCAATGGATCAGGAGACAGCAGTATAGACAACTATACTGACACCTGAGTGACCGATGGAAGTACATTTCCCTCTCAGGTTAAAGACTAGAAAAAAAATTAGACAAGATTATTTTGAACAATGTGAGAATAATTTGCCTTTATATGTGATTTTCTGGGTTCAATACATGGATGTGGAAAAATAATGGTCATACTGGCTGGGATTCTGGGAGCTGCAGTAGAAAAAGAGTAGCTTTTCCAAATTCTGGTACATAGCATATATGGTGGAAAGAAATACATTTCCCCTTCTCTGGAGCCTGGGATTATCCCATGAAGCTCAGTGGTCAGAGATGCAACACATGATGCAAAATTCTATTTTGTAAATCACATAATTTAACTAGGAATTCAGTTTTGTTAGAAAATTTAAGAGTCTTAAACAAAAATACTATCTCAATGCAGATAATTTTATTTAAAATAAAATACCTGTTTGGAAGTACAGAAGTACAATGCAATGGGTTCAGTAGGACCCTGTCACAAAGGCTGCTAGTGTATACAGTGGTACACATTTATAGGCTTGGTACAAATTTGTTTTCAGCATTTCTCTAGCAGCTCCCTTCCTCTTTTTTGGATGGCTCTGGAGACTTCAGCAAAAACTGTGTTTCTAGATGGTTCTGCTTTTCAGAACCAAAGTTTTACATCTTTGCTTTGGGCCTAGGTTTTCCTTATAAATTCCAGAACTTTCCCACAGTTATATAAGATGTAATGATAGTCATTGATATGTAAAATCTTATTATAAGTATACAACTAAATATTTAATTTGACTTTCCTCTTTCAGTAAAAAAGGCAATCAAGGCAGCTAACAATACTAAAACAGGGAATTAAAAACCAAATCTTGAACAGAGTGGGTAAAATCCTATTGTCTAATGCTGTTGGAAGGGAAATGACATAATTAACAGTGGCAAATTGCTGCTAACCAACAACCCCCCATTGGGGGTTCCTTATTATGCATATGTTGGGTGGCTTGACACAGGATGAGGAATCCAAAAGGGGATTCAGTAATTGGTAGTAATTTGCTGCTGCAAATCAAATCATTTCCTTTCCACTGTTGTAACTATGCAACAGGGTTTTGGCCAATGTATCATAAAAGCCAGCACAATTTAAAACACCATTAAAAATGGAAGAAGAAAAACAGAACTACCACCCAGTCAGTTAAACTGACCTTAAAAGAGCAGCTGACATACCAAAGTTCTACTTCAACATGAATAAGGAACTGGATTGAGGTGATTGTTTGCTTATGATTTTGCCAAGAGAAGCCGCAATTCACATATGCGTTCACCTGTTCATACTAAATGTTCATGGGGAGTATTATGCTTTTCACTTAGGGGCACTGTAATAATCCAGAATTCCAGAAGATTTTCCATAGAGTACCATGAAGTTCATTACCTTAACTCAGCGGAGAAAGCTAAGGGTCCATTTTCATGGCAAAATGACCTAGAACATGTTGTTTCCTTCAGACTTTTTGTCCCTCTGTCATGCTACACGACACTTACTAAATACAATGTTATTGTGCAGTGAAAGCTCTTAAAATTGCATTGCCTTCTGGGTGGCCTTTTGCCCTTTTGGGTGACCTTTTGCCCTATGTCCCTGTTATTTTCTGACAACTTAAAATTAGTTTGAATCCTAACTTCCTGTGATCCCACCCTGCAGCTGTTGGTGAGCAGCTGCTAAGAGAATCTAGTCCAAGCCATGCCTGGGTCAGAAATTAGTCCAGGGCCATGGATGCTGGTATTCCTGGAGGTTTTCTACCCCAAGTGCAGTTGTGCAACTGTACAGTTCCTTCCTGTAGGGACACGATGATGGCTTCTCTACAGATCTTTTGATGCAACATTTGAAATACTTCCATTTACCAGAAATAGGTGGGAAAATGCAGCCTTTTAATAGGACTTATTCACACAATCTTTACCAGCCTTCTGTTTTTAAGATTTTAGTGCAGAGTAAAACCAGAGCTTCCAGAATTTCCCAGACAGCATGGGAGCAGGACTGTTGGCCAGGATTCTGGGAACTGTAACCCAAAACAGTAACAGTAACTGTAACTTGCCAAATTCTGGATGAAACAATTGACTGTCGGCTCTATCATGAATTCAGACTCTTAGGTTCTAAGATTATGATGATCATGATGATAAATCCACAATTTGCCAAATGTTAAAGCAGCAAACTACCTGTCTCAGCATTAATCCTCTACTAGAGAATGTTGATACTTGAAAACCCAGTGACAATTTGCTGAAATGGGAGACAAATGAACAATTATTATTCCATCTCCCTATTGGTATCAGGCAAGACTACATTTTAGCTTCAATCAAAAAGGCAAAATAACATTTGTGCCGCAAAAAAGGAGAGAGGAGGTTGTGGTGAAATCACAGGAAATCAAACCTGAGTGCTCACTGGAAGCACAGATCCTGAAGCTGAGGTTTCAATACTTTGGCCATCTCATAAAAAGACTCCCTGGAAAAGACCCTGATGTTGGCAAAATGTGAAGGCAAGAGGAAAGGGGATGACAGAGGATGAGATGGCTGGACAGTGTCATCGAAGCGACCAACATGAATTTGACCAAACTCCGGGAGGCAGTGGAAGACAGGAGGGCCTGGCGTGCTCTGGTCCATGGGGTCACGAAGAGTCGGACACGACTTAACAACTAAACAACACAACAACAACAGAGCTTTCCATTGGCATTCCCTGATATGTTTCCATTCTGGAGCAGAGATCTGAACCTAGGCCTCCCGAGTCTTAGTTTGATACTCTTTTATCACTCCATTCCACTCTGCTCCATGACCTGAAGACAAATTCTTCCCTCCTCACAATTTATTTTTGTAACATTTTGTCTGCTGAAGAGATCCAGGGTTCTTTAAAGCTTGCTTTTTTTGGTACTTCTTTGGTTGGCTTAATAAAGATGTTGTTACTCTGCTATGACATGATAAAATAATACAAAGGTATTAAAATGATAGTGCCAAAAGGGAGAAAGACTTTACCTACAAAGAGGTTCTACAAGATCCTTGTCAAGAAAGTCATGATCTTTCTTTACGGCACTGATGTCAACAGGAAACTGGGAATCTGCAAAAGAAGCATTTGTTGGTGGAACAGAAAACACATGCTAGCTTTAAAAGGAGACTGAGTTTGGAAATATTTTATGAAAGCAGTCCCACACTATTATAATTTAAACAGGATGTGATTACAGCAATTGTGGGAATGGCCAATTTTGCCTTTTCCAACAAAATGGCTTCACTAGCCAATGTTATGCAAAGGCACTCCTGTTCACAGCAGCTACATTCATCAACCACTGAGTTATCCAGCTACATGCAATATAATCTTAGAACTACAGAGCTGAAAGGGACCCTTTATTAAGTCTAGGTCCTGTCAAGCAAGCACAGTGGATAATCAAACTTCCAACCGCTGGCTCTGCAGCAAGAGACCTAATCCAGTAGCAAAGCAGGACTCCAGAGCACCTGATATTTTCAGAGGTAATGCCATGCCATCCAGAGAAAAGGTATCCTGAACTTTCAATTGCATTTGGTTCTGTAGTTAAGTAACAGAGCCTTTTGGGGATTAAATCTTAGCTAAGGTATTCTTACGTATTTATAACTTAAATGTAATGGTAAAAGGTAAAGGTAAAGGTTCCCCTTGACAATTTTTGTCCAGTCGTGTTCGACTCTAGGGGGCGGTGCTCATCCCCGTTTCCAAGCCATAGAGCCAGCGTTTGTCCGAAGACAATCTTCTGTGGTCACATGGCCAGTGCGACTTAGACACAGAACGCTGTTACCATCCCACCGAAGTGGTCCCTATTTATCTACTTGCATTTACATGCTTTCGAACCGCTAGGTTGGCGGGAGCTGGGACATGCGATGGGAGCTCACTCCGTCACGTGGATTCGATCTTACGACTGCTTGGTCTTCTGACCCTGCAGCACAGGCTTCTGTGGTTTAGCCTGCAGTGCCACCACGTCCCTTTTTTAAATGTAATGAGTAGCATCTAATTACTCCAAAAGTTAGTTTTAAATTGTGTTTAAAATGCAGAACCTTTTTTCAGGTTTTATGCCATTTCCTCATGAAGTTTAAGTGGCAATGAAAGTATTCTATTCCTTTCCAAGGTGTAATATCAGATATAGCCACTAGAGGGAACTGGAAAGTAATGACTTGTGTTGCTGGAACAATAATAAGAGTAAGAATGACTTGGCTGTTGAGAAGTAATTAGTATGTTTTAAAATATAATTTTCTGACCTTTGAGGTTTACAGGCTATTATAGTACCCGTCCTCCTGCCATACTTACCTTCATATAATTGTGCATATTGGGGGAACCCTGAAGCTCGTAACCAGTCGCAGGCCTCCTTTGCTTCAATTTCTGAAAGAGAATGAAAAACAATGAGCATTAATATCTTGTGTTACACCCTTGGTATTCTTTTTGTCAACTGTGCATGAAGGGTGTGTGGGAAATAATGGCCTGTCCCAAATGCTACAATCCAACCACATCGGTTCTGTACTGAAGTGCATTGTCTCTGTATGTATTAATACTAAATCCATTTCCACTTTTAAAAATCCATACCCAGGTGTCTTCAATAGTTTTTGTAATTGTCTGAACACTGTCTCACCGCAATAACATTCTCACAATCGCAGGAGCTCTAAGGGAAGGAGAAGATAACTAGTTTGCTCAGTTACAAAACCTCAGATCAACCCAAGGTCATTTTGACACTGTTTTGATCACAAGCAGAGGTGCTTTATTATAAATCGTTTGTTTTCATTATGAGTGCCAATGTGACATATAATAAGCAGAGGGTCACAGTACGATTCAGGAAACATACCGTAGTTCAAATCACTATTCTATGATAGAAACTCTCTGAGGGGTGGCAATGACTCCTTGAGTATCTTATCTATCTCTAAAACCTTACAATAAACATATGTCAAACGTGACTTGATAGCACATGCACAGTTACTTTGCAAAAGTAATAGCGGTCTGACTGCCCTGTAACTGCCATGGTTGCATCTTATGGAAACCATTAGGGATTGTAGTTTGATGAGCCTTTGTGAGAGAATTCCAGTGCATTTTCCTTGCTCTATAGTGGAGAATTAGAGGTTTGTAATCAAACTACAGATTGCAGATAACACATAACGGAGCTATGGCTGCTAAAGGGGAATCAAACTGATATAGCTTTGCAGTGTGGATAAATTCACACAAATCTGTCAAGAATCAATATCATTTGATTCAACATGTGTTAAGAAAACGATGATCTCTCTCCCCTCCCATGAGAAAGTTTGTGACAGACACAATAACCTTAAAAGCATGTGCCTTTTTCCTGTGCGTCGGAGTGGTAAAATACCAAGAAGTATATTAAAACAATTCTGACAAATGGACTTTTTTTGAAAAAGTACTGGGAAGAAGAATTTTCACTATAGGATTTACAAGATGGAGACCTGCAACACACTCTTCCAGGATGTTGTTGCCTGCACTGTGGCAATCAAAATCTGTAAGTATCAGCTGTTTACAATACACAGAGAGGCTAAGTCATAAAATAGGCCACTGGAATGCTTTACTGTCCAAACCAATGTAATGTCTTGGGGGCAAAAATGTTCCAGTGAACTCTGGTCCAGGGAACCAATTTAAGATTTTGATCTGAAAACCAAAAAGACCTAGTGCAGGAAACCTCAAGAAATCTATTGGGTTTTGGCCACTGAGCTAGTAAATCCATCCAAAGTTAACACACGGGGAGGAGGGCGAGGAAGACCTAATATAGTTTCTGAAATAAAAACTGATTTATGGAAGCACTATCTCAAACCACAAACATTCAGGTTTGTTTGGGGATATTTTACTCTTCTGAGAAACACTGCAAATTAGCAACCTGAGATACACTGAAAATTCTTTTGGGATGGTAAAATGTCCCCACTAGACATGGGCACGAATAAAAAAAATGGATCACGATATTCATTAAAAAATCACGGATTCATTAAAGATTTGTCCCTTAGCTGGTGACATCATCTGGCACCGCTGTCACCCATCACCATCTGCTGTGATGGCCTCTGCCGCTATGGCTTGCCATAGGGGAATCCAGTGTGCTCTTTGCAAAGATGGAGGCTGCAGCTTCCCTACTGTAAATGAAGCTGCACCTGCCATCTTTGCAAAGGGCAGCCAGTGTCTCTTGCTGCAGGCCACAGTGGTGGTCAGCCGTTGTGATAGTGACAGTGGTAGGGGGCGCGGTGGTGAGGAGGGTGGTGGTGCAGTGGCAGTGGTTGGGGGTCACTTTGGCGGGGGGTGTCAGGTGCTTTTTTAGACAGCCTCTAGCATCTAACCTCTCCCCACAAATCGACAAATAAATTCGTGCTTTGTCAGTTCATGGGGAGAGCTTCATACTACGTGATTCGTCAACTTTGATGGATCACAAAGCAGGATGAATCGCCAAAATGGTGATTCATCCCCATCTCTAGTCCCCACCAAAGATTATGTAAGTTTCCTAACTTCACCATAACCCATTATTTTTATTATACACTTGTCAAAAACATAAAATCTGTAATACCTTGTGTTAATTGCATGCTTAAGAAATTAAACTGTTGATGCTTTTCCAATTTCCAAAAAAATTGTCTTTACTGTGGACTATATTTTATATTTAGTGTTTTATCACACAAGTCACCCATAAAGCATGCCTGCAACATCTCTCTGCTTTTGTTGATTTATATCCAGAAATCTATACCTTGTTCCTGTGTTATGGCTCACAAGTATATATGTGAATATAAATCTTTCTGAGAAGAATAACTGCTAGATAGTATAATTTATTAGACTACAAACATGTACGTATAGCCATGTCTTCTTTAACTTTTGCATTACTTCTAGTACAGTGGCAGTCCATTTAACTACGTGTAATAAAAGAGTAATAAATGAGTTCCTGAGAAACTATATACTTTTCTCCAGATTACAGTTCCTAACACCTCCTGATCATAATCAGCATGATCAGTGATCCTGTTCACTGCAGGTATTGCAAAACA
Organism: Pogona vitticeps; assembly: GCF_051106095.1. Classification (NCBI taxonomy): domain Eukaryota; kingdom Metazoa; phylum Chordata; class Lepidosauria; order Squamata; family Agamidae; genus Pogona; species Pogona vitticeps. The sequence goes on along the minus strand of NC_135785.1, from coordinate 238,088,899 downwards.
CAGTCCAGTGTGCCTGGACCCCACTCACTTTGGAAAAGTGATATACTGTATGAGTTCCTAAGTAAGTAAGTAAGTAAGTAAGTAAGTAAGTAAGTAAGTAAGTAAGTAAGTAAGTAAGTAAGTAAGTAAGTAAGTAAGGAAGGAAGGAAGGAAGGAAGGAAGGAAGGAAGGAAGGAAGGAAGGAAGGAAGTAAAATAAAATAAATCCAGTCCCAGAATTGTTAGATTATAAACAAGCCTTGTAATATTTTAAAATATTTGTACAGCACTTACCAATTTATGCACTTTAAACAGAAATATAATTAGAATGATAAGGATTGTAATAATGTGTTCAACATTTTTTTCTTTTAAACCTGCTGCTTTGATATTCCTTCTGCTAAAACAGCTTTCAAGTTTACAACTAAAGTAATAGTTTAAAAAGATCACAAGATATTAAAATATACACAAGGTGTTGAGTTGGAAAGAATTCTTTCAGCAAACCTGAAAGAAATGTATTTGCGGACTTCCAGTTCGATGTTGTGACAATACAGTCCCAGGGAGACAGAGCTCTGCTCCCTGAGACTGCTTTTTGGCTTGCTAGGGAGCCCCAAGAGGCTTAAGTCACTCCAGAAAGGTGACAAATAAGGGGGCGATACACCTATTTGCTTGCTTTCAGCTGAAAATAAACAAATATTTATTGGATCTCTTTGTCTCTGGCTGATTGATTAATGTGTCAGAGACAGGCAAAACTGAGGAATTAGTCCCGGGTCCTTCATTTATTAGCTTTGCTACCCTTAATGTTAATGTAGAAACTAAACTGAAATTACATCTAAGGAAAAATTAAAACAGGTATGGAAGCTTGGAGCCAGTCATTCTGGACCTCTGGGGAAAATGGATCACAGTTCCAACCCACATCAATCCAAGCCAGTCCTATGATGTCCCTTCCAGAGGCAGCAACCTGCCCTGTCAGTGCAGGCTAGCAGCCATGCACCAACATGCCCTCTTGATTTGCTTTAGGCCTCAACACCAGCAGTTCAGGATTGTATTCTAATTTCCTCCCCTCTTTGAATACAATGGGACACAGTTCATTTTTATTACAAAGAACTGTTGTAGGAGAATGACCTGGTTCAAAAGGTACAGCAATATAATGAACATGCAGTCACTTTGAAGACCTTCTCCTGTGAAAAGCAAGATTTCCACATCAAACGTCTGCGGTTAGCTTTTTTTGTTTGATGAAACGTTCACTTACTGCGGTTGTAACGTTAATGATCATTGCCAGAATACCACTTCATTATTAGGAAGTCAGTGCATAAAATACCAGCAGTACTCAGATTAGACATGGAGGTTGCTACAGTATCAGACCTATTATATGGAATTTAATTCATGCCTCTCCTTATCATATTTTAGTGGAAATGTGCAGTCAATTCTACATTCAGAGTCTAATACAGAAACTGCCTCCAAGCTAGGGACAACTAAATTGCTTCATTTTAGTGAAAACTGAGGCAAACCATAAACGTACGTATCTTCATATGAATATTTATTTTTGTAACACTTCCCACATACAGTGCAAATGGAGAGGACATTGAGAATTCTGTCCTTTAATTGAGATAAAAATTAAATCCAGATCCATCAGAACAGAATTCAAGGCCAACAATATAAGGTTGTATAACATGTTGGGGGGGGGGGGAAGCCACTAGAAAAAAACAAAGAAAAGAAATATAAGGCTGCAATTAGAGGGTAAAATTAGAGCAGCCTGGATTGGACTATATAAGGTTCCTTAAGGTCACGTAGAGGTGTGGTATGCCATTTGGTGTGATTCTTGCATTCATAGGCAAGGGTTAGGTGGATTTGGGCCAGGGAAGCACACTGCACCTCAAGCACCCCAATCTGCCCCTTTTAAAGGGAAAGAAAAGAGGATAAAAACAAAAGAGAGAGATGCCGTCCCATCCTCTCATGTCTCCCCTTTTCCACGGAAGCTTTCAATTTCCCAATATCATCAGCCTAAGCCATTCTCCTTCATTTGACCCCAGAGATTGCACATGGTGGAACCATACAAAAAGGGAGCGATCCTAAAGCCCAGCCCCCAAAGCAATAGACTGTGACAAGAATCCAAAAAGCTATGGCTAAGCATGCATAAGAGACCCACTAGTTTGTGATGGGAAATATACATTGTGCAGGAAAAGGAGTGTCCACAGCCTGTCCTCAGAGCAGATCAAACAGGAGAGTAAATCCATGTGCAGGTGCACCTGAAAAGGCTAAAACTAATATCATTCAGCAATTTTCCAAGATCTCACTTGGCAATAAAACTCTTCCCACCCTATTGTCTCTGTGATGCAATCTGAAGTCTTCTTTCCTTCAGATAAAACACTGAAATATTTGACCATTACAGGAAACGTTAGGGTTGGGGAACAGTATCATGAATGATGAAAAGAAAACTGGTCATGTTGGCTGAACATTCTTGAATATTCCAGAATATTTCCCCCACCCCAAATAAATTTTCAAGCTCTGATGTTGATCAATAATTCTTTGTTGGTATTCCAGGTTATTTAAATTTCTGCCCACAACAATGTACAGATTTTTCACTCAGCAGCAAGCCAAAATTAGAAGCATCTTGTTCAGAACAGTAACATCGAGAATGAACTCCAGGGTACAAGACTGTTTCAACTGTTTAAACTACAAACAGTTTTTGTGTGTGCTCAAATTAGGTCGGCACATCCTCTGAGCCCAGTGCAAGCCCCTGCCCATATAATATTGCCTGCTGGAAGCTTGACAAACTGTGTCAGCTGCTGCTTGTATGGCTGGTTAGGTCGTTCAGCCTGATGGATCACAACTTGATGCATCCTTGATTGAACTCAAGTACTTATTTCACTGAGGTTCTCTGCAGAACTTTTTCATGAACAAAAATAGAAATCAAAATGTAGGACTGTGCCAAAAAATGTCCAACATGTGGACCTTTTTGAAAGCATTACCGTGAAAAGACTGGAGCACGATGACTCCAGTGAATCTATGCAGAGTTATGAGGCCATGAAGCAGAATGTGGCTAGTAAAGCAGACTGAAGAGGTAAGGAATTCTCTCTGCAGCAGACTGGGTAGCTAGGATTAATGAGCAACTTGGAGGAGCTGACAGCCCGAGGTACAGCCTCAGACCATTAAATTACAAATGGCTGTTAATCCCTAGGAAATGATGTGTGGCAAGGTTATTAAAGCTATTATAAGTGGGCCAGAGGAAGTAGGCATGGGGGAATGTATAGTCAATTGGCATGACATTTTCTTCTAGACCTAAAATCTAAGGGATAGCAGTATTGGCTAATACAGGGACGCTGTTTCTACGGAAGAAAAGAAACACATACATACAAAGCATCCTTCGAAACTTATTCTGCAAGATCCTAGGACTTATTTCTGAAACAAGTTGCTGAAATTTCTCACAAATTGCATTTAAATGAGGAGCCTGAGCTTGGGATTGATGCTGAGGATTGCACAATCTGCTTCTTCAGCACATTGTTAGGAAGAACAGTAGCATAAAATGAATTCATGAGAAATAAATCTTCCATTGATGGGAGTGGCTAGGTTCTGTTTCTTACATCAGGCAGTTTAAGACTGAAAGCCTTGGTACATTTAGTAGAGGTATCAAAAATGTACTCCAGTACAGACAGAAAGATGTTTTTTTAAACAAAATTGGGGAGGGGGTGGTGGTTATTATTAAAAGTCTCCCTACTTTTCTGTCCACAAGCTGAGCATGGTAACACCTTGACTGGCAAAATGAGAAATAAGCAACAGAGACGAAAGAAACAATGCATGTGGGAGCAGAAGTAGGGAACTGTAGTGACCAGTGTTGAGGATAAGAAATATAGAGGACTGCCCTACAGAATTTAGTGCTTTAAAAGCAACCCACTCATTTCTTACTTTAGTTGTTAGGCTTTTGAAATAGCTCAAAGAGTTGGTACCTTTAAAGGCTAGAAAGGTGTCCAATGTCACATTTGCCTCAAAATGAAATCAAAACCTAGTAAGCAAACTCCTTAAGTCTTGTCTGAAAATGAAGGGAAACGTGCCTAATTTTCTTGCTAAGAAAAGCAGTTGTTGACATATTTCCGTCCAAATTATGCCCAGTATCATTTCAAACTATGGTATCTTAAGCTAGCATGACAAACAGTTAGCATGATAAAGTCACAGTTTCCCATAATTGTGTCTTTGTCTCTATCTGCCATTCCTCACAGTTACTTCTGGCAATTTTTTTCTCTAATGCTATCCACAAAAATAAATCAAAATGCCGAACATTTCTTAGATGGAATACATCATTCTATGTCCAAGCCATACCATGACATTAACGTGGGCCTTGTCCCCTGACACTAACTCTTGAAATTCAGCTAGACATTCTTTAAAAATATAATTGTTATGTTTAATTCCAGGAATACTCACATACACAAGGCATGTTTGTCTTTTTTTTTCTCAGTGCAAAATCAACTTTCACTTAATTAAGTTATTATTTTGTGGCTGACTGTTTCCCCCTCCATTCTTCTTATCTTTAGCCTTCCTTTCTGTTTTCCCCTCTATCCATTCTTATTCATAGAAAAGTATTTAGTCCATGTTTTCACCTTCAGAAAGAATTTGTTCAAAATAGATTACAAAAGGAGAGACAGACAAATGCATCAAAACAAAGAAACCCTTCTTGTGGGTTGTCAATTGTCCCTCTGAAGGCCACAGTACACACCATGAGATGAGCCGTAGCTCAGTCTAAAACACAGGCAGGTTCATAGGGATATGTCCATTAAATAGACTGGTCTCCAGCTGTTTAGGCCTTTAAAAGAAGAACCAGCAGCTTGAATGGAAACAGCACTAGGGAAAAATGGTAAGCCAGTGCAACTGATACAATAAAGGGATCACAGGTTCCCAGCACTCTGCTCCATTCAAAATGTTCACAGCTGCATCCTACATCATCAAATGTAGAGTATGTTCCTGCAGTCTAACAGAGATGACACTAATGTAAGTGGAACCATGATCAAGTTTGAGCACACCAGGAACAGTTACAGATGGTAGATCAGTTGAAGACTGGCAAAACCACTCAGGGATATGGACATCTAAAAATTCACTCATCCTGAACCATGAGGTCTGTAAATAACAGCACATTAATCCAGGTCAGAAAAACTAGGATAAGTTTCTTGCTGTTATGTATCATCATGTTGCCTCCAACTCATGGAGACCCCATGAATGAGTGACCTCCAAAATTCTGTATCATTAAGGACATGGAAACCTTTGTAACTGGTAAATGGCAAGAATATTTTAAACTCCTAGAAGTTATTTTGACATTCTTTGGAATTTGCAGATGGATTTCAGTGTTTTGGGTTATGTACTTAAAAAAAGAGCACACATTGCCAAAATAATGTTGTCCTTTTACTCTGAGTCTCAGATGTGTATGAGCACCCTGAGGTGAGTGAAGCACGTTGCGCATGCTAGAAGTCCCTGCATCCTTCAGGTTGAATTGTGTTGCTTATTGGCTTGCAAAACATAAGTGCTACAGAAGAACAGTACACTTTGATCTTGCAAACATATCTTTTCCAGCCTATAGATCAAAGGAAATTAGTTTGCTACACTAATCACCTTTGGACCACCTTAATTGCCCATAACATTGTTTAGGAAATCAAATAAAGAAGAACTGTGAAGAACAAAGTCAACTGAACAACAGAAATCAAAACAAAGAGGAGGAGGCCTACTGGCTATATTAGCTGGGAGAGCTGGCCAGCCTTCAATCTATTGTGTAGATCAGTGGTCCCCAACCTTGAGCCTCTAGATGTTCTTGGATTACAACTCCCAGGAGCCTTCACCATCATCTCTGCTGGCCAGGATTTCTGGGAGTTGAAGTCCAAGAACATCTGGAGGCCCAAGGTTGGAGACCACTGGTGTAGATGAAGTAGGAGCTGACAGTAGGATAGAGAAAAAGATGTACTGGGCACTGGATGGGCAAGCACAAATGGAAGGAAGGAAGCTGAATAGCAGCCTAAAGTTGTTTAGTCGCATCCGACTCTTCATGACCCCATGGACCAGAGCACACCAGGCCCTCCTGTCTTCCACTGCCTCCCAGAGTTTGGCCAAACTCATTCTGGTAGCTTTGATGCCACTATCCAACCATCTTGTCCTCTGTCGTCCCCTTCTCCTCTTGCCTTCACACTTTCCCAACATCAGGATCTTTTCCAGGGAGTCTTCTCTTCTCATGAGATGGCCAAAGTATTGAAGCCTCAGCTTCAGGATCTGGCCTTCCAGTGAGCACTTAGGCTTGATTTCCTTTAGAATGAATAGATTTGATCTGCTTGCAGTCCAGGGGGCTCTCAAGAGTCTCCTCCAGCACCACAATTCAAAAGCATCAATTCTTCAGTGGTCAGCCTTCTTTATGGTCCAGCTATCACTTCCATACATTGCCACTGGAAAAACCATATCTTTGACTATGCAGACCTTTGTTGGCAAGCTGATGTCTCTGCTTTTCAAGATGCTACAGTGGGGTCTTGACTTGAGAACTTAAACCGTATTGGAAGGCGGTTCTCAAGTCAAAAAGTCTGTAAGTCAAGTCTCCATTGACCTACAGTGCATTGAAAACCGATTAATCCCGTAACAGGCCGTTTTTATTCCATTTTGGTTTTTTTCTGGTCTGTAAGTCAAATCTCAGTCTGCAAGTCAAACCTAAATTTTGCGGCCAGAGAAGTCTGTAAGTCAAAAAGTCTGTAAGTCAAGCTGTCTGTAAGTCAAGGGTCCACTGTATCTAGGTTTGACATCGCTTTCCTCCCAAGAAGCAGGTCTTTTTGTTTTGTGTCTGCTGTCACCATCTGCAGTGATCACGAAGCCCAAGAAAGTAAAATCTGTCACTGCCTCCATATCTTTCCCTTCTATTTGCCAGGAGGTGATGGGACCAGTGGCCATGATCTTAGTTTTTTGATGTTGAACTTCAGACCATTTTTGGCACTCTCCTCTTTCAGCCTCATTAAGAGGTACTTTAATTCTTCCTCACTTTCTGCCATCAGAGTGGTATCATCTGCATATCTGAGGTTGTTGATATTTCTTCCAGCAATCTTAATTCTGGCTTGGGATTCATCCAGTCCTACCTTTTGCATGCTGTATTCTGCATATAAGTTAAATAAGCAGGGAGACAATATACAGCCTTGTCGTACTCCTTTCCCAATTTTAAACCAATCAGTTGTTCCATATCCAGTTCTAACTGTTGCTTCCTGTCCCACATATAGATTCTCAGGAGGAAGATAAGGTGGTCAGGCACTCCCATTTCTTTAAAAACCTGCCATAGTTAACATTTCATCAAGAGATTTCATCAAGACATAACTGCTGTCATACTGAAGCAGGTTAGATTTCTACCATTCAATAACAATTAGTATGAAGTTCAGTTTTCACTATGGAACCCTAGTCTTTCATAGTAAGTGGTGGCTTATCACTATGGTACATTTACTTGTGTAACTTGGCAACAGGAATAACGTTATGGAAAATAATTTCCCTGATGTAGATTTTTTTTGGACTGTGTGTGTATTTTATGGGCATTTTGAAAAAAACATTACATTAGAAGAATCCTGTTGACATAAAGTTACTCCACGTAAACTGGATCCGTTGCCAGAAATAATTAATTCAAATCAACCAAAAGCTTCCTATCCCCCTCCTTTCAGGTTTCAAGACTCCTTACTCCAGGGAAGCCTGATGTTGGGATGGCGAGAGGGAGGCTTTAATAGTTCCAAATTGCTCTCCAGACCGGGACTGCTCTGTCCAAAGTCTTCCCCAGGGCAAGGGAGCCCAGTAGGGAACCTTAGAGCCTGAAAGGGTAAACATAAGAAGCTTTCTTTTAGTTTAAATTAATTATTTCTCATGCTGGTTCGGGTTTACTCCTGTATACCTTTACAGAGCAGGATATTGACCATTTTGTTTGAATTTTTTTATTCTGACATTAAAAAAATGGAAATCGCTATGTTCAGTTTTCCTGTTATCTGCCATCCATGTGATTCAAACAAAAGCCTCACAGAACCAGCCCCTGCATGTTAGCTCAATGTAAGTCCCGCGGTGTTTAATGAAGCTTCCTCCCAGGTATATAGGCACAGTAAAGCAGTCTGCTCTCAATCATCAATTTCAATGCATTAGTCGTGCATGGGACAAAGAAAACTGCGCAATTCCAATGACATAAACATAACTTTGATGATATATATTGTTTCCTTATTTCGGGCAAAGCATCTACCCCACCTACCTCCCCCCAAAACAGCACAATCAATTCTGTTTCTCAAAGAGAGCTCTGGTCTTGTGTTTTTTTTTTAAAATAGTCTCCTTGTACAATGTTGTGTGTTTTAAAGAAAACCAAGCCAAATTGCAGAATTTCTGTCAAAAACAAAGTTAAAACATCATGCTGAGAACACCAAAGCTCTTGTGTGCATCTGAAGGAGTTTGAGGAATCCCATATAGGAACAATTGTTCTTCTTGGTAATAGTACTTTCTTTCAAATGGCACATTCACATTCACTTGCCCAGCTATCAGTGGATTTGGTGCAAGGAAGGGCTTCAACTTGCTGTCAAGCAGAAAGCTAGAGCCTTTTTGATACTAGGGTTTGCTTGGAGACAGGGAAATGACACTGTGTTATCCTTATAGTGAACTGACTGAAAATATGTTAAGAGCAGAACATGGAAAAGTTATTTCCTGGACTAGAGTTGCCCACGTTGTTGTTGTTTTAAATTATATACTGCCTCATAGTGCTAAAGCACTCTCTGGGCAGTTTTCAACATAATTATGCAAACAACACTTTGCCCCCTACAGAGCTGAGTACTCATTTTATCAACCTAGGAAGGATGGAAGGCTGAGCCAACCTTGAGCTGTCTGTCTGAATCCATTGGGATTGAATTCAGGTTGCAAGCAGAGTCTTGACTGCGGTACTGCAGTTTAATCACTGTGCCTTGGGCTCTTCCCCATGGCCACTTGCTAGCTATGGGATTCTGAGAGATATTATCAAAAAGGCTACAAAAGCAATGTCACATTTGAAGATAATAAGGAGTGAAAAGCTCAAAATAGCTTGTTGTTCATCCCTGGACAGAAAAAGGTGCAGTCCAGAAATAGCTTAGTCAAGAAGCTTGGATATATAACCAAAGACATTCTATAAATGTTCATTCCACATATAAATGAATGCATGGAAATGAAGATAAAGGCAAAACCCGTTGTCCTCATGTCAGATTTTTTTCACTATGTATGTTCAAGCGGTATTTGCATATAATTGCAAACACTTCATTTTTTTATCCATTAGCAGTGTTTATTGATCACTTTTCTGCCTACACAGCTTTTAAGTAATGACTCTTTATACACAATCTGTTTGTGTATATGCATATAGATTTCTGCTAAAACAATTACATTTTGAATGAACTGTGTCCAAGAGAAATATGAGTAGGTGTGATTCAGATCCCTTCCCATACTGCACTGTCCACACTGAACTGGACTTAGTGAACAATAAAATCTAAAAAACAGGAATCACACCAGAGATTTGGTTGAGAATCACCTTTACTACATTACCAAGAATGGAACATGGCACAGCTTGCATTGACTAGAGAACAGTAACCTTTATCACCCATTTGTTTAAGCTTTTCTTAAATATAATACAGAGTAGAATTTAAAAGAAGGCCAGGAAACACACAATTTGGATTAATAGTTGGTTTGGGAACCAGGGAAGCAATATTCTGCACATCTGCACTGGAGACAGATGTTGTGACCTGAATGTAAACATATATGTTTGCTGTATTGACTTCAACAAAGCCTTTGCCACAGTTCAACCGGTTAACTAAATGGAATTATTTTTAAAGAAATGACTTCCTATGCACTCAGAGTAAAAAAAAAAGCAGTAAAAGTGGAAGATCAGATGACAGAGGACATAGACATATGAAGATGAGAGGGATGTAGACTCTCACTACTGCTTTTAAATTTTTATCCCAAGAACCTGCTTAGAGAAGTACTTGTTGATTCAAATGACAGTATCATTGTTCATTGAAATGTTACGAAGAACTTCCAATAGCGGATGATATAATATTACTAGCTGACAATTTAATTGGCATGCAATGGTTTCTCAATATGTTCAATTAAGTAAGTAATGAACAAAGTCAAAACTGTTAAGATAACCAGGGTCAGGAAAACCAGTAAAAAGTAATCAGCGCAAGAAAATTTCACTTAGTGATCCAAAACAAAATAAAATTGTGAAGTGCACTGGCAATACTGTATATTTTCTTCTCTTTCCTGTAGTAACTCTAATTTATTTTACCTTGAAAGATGAGCTGTCGTGATCCATCATTTTATTGGTTTAGATATTTGGCAGAGCCAGAGATGGGAACTCAATTCTCCACTGTGCCTTCTGGGAGAAGAGCCACACTCTAGGGCCTTAGACAAGCTGCACAGTCCCAGGGGACCCCCAGAAGAAAGGAATGGTAAACCACTTCTGTGTGTTCTCTACCTAAAAGTAGCTAGAAACAGTTGTCATGAATCAGAATCAACTTGACAGCACACATTTATTTATTTATTTTTGATTAAGAAACATTTGGAATGTGATGTATCTGTGAAGATTTTCAGTCATCCAGGTGCGGTTATCTGGAAGCTGAGGCAACTGGACTTATGTCTTGTTAGGTTGAAACATTTGGAATGTGAATTTGTCACTGGATACTACGGACTGAGAGGGCGGCCAATGAAGAAGAGTTACAGAAAACAAAGACCCAGAAATCATGGAACACACAAAATGCAGGGATCTAGAATGCTTCAGTTGTGCAATGAGATATGAAAAAAAAATCACTACAGCTCTTTTTCATGGTTAAATAAATGGGAAAGATAGCATAGGAAAGAAAAGAATGTGTTGGTTGAAGTATCTGGAAAACTAGTTTGGATGGCTTACAACATTCCTGTTTAGACCTGTCACATGAAAGGAAGCATAGCTATGTTGGCATCCAACCTCTGACAGAAGATGACTTTCTATTACTTCAAGTCCCCTTGCTGAATAAACTAAAGGCCTATTCATGTGTTCACCTGGATCCTCATTGCAACACTACAGGAAGTAAACCCATTGATTGTAGCTGGGGGCTTGCTTCTGAGTGAACATGGCATATAGTATGACAGCTGAAATCAATGTCACAGAAACCACCTTATACACAAGTACTGCAATACACTAGCTTCTGGGGAACAGTATTAAGGGTGCAGTCTCTGACATTGTAATGAAACTGCTTAGTGTAAATGGTTTATATAGTACAACTGCTGGAAACTTGTTATTTATTTTATTTTATTTGTATACCACCCCATTAGCGCAGTGCATTATTGTGGGTGGTTTACAGAATGATAAAACAAACAAACATAGATCAGTAAAATTATAAATAAAAAGCCAAAGAAATAAAACAATTGGCATCCAAAGGCACATAATCTCTGTGACAGGCAGGACACGAGGCATTAACTGAAACAGGGTGATTGTGGAAGGACTCCCTAAAAAAGCAGTTTTATGCTGCCGTCTAAATGTTAAAGTATGGGAAGGACCTTGCTCTATATTTTATAGGCTCAATTTCAGTGATCGCACCTGTATCTTTATGAGCTTACAAATTCAAATGCTCTGCAGGTTAGTGTTGCTAGGATTTTTTTTAAGGAGCAGAAGAACCATCAGCCTTTGGCTGAGGCAACTAAATGGTTGGTGAGGTTATCAAAATATTTCCAGAGAGAACTGATCTAATAATTTATAAACTGGTAATAAAAATACAGAAATTGCCTTGGCCTCAAAATCCATACATTTTACCCTTCCTATAAAAGCTAAATATAATATTTTATGTACACAGGTGGAATTCACATGAGAACACACTCATGAAAATACCTATTTGTCCCAACGTATGAGTTCATTCTGAATGATTTCATTCAGTTTGTCAGTCAGTGAATTTGACTATAGAACTGCATATATCTAGAGACCCACACTAACTTTAAGTACCACATTTTCCCGCTTATAACACACTCCCGTTTATATGACACCCCCCTTTTCTAACCCCATAATTAAGAAAACTTAGCTTTGAGTATTCAGCCTCTGGGCTCAGAACGTTTGGACATTAGGGGTCCCTTTTGAATCTGAGGGGACGTGGTGGCGCTGTGGGCTAAACCGCAGAAGCCTGTGCTGCAGGGTCAGAAGACCAAGCAGTCGTAAGATCGAATCCACGTGACGGAGTGAGCGCCCGTTGCTTGTCCCAGCTCCCGCCAACCTAGTGGTTTGAAAGCATGCAAATGCAAGTAGATAAATAGGGACCACTTCGGTGGGAAGGTAAACAGCGTTCCGTGTTTACCTAAATCACACTGGCCATGTGACCACGGAAAGATTGTCTTCGGACAAAACGCTGGCTCTATGGCTTGAAGAGCGGGATGAGCGCCACCCCTAGAGTCGGACACGACTGGACAAAAATTGTCAAGGGGAACCTTTACCTTTACCTTTTGAATCTGAGCCTACATGCTCCACCTCCAACGAGGTGTGTTCCAATTGGTTTGTACAGCATCAGCTGATGTTAGTTCCATAAGGCTCCTGATTGGAGGAAGCAAAGTCTCCTGACTGTAGGAAGCTAAGCCTCATGACTGAAGGAAGCCTGTTTACAGATGCAAGGGATGTGCCATTTTGTTCTCTCCTCAGCTATCTCAGCTTGTTGTTGTTTAGTTGTTAAGTCGTGTCCAACTCTTTGTGACCCCATGGACCAGAGCATGCCAGGTCCTCGAGTCTTCCACTACCTCCTGGAGTTTGGTCAAATTCATGTTGGTATCTCAGCTTACTTCTGTGTAAAAGGCACCCCTCAATTTTTAGTGTAATGATTTTAGGAAAAAGTACCATCTTATACACAGAAAAATATGGTATTACATGTAATGCTAATCCACATTGGTAATACTGTTTCAAGTGTATACATCTTCACTCCAGAGGAGAAGAGTGAGGCCACCACTTAGTAACAATGTATACCTTAAATATGGGTCAGGCCTCACTTTGCAACGAATGCTCTCAAATCCTAGAGTCGGTGGAGAATGGATAGCTGCCGTAAATCATGATAAACAATAGCTTGAAATTCAGTGGCAATTTTCTTTCTTTCTTCTTCTTCATTTTAGACCATCAACAACAAACCGACAATACTATTAACAATTCATATTTTAACATTCTATACACCAGCTAGTCACACCATTTAAGAAAATCTCAGTTAATCTCAAATCCCCATTCCATCCTAGAAAGCTACTGACCAACAATCTGAGCAATCTAGATTATTTCTTATTTGAAATTCAGTAGTTAATGGCAACTAGAATAGGCCCACTAAATCAACAGAACTTATGTAGCTGTTGACTCAACAAATCCCACTGATTCAACAGGCCTGTTCTAGCTGTAACTTATTATCTGATTCCATCCAACATATGGCTAGAAGAATCAGTAGTATAATTTGGGGCCAGTCATAACATAGCATCACAGAGCTTGCATCCCTGATCATAACAGGTAGTGTGACATACAGGGGGTCAATTCAAAATCCCTTCCCATATGATATTCCTTTCTTACAGAGAAGGTCGTGGGAAATAAATGGGGATGGGAGGGTGCAAAAATTGTTTTGACTTTTGAATTAGAGATTTCATTCATTCATTCATCCGTCCATCCATTCATTCATTCATTTAAACTACTTATCTGACCAATGGTCACTGTGGGTGGTGTACAGTGGAGAACAATAAAAACATATACTAGAGATGGGCATGAACCACTGGTTCAGTTAATGCAGAGATAGGCATCAACGGTTGGTTCGGTGGTTTGTGCTGGTTCATTTATTGGCTGAATAGAAGTTCAGCACTTTGCAGCCCCGCCTCCCCTGGTGGGCACCCACTCACAGGCAGTGCTTGTGGGCACCCACTGGAGGTGGTGATAAAAAGACACAAACTGCTGGACTGGTTGGTGGTTTGTGCCTATCTCTAGTATTAATACAGAGTAAGTTTACATTCACATGGCAGTCTAGGACTTAAATAAATGTTCCACTATTTTAAAATTTTTATTGAAAGGAAGAACTCCTCCAAACAGCTAAGAAGCAGAAGCTGGTGCTGCACATTTTGAAAATAGGGATGGAACAGCTTTGAAAATAGTCTCCCCAATGTTGATGGAGCAACACTGCATGCTTTTTCCAGGGATAATGCAGGGGAAAAGAGCACTCCTAATAAGTTGTCATCCAGCCTCCTCTAGATCATAACTTGATAAGGTTCCACATGTCTGCCTCATGCCCAATCCCCCGGCACTTACTTTAGAGAATCCTATTGGAAAACATCAACAGTGTATTCCAACAGTCCCTATTATCTACCACTGGACTCTGGGAGAAACTCTTTTCAATTAAAAAATTTAATATATATTTTTACCGAAGGTCTGTGAGGAGCAGAGGCATATTATTCTACTGCATGTGCATATAACTGCATACATATGAACACAAAATGTACAGCTTACCTTCCATCATCACTTTTGGGAAAGTAAAGATTACCAAGTATGTTTGAGTTGGAGTTCTTCCAGGACAGGGACAAACAGCTCAAATGTAAGATCAAAGAGTTGAAGTTGGGCAATTATTATAGCCGGTTCATTTGTACATCCTGTTCCAGAAACTATTGTAGGGCAGATTATCGGATATGTAGCTGAATATAAAGTCTTGCAGGTGGAGAAGTCCTTTCAGCAAAGTGTGCTGGGGGCAACTGGATATAATGTTGGTGTGAAAATGTACGTTTCTTTCAAGTGTCCCACCCTTTCATCAATGAAATGCTTCTGAAGGCAGGTAACACAGCAGGCCTAATGAGGTTTGTCTATTGCAGGACTTCAAATTGGCTATGGTGCTATTTCAAGGGGACCAAGACTGTATCCCTTCTTTCAAATACTAGATGCTTAAAGCTCCCTTAAGCAACACACAAAAGTATACGCGTTTTAGGCCAGTCATTTTGTCCCAGTCTGACCTACTTTACAGAGTTACTGTAAAGATAAAAGGTATGAATGCAGTAATCTGTGCACATCACTGTGTGCTTGGAACAGGACAGTCAAGATAGGGATTTAGCTAATAGATGATGATGATGATGAAGAAGATATATAATACATAATACTAGACCCTGCTAGAAAGGATCTGAATGTGAAAACCAACTCCTGCATATGGATCTTTGTTACCAGATTAAGGCACTTGTTTACATCCCAAAAGTACACCATTAAAATATGTTGGAGAGTTAAATAAGGTCTGTAGAAGAAGAGAGAGAAGATGCTGATGAGGAAAAATGCACCCCTGGCAGTGCTTGCCAGTTTTTTGTTTTTTGGCATCTGGTATAGGTAGGAACTTAATTGTATGTTTTCACCCATATTGAACTTGTATGAATTTATAAATAAAGTTTCCAAAGCTTAATCACTTTATGTTGTTCTTTCCAAAGGACGTCTGGCCCAGGTAATTATTTTTTTTACTGCACAATAAACAGCGAAGTTGCCCAACTATGAATTTTGAGATTTCATAGCATCAAAAGAAGCATCTCTTTTGAAGAATATATTTACACTGTAAAATGAACAATAAGCATGCATGCACTTTCCGCCCCAATTCATCTAAGAGACAAACTTTTTTTTTCCTGTTCTGTATTTCATACCAGAAATGATTAAATTGAAGATTATATATACTTTGTTATTTTCTATTTAAAACGTATCTAAAAACAGGGAAGTTTAGAAACGTATGAAATACTAAAACAGATGTAATGACAAAAAGTACAGAAAGATACCTTGACCAGCAATATAATATATCAGATAAATAATCCTTTATCTTTCATCAAAATCAATACAGTTCTCAAAGCAGCTTTGGGAAAAGTAATTTTTAATGGAAACATAACAACCATCCCCAAATATTAAACTCTGCCGCCTTTCCTCTTATGGTCCGATACATACAATACCAAGTTCAGTGCACAATACTTCTGTTTACAGCTGAAGTAGAATTATGTATTTGCTATCCTTTTGAGATAGTGGGGAGATATCGTATCTTGCGTGTCACCTCCAAACTGCTTTGTTGATATAAAACCAGCATTTCAGGGAACCCCAAAATAATTTTTTTCCTGACATTGTTCCAAGTTGCACTTAATACAATGGCATCTAGAAATAAGCCTATTAATCTTATTTCTACACTTATCTTAGCCAAAAGTCTGAGAAGCGATATTATTAATCTTATTTCTGCTGTTACCTTTCTCTCCAGCTTTTCCACTATTATGTAGTGCTCAAGGCAGCTTACAAAAACCATAAAATACAATAGAAACAAATTCAACCATAAGATCAATAAAACCAAAAACAACCATAAAAGCCACTAAAACCAAAGAAGTCTACAAAGAGTTAAAATAATCACAATAATTTTTTTAAAAAAAATCATAAGCCAATTTGGTAAAAGAGTGTCTTCATACCCTTCCTACAAGCACAGAGTAAAAATGACTGTTGCTCTGAGGTCTCTATTGTTCTGTTGGACATATAGGTAAAAGTTCCCCTTGACATTTAGTCCAGTCGTGTCTGAGTCTAGGGCGCAGTGCTTATCCCTGTCTCCACGCCGTAGAGCCAGCGTTTGTCCGTAGACAGTTTCCATGGTCACGTGGCCAGCGCGACTAGACACGGAATGCATTTACTTTCCCATCGTGGTCGTAACTATTTATCTACTCACATTTTACATGCTTTCGAACTGCTAGGTTAGCAGGAGCTGGGACAAGTGACAGGAGCTCACTCCGTTGTGTGGATTCGATCTTACGACTGCAGGTATTCTGACCCTGCAGCACAGAGGTTTCTGCGGTTTAACCTGCAGCGCCACCACGTTGGACATATAGTTTGATCAATAATACTTTGGAGAATCACAGTACCAGATTTAAATGGTTATTGTCCTCTTCCTTCCTGTGCTTGATGACTACTACTACTACTACTACTACTACTACTACTACCAACAACAACAACAACGTCGTCATCAAGTGGATTCTTTCTGACTTATACCTTGTCATATTTTCTTAGGTATAATAATACTCAGGAGTGATCTACCTCCCATTTTCTAGTGGTGCTCTAGGACTAAGCATGTCCAAGGCTATGTTCCCATTTTACTTGACAAATAAAATAGTAATCTCCAAGGCTAGGGCCACCTTCCCAACAACAGCTGGACTTGGTATGGTCTAAACTATTTGGAGAGCATCAAATCTCAGAAGGATGGACTAGAAGAACATACTTCACTTAGCAATGCAGGATTACAAAGCACTTGCAGGCTAGTTTCAGTAGTTATGGGCTGGCTATACTTGCAATAGTCACTGAAGCTTTTCTTTGAAGAACAGCATTAATATATGAAAGGCAAATGAAATATTACAATTAGCAGTAATTTCTTAATGAAACATTTTTTTTACTACTGTGACAATTCCTTTAAATATATTTGAAAGTCTTGATAACAAAAGTCAAAGAAGAAAGGACAAGTTCTATAATTCTACTATCTGCCAAATTTCATCTTTCAACCTGTTTGTAACATATTTTTTCCTTTGTGATTTTGTAATCAAGTGAGCCCCCCCTATATATGAAAAAGAAAATGCAGGCCTTTTGTCTTTCTGTTGCCTCTATATAGCAAAACAACTCATCTAATTAGCAAACGCACATGCCATGTATCACACAGCGCCTATTCATTCACCACTGAAAAATGCTGCAATCTGATTCCAGTGACGTCAAAGTCAGGATCTAAGGAAATAGCTGGTGTACAGTAAATATCAGGCTCAACGTAGAGTTGGATAGTCAAGCGAGGGGCCCTATGAGAAGGGAGCAAAAGTTTCAGAGTCTTCACACTTTCAAAAGCAGATTTATAATAGGATAGAGAAAATGGCATCAGTTTGATGGAAAAAATGTATAAATCTGAAGTGAAAACAGTGTGATGTTTTGAGTGTCAATATCATAAAATCAAGACCAAACCAGTTTGTTTTTGTTGAAATATGTCACTGGCATCTAGATAATGCTTTTAAGCACTATGTGTAGCACACTGTCAAGTTATCTCAAGAGTTAAATGTGTGGCAGCCACTCTATCAGGCTGACATAGTGGATCAAAGTTTTTTGGGAAGCAATGACAATAATACACAACAACAAAATAAATGCAGTGCTGACACACGGACCTATCCCTGGTTCTGAGCAATAAAATCCGCATTAATTCTTTGATAGCTCTTTAACTGAGAAAAATGGCAAGGGGAAAAAAAAAGACAACATTTTGGCTCTCCATTGATCAAAACTGAGAATTTTGGATCACTTATTCTCGATGGTAAAAAGAGAAATGATCTTAGCCAAAAAGCAATGAGAGAGGTCTATGACGTTATCAAGAAAATCATATATACATGCTATGTGCTTTAAAGGAATATGTGCATCAGGAATAACAAGCAGGATCTCGTTCATTCTGTTCTTCAGTTTAATAGCTGAATACTATATCTATTGAGTTACTGACCCCTTTCCTAATTTACCACTGTTGTTCATGGTTGAGCACCCCCCTCCCCCGTAAATGACATCAATCAGCAGGGAGTTCTGTAAAATGCATAAAACAGTCATCTTCAAAACTCTACTAGAAGATAAATGATTCCAGACGTTGGACTGCAGCCATTTTCCCACACATGCTACACTGTTTTGTCATCCATATTGGGCCATAATGTTGAGTATGTGTGTATGTCTCTCTCTCTCTCTCTCTCTCCGTGTGCCTGTGTTTTAAAGAGTTTATAGCTAAAGCTTTCACTGCTGACCGAGACCAGAAAGCACAGCACATTAAAACTACTATATGAAAAGTGTCTGTGCTGTACAGATTGTAGCAGAACTATCCAGTGACAAATAACCCAACTCCTGGAATCTTGCACAGAGCAGTGGGAAGTACCATCCTATATAATGACTGTAACTCCAGGTCATTAGGAACTAGATCGCTTGTACCAATCAAGAACTATTGAATAAACTGGAACCCAGTTCATATAATTTGGAGTTAATAGCTTCATATAGGAAAAGTAAAAACAATTCATATTTAAAATTATGCTGGATGGAAGAGTACAATTTCTTAAATAAATGAAACATAAATAAAATATCAGAAAGTCTTAAGATGGTTTGGATGCACAGAACCAGATTATTGGTTTTTTTTTTTACAAAATTCTTTCTAAAACACAAGGAAGATATTTTCCCCTTCAATAATCATGATACGAGCAATTTCAGATAGGGTCGTACTGTCTCTTTTGATCCATGCACTTTCTTCCTGTTTATCTCATGATAAAAGATACATTATTTTCTAGCTAGCAGGCATACAAATAAAATACCATTTCCCTCAACAACACAAATGCGAACAGCATCCTTCTCCCCCTTTACATATACCCAAGGCATCTGTATGACCAACGCTTTTCCTTTTGAAAAGGTGGCTGTCAAATAAGATAATCTAAACCATCCTACAATGTGAAGAATGAACATTTCAAAAAAAAACTGTTTGCAAATTGTTCGAATAAACAACTTCAAGATAAAGTCTGGTCGCATGTCTAACTTGCACTTAAAACCTTTCACAAAGAAAAGCACAGGCTTCCCTTCTCTTCAGAACTGAAAAGGATTTAAAATTGCATTAGGTATTGCACTAATAAACATATCTTTACTAGAAGATGTAAACTTACTTTGTGTACAAATGTCCTAAGGCTCCGCTGTTCTTGAAACAGAAACTTTTCTTTACTTTCTGCTTAGCGAGAAGAACAGTTCTGAATCTGACAGATGGTTTCACTCTGCCACTGAGCATTTCCTCTTGGTTATCTCTGCCAGATAATATTTCCACAATGCTGTCTAGAGGGCTGCGCTCTATATCATTTCTGGTCTGATCAATGCCCTGCCTGGCTTTAGGTTGGTTTTTAGTCCCGCCTCCAGTTCTTGAAGAAATGAAAACTCACAGCTGGGTCCTCTATAAACCATTGCTCTTACCACTAGCTGTTGAAGGTAAATCAGGCAATTATACCCTGAAAAAAAATCCTGCTTCTCCACTTGAAGCTTGGAAAACAATTACTCATCTTAATGAGATACACATGAAAGTCAACCATGTAGTCAAATCAATAATACCAGGGAGTAATGACAGGAAGGCTATGACCTTCAAGCTCAAAGAGCGGAGTCAATGTTATACAGTACTTCCCTATTGGCAAAATGCACAGTGTAGTTTATATTATACTCTCCAAGAAGAAATATATTTCATCATTCCCTAAGATCAGTGTGGGATGATGCTCCATTTAACTCTCTTGTTTTCATCTTCCAAACTTAGGGAAACTGTGGAAGTCAGGAATTGGTGTGTGGTGGCAGTCTTTTTATCAGATAAGAGTTAACAAACTGATAGGACAGGATGCAAACACTGCTGATTGGAGGTTCTCGTTAACCAGAACTATGTGCACATATCTGTTCAGAGTTAGAATGCACTCCCATGGATTAGTATCATGGAAATAATAACACTGTATCTGGCTACTCAGATGAAAACAGCTGCTAGAACCCACTTTTTACCAGTTTTACACATCAGTGGGTGCCCTTGTTATTATTATTATTGTTGTTGCTGTTGAGAAATACTCCCGGTTGTTCATATGTTAGGCACCACAAGAGTATACTAATGTAATGTGCTCCCTGTAAGACTGTACTGAAGACTAGCTAGAAACATATGGTAACATCCCTGGGATTTTATAAGTATAAAGTACTCAGAAATGGTCTACCAATCCCTGCTTCCTGTGGTGAGGTAAAGTTGCACTGATGAGGTAAAGTTGCACTGCCACCTGTGCAGCTTGCCCAAGGCTGCACAAGTGGCAGTGCAACTTTACCTCATCAGTCACACATGTTCTGGGTGATTCTGGCTGGCCCTTCTCACAGGATGCACAGTGGAGGTTTGAACTCCTAACACATGGCTTCTCAGCCAGGCACTCTAATCCACTAAACTATACAAAGATTAGATTAGGTTATATATCATTGTAGCAATCTCTTACAGTCCCCTTACTACAAGTACCATGAATTGAAAGTGCTGGTGAATTTTTTGTCTGAGATTACAAATTAGAGTTGCCTCTCTCATACACCATCAGGGTGTTTTCCTTATATGATGTCATTTCAATTCAGATTGATTCCATTTGGGCCAAATCAGTTGCACAGTCCTATTCTATCTATTCCATTCAAGGTGCTTATTTTGATCTTTAAAGGCCTCAACAGTCTAGGAGCAGACTATCTCAAGAAAACCCTTTTTCTGGCATTATTATTCATCTTCCAAGGCTTTGTTTAAGTCTTTGGGCTTAGTTATGACCAAGTTCCCTGGCCCTGCTCTGGTGCTAGCTCTGGGGCAGAGCTAGGTCTAGTTAAAGCACCAAACCTTCCAATTCAGATATTTCTCCCAGGTGTTTGTAAGGTGCCTGTAAGGTAAACATGAATATCCATACTCATTTTTTTTTCATGTGTATTTATTCTAATATTCCTTTTTTTATGATAAATATATTTTAACAAAGAGGTATGAATACAAAAGGTCACTACATTTTTGTTAGTATATTGATTTACAACTACAAATTTGAACCAATTGAAAATTTCCTTTTATGCAATTTTTTTGTTTTTCTGTATTTCATCTGGACTATATTTCCTTCTAGCAAATACGTCTTGTGCCATTTCCCATTTTCTAGATATCTTTGTCTTTTGAGAATATGCACAAGGAAATTGAACATGGAAAACAGCCTTGGGCAAAGATGTAGTCTACCAGCCAGCATTATATTCAACAAAATGGCTTGTTGCATAATGTCTTAATTTTGAGACAATACTGAGCCAACATTTTGTCAAAACTGAAAACACAAACCAAGCAGAACATTTAAATAAGTTTCAATGGGCAAATGTCTGGCAAATAGACAAAATTGAAATTGATGGGCAAAATTGAAAATGATTTTAAAAATTACGTTTCAAACTACTGTGCAGCTTTACAGATAGCGAGCGAAAGTTACTTTTTTGGACTACAGCTCCCAGAATTTTTCAGCTACCATGCCTTAAATCCTAGGTTCTTAACCTTTGTTACTCAGATGTTTTTGAACTGCAACTCCCAGAAACCCCAGCCAGCACAGTTAATGGTGAAGGCTTCTGGTAGTTGCAGTCCAAAACTCCTGAGTAACCCAAGGTTAAGAACCAGTGCCTTAAATCACTCTTTTTCAATCTAGTTCATTCTAGATATGTTGGACTACAAGCCTCATTGTTCCAGAGCCATCTTGCTGGATTATGGGGTTTGCAGTCCACAGAGTTAGTCTGCTCATATCCCAGACTGAATGCTACACTTTGTCAGAATCCTTCCTTTAATTTAACATTCCTCTTTGATTTGAAACCTGAACTACAGTGTCCAGGCTTCAAACGTTTCAACATCTTTTCAAGACAGAAGTAATTGCAGTTCAATAAAGTTGTTTGGGTCTCTCCCCCACTTCCCACAATAAGATTTAGCAGATGAAGCAAAGGGAAGCCAACACTGTGGAATTAACTGTCTTTTTATAAGCCAACAGCAAGCAAGTAAAATAACCAAAAAACACTTTTTTCTTTCCAGGAGGTAGAAAACATTGACCATTATACAATGTGCAGTTTTATGTATTGAGAGCAGAGCGATTCTGAGAAATTAATGCTCCATCCGTTGCAAGACATGACTCTCCTGCTGAGGCCTACATCTGAGGCCTCCATGCCTGAGGTTTTAAGTGCAGCGGCTATAATGGTTCTCCAAGGGGATGTGATGCTAATCCACAGCAATAGTTTTGACAGCAAAGAAATAACTGTGCAGTACCCATGATGTTTCGAGGCTTATTCCCAATTTTAGAAGTACAGCAAAAAATATTTCATATGCTTTTCCAATAGCAAAGATCTGCCAAGACAACTAAATAAAGAATCTTGCAGGCATG
Source organism: Pogona vitticeps (assembly GCF_051106095.1). Lineage (NCBI taxonomy): Eukaryota > Metazoa > Chordata > Lepidosauria > Squamata > Agamidae > Pogona > Pogona vitticeps. The sequence continues at coordinate 238,066,034 of NC_135785.1, read as the reverse complement.
TTGTTAATAAAACGATAGCATTTTAGAATATAATACAGTGGTGTTCAAAATTATTCAACCCCCACTGAAATTGAATGTTTTGGCCATTTTGACATTGATTTTGATCATTCAGTCATCTTGCTTACATTTACATGAAAGAGGCACTTGTAGGTCAGAGAAATATAACCTTAAGTTTATAATGAAATAACCACAAATGTCTTTTCTGTGCTCACATCATTATTAGTTTTTATTCAACCCCCAAGTGACATTCAATCTTAGTACTTAGTACAACATCCTTTTACAGTTATAACAGCTTTTAAACGTGAAGCATAGCTTGACACAAGTGTCTTGCAGCGATCTACGGGTATCTTCGCCCATTCTTCATGGGCAAAAGCCTCCAGTTCAGTCAAATTCTTAGGCTTGCGCACTGCAACTGCTTTCTTTAAGTCCCACCAGAGGTTCTCAATCGGATTTAAGTCTGGTGACTGCGATGGCCACTCCAAAATGTTCCAGCCTTTCCTCTGCAACCATGCTCTAGTGGACTTGGAGGTATGCTTGGGATCATTGTCCTGTTGAAAGGTCCAACGTCTCCCAAGCCTCAGGTGTGTGACGGACTGCATCACATTTTCATCCAATATCTCCTGGTACTGAAGAGAATTCATGGTACCTTGTACACGCTGAAGCTTCCCTGCACCTGCAGAAGCAAAACAGCCCCAAAGCATTATTGACCCTCCGCCATGCTTCACAGTAGGCAAGGTGTTCTTTTCGTCATATGCCTTGTTCTTCCTCCTCCAAACATAGCGTTGATCCATGGGCCCAAACAGTTCTAATTTTGTTTTATCAGTCCACAGAACACTATCCCACAACTTTTGTGGTTTGCCCACATGACTTTTGGCATACTGCAGTCGACTCTTCTTATTCTTGGGAGACAGCAAGGGGGTGCGCCTGGGGGTTCTGGCATGGAGACCTTCATTACGCAGTGTGCGCCTTATTGTCTGAGCTGAAACTTCTATACCCACATCTGACAAATCTTTTTTCAGTTCCTCAGCAGTCACACGGGGACTTTTCACCACTCTACGCTTTAGGTAGCGCACAGCAGTCAAAGTCAGCATCTTCTTTCTTCCACGACCAGGTAGCATTTCAACAGTGCCCTTTGCCTTGAATTTGTGAATGATGCTTCCTATGGTGTCTCTTGGTATGTTTAACTTCTTTGCAATCTTCTTATAGCCATTGCCCTTCCTGTGAAGACAAATCACCTCTTCTCTTGTCTTCCTGGACCATTCTCTTGACTTCACCATGTTTGTAACCACACCAGTAAATGTCTAGAAGGAGCTGAGTATCACAGTCATTTTAAAGCTGCCTAATTGGTGCTTATTATACTTGATTGGTGCTCGGTGACATCCACAGGTGTTTTCAATACCTGATCGAATACACCTGAATGAACCTCTCTTCTTCAGAGTGGTAGTCTTTAAGGGGTTGAATAATTGTGGCAATGAAGAAACCACAAAAGAAACATTTACTACTGTATTACATAAACAATTGATGTTATTTTAGTTGCATTTGGTTCTTTAAAACGTCCTTGTAGGATTTCATTCTGAATACAATTCCAAATGTACACTATAGTCCCTAAACCCCTTTACAACATTGGGGGTTGAATAATTTTGAACACAACTGTAGAGTAAGGTTAGGTCAAAATTTCCAGCTGTGATATTCCTTACATGTCTCTTAGGAAAAGAGCCACTTTTCAATTTCCGCTTTGTTCAAGAGCAATGAGTTGTTCCCATTAGAGACAATCTGAGACTACTCACATGTTTACACACACCTACAGCATCCCTGAGACCCTATAACTTAAGAGTGCAGGTGGAGGACTTATGTACCTAAAGTGTTTGTCAAGCAAAATAAATGTTGTCCAAAAAGAAAAGTGACATTTTAGAGAGATGTGAGGACTCTTGCTTCTTTCCGACAGGTATTTGAAAAGCAAGCATAATTGACACCCCTTCAGAATTCTATTCTGAATTCTAAATTAAAAATATAAAATAACTTGTTCAAGATTAAGGATGCAATAAAATGTTTGCAACTTGTTTCATTCTTAATAGAAAAGAATGTCTCCACAGATCAAGACTTCCCACTGAAAAAATTATCCACATCTATGATTTTTGTTTGTTTGTTACTGTGTGAAAGGAAAAAAAAAAGACCATCACCATTTTGTTATCAGCAACATCAGCCAAAAATATTATTTGGGGATATCAACTTGTATTTTGTATTCAAAAAGGCTTTTTTTTTTTTGCATTAACAACTTTACATTTTCTACGAAAAAGTTTTTATAAAAGAACAAATGAGGTTTTGTGTGTAAAAACACTTCTGTGAATTTTTTCGCATGCAAATACCAAAATGCAAAAAATGCATAGAAACTCTCACAATCTTATGAAAACTTTTGAAGGGTTGCATTCTCACCTGCAAAAAGTACTCCTAAAATATATACCCCATAAGAACAGGCTATTCTAAGTAGTGGTTTGTGAAGCATAGCCATCTGTACTCTCTGAAATAGATATTAAAAATGGGCTCTAGTTCAGTGCTAGAGTCCACACTTTGCATACAGAAGCCCAGGAATTTATATCTGGCACCACCAGGTAGGGTTGGGAAAGACTTTTGATATTGGGGAGAAATTCTGTTCAATTCTAAGCAAGGTTGGGAAAATTACTTTTTCTAGATCACAATTCCTCATCAACCAGCATGGTTATTGGCCATACAGAGTTCTGGGAGTTGCAGTCCCAAAAAGCATCTTCCCCATGCTTAGATTCTGAGTTAGACAGGCCTGTGTCCTGTTGTTCAGCACCAGCAGTGGAAAGCAAGAAAAGCAAGGCACCGTTTGGCTCATGAGATGTAGCCTCTGAAATCTAAATTATGAATCTACAACCACGCTGGATGACTGTTTGAAAAAAATAATGAAGGTTAAACAAAGATGTATTCTCGAAGGCTTTCACAGCCGGGATCCAATGGTTACTGTAAGTTTTTCGGGCTGTCTGGCCGTGTTCTGGAGGTTTTCCTTCAATGCCGGCTGCAGAGACTGGCAAAACGTTAGGAAGAAAAAGCTCCAGAACACAGCCGGATAGCCCGAAAAACCTACAACCATTAAACAAAGATGTTTACCGTTCCACATATTGTCCACTAGAGGCCATATAGAGCTTGTTTTCTTTCTCAGTCAAGGTTTTCAGAACCACAAGCAGAAGGGAACAACAAAGTCTTTACACATTTAACCAGACATTTTGTATGAAGAAATAACCAATTTGTTGATATATTAATAGGTACCTAATATTACTACAAAATCGTAAAAAAAAATTCTAAACCAATATGGACAAAGTAAGAAAGGATTTTTATCCTAAGATTATATAATGGAATCTCCATCACATAAACATAAATCATTAAATTTCAAGTAAAATTACGTAACCCTAAAGTAAAGAAACCCAAGTTTGAAATCCAACAAAAAAATGCCCTTACGTTAGGAGTAGCCAGTCCACAGGATTTATACAACCTGCCAATCACAGGGACCAATACATTCTTTTATTTTCAGGTGGCTTTGAAGTTTACGGCAGTGTAATAGGTTGCCCTCACAGTCAGATGTCTTGGTTCAAGTCCTTGAGTCCCTGACCCAAGGCTAAGCCTCCACTGAAGGCCATTCACTGACATGCCATAATGTCAAAGAATGTCATTCAAGATACAGTAACTCTTCTAAAACAGGTGAAAAAAAGAGTGTGTGAAGTTCGTGAAAAGGCATGTGAGTCAGGAGGACTAAATTTCAAACATATTCTTCATGTTATACTTATTCGTTTATTTTATTTAAATCCTTCAGTGATTCAAAAACATTGAACTTTGTACGTTTGTTGCTAAAATCATGAAGAGAAAATGAGTGTTGGGGACCCTCATTTAAGTGATCACTATTTGGCAATGTAAATGGATGGTATCCCGGGTCCGGACAAGCAGAGGATAATAGATGAAAAATCCCTACCACCCATGTTTGGGTCCCAATTCATAATGAAACATTTTCACTTATTTTAAAGAAGGGCAAAAATACATAATTGCCTGCTATGTCCTTAAAGCAGCATACAGCTTGAGAGTCCTGAGAAAGATACTGGAATAGGACAGATCCCTGAGGACAGTATGTTTCAGAAGAACATCTACTTCTGCTTCATTGACTATGCAAAAACCTTTTGACTGTGTTGACCACAGCAAACTATGGCAAGTTCTTAAAGAAATGGGAGTGCCTCACCACCTTATCTATCTCCTGAGAAATTTATATGTGGGACAGGAAGCAACAGTTAGAACTAGATATGGAACAACTGATTGGTTCAAAACTGGGAAAGGAGTACGACAAGGCTGTATATTATCTCCCTGCTTATTTAACGTATATGCAGAATATACCATGTGAAAAGCTGGACTGGAAGAATCCCAAACCGGAATTAAGATTGCTGGAAGAAATATCAACAACCTCAGATATGCAGATGATACCACTCTGATGGAAGAAAGTGAGGAGGAATTAAAAAACTTCTTAATGAGGGTGAAAGAGGAGAGCAGAAAAAATGGTCTGAAGCTCAATATAAAAAAAACTAAGATCATGGCCTCTGGTCCCATCATCTCCTGAGAAATAGAAGGGGAAGATATGGAGGCAGTGACAGATTTTACTTTCCTGGGCTCCATGACCACTGCAGAGGGTGACAGCAGCCGCAAAATTAAAAAGCGCCTGCTTCTTAGGAGGAAAGCGATGAAAAACCTAGAAAGCATCTTAAAAAGCAGAGACATCAGCTTGCTGACAAAGGTCCGCATAGTCAAAGCTATGGTTTTTCCAGTAGTGATGTATGGAAGTGATAGCTGGAACATAAAGAAGGCTGACCGCTGAAGAATTGATGCTTTTGAATTGTGGTGTTGGAGGATGCTCTTGAGAGTCCCCTGGACTGCGAGGAGAACAAACCTATGCATTCTAAAGGAAATCAAGCCTGAGTGCTCACTGGAAGGCCAGATCCTGAAGCTGAGGCTCTAATACTTTGGCCATCTCATGAGAAGAGAAGACTCCCTGGACAAGACACTGATTTTAGGAAAGCGTGAAGGCAAAAGGAGAAGGGGACGACAGTGGATGAGATGGTTGGACAGGAGGGCCTCTGGTCCATGGGGTCACGAAGAGTTGGACACGACTAAACAACAACAACCTTCAATATTAAGCGAGAAATGACAGGCGGAAGAAAGGCAGGAAAGCTTTGGCTCACCTTGCTGTGCTTGTATTCTACTGGGTGACACTGTGCATAACAACTCAAAGGAGAAGGCAAGTATCAACTGCGAGAAAGAAAACGTGGTCACCAGGGGTGGCAACCCACATCAAAGCTTGGGGAAGATGCTGCCATTGCTTTGCTGAACCAAGTCACATCATGTTCTAGAACCTAATGCAATATGTGCCAGTGAGGTAATCTGCTGTAGAAGTACTGAACTGATGCTGTAGGTTAATTAAGGGGACAGGGAGAAGGAGAAAATCACATTTCATTGACTTTTGGCAAACTAGTAGCGGAAGCACAGGGCAGCTAAATCACAAATGTACAGTTGTTTACTGGGAAGCAATTCACATCAGATATGGGTGGCTCAGTTTCCTTCCTGTGTTAGCTTTGCATGGGTTCAATCAGTTTCTGCTCAGTCCTATTTTCTGAGTGAACAATGTTCTGAGTATTTGAGCCCAAATAAAACATTAATCCCACATAGAGCAGACCTATAGAAATCAGTGGAATTCACGTTACTTGTGATTCATTCATTCCAGTGTAACTGCACCTTACAGCTAAAGTTAACCCAGGGCTGGATATTTTTGGTGGATTCAGGGGCTAGTTTCATTCCCCTCACCCCAGACCAGTGGCAGGGCACACACCGTTGCCATTTTCAAAATTCAGCAGCATACTGGAAACCCTATTAAAACAATTTAAAAAATATATATCAGTGGCAGCTTTGGGGGAAAAGACTGTGAAAGGCTGGCAACACATTACTCCTGATTTAGTATACAGTATAGTTGTAAACTTGCATAAACACATAAACATTCACATTTGAGATCTCTCTGTGTGCTCTTAAAATACACATTTTGATAATAATTTTCTGAATATCAACTCAGTCAAATACTGTATCACAAAGTGCAAAGAAGTCTGCTTATTAGTGCTATTACTCTGATTGTTTCCTGGGCACAAGCACTTGTTGATGTGGCATTTCATACCTGGCAGCGAATATTAAGACCTCTGTTGATATTCAGGTCCCCTTCCAGGATGCATTGTTCATTAAGCAATGCAATGATTGGTGGTTTAATTAATCCTAGGCTATAGATAAGAACGGGGAACAACATGGTAATGAGTATCATAATCTCCAACACGGCTTGTGAGGTGGCACTCGGTAGTTAATAAGGAAACAGAGCTGTGAATTACAGCAGATGTAACATTTGATATTTGATAAAGGCCTGAGAATCCTTGGCTTATATTGAGTCCACTGAGTTTTGGCTTACATCAAGTACACTGGCTTATACTGGGTCCACTGGGATGTTTTACATTGAATCCATCAAGTCATGGCTATATTGATGAATTACAGTTACTAGTGGTCAAATCAGATCCAGCCGGCAGGCTTCCGTGGATCAGACAGGGAATGGTTGCCATTTTCTCTTTCGATTCAGGTAGAACATTTTTTTCCACAGGTCTTGCTGAGATACAGTGGTGCCTCGCTACACAGTTACCCACACAACAGTTTTTTGCTAGACATTGCCTTTTTGCGATCGCTATAGCGATTCGCAAAACAGTGATTCCTATGGGGGAATTTCGCTGGACAATGTTTGGTCCCTGCTTCGATTTTCGCTAGACAATGATTTTGCAGCTCCCTCCACGCTCGCAAACAGGTGTTTTCGGGACCTAAGCTTCGCAAGACAGCGATTTAAACAGCTGATTGGCGGTTCGCAAAGCAGCTTTCCTATGGCCGATCTTCGCTAGACAACGACGATTCTTCCCCATTGGAACGCATTAAAGAGGTTTCAATGCATTCCAATGGGGAAATGCTTTTCGCTAGACAATGATTTCACTAAACAGCGATTTCAGTGGAACGGATTATCATTTTCTAGCGAGGCACCACTGTACATTTTGCCTTTACTGCTGCCTATGTGTGAGGGGGTAAGCCTTCTGCTCCACAAGAGTCTGGGAGGATCAGCTTCTCTGGACTCTTGTTGAGGCTGGGAGGAAGAAAGCCCGGGTGTCTTTAGGGGTTGGGGGAAGAGGATCAGCTGGCAGGTCAGGAGAGGGGCCCACAGGGTTAAAGGAGGGTGGGGATTATGGGGTCTTTGGAACCTGCAATGCTGAGTGAAGGACTGCCTGAGTAGGAGAGCTGGGGTGGTCAGTGGTGGAGGAACTAGAGCTCATACTCTGTGCAACGGGACAACTGGCCTGGGAGCAAGGAAGTGACCCTTGGCAAGAGCAAGCAAGCAGGTCCCCCACAGGCTAGAGGAAGAGGTGGGGAAGAGGAACTTCTACCACCTCAGCCCCTGAGAAGGTTCCAGCTTTGTGATGCATGAGATACCTGTCAGGACCTGCAGTGCCCATCCCCATTTAGTGAGGCAATGGTTATGGAATCACCAGTGAAAGAGGAAAAGGAGGCTCCATGAAGAACAAGATCTCACCAGTGCTCACCAATGCTATATCAGCCCTTGTTAAAAGGCTCCAAAACAAGGCTTCCAGACTGGCCTTGTTTATCACTAAGACTTCACTGGACTCAGTGACAGGAACTGACTGTTTCCAAGGGTCTACTGCAGAAAACTAAGTCCCCTGGAGTGCAGGGCAGCAATGATAGGAAATTGCTGTTGAAAGCACTTGACCCAATAAAAACCAGTCTGGAAAAGCACTACTAGCAACCTGGAGCTGACGGAGTTATTGGTGGGAGACGCCAAGGCTGCCAGTTCCACTAGGCTTCATACTGTGCAATAGGCTTCAGCCTTCTCCCTGGCATTGCCCTATAATAACACCTGGTTGTCCCGGTCAATGAAATTAACTCACCAGCTGCTGTGGTCACTATGTCAATATTTCTCTTCAACCTGGGAATGCACCTGGGATTGTCTTTCAGCCTGGATACCCAGGTTTCGGTGGTGGTCAGTAGTGCATTTGTACAATTAAATCTAGTTTGCCAGTTGCACCTGTTCCTGGAGAGGTCTGGTCTGGCCATGGTGACACACTCCTTCGTTACATCCTGGATTAATTACTGTAATGTGCTCTGCATTGGGCTGCCCCTGGAAAGTGTATAGAAACTTCAACTGATCCAAAATGTGGCAGCTAGATTGTTAACTGAAGCTGGTCACAGGATCGAGCGCGAGTGCCTCCTGCAATGAAGTGCTGTAGTGCCAGAAAGTGCAGAGTAAGAAGACATGTGGAGTTTAGCAGCTGTGCAAGTTCAGCAGCAGGGCGAGGAAGCCAGAGCCCCAGATACTGCCTGTCACTTCCCTTGAGAAAAGGTTTGGCAAGCTCTAAACAAACAGCAGTGAGTTGGGGGCTATGTATGACTATATGCCTCTTGGGCAAAAGTCATGGGTGTGTGTTCATTGCAAGGAGCTCCAAGAACTCAGGAACGGGTTTGCTCCCTTAAGGTTGTGGCCACAGACCAGGAGAAGCAGAGACAGGGAGAGAAGGACCATGGTGAGACTTCCAGGGACCTTCAAGCATCGTCCCACCCACAGACCAGCAGCTCTTCAGCTGCTAGGATCTCCGGGCTGGAGGACGCCAATCAGAACAAGAGGAAAACCATCCCCTAGAGGAGACCCCTTCTACAGGTGACGGGTCCGTATCCTGTTGCACTGAAGATACTACTCATGGGGAGGGGGGAAAGGGGGCTTCTGGTAGTGGGCAATTCAATTGTCAGGAAAATAAAGTGAGGTGTCTGTGATGGTTGTGAGGACCGCATGGTGACTTGCCTGCCTGGTGCAAAGGTTGTGGACATCATTTCTCATCTGAATAAGCTGGTAGAGAGTGCTGGGGAAGAGGTCGCAGTAGTGGCGCATGTCAGCACCAGTGATGTAGGAAAATGTAGCCACGAGATCCTGGAGGCCGAATTTAGGTGGTTAGGGAGGAAGCTCAAAGCCAGGACCCCAAATGTAGTGTTCTCAGAAGTGCTACCTGTTCCACGTGCAGGGCCAGGCAGGCGGAGCTCAGAGGCTTCAATACATGGATGAGATGGTGGTTCGGGGGGAGGGGCTTAGATTAATTAGGCTCTGGGGAACATTTTGAGACAAGCCAAGCCTGCATGAGACGGATGGGCATCACTTGAACGAACACGAAACCAGACTGCTGGTGCGTAACATTAAAAAGGTGGCAGAACAGCTTTTAAAACGGAATCCTGGGGCAAAGCTGACAGGAGCTGAGAGGCGTCCAGTTTGGGACTCCTAATCCCTGTGGAATGAGTGTAGAGAAACACAAAGTGATGACAGTGTAGGAGACGTGATAGTTGGTCCACTTGAATGAGAAGCTGTGGATAAAAAGAAGCAAACAAGCAGCCCTTCTTGGGGTAGTCCGTATGCACGTACTTTTATGCAAATGCCTGAAGCATCCAAGCAAGGATGGGAGAGCTGGAACATTTGGTGGCTAAGGGATAACACTGATATAGTGGCCATAGCAGAAACCTGGTAGAATTTGTAGAACCAGTGGGATAGTGCTATCCCAGGCTATAAACTCTATAAGAGGGATAGGGAGGGGCTGGAGGTGGGGTGGCCATTATGTCAAAGAAGGGGTAGAATTCAGCAGAATGGAGCTGGATGGTGGGTCTGACTTCATCATAGAATCACTGTGGGTTAAACTACCAGGCTCAAGGAGCAATGTGATAGTGGGGTGGCGGCGGTGCTATCGTCCTCCAGATCAAAAACTTGAGGAGGACCCTGACATAAGGAGACAAATCAGGGAGGTGTCCAATGGGGACAGGATTGTAAACATGGGGGACTTCGATTATCCTCACATCGACTGGGTCAATGTGTGCTCAGGTCAAGAAAGAGAGAATGGGTTTCTTGACACACTAAAATGACTGTGCCTTGGAGCAACTTGTCGTGGAGTCTACCAGAGGACAGGTGACTCTGGATTTAATATTGGGTGGTACTCAGGACCTGGTCAGGGACGTGAATGTCACTGAGCCGCTAAGGAATAGTGATCATGCTGCAATCTCTTTCACCATGCATGGGGGAGGGGGAGTGTCAAGCAAATCTGACACAAAAACCCTTGATTTCCGAAGGGTTGACTTCCCTCAGATGAGGAAACTAGTTAGAAAGAAGTTGAAAGGGAAGGTAAAAAGAATCCAATCTCTCCAGAGCACATGGACCCTGTTTAAAACGATAGCAGTAGAGGCCCAGCGGAAGTATATACTGCAAAGAAAGTCTAAGTCAACTAAGTCCAAGTGCCAGCATGGTTAATGAGCAGAGTTAGAGAGGCTTTAAAGGGCAAGGAGGGGTCCTTCCATAAATGGAAATCTTTCCCAAACAAGGAAAATAGAAAGGAACAAACTCCGGCAAAATAAATGTAAGAAAATGATACAGAAAGCAAAGAAAGACTTTGAGGAACATATGGCCAGTAATAAAAAAAGGGGAATAATAAAAGCTTCTTTATATATACTAGAAACAGGAAACTGGCCAGAGAAGCAGCTGGCCCTCTGGATAGTGAGGGAGGTAAAGGGGAGGTAAAGGGGGACTTGGAGATTGCAGAGAAATTAAATGAAGTTGCTGATCTCTTAACTAAAATATACAACTTGTCCCTTAAAATGGCCACAGTGCCAGATGACTGGAGGATAGCACATGTCATGCCAATCTTTAAAAAGGGAAGGAGGAGGGACCTGGGAAACTACCAGCTGATTAGCCTAACATCTGTTCCAGGGAAGGTGGTGGAAAGCCTCATCCAAGATAAAATCTTAAAACACATAGAAGAACAAGCCTTGCTGAGGGAAATTTAGCATGTCCTCTGTAAGAGTAAGTCTTGCCTCATAAACCTTTTAGAATTCTTTGAAAAGGGTGACAGGCATGTGGATGTGGGCGAACCAGTGGATATTGCCTATCTCGATTTTCAGAAGATATTTGACACAGTCCCTCACCAAAGGCTGATAAGAAAACTTCACAGTCAGGGGAAAAGAGGACAGGTCCTCTTATGGACTGAGAATTGGTTGAGAACCAGGAAACAGAGAGTAGGCGTCAATGGACTATTTTCACAATGGAGAGAGGTGAAGAGCAGTGTGCCCCAAGGATTTGTCCTGGGACTGGTGCTTTTCAACCTGTTCATAAATGACCTGGAGACAGAGATAAGCAGTGAGGTGGCCAAGTTTGCAGATGACAGGAAGCTTTTCCAGGTGGTGAACACCAGAAGGGATTGTGAAGAGCTCCTGAAGGATCTCTCCAAACTGGGAGAATGGGCGGCAAAATGGCAAATGCATTTCAATATAAGAAAATGCAAACTAAGGCACATATCAAAACTTCAGTTACCAGTTAATGGGTTCTGAGCTGTCTTTGACGGATCAGGAAAGAGATCTTGGTGTGGTGGTGGAGGACAGCTTGATGAAAGTGCCAACTCAGTGTGCAGCAGAAGTGAAAATGGCCAATTCTATGCTAGGTATCCTTTAAAAGGGGATTGAAAATAAAACAGCCAGCATTATAACGCCATTGTACAAAACGATGGTAATGCCACACCTGGAGCATTGTGTACAATTCTGGTAGCCGCACCTCAAAAAAAGACATAGCGGAACTAGAAAAGGTGCTGAAGAGAGTGACTAAAATGATAACTTGGCTGGGGTACCTCCCTTATGAGGAAAGACTACAGCAGTATCAGGAGACAGGTATCTAGTTGTCTCTTGTGCTCCCAGAGGCATCTGGTTGGGCCACAGTGAGATACAGGAAGCTGGACTAGATGGGCCCTTGGCCTGATCTAGCAGGACTCTTCTTGTGTTCTTATGAACACAACCCTTATTGCAAGCAGCTCCATCAGCTGCTGGTCTGTTTCTGGGCACAGTTCAAAGTGCTTGTTCTAACCTATAAAACCACATATCCCTTCATAATCCTGCTTGGGTGTTAAGATCATCAGGAGAGGCCTTTCTCTTGGTCCCGCTACTTTCACAGGTGTGTTTGGTGGGAACATGGGAAAGGGCCTTCTCTGTTCTGCTCCCAGACTTTGGATCATCTTCCCACAGACTTTTCTCTGCAACAGAAACTTCCTAAGTGACACCTTCTAGACTAGCTGGACAACGTCACATAAAATATTAATCCAAAGTACAGTTTAAAAACTCACAAAAGAGAAGCAGAGAATTTCTTTTGAATTCTTATAATGGAAGCTTTCTCAACATGATTCCAAAGATCTCTGCTATTCTACCAAGCTTGCTTCTTCAGTCTTAAGAAGACAAGTGAGATACCAATTTAGTAAAATTAACCATTTAAGAAGCTTTTTTTCTCTTTAGTGTTGGAAGGTAAATTTTTGGTTTTTAAAAATAGTTGAAATGTTCAGAAAATTAGAAAGCAAATTTTATTTTAACTAAATATATTTCCAATGGCATTTCTTTCGAAAATTTATCTCATATTTTTGAGAAGTCACTCTACTAATCTAAATCTATAAGGTTATCACCTCCAGAAATTTTGACCATGACAGATGGAACAACACATTGGTGGGAGGAGAGTCATCACACCTTCCATCCTGCCAAGAAAACTGAATGCCATGCAAGGGGGGGGGGAACCCCCCCACAGATCAAATTAAAAAGACATTCAAAAAGCACCACAGAATGTACGCAACGTATTTACCACCACCATCTCTGCTTTCCAAAGTACATTCTCAAGATGGCACTCGGCATATAGCAAAGGCTTTAAGCACTCTTGAAAAACACAACTTTTGGTGGGAGGGGGAAACATGTAATCAGCTAGGAAATTTTAAAACATAAAATATTGTACATCACACACCCATATTAAACATTTATTTTGCACTTGCCAGAAATGATCTGTCTATTCACATTTTTAAAATTATGGAATGGTAATTGATACTAAAAAAGTATATCAAAAACATCAGAATTTTTGCCCAGGCAATCTGGAAATCAACCAATACATGTAGATCAAAATTGCAACCTTCTGAATCACCACTGCGGAGCAAGTCTGACTGAATTTAGTGAGGCCTGCTTCTGAGTCACCACGTGCAATCAAGGTCTAAAGACACTGAGCTTGTTTTTCAAGATCTAGTCCTGCATTATCTTTGACAATGTTGTCACATACCTCAACTTTAAGAGCTGAAGGCCTGAGAATGAGCACAGGTGTTCAGGTACTAGGTAATCCAATTAAACATCTTTAAAAGAAAGATATTTTTTTCTGTTGCTACAGTCGTTACACTTAACAGGCTTATAGTAATTAAGCAACTTGTAAAGTTGCTTTGCACTTAGAAGTTTGCTGCCAGAAATATAATGAGAGGCAAGCACTGTTGTCCTTGTGTGCCCAACAGCTGTTGTGACTTTTTCCATTCAAGAGGAAAAACAGTTGCCTCGAGCATTTCAGAGGCATGCAGGCATACAGAAAGTGTTCATTAGTATTGGATATGAATTTTCGGTTATTGGAAGCAGATGGTTAATCCACATGGTGAAAGAGTCTTAAACCAAATGCACTAAAGATTATGGAAAATAATAAAGCAAGCAAAGACCCATTAGGAGTCTATAACCAAGATTAAAAATCTATGCGTACTAAATACTCTGAATATAAGCAATCGGTTGTTTGGGAACAAAGAAAAAAGATGTAATTCAGACCCTATGCCTTATTCTTATGAGATGATCAGCCGTATTTTGAATAACTAACTGATGCTCTCAATGTACATAGGCAACTGCCTGTGTGGCAGACATTTCCTCGTGTGATTCTGGAGCCAGCAAAGGACTCCTGTACAATCATCTGCTTTGCCTACTAGAGGATCCCACAAGTGTATAATAGACTACTCGTACTATTCATTGGACAAAAATCCTCTTGATTAGAGTAGTAAATTGCAGTAGAGTAAGCCCATGACATCAATGGGGACTTGGTGAGTCAACTCCTCCATAAATTCCATTGAGCCTACTCTAATTGTGACTTACTACATAGGAAGATGCTGGTTCATTATTTTTCTCTTGATACACTCAGATATATTTTTAACCAACAGAATCTTGTTCATAATATTCATAATAGGAGCCTACTATAAGCACTGTATACTGGACTCCTTCCAATGAATTAGTATTCATTTTCCTTCCAGATGGTCAATAGAACAATTAATGAATATTCGTAGAACTTTGTGGCCTTATTGCTAAGCACTGGAAATAAGGGGTTTGCTAGGAAAAGGAATTTATTTAACCAAAGTACCAGAAACATTTTTACTGAAATGCTATTTTATGATCTAGGTGAAAAAAGAAGATTCAGAAATGGTTGTCAGATATAACCAATAGATTCTCAACACTCAGGTAACTAGTAATACTTGGAAAAGACTTAGGACACAACAGAGGTGTTGTATCATATAACAGGGAGCAGAAAATACAAATCTATTCACCCAGCAATTCAGCATATATTGGGGAACATTTTATCAGCACCTTATCCTCAAATTAAGATCTTCTCAAATTGGATTCCAGTTAGTGGCTTCAGTGATAGCTTCTCTGCTTTCTGCAAGAAATATGAAATACAGAACCCTGCCAAAGTCATAAGAACACAAGAACATAAGAAGAGCCCTGCTGGATCAGGCCAAGAACCCATCTAGTCCAGCTTCCTGTATCTCACAGTGGCCTCTGGAAGCACACGAGACAACCAAATACCTGTCTCCTGATCCCACTCCCCTGCATTTGGCATTTTGAAGTATCTTCCTTTTAAACCTGCAGATTATACATCCCCATCATGGCTTGTAACCTGTGATGGGCTTTTCCTCCAGGAATTTGTCCAAACCCCTTTTAATGGCATCTAGACCAGCTGCCATCACTACATACTGTGGCAAGGAGTTCCACAAACCAACAAGATGCTGGGTAAAGACATATTTTCTTTTTTCTGTTTCATTCTCCCAATTGGAGTGGATGTCCCCTGGTTCTAGTCAGAGTGAAAAGCGCTTCCTTCTATCCACTTGATCCATCCCCTACATAATTGTATACTGTATGTCTCAATCATGTCCCTCCTCAAGCGCCTTTTCTCTAGACTAAAGAGCCCCAAACACTGTAGCCTTTCTTCATAAAGGAGGTGCCCCAACCAGTCATCATTTTAGTCACTCTCTTCTGTACCTTTTCCAGTTCCACTACAGTATGTCTTTTTTGAGGTGCGGCCCTGTTCCTGTAGCCCTGTGTTACCACTGCAATGCTGTTATCAAACACATGGCATACAACAGGGGTGGGAAGCTTAAGAGTCCTGTGTGTGGGCAGAACATGGGACTAAAAGCACGGAGGCCCAGGGTTCAATTTCCACAGTGCTCACTGTGTAACTTTGGTGGATTTCCTTCCCTTAACTGTTGCCTCAACGGATAGAAGCCAGCATGGATGTCTCTCAGAGAACGTTGGAAGAGTGGGACAAAAACGTGTTAAAATACAGAGATGGGGATGAAGCGCCAAAATGTGATCCTGCAGCACTTTGATCCCATTTCCCATCCTCTTGCTAAGCCCCGCGTGGGGCTTAGCAAAAGGAGGGGGGAAAGGATCAAAGCAATCCCACAGCCGAGGCTATGGGATTGCTTTGATCCCTGCTTTCTCTCTTCTTGTTAGCAAGAGGAGGGAAAGCAAAAGAAAACAGATCCGATGAATGGTGAATTGATTTGCTGTTCATCAGGTCAGTGGGGGGCAATTCGTGGTTCCTGGGGCTTAGCAAGAAGGGGGAAAGTAAGGATCAAAACAATCCTGCAGCGCTTTTATCCCTTTTCCTATCCTCTTGCTATGCCCCGCGGGGCTTTCAGGCAGGTTTTGTAAGCTGCCCGAAGAGAAAATCCCTCTCTGCTTATGCCCCCAAGGAACAGCTGATCCACCGGGGCATAAGCAGATAGGGAATGAAGGGATGAATATAAAAGGGTTATATTTGTTGCTTCATATTCCTTGGGGTCTCTGGACCCCAAGAATATGAAGCAACAAATATCTGACAAATCAGGGATATTTAACAAATATCCTGATTCGTTTTTATATTCATCCCCATGTCTAGTGTTAAATAACAACCTACATTATTATTGTTGTTGGTATCATTTTTGTTTTGACTTACAACCTGTCTCAAAGAGCACTGTCTGGGCAGTTTACATGATTATAGAAACAACACTTTGCTCACCAGCAAGCTGGGTACTCATTTTACCAACCTCGGAAGGAGAGAAGGCCGAGTCAACCTTGATCTGACTAACTGAACTCACTGGGATCAAAGTCAGGTTGTGCGCAGAGGTTTGACTGCAGAACTGCAATTTAACTACTGCAGCACAGATTTTGTGTACCCATTAAACATAATTTTGTGTCCCCTTTAAACAAACACTCATAGCTCACTTCAGTTCCAAAGGCCGCAGTCTTCAAACTGTTTCCTGATATGGAAGTAAATAGCCAGGGAGACTGCAGCCCAAGTCAAAATATTATTTGGTAACTTCATTGACTAACGACTAGGGCCAAAATATCCTGACCTGACCGCATTACAAGATATAAACAAAAGGGGAGGGGAGGAGAGCTCCTGTACATAAAATCTAATTTTTCCATCAGTGCAAAAGTAAATACATACAATATATATACCTATATTTAAATAAAATATATTAACGTTTCTAACCGTTATGTATTCCTCTTTTCTCATTCCTTCTCTTTTAACACTCAGAGCTGCAACAACAGGTCTTCTGAATCCTGGAAAAACCAACTGCAGTATTATTAAAGAAATGATACTTTGGTGGAACAACTCAAAATTAACCCTTTCAGAGTCTGGAGGAGGGCTCATTTCTGAGATAAGATTCTTTACCCTGGTTCAAATTTTACATGTGCCTCTACATGTTGACACATTGTACTGTTCCAGGTGCTGACATTTCTTAGTACTGTCATATGAGCTTCTTTTAGCCTTTCCTGCAACTGATATTAGCTGGAATTCTTACGATCGCAGAACAGTTTTATTACTATAACCCTGTGTCACACAATTCAGCCCTGTATGTACAGCATTTTCAATATGGATCACATATGGTCAGAAGCTAATGTATTTTCATCAAAATTTGTAAACAAGTTTTAAGCACTTTTTAATCTCCTGAAAAGCCCCCATTTCATTGCTTATTTAAATCAGATTTGTGTTCCATGATCAAAACAGTGATGCACATAATTATTTTTGAGGTACACCGTTTACCATCAAATATAAGACAAATCTTAATGATATATTCTGCCAGATGAGAAGAAAGCTTGGTTTTTGTGAGTGTGTGGTGGCTTTTTTGTATGGGTTTTTAATTTCTTCCACTTGTACCAACTGATTTCTAGGCTCACTAGCTCTGTACGAAGGTGTCTGTCCATGTGGGTTACACATTCAATATATGTTTATGAGGTAGTGCACAGAATCCACATTGTCTAATTCACTCTGTCATAAACAGATATAGGGCTTAATTCTACTGACAAAACCCCTGCTATTGTACCAAGTTCTTTTTTTAAAAAAGAAAAACAATTTATATGTTAGGATAAACATGAGGTATGTGCAACCCCAACTTTTACAAAAATCCTGCTACCAGAAAGTAGAATGTAAAAAAAGAAAAGCACCAAGCTTGCTAAAAAAAAAGCTGGTGCCTGTCTGCTCAGCCACCCTCTCTCCCTCACTTACCCAAATGCCTGCCTGCTCACTCTTCTGCCCCCCCCGCCAGCCCCCAGCAACTCACTGTCTGAAGCCCATCTAGTCCAATTTCTTCCCAGTGCAGGATATCCCAGCTAAAGCACTCTTGACAGATCCAAGCTCTTTCTAAAAACCTCAAGTGAAAGAATCCACCATGTTCCAAGGTTAGATCCACTGTCTAACAATTGTTACCATCAATCAGCTCTTCCTAATGCTTAGTCAAAATTTCCTTTCTTACATGTTGAATCAATTTTTCCAGGTCCTATCCCCTTGCTTACTCCACTTTCCACATTACAGCAGTTCAGATATTTGAAGATGGCTATCATACTACCTCTCAATCATCTCTTCTCCGGAGTAAACATACCCAACTCCATCAACTGTTTCGCATAGGTCTTGGTTTCCATAATTATTGAATTAGTCACCCTGCTCTGGACACCTTCGAGTTTCTCAATATCCTTCTTAAATGGTGAATGCCAGGTGAATTCTAACTAAAGCAGAGTGGGATTTCCTGCTTAAATATTAAAGTTTTATGTTTATCTCTGCTGATATTCATTTTCTCTTTCGCCCCAGTTCTCCAATCAGTTAATGTCATTGTGAATTCTGACTCGGTCCTTCAAGGAATTAACTAACCTAAACAATTTTGTGTCATTAACAAATTTGATGAGCATATCCTTTACCTCTTAATCCACGTCATTTATAAAGATATTAACAATATCAGACTCAGGGCAGAACCCTCTGGCATTCCACTTGTTATTGTTCTCCAGAACAATGAAAAGGTCTTAGTGAGCACCACTTGGGTATTGTTCCTCAACCAGCTACAGATCTACCTAACACTGGCATCCTCTGGATCAGATTTTACCAGTTCATCTGCAAGAAAACAATGAGGGACCTTATCAAAAGCCTTAATGAAACCAACATACATTAGGTCCACAGGTCTCCCCTGATCTACCAATCTTGTAACCCTACTAAAGAGAAAAGATATAGGATTAGCCCAGCCTGATTTAATTGTGTGTTTTTAAAGAAGCCCATGCTGGCTCTTAGTATCACAACATTTTTAAAGTGTTCATAGATTAATTGGGTAGTTATCTATTCTAGAACCTATCCTGATAACAGTGTCAATCTGAACAACCCGCATCTGGCAAAATCTTTTTTCCCCCATTTTGAAGATGAGGGTTATGGTTCTCAAATATCGGAGACAGAGGTTCTGAGATTTCATCTGCAAGTTGGCGGCAGTTAATCTAGCCTGGATCTTCCAATTCATTTGAAGTAGCTACATGTCCCAATGCTACTTACTCCTTTATTTTACCTCACTGCATAATTTTTCTATTTTTGTCATATTGAACACTGTTTTCCTTTTGGGGAGGAAACAAGCAAAGTAAGTATGAAGCAGTTTCATCTCTCTGTCATCCATTAGCACTTCTCTATTGTTTCTCCACCTACTGCTTCTTCATTCTTGTTGCTCCAGACATAGCCAAGCCCTGTTTTATTGGTTTTAACATGTTTCGCAAGCCTGACCTCATTCTGAATTTATCCTTTTTTACTATTTCCTATAACAGCATCTTTTAAATTTCAGCACCACAGAAATTTCCTTTTGCAGTCTCTCCTGTTTCTTTAGATGCATCCTTCAATATCTTCTCACTGGAATTATTTATGAGTGTGCCTTCAATATCTCACATTTAAGGAGCTCCTCTCCACCATGAACTCTGTTCTTTCTTAATGTTTCGGACGACGGGAGTCCACATGGGATTTGCTAAAGCACAGAATGCATTTCTGACTTTGCTCAGCTTTCTTCTCCCTCACTATAATAAATCTTAAGAAGACACAGTAAGTTCCACATATTACTTGCACCTCCTAGACCATTTGTTTCCTGTTGATGTGATATTTGAACTCCTTACCAATTTTCTAATCTTACTGAAAACGAAATTTTCAATGAGGCAAGGCAATAATTTGTTAGATCTTAGTTAACATGTGGCTCGTCTGTGCTGGTCTGCCAGCTGCTGCTATGAAGCAGAATTTGCATCAAGAGAGCTACAAAATCCTTCCAGATTCTTCAAGTAATTGGGTACCTTGGGCGAAGTGTGTAACAAATTTGAGCTTTGAATCTGTTGGAGCAGCTTAACAATTTTGAAACCCTTCCCTTGAGGCTTGAGTAAACACAGCTTGCATTCCATTGTACTGGTGAAGAATGTGAGGGGAGAAGCTTTCCAGTCGTGCATGCTGACGGAGATGTGGCCTGGCTTGCATATTCAACACTGCCTACTATTATGCCTACTATTGTGAAAGAGACTTCACCGGTTGTAAAAGCTGGATCACTAGAAACAAGCAGGTCCTGTTTTCAAGACTTTTCTGACAATACACTGTTGGACTGTATGTGCACCGTCTCTCCAACTGCTGGGGATATACACTGGATTTTTTGTCACTGTGTTTTAGTGGAGTTCAAAAAAATGTATATGTACATATAACTATCTTCCCACCAAGAATTCTTGTAGGCATCCTTCAGTCTTGAGAAACTATGGTAACGTGCTCTGTATGGAGGTCTTGGAACAGTGTCTAGTGTGGCTGAGAAGGCCAATTCGAGAGTGACAATCTCTTCCACATTGAAAACAAATGCAATCTGTCCCCTGTCCAGCTCCCTGGTTTTGCTTGTTTCGGGACTGCCTCTTTGCCTTGGCCTGCTGTACAAGTGTCTTTTCAAATTGGGTGAGGCCATGATGCAGCGCCTGCCTCCAGGCTGAACGCTCAGACATCAAGGTTTCCCATCTGTTGAGGTCCATTCCTAAGGCCTTCAGATCCCGCTTGCAGATGTCCTTGTATCGCAGCTGTGGTCTCCCTCTGGGGCGGCTTCCCTGAACTACTAATTCTCCATACAGGAGATCTTTTGGAATCTGACCATCAGCCATTCTCACAACGTGCCCAAGCCAACGTAGACGGCACTGTTTCAATATTGTATACATGCTGAAAATTCCAGCTTGTTCTATGACTACTCTATTTGGAACTTTGTCCTGCCAGGTGATACCAAAAATGTCTCGGAGACAACGCATATGGAAGGTGTTCAGCTTCCTCTCCTGCCATGCACAAAGGGTCCAGGACTCGCTGCAGTACAGGAGTGTGCTCAGGACACAGGCTCTATAGACCTGGATTTTGGTGTATGCCGTCAACTTCTTATTAAGCCATACTCTCTTTGTGAGTCTAGAGAACATGGTAGCTGCTTTCCCAATGCGTTTATCCAGCTCGACATCTAGGGAGAGAGTGCCAGAGATTGTTGAGCCAAGCTACACAAATTCATGAACAACCTCTAATTCTTGTGTGGAGATAGTGATAGAGGGAGGTGAGTCCACGCCCTGGCCCATGACTTGTGTTTTCTTCAGGCTGATAGTTAGTCCAAAGTCTTGGCAGGCAAGAATTCTAGTTGTTAAAAAAATCTATATAGAATGGTATTTGGTGAAGATGCAAATGGAGCTAATAAAAGTGGGATAAAATGAAGATTTGGTATTGTAACCACAACTAATAACTAGTAGGAAGTAATCATATTAAAGCATTTAATTGTGTTCTAATTCATAGACAACAGAGTATGATGGATCTGTCCCATTGTATACAAATTGTTCTATGCAGTGACATGGCATTGATTTAAATTGGGGTAATGAACAGTAATAGTATTTCTGTGGCATGGAAGAGATGTCTTCCCATCCATTACTATGAAGAGCTCAGTGGATAACAACCAATTGTACAAACTAGTGTTTTCCAGGTGTTCTCAGTCTTTAGGTGGTGTTCTTAATGTTTGACAAGACCTTTTCTCATGCCTCCTTAATCTGATATTGGCCTTTATAAGAAATCTGGGATTTGCTAGAAACAGAAAATCCTGAAGGATTTAGAGCAGATGTTGTTTGCTTTAAGCTTCTTCTTTTCTCCAAATTGCTGGCATTTGCAGCTGCTTTCCTCTCTCCCTCAATGCAAAAAGGCCAGTGCTACTGTTAGGTTATGTTATATTCTGGATATCATGGTCTTACAGCAACCTTCTCCCCTTTTAAAACAGCAAAATGTATTTCTTCACTGCAAAATATGGAGCACTAATCATGCTGCATTTGGGAGTTTTCTTGCTCATCTTTCTTACTGAACATCTGCCCCTAAGTGCTACCCTACTGCCTTTACTGGAGGGAAATGACCCTCAGTATACCATATCATTGACACTGCAGACAACAGCTTAGCTTTGGTTTCCTGTACAAGAATCACTGAACTAGTTTAACACTATTTTTTAAAAGGAAGTCATGTATCACAGTTGTGCATGTTCTGAACTGAAAATCCCTTTTATATGGCAGAAGATAAATAGGACAAAACTAAAAATGACTATTTGCCTCCCAAAGGATTTTTGAGAGATTATTTGAGAGGCAAGTGCATAAAGATTAGATTTCAAATCACTTCATCCTAATAGGAATATTTGTGTGTGTGTGTGTGTGTGTGTGTGTGTGTGTGTGTGTGTGTGTGTGGTGTGTGTGTGGTGTGTGTGTGTGTGTGTGTGTGTGTGAGAGAGAGAGAGAGAGAGAGAGAACAAAGTCTCTTTCTTTTGTTCTAATATGTGGGACTACATGCTATACTTCATATGAAGACATTATCCAGAAACATATGACACTTTATATAAAACTTTGCCTGTGAATGCACGGAAACATGTAGATGAGTTATTCCCAATTTAGGGTACATGTATCCCTGGGAGTATGAACCAGGACATTTATGGGGGGGCATGAAAAAAACTGAATAATGGTGGGAGAAGGGTCATATGTCAACAATGTAAGACAAGACACAAATCAAAAGTTGTGAAATTAGTGGAATATTATGATGAATGGTGGAGTGGGGGTTTTTGCTACTTAACCTTGAGAAAAGCCCCCTTTCCACGCTTTGTTATTTTGAGGAATGGTGGGGAGTCCTTCCCTAAACAATGTGTTCCAAATACAGTGGGGTCTTGACTTAAGAACGGCTCGAGTTAAGAACATTTTGACTTAAGAACCGCTCTCATAGGAAAATATTGACTTGACTTACATACTTAGATTTGAGTTAAGAACTGAAAAAAAACCACATGGGAGGCAGGGAAAGTGCAAAATTTGAACTTTCAGTTAACTGTTGGCCAGTGAAAAGGGTGCCTGTCTGCTTCCTCACTCCTCCCAGCGTTTAGAGAGTGGATTGGGAGACATCTTCAGACTGCCTGGTACTGGACTGCCTGGACTATATCTTCCCTGCCTTCCCTGAACCTTTCTTGACCTAAGAAAAAAAGAAACAAAATATCCCCCTCTAGTGGTCGAAGGTGGAATAGCAGCTTCCCATTAGTTTCTATGGACGGAAAAGAGCAGATACGGATCAAATGGTTTTCAATGCATTCCTATGGGAAATGCAGATTTGACTTGAGAACTTTTTGACTTGAGAACCGCCTTCCAATACGGATTAAGTTCTCAAGTCAAGACCCCACTGTATACCACTTCAGAATGCATGGTTTATCTCTCATAGACTCAGATTTCATTCTCCTCCATTTCGCAAATATTCAACTGCTTTTGCACCAGTACCAGTGTATATATAAATGGGCACCTTAGTCAGTCTTGTGAATAGTGTTCAATGAGTGAGTTCTCCCAGGTCTTCTCTAAATAAGGGCACAGTTTATGGAAATAGGCTGAAAAGGAGCATGCAAGTGAAAAAGGGTTGGCAACTGCTAATGTAGAGCATGCTAAAGGTCTGCAGAGATTTTGCAGAGTATGTTGGCTAGAGATACTGCAGAGGTACTACATAGATGTCATGCATTTGAAACCTCAATAGCCAATATGGTATTATGGTTACAGTGTGCACACAGACTACTGTTTAGGATTCAGACCTGGGTTCAGATGTCCATTGAGCTCGGAAACTCACTGAATGGCCTTGAATTAGTCATACCATTTCTAATTACCAGAAATTAGAAATGGTTTATGTGCTAGTCAGAAGATAGGAGTTAAAGACTTCCAAGGACTTAACTTTCCCTCTTGCTCCTCATACAGTACTTGTATAAAGCAGACTGTTGGCTCTTTAAAATGTTTGCAATAACTGTGTTAAGGGAATTTAGTTTCAGACATAATGTAAGAAAAACTGGCTGTACTATTGTATGCCTCCCCCAGTACTGTGAAACAGAAAGGTAGCCTTTTGACCAAAAAACAAAGAACCAGATGGAGAGAAATCTATTCAGAAGAGCAGCTACAGTGCTTATCTGCCCTATATTTTTGTTCTAATAAGGAAGTTCTGGCTTTTGTTAAACATAACCCAATGGAGTCTCTTAATATAATTTTTGGACTAGCTTCCAAACTGCATCATTCTCAAGTACCTGAATATGTAGATAGCCAGTAGCCATTTGTTCTCTTGGATCATGAAACAGGACAAACACCAAAATCTTTTTATGGAATAAATGGTGTTGGGATTGACACTAATTACCCTATTGTCTCACAGTAATGCATAGTTCTTAGTGCATTTAAAAAAATAATGTATAAGGTAACTAACTTATTGCATTATTTATTACACTGTTTTTATTATTTATTTTAATTTATTTGCATTTTTATCCTACCTGACTAGTAGTGTCCATGTGTGAAGAGAAGCCAGTGGAATACATTAAACGTCTTGCTAATGTTTTCAGCCCTGTGTTCTGGGAATGACATTTTACAATGGTTGAATCATAGAGGGTTGTACTCAGCATATACCCTGAGGTGATTATGTTCAGAACAGAAGCTCTCAGACTGTAATTTAGTAAACGAAAATAGAGCTGGAATACCAGTAATAAACCAGCACCCTCAAGCTACAGATTTTTAAGATAATTTAATTTAAAATATACAGTTTGCATTGTTTGCCAATGAACGAAGGGCAGCATTGATGTACAAATTATAGATTCTGAAGTCTAGCCAACAAAAGAGAACTTAGATTTCACCAGAAAATTATGCACTGATTCTATTGTCTTACTATATTCATCAAGTTAATATATTATTTTGTTTAGTATTGGTTCATCATGATAAGCCTTAAGCTCAGCGCTTCCTCCACAAAAATTATACACGTAGGCACTAATCACAACTTGGTGAAGCCACCAACGTGGTATCAATTAGTACTATTCATTCTTCCTTAACTGATTACATATACCACTATTTGTTAAACAACAGTTCTCATATAATTAAAAGCATGACAAGGCAACAACAGCCCCTCATATATTTTATTCATGATGAATGAGAAGCAAACACTGGACAACTGGTCAATAGGATTACATGGTGCTAAATTCACACTCATTAGCTGGATGATGGATACTTGTTCAGGCATGAAAATCAGAAGAGGAAGTTTTTTGAGATTGACCTGAAATGCGATAATTGGCACGGACTGCTTTGGCAATCACACTCTGTTGATTCTTTTCCAAAACAACACAAGCCATTAGCCCAGAGTCAACAACATAGACATCTTTTACATTTCCTCATTAATGTTAGATTGGACATTTTCAGAAAGATGTATGCTTTTCAATGATGAGAAGAGAATAAAATTTGGAGCTTGACTCAGTTCAGCCAAATTTCTGTTAACTAGATGCACACTGCTCTAGTAGATATAGAAAGAGGAAATTTTTGTGTCCTGAGGCTGAAATGTATTGTACATATATCAGTTTGAAATAAAAATATCAGTCTTACATGTCACAGTACACAGTGGTTTTCTATACCATATAATTTTTTTAAAAAGTTTTTCTATATCAAATAAATAACATTCTTGTCTGAAACAAGTAGGGTGAGATAGTTCAAAAAGTGATTTTATTTTCATTTTTTGCATTACGGTCAACTCAGATATGGGTATTGTATTGTACTGTACTACATTTCCCATAATTCCACAGCCAACATTGCCACTGGCCAAATGTTTCCAGTTTTTGATTTAAATAGGAAATTTAATACATTTTGGTTGACAGACAAGTTTTGATAGTATTTTCATCATAAGTGGCATTTTAATGTAGGTCTTTGGTCCTCGGATTTTGGTTCCTCAAATATTTTCATGTTTCATGCTTGTCTTCCAGGATTTACTGAATGAAAATGGCTCAATGGGATTATTTACATCTGAGTAAACACAGAAATATTTTTGGGAGTACACTGGATGGGAGTGGAAATATAGACTAAAATCTATATTAAAGTTGAAAGTGAAGCGTAAATGTAGAAAGTATAGTTTAAAATCCTATTGCAAAATGCTACACATATAAAGTGCAATTGTGTGCTAGCAGATTCTGCATTTGTTGACTATTTTTCATATGCCATAGCATGCAACTAAGTGTACAACAAATGGCAGAACCTGAGCATGTCTGACTATGCCAGCAAGATTGCCCATACCACTTTTGTAACTTCTGGTTTATGCTTCACAGTACCACCATACTATGACCCTTTTCAGGCTTTTTATTCCCTTCTTCTGGGGCAGTTCTGGGACTGAGCAGCTTGTCCAAAGCCCCACAGAGTGGCTCTTCTGGGATGCACAGTGGGGAATTGATCTCCCAACGTCTGACTCTGCATCCAGCTACCCAAAACACTTAGCTATCCAGCCAGCTGAAGAATAGGCGTAAGAACAAATAATTCTCTTTATTACATTTACTGATCTACCAATGTGACACCCTTAACCCCCCCAAGCTTTCCTCACCATATTCAACAAAGGAATGGGTGGGTAGGTGAAGTTTTCAAACACATTCACCTACAGAGTTCAGGAGAGCTGCTTATTTCCTCTTGGTGGACCAGAGAGAAAACTCCTCCTCTTTGATCCTTCAAAGAATCTCCTGCCCAACCAGCCCTGACTGGCTGGCCAGAAGAAGCTCTTATTTGGCATTTTGCACAGCCTGCTCAGAGCTCTCTATTAAGAAAATGTGGAGAGTAATGCTCTACAAGCAAAATGTTCCATGTGATCTCTGGCTTGCACTTGCATCTCCCTGTTGAAAATGATGGTGCTTCTGAATGTGCATGGAAATAACAAATACCACCTTACACAAACATTGAGGGAAAAACATGCACAAATGAATCATTGCGTGTATGATAGAACAGTAAAGACTTGGTCCCAGAAAGAATATGGCATGGGAAAGATAGCCACAGTCAGCTTCAAATCTACTTTAGCCACATGCTAGCAATGGAGGAAAGTGACATATAACAAATACTGTATAAAGGGATTTTCAATTCTACACTTCATTAGGTATCTATCTGAAATTTAATGACCCATTTCAAACTGTTATTGTTCTGATTGTTTAGAGTAGGTCCTTTCTTTTATATATACTGGGCACAATATGTTTCTACAACACATTTTACTCTGTATTGTACAAAATTAGACCTCGTGTCTCCTTAATTCAGTATGCTCCCATTTTTTCCATGTGTTTTTATCTGTACATTTTTACAAGCATCTGCTTTGGAACTGAAATATGTCTAAGCTCCTTGGCTACTTAGAACACTGGAAACAAAGCAAGTTCCTCTCCATTGCTAAAGAATTTAATGAGGTTCCTGACTTTTGTGTTAAACTAGTGGTGGGCAACATTGACGGGTGGGCCCTGAGTCTTTAACAAGCTTTAAAAATAATCATTTTTAAAAATCATAGTTGGAAGTGCCCAGACATTCAACAGCAATTTTGATCTGGCTTTTTGGGAGGTGGGTGAGTTGTTCCTTTTTAATGTGAGGATGCCTGTTTCTTGGAAGCTTCCAGGAGCCCCCCCCCCAAAAAAAGATTACTGATACTGAAATATATATATTTTTACTGTGGGGGGAATGGGTGACTCACTGATGGCTTGGGGAGGATGCTAAAATGCTCCTGTGGGCTGCATGGGACCCATGGGCTGTGCTTTGCTCATCTTTGGTATTAAGCAAAAGCAAAGCGTGCTGCTTATATACCACCCCATAGCGCTTCAAGCACTCTCTGGGCGGTTTACAAGTTAATTATGCAGGCTACACATTGTCTCCCCAGCGAGTTGGGTACTCATTTTACCGACCTCAGAAGGATAGAAGGCTGAGTCAACCTTGAGCCGGCTACCTGGGATTTGAACCCCAGGTCATGAGCACAGTTTTGGCTGAAGTACAGCGGTTTAACCACTGCGCCATGAGGCTACGCAATACAAATAAAGAGTTGTGCCATATCTGAGACGGTGTCCCATCCTGCAGTAGGAACACTTAAATAAGAAATTTATTGCCTACTAATTTGGACAAGACTGTTTAAACTGCTGGGTAGTTTGGTGGCTTAGGTATCCAGTTGTGGAGCCAGATGTTGGAAGTTTGAATCCCCATTATGCTTCCCTGACACGGGATGGTCCCAATGATCCATAGCTGAAACTGTAGAGGACAATCTTGCTTGTTCTCTATGAACTGAGAGAAGTTATCAGATTTAAACAGTGGAGATGAAGATCTTTTAGATTAGAAGTTACTTTTTTTGACCACAATTCCACTGATTGTGCTGGCTAAGAGATTCTACATGATGCAGTGGTCCAAAAAAAGTACACTTTTCTAATCTCCAAAGGCTCTGCTGGAAAATTAGGTGATGGTACAGAGACGTTTGGTCGCCATTACTGATCAGGAATAGATCAGTAAACAAGTCCTGAGCAACCCCAGAGTTTTCCATAAATCCCTCTAATTTCTGCTTTAAATGAACTCTTAGGGAGTTCGTTTCAGGTGCTGTAAAATTTTTGTAGCATGTTCTATGAGTGCAAAGACGGAATTCCATCACGTTTAGCCCACATTACATCAGCAGTTGAGCATCTAATGAGAAACAAATATAATTTGTTTATATATTTTACATTTTCCAATGAATGTTTAAGGAGAGCTGAGCTATTCTTGCACTGAAAATATATGGCAGTTTGTAACAGCTGTTGGATATTAACCAGAATGTATGGGAAACCACTTTGTTTTGTGAAGATAATTTAAATGTGTTCAAAATTTCCAGCTGCTTCTTTGGCAGTGGGAAATAACCTTTCCAGCATGCAGTGTTAGTTGATTTTAGAAGGTTTATGTTGACTTGTGCAAATGCATCTTTAAAATTACTTTAATAAAAATAAAACTATGTTTGGGAGTGGTTGGTGAGTGCTAGATTTCATTGGATTACAACTTCATTCACAAGGTCGATGCCAATAACATTTTTGTTTATGTGTATAAGTAGATACATGGAACATAATACTGTATATGCCACCTGTTTAACAAATCAGTTTATTTTTGCTAATTATTTTGATATGTATTCAAAGAAATTTGATACATAAATCATGGAAACATTCTGATATGCATTCATGTACAGCGTGAATGTTCTTTAGAACACTAGTTCTCAAGCTGGGTCCCCAGACTTTCTTGGACTACAATTCCCAGAAGCCTTCACTACTGGCTGTGCTCGCCAGGATTTCTGGAACCTGCAGTCCAAGAACATCTGGGGGCCCAAGTTTGAACCACTGTTTTGGAACTCTATTCAGGAATTCACGCGAGGTTTAAAAGAAATGTGACACTCTTCAAGTGCAAAGTGCAACAGTGAAAAGGAGAGTTTCCACCAGAGTATGTGGTGGTTGTGTATGTGAAGAACCACCCTTGTGATAGATTGTATGGAGAGCTCCCCATGGTATTCTCCTCTTCATGCTGTCACTCTCTGCATGCAGAGAGTAACGATGGAGGAAGAGATAGCCTGCTTCCCTGTTTGCATGTTTACAAAGGCCAGATTAGGGTTTATGGTAAACTGAAGATCTCTGCAGGTGAAAACTTCAAGGAATGGTCACAGCACAGTGGCTAGAGGTGTAGC
This sequence comes from Pogona vitticeps, assembly GCF_051106095.1. Taxonomy (NCBI): domain Eukaryota; kingdom Metazoa; phylum Chordata; class Lepidosauria; order Squamata; family Agamidae; genus Pogona; species Pogona vitticeps. The sequence goes on along the minus strand of NC_135785.1, from coordinate 238,036,531 downwards.
TGGTGCATCACATGGCTGGGAAAGACCTGGAGAGCTTTTGTTAAGTCTACATAGACAGTGATGAGATTGTGAGATAGATGATGATGAGGATGACAAATGTGCTACAAAGGTTGGCTCTTTTCCTGGGAAGCAAAGTGGAGAATCAAACTCCCAGCCTCTGGTTCCACTCCCCAAATCCTTTGTTCTTGTCAATATAGATTACCTGGATTCCATAGCTGGGTGGATATCTATTTTATTTTAATTATTTATTTCATACATTTGTATACTACACCATTATTGCAAAAGTGCTATTCTGGGGAGTTAACCATTAAGTTAAAACCAATACCATAACAAACAAAGACTTGAAAACTCGCAATATAAAACCCATATGGCACCCAAACAATTTACAATAATGGCATGACAGGAGATGAATCCAACTCAGGATAGCTTGCTGAGTTAGGTATCTGGCTGTGGAGCCAGAGGTTGGGAGTTTGGAAAGCTGCACAGTCCTAGGGTGCTCCCAGAAGAAGGGGATGTTAAAGCACTTCTGCATACACTCTACCTAGAAAAATCAGAAACGGGTTATCTTAAGACTGAATTGCTTGATGGCATATCGCCATTGCCATCATCATAATCATTATTGATTCCATAAGATAAGTCAAGACAAATTTTTCAGGCCCCACAAAATTCTTTACCTCCAGATTCTTTATCTCCAGTGGGACAACATGCACACATTGTGTGCACAGAACTTGTGTCATTTCTCACTGAGAAGCAAAGCACACATAGAAAGAGGAAGCTATAGAATAGTGGCTGATTAATTTAAAAGGATGCCAAAAAAAAAAGCCAGAACAAAAAAACCACACCCTCTAATCCTAAAGAGTCCATGAAATAAAGTAGCCATTTGCATTACAAACAATTTAAGTGATAGTTATGTTACAGTGTTTTTTATGTTAGTCTTGTTTGTGCAGTTTGACTATTTTGTGTCTCCCCATCCCCGAAAGAGCCATTCTTATTCTTCAGGCGAGAGCATCACAAAATCCTTCACTGTCTTGCGAGGCAAGGAGAGCACTCTTATGGTTCTCCATTAGGCATGGGATTTTTTTTTGGACTACATTTCCCATAATTCTCTATCCTGGTATTTCACCTGAAACACCAATACCTGTGAACACTTAAATCTGGCTCACTTGGAGAAAATGCTAGCAATTAACAGTGGGCAGCTTCTTTCTGCACATGAAGCTTGTTTGGACCTAGGCCTGTGCTAAGCCTTGAAACCTTACCAGCTAGGCCTTTTCTCCAGGTGAGCCAAATTTAGGTGTGCATCTGTCAGGCAGTACTCAGATAATAAAGAAGAATGTGATTTGTAGTCCAAAAATCTTCCGAAGATGCTATGTCTAATCCCACTTTTCATACATGGGGATAAAAAACATGGGGACTTCCTCTTTCTCTTATGTGAGGATATGATAAGTGAAGATTTACATACCTAATGACAGTTTGATTTTCAGACTCCTATAATCATAATGACTGTCATGTGACAGGCTAAAGCACTGCTAGTTAAGATCTACTGTTAGAAGAAGTGGTTCCTGGTTTTATTCTGTAACAATCCTATTCCCTCATCCAGATAAACAGTTTTTTACACCAGGGACTAGAACAGTGCCTTAAAATATATAGAACACTTTGTTTTATTATTCCAAGGAGAGGAAGATAATTTTAAACAAAAATTAATACTGCTGGATATAATTTTCATTCTAAAAACAACACAATATTTTTAACAAGATTGTAGTGTCAGGAAAAAAAATTCTTTTACCCTACAGGATAACACTGATGACCTGAGCATACAGTTATTAGATGGTCTAAAATAAAAAGGCTTTCAGCAAATAACTCTGCCATTATTGAACTATGTCTTGAACTCATAATACTCAATTCAGCTGAACCCTCAAAATGACAACAACAACAAAAAACTCCACATCACATGCAAGATGACTGAAAGCAGAAATATCTAAAAATGGTTGCATACAAAAGGGGTTTAAAATGTCACAGGAAATTTCTTTGCTTCAGAATGGGTAACCTTATGAATACTTCATTCTTTCTCAAACAGATGGAACACTGTGCGCCTGGCATGAACCACATGTACAAGTGCAAAGGGGACTCTCTTCTCTCTTCTTTCTCCATTGGCTTGGTGCTAAGGATTTCATCACTGATGAAGCCAAGCCAAGCTGATAACTAAGACATGTGGATGATGTGGCCGTCATCTGACAACCATCTGGGAGCCTTCGAGGGATAGATTGCAGATTACTGGCAGAACACATGCTTTCCAGGGAGAAGCTTCCAGATTCAGTATTTGGCATTTCTATAGACTTGGAAAGGCAATAAATCAGTATGGACAGATCTAAGCCAGCAAAATTAATGGTATGACTTGTTACAAAGCAGTTTTCCATATTCAAATGACCAAGATATACAAGGCAGATCTCCCTTGTTTTAATGTACAGTACCTTGATTGTTCTTTTTTTCCTAGGTAGTTTGAAGGAGGGTATTACCAAATATCAGATGCAAAGGGTGATTCGGAGTAAGAAATTCTGGCCTCTGTGGGACCAATTTCTGAGCAGATATGCAGAGGTCGGTCAACACTGTTAATCTGATCAGAGTTGGAGACCAAAACCTGACAGCATGGTAGAAAGCACTATTTGGAGGAACTCTGTAACAGAGTGCCTTTTTTGAGATTCAAGAAACTGGCCTTTATGTAGATAAATTTAATATCCGGGTGAATACTAGTTAAAGTAATTCCCAATCCTACTTGGGGAACCTGTTTCTATCTTCACAAAAACTGTACTTCTGTGTTGGTATTTTCAGTTTAGTGCCTACACAAAGTTAAGCAAACTAGAGGCTGCAGTCTTTTATCTAAAATATTTGCTTCTGAGAAGATACACAAAAGATTGCACTGCAAGTCCCACTAATTTCCTCCAATAAACTCAGTCATAACCACTCTACCACTCTTTGAATGCAGATGTCTTGGATACATGATTTGGGGCATTACTTGAAGATATTCGTGATCCACATATAGTCCTCTACTGACCACTGAAAATTCTAGCTCAGTACCAATATGAGTGCTTTTGGTATGAATAAACCAAGTAGAGTCACATCCTCAGATGATTTTGAAACCATTCACGGTCTTAGGGCAGGTTTCATAAAACATAAAGGTAACCTCTGAAGGCTGAAAACCAGAAAGTCCCCTATTGCCAAGTTCTGATTTTTTAAAAATTTTCCTCAATTACATTCTATATGTGTTTTAAGGAGCGAAAATGAGTGACTTTGAAGCTGCCAATGAGGAGTTGCAGCACAGCTACTATTTAATGTGATTTTTAAAATAGTCTGTCCCACTGCCTCCCAAATGCTTTATAAAAAGCAATCCTCCTTCAAAATAAGCATTTTTTTCTGCTCAAATGAGGATTGTTCTTTGGGATGAGGCTCTGATATAGGTTTAATTGCAGAACATGCTACAAATAAATATCATATAGAAAAAAATATTGTCTTAGTCTCAACTGAAGGCTTGTATACCCACTCTAACAACAAAGGGAGCGGGGAGATGCAGTGTATGCTGTTACACTGGATCCACAATACTGTATGGACCAATTATTCTGTTTTCTTCCTTGCTCAGCTTTCTTTGAACAAGAAAAAGAAAAGGGAGGATGTTTCAGACAGAATGATGCAACAAGGCCTTCTTTTAGGGAACTCCTCCAAAAAGAACGGTTAGGTTTTCTTTTAGGCCTAGGGATCCTAGGAGCTTCATCAAATTGTTTTTGGTCATTAAAGTGATTGACACCTTAAATTTAAACCCATCCCTAAGGGCTGAGGGACTGGCCACTTGCTTGTACATTTGGCAGGTCTAGATTGGCCCTACCGCAAAATGGCATACTTCAAAGAGTGAAAAGATACTCATGTTCACGCAAGGGGAGAGTATGAAAGTACTGTAATGAGTTACATGGGAGTAATGAGTTACCTGGAATCAGAATTCTAGAACTGAAATGGACCTCAAGGGCTATCTACTCCAACTGCCTGCCGGCACAGGAGTCCATAGCTAAAGAATCTCCAATAAATGGCTTGTTACCTGTAAGTATTTTTGGATAAGAAAGATTTAACAAAGTCATACTTCAAATATACTTCAAATATAACACTCCAAGCAAGAACCATGTTAAATGTGTTCTTGAAGGCTTTTACGGCCAGGATCCAATGGTTGTTGTGGGTTTTCCAGGCTGTTTGGCTGTGTTCTGGAGTTTTTTCTTCCTAACGTTTCACCAGTGTCTGTGGCTGGCAACTTCAGAGGACAGAAGCTAGATTTCTGTAGATGTTCTGGTGCAGTGTGTGGGATTGTTGAATATTTGTAGCTGTGGGATCAGGGTTTTTGTTCTTTTCAGAATATTGGGTGTTTGCTGTGATCAGGGTGTTTTTTGTAATGTGTGTTTTGTTGTGATAAGACTTGTGTCTTGTAATCCTATTTCAAGACACAGAAGTACTGGACAACACCAGCAATCATTGTGTTAGACTACACAGTGAAACCACTGAAATCCACAAACGCCACCACAGCTTCAACAAAAAAGAAAATAGTCTAAAAATCAACAAAGCCTGATTCCCAGCACTGAAAAATACAGCCTGCAAAAATTTCAGTGAGGTCACAAGAACTGGTGATCACTGCACACAAAAGACTAGCAAAAAACACCCATCAAGCACAATGACAGATGAGCCCCCCTTATCAGAACAAAACACCCATAACAAAAAACACCCTGATCATAGGAAACACCCAATCTCCTGAAAAGAACAAAACTGCCAATCCTGTAATGTGTGGGATTGTTGAGTATTTGTAGCTGTGGAGCTACAAATAATCAACAATCCCACACATTACACCACAATACAGACAGAATTCTAGGTCCTGTCCTCTGAAGATGCCGGCCACAGAGACTGGCAAAATGTTAGGAAGAAAATGGCTTTTAACTGAAATAACATCAAATGTGGGTCTGATGGCAATTTTTAGAATATATATTTTAATTGCATTTTAATTATTTTGCCCTTTTATTTTGCCATTTTATTGTATTTTAAATGCTGTAAGCCACCCAGAGACCTTCGGGTAGTGTGGGCGGCATATAAGTTAAACAAACAAACAAACAAACAAACAAACAAACAAACAAACAAACAAACAAACAAACAAACAAATAAAAACCTCCCGATCATGGCCAAACAACCCAGAAAACCCACAACAACCATAAGGACCATGTTACTTCATTGGTATAATGAATAATATTTTCTAGTTACATCAACACTTAATAATTATGTGGCAGATTATCAGGAATTTTCCAAAGTTTATGCCATCCTTTTATCAATTTTAAATTTTCAAAAAGTAATGCAAAACAATGGAAAACTCAAGGATCATGGCAATTAAAAAAGTGAGTTATTTTTCCTACATCTCTGACAAGCAATGACAATAAATTACTTTCCAAATGTGTAATGGGTTATGGGGAAAAATCGGATAGTCATGTTCCAGACTTTGTATGTATAAGATGTTGTTGGCCAAAAGTTCTAGTTCTCTGCAACCTCTGCTCAGAAACATTTTACTCTGATGGTATTATTGACTCTCTGAGTACCTCTTCTGCCTAAGAAGGGGAGGTGCTTGCCCAACCTTAGCATATTATCTTTGGGTAGGATTCTCTCAGCAGGTACCCGAGGCAATGTTTTTCTCTTCTTCCACCTGATATGAGAGTTTTATGATTAGTGGGATGATAGATTCACCACCACCACCCCCATATTCAGTAGTTATTGTTCAATTATGGAGTTATACCTTTTACAACAGGTCCCACGGAATTTATGGACCAAGTGAAACACAAATTTCCTATTAATCTATCTTTGAAAACAGTGAAATGTTAAAGTATCCAGTATTTGTCCACACCATCTACTTTTCATTTGGATAAAGAATCATATATGCTCAGTGGTCTCAACTGTCTATATAGAACAAAATGTTATTCTGTTCTTTATCCAAGTGCCTGTATTAAATAGACCAATTCTGTAAATAGAGCCCAATGGAAAATCCATAACACACTCTTGGACTGAGTCATGCACATTCTTTTCAAGTGTGTGATAATGCTTATCCCAGGAGCTATGCTCTTCCTCTCTTCAGTAATGTCAAAACATTGTGGATGGAAAAAAAAATAACAATAGGAATATTGTGAAGTCTGTATTAGGGCATCTGATTGTGATCTTGAGTCACTGGATGCTGTAGGTCTAACTATGAATGATGTGATAATGAGAAGTAAGGCACAGGAGAGATGAATTCTGACTAAATCATATCTGCTGCCATGGGTAACTGTTACTGTAAGAGCAATCATTCTTAGATTATTATTACATTCAACAGAAGTAGGGGCTGGAAATTGTTCTCTGAAAAACCAACATTTTCCACCTTAACACTTATAGATAACAAGGACAGAAGCAGAGAGGTTTTGCAATTGGAAGTGAAAATGTGATCCCATCAAAGATTTTTTCCAAAGTTTCTGTGCCTGCATGAATCCCATAATTATTTTCCCCAGACTATTCAGTGAACAAAATTAAGAAAATTTAGAACTTATGCAGAACACATGTTTTTTACTTCTGAAGAAAGCTCTGTTTCTGAATGTGAAACTGGTGTTTTGTTTGATTCTGCCCAGTCAATTTGGTAGAATGTTTTTCAACATAAATTGCACAAGATCCTATAAATAAATGGAAGGGAAATCCCCTGAATTCTGCTATGATTTAGCAGAAATTCCCCCAACACAGACAAAATAAGCTTCTCTGAACTGATATGGGAGTTATTTTCAGAACTATCCATTTCCCTGGATTCTTAAAAACATGAAAGTAAAAATGCTGCTTTCTAATGACTCAGAGCTAGTTGTGTGTTTGTGTCTGCCTGAGCACAGTGATTGGCAACAGCTCTCAAGGGCTTCCACACTGGAGATGGGAAGGACTGGACTTGGGATATTTTGTACGAAAAGCATAGGCTCTAATGCGTGAATTTGTGGTCTACTACACTTCTTATCTTGTACTATCTATAAATAATAGGAAAAGCATCTGAAATTTCGAGGGGACAATTGATACTGTACAGAAGTGCTTCTTGAGCAATAAAGAAACTAAAAATGAAGCAGCTAGGAGAGTGGCTAAAATTTCCTACACACACTGGATTCTACAGGGATACAGACAGCTGAGGGCAGTTTTCTGACTGGTCCTTCAGACAAACCAAAGAAAATATTATTTTTCTATTTTTTTTTTTTTGCAGAGTCTCAACAATTAGTCTACCAGAATCTTAATTTTTTTTTCTGCCCCTCTTCTGAGAAGCAGAAGAAATGTTCAATTTGCCAATATCTTGAAGTGGCTTGCTTATTAACACCCTTTATGATATCGGAAATTCAAACAGGAAGGAGCCTTGACAGCTGGGAATTTTCACTTTTGGTTCATTCCCAGTACTTGTTGTTGTTTAGTTGTGTCCGACTCTTCATGACCCCATGGACCAGAGCATGCCAGGCCGTCCTGTCTTCCACTGCCTCCTGGAGCTGGGCCAAATTTATGTTGGTTGCTTCAATGACACTGTCCAACCATCTCATCCTCTGTCGTCCCCTTCTCCTCTTGCCCTCACACTTTCCTAACATCAGGGTCGTTTCCAGGGAGTCTTCTCTTCTCATGAGATGGCCAAAGTATTAGAGCCTCAGCTTTAGGATCTGTCCTTCCAGTGAGCACTCAGGCTTGATTTCCTATAGAATGGATAGGTTTGTTCTCCTTGCAGTCCAGGGGACTCTCAAGACTCTCCTCCAGCACCACAATTCAAAAGCATCAATTCTTCGGCGGTCAGCCTTCTTTATGGTCCAGCTCTCACTTCCGTACATTATTACAGGAAAAACCATAGCTTTGACTATTCGGACTTCTGTTGGCAAGGTGATCTCTCTGCTTTTTAAGATGCTGTCGAGGTTTGTCATCGCTTTCCTCCCAAGAAGAAGGCGTCTTTTAATTTCATGGCTGCTGTCTCCATCTGCAGTGATCATGGAGCCCAAGAAAGTGAAATCTGTCACTGCCTCCATATCTTCCCCTTCTATTTGCCAGGACAAGATGGGACCAGTGGCCATGATCTTAGTTTTTTTGATGTTGAGCTTCAGACCAATTTTTGAGCTCTCCTCTTTCACCCTCGTTACAAGGTTCCTTAATTCCTCCTCACTTTCTGCCATCAGAGTGGTATCATCTGCATATCGGAGGTTGTTGATATTTCTTCCGGCAATCTTAATTCCATCTTGGGATTCCTCCAGTCCGGCCTTTCGCATGATGTATTCTGCATATAAGTTAAATAAGCAGGGGGACAATATACAGCCTTGTTGTACTCCTTTCCCGATTTTGAACCAATCAGTTGTTCCATATACAGTTCTAACTGTTGCTTCCTGTCCCACATATAGGTTTCTCAGGAGATAGATAAAGGTGGTCAGGCACTCCCATTTCTTTAAGGACTTGCCATAGTTTGCTGTAGTTCACACAGTCAAAGGCTTTTGCATAGTCAACGAAGCAGAAGTAGATATTTTTCTGGAACTCTCTGGCTTTTTCCATAATCCAGCGCATATTAGCAATTTGGTCTCTAGTTCCTCTGCCCCTTTGAAATCCAGCTTGTACTTCTGGGAGTTCTTGGTCCACATACTGCTGTAGCCTACCTTTTAGGACTTTGAGCATACTGTAACCTTCTAGCGTGTGAAATTAGTGCAATTTTACTTTAGTTGCAGAATTCTTTTGCACTGCCCTTTTTTGGGATTGGGATGTAGACTAATCTTTTCCAGTCCTCTGGCCACTGTTGAGTTTTCCAAGTTTGCTGGCATATTGAATGTAGCACCTTAACAGCATCATCTTTCAAGATTTTAAATAGTTCCACTGGAATGCCATCACCTCCACTGGCCTTGTTGTTAGACAATCTTTCTAAGGCCCACTTGACTTCACTCTCCAGGATGTCTGGCTCAGGGTCAGCAACCACACTATCTGGGTTGTCCGGGATATCCAAATCTTTCTGGTATAGTGACTCTGTGTACTCTTGCCACCATTTCTTGATGCCTTCTGTTTCTGTGAGGTCTCTCCCATTTTTGTCCTTTATCATGTTCATCTTTGCACAAAATGTTCCTTTAATATCTCCAATTTTCCTGAACAGATCTCTGGGTTTTCCTTTTCTATTATTTCCCCCTATTTCTTTGCATTGTTCATTTAAGAAGGGCCTCTTGTCTCTCCTTGCTATTCTTTGGAAGTCTGCATTCAATTTTCTGTAACTTTCCCTATCTCCCTTGCATTTTGTTTTCCTTCTCTTCTCTGCTGTTTCTAAGGCCTCTTTGCACAGCCACTTTGCTTTCTAGTATTTCCTTTTCCTTGGGATGGTTTTTGTTGCTGTCTCCTGGACAATGTTACGAGCCTCTATCCAAAGTTCTTCAGGCACTCTGTCCACCAAATCAAGTTCCTTAAATCTGTTCTTCACTTCCACTGTGTATTCATAAGGGATTTGGTTTAGATTATACCTGAGTAGCCCAAGCTTAAATCTCTTCAATTTAAGCTTGAATTTTGCTATGAGAAGCTGATGATCAGAACCACAATCAGCTCCAGGTCTTGTTTTTGCTGACTGTATAGAGCTTCTCCATCTTTGGCTGCAGAGAATATAATAAATCTGATTTCGGTATTAACCATCTGGTGATTTTCATGTGTAGAGCCGCCTCTTGTGTTGTTGGAAAAGAGTGTTTGTGATGACCAGCGTGTTCTCTTGACAAAACTCTATGAGCCTTTGCCCTGCTTCGTTTTGAACTCCAAGGCCAAATTCCCTGTTGTTCCTTTTATCTCTTGACTCCCTACTTTAGCATTCCAATCCCCTAGAATGATGTCAGTTCTAGAAGGTGTTGTAAGTCTTCATAGAATTGGTCAACTTCAGTCTCCTCAGCATTGGTGGTTGCTGCATAAACTTGGATTATTGTGATGTTGAAAGGTCTGCCTTGGATTTGTATTGACATCATTCTATCATTTTTGAGATTATATTCCAGTACAGCTTTTCCCACTCTTTTGTTGACTATGAGGGCTACTCCATTCCTTCTACGGGATTCTTGCCCACATTAGTAGATATGATAATCATCTGAGCTGAATTCGCCCATTCCTGTCCGTTTTAGGTCAGTGACACCAAGGATGTCAATGTTTATTCTTGCCATCTCGTGTTTGACCACATCCATCTTACCAAGGTTCATAGATCTTACATTCCAGGTTCCTATGCAGTATTTTTCTTTGCAGCATTGGAATTTCCTTTCACTTCCAGGCACGTCCACAGCTGAGCATCCTTTCGGCTTTGGCCCAACCACTTCATTAGCTCTGGAGCTACTTGTACTTGTCCTCCGCTCTTCCTCAGTAGCATGTTGGACACCTTCCGACCTGAGGGTCCCATCTTCCAGCATTATATCTTTTAGCCTTTTGTTTCTGATCAGGGGGTTTTCTTGGCAAAGATACTGGAGTGGCTTGCCAGTTCCTGCTCCAGGTGGATTGCATTTAGTCGGAACTCTCCACTACGACCTGTCCGTCTTGGGTGTCCCTGCACAGCATAGTCCATAGTTTCTCTGAATTACTCAAGCCCCTTCGCCACGATAAGGCGGCAATCCATGAAGGAGTAATTAGACACTCTTAAAACAGACTAAAACATAGCAATCCTATCCACACCAGAAAAGGTGTGGATAGAAATAGACTCTAGAAATAGAGAAGCCCCTGACGGGGGCTGAAAAAGGTGCAGGTAGGATTGCTCTGGGGAAGGTTTGGTTTAATCACAACATGTGATCACTGGAAAAAAGAGCACACCAAACTGTCCCTGACCAAAATTGGACAAATACCTGTCTGATCGAGCCCTAGGAAACAGAAGGTAAATCAGAAGGTCTATCAGGACTTACGTAAATCGTCTGCCTCATCTCTTCCAGTCTTACTCCCATAACCTGCCAACTGGGGGTGATAATACTGACCTGTTATAATATACTATTTCAAATACTGAACACCCTACAGCTGAAACTCACATTCACTTCCCTGGTAGTCCGGGCTCAGTTGGATGGTCATTTGTCCTGTTATTTGATGTGCTGCAGGGATTGGTTGGTTTATTTTTTTTTTCTATTTGCTAGAGTGAATCAATCTATTTCCAGAGCTCCCCACCTGTAATTTTCTGAGCCCTGACCTTCTATTTTTTTTGTTGCAGGTAGATTCACTTTAGTTTGCTCCATTTACAGCACATATGATCACTGGGAATGGACTAAGAAGCAAGCCTTAAGCTGTTAAGACTCCTTTCACTATCAATTCCTGGTACTGTGAAGTAGCTTAATATGCAAACTACTACAGGATATCAACAAACTGAAAAGTTCCCCTGGTCCTCAGGGGATCTTGGATTTTGGCCATTGTCATGCATTTCTCAGAGAAGCAGACATGTTTGCTTGTTCAGCAACAGCAAAAACAGAAGTATTATAAGATGCCACAATACTTTGATTTTTTTTGTGCTGGTTCTGAACATATTTCTCCAAATACAGTATAGAGATTTTTGTAATTTGTTTATCTAATATATGCACTGTTCACAAACAGTATTTCTCAGAATATTGTGTATTTTAATGCTATTTTTCATTGATGTGCACATTATATTTGGAACCTTCCAAATATAAATATAAATATGTATATAAATACATTTTGAAAACAGTTTCCCCTTATACAGTGGGGTCTTGACTTGAGAACTTAATCCGTATTGGAAGGCGGTTCTCAAGTCAAAAAGTCTGTAAGTCAAGTCTCCATTGACCTACAGTGCATTGAAAACCGATTAATCCCGTAACAGGCTGTTTTTGTTCCATTTTGGTTTTTTTCTGGTCTGTAAGTCAAATCTCAGTCTGCAAGTCAAACCTAAATTTTGCGGCCAGAGAAGTCTGTAACTCAAAAAGTCTGTAAGTCAAGCCTTCTGTAAGTCAAGGGTCCACTGTACACTGTTTTTCATCTATGTTTTCCCACCACCACACACTTTTTTGCATGCTTTGCCCCAGTATAAATTTTTTGTGCATTTTTAAATTCAGAGAACTGCATCACACAGTTCTGATATGTGTGAATACTAAAAAAGTGTCCCAGTTTATATACTGATTGAAAAAGAATGAATGTAGGAAGTTCTTATCAGAAAGGAAACTGAGTGAAATTCTCCACATTCCTAGTTCATGGCAATTGATTATCTTCAATAACCGCTGGTAAAATGTTTGCCCATAATGAAAAGAGACCTTTGGGTAGAGTGGGCGGCATATAAATTAAACAAACAAACAAACAAACAAACAAACAAACAAACAAACAAACAAACAAATAAATAAATAAATAAATAAATAAATAAAAGATAAGCTTTCAAACTGAAAGAGATCCATGCTTTATTATTACATTTCTTTCTTCATATAATCTCTCAGCCTTGCTTACATTACTGTTAACTGATAAAGCAGCATTGTCTTTAATGTGAAGCCTAATAAATGAAAAAGAGGTCAATTTGTGTGACAAGATATCACTTCTAGGCAGAAGCATTGAAAACATTGGCTTTTTGGACTACAACTCCCAGTCAACATGTCTAGTAGCTGTGCTAGTTGAGGAATTATGGGAGTTGAAGGGCAAAAAAGTAAAATTCCCAAGCTCTTCTATTCTCTATCTATACCATGATTGAGAGAACAAGGATGGACCACAAGAATATCAGCATTGTCTGTCTCTGTTTTGTGGTGGATATCCCACAACTACAGCTTTTTCCAGGGAGGATATTTCCGTATCTACAGTGCTCTCAAGGAAGCATCATGGAATGGAAAACAAAGAACAAGATCATGGTTTGGTTACTAAAATTTATCCAGAAAAATTAAGAGCTGTTTTGCACTAACTGCATATATGACACATGTAGCAAAGCAGTGCATAAGCCTCCTCATCTTCCTCTTCCTCTCTCTCAGTGACAGTATTTTAGGGCATCACAAGATATATGGTCACCACAGAATCATTCCCAGGAGCCTTTATGTTGGCACTTTGTGCCAAGTCTTTAAAATGCAAACAAGAGGTGAATTTTCAAAAGAGTATGAAGGGATCTAATTATAATCATTTCACATAATAAGCAGAATTGTTCAACATTTGTGGAATTACTGTTTGCAATGTGTGAATTGGCCTATTCATTAATCAGCATCAAGACTGCAATACACACCTAAATGATACAGTCAGAGTCTATTTCTATGAAAGGCATCATAATTCTCTGACTCATCTAATATGAATTTTTCACAGTTACCTCCTTATTTACTTTTCAGAGAGCATGAGTAATCATTAATGAATTCATAAACAGATCTTCCCCCTATAGTCTGAGTACATAATCCAGATCACGGATATTACACTGAGGTATACACACTACATCAACATAAAAAAAAGAATAATGGCTGAAATCACAACTGCAGAAATCACAGTAAGTCACAACTAGACTGGGCCCATTGAATCAGTGGAACTTATAGAGGAGTAGATTCATCAAGTCCCCACCAATTCAACGGGCGTACTCCATTTGCAACTTACTACTCAACTTCAGCCAATGATACAACATGGAAGAATGGGAGAGCAGTAATTAATTGAAGAAAGAAAATATGAAAAAATAATGATTACATGCAATATTAGACTGATTAATTTTTACTGCCCATGCTAGAAAGAGATAGGGATGGGTCCTAGTCATATTTAGTGGCAGCTAGACACAGCAAATCAGAACTGTGAACCTCAATTTCACAGCACCAAACTTAACCATCTGAATTGGGCCCTACAGGCAAATGGCTATTCCAAAAATGAAATCACAAGAGCCATTAAACCGAGAAAACAATACCAAACTGAAGAAGAAAAACAGCCACCCACAAATAAAGCATTTCTGCTATACATCAAAGGGGTCACGGACCACATGGTGAAACTTTTGAAAAAACACAACCTACAAACAGTATTCAGGCCCACCAGAAAAATACAACAAATGTTACGGTCAGCAAAGGACAAAAGGGATCCCCTCACCACTGCAGGAGTATATCGGATACCATGCAATTGTGGCCAGGTATATATTGGGACCACAAAACACAGCATCCAGACCAGAATCAAAGAACATGAAAGACATTGCAGACTAAAACAACTGGAAAAATCGGCAGTAGTTGAACATGGACTGAAGCAAGCTGGACATGAAATCCTATTTCAAAGCACAGACGTACTGGACAACACCAGCAATCATTATGTGAGACTACACAGGGAAGCCTTTGAAATCCACAAACACTATCACAGCGTCAACAAAAAAGAAGAAAGTCTAAAAATCAACAAAGCCTGGCTCCCAGCACTAAAAAATACAACTTGTAAGAAGGTCAATAAACTCTATCCAGCCAGAAGGACCAGTGATCACTGCACAGAAAAGACTAACTGATCCCACAGCTACAAATACTCAACATTCCCACACACTACACCAGAACACAGACAGAGTTCTAGCTACTGTCCTCTGAAGATGCTGGCCATAGAGACTGGATAAATGATAGGAAGAAAAACCTCCAGAACATGGCCAAACAGCCCCCAAAAACTAGAACAACCACAGTGAATGAAACTTTGTCACAGCATGTAACTTTAAAGTTCAGAGGCTTTACTCTATAAATTAAGTCTGAATCTTTCTTGTTAAAAAAAAAACCAAGCTATTTATAATGCTGAAAGTATAATCTTAGAATTTAGCCTTAGATTTTATTTCAGTTCCTCTGTTGTTCAATGCTAAAAATTTCATTTTTTAAAAAATTAAATGTTTGTGTTGACAAATATAGTAGCATTCATCCTTCAGTCTCGAGAGACTATGGTAACGTGCTCTGAATGGATGTCTTGGAACAAGGTCTAGTGTGGCTGAGAAGGCCAATTCAAGAGTGACAATCCCTCCCATACTGAAGACAAATACAATCTGTCCCCTGTCCTGCTCCCTGGTTTTGCTGGTTTTGGGACTGCCTCTTTGCCTCAGCCTGCTGAACAAGTGTCTCTTCAAACTGGGAAAGGCCATACTGCACTGCCTGCCTCCAGGCTGGACGTTCAGATGTCAACATTTCCCATCCTTTGAAGTCCATTCCTAAGGCCTTCAGCTCCTGCTTGCAGATATCCTTGTATCACAGCTGTGGTCTCCTTGTGGGGCACTTTCCCTGCACTAATTTTCCATACAGGAGATCTTTTGGAATCCGACCATCAGCCATTTTCACGACATGCCCGAGACAACACAGACAAATATAAATACAGTACCTTGAAATTTGGCTAAATCAACAGTGGATTGTAGTCATGGAATAAAGTCAAGATAGAAATGGCCTGGAACAGTTTCTTTAAGATCAAGAATGAAATGAACAAGAAAAACATAAAATTGGACTTGTCACAAGATGAGAAGAATTGTTTAGACTGAGAAGGTGATCAATAAATAAATGTTAAGGAAAATGAACAAAGACTGAGTAATTATGAAGCATTTAGCATGCAGAAAACTAGAATTCTTTAGTTACATAATAAGAAATAAGAAGTACATTTTTGTATCTGATCATACAAAGCAAAATGTGCTGCTTATATACTGCCCCATAGTGCTTAAAGCTTTCTCTGGGTAGTTTACAACTTAATTATGCAGGCTACACATTGTTCCCCTGCTCCAGCCATGTGGGTACTCAGTTTATCAACTTTGGAAGGATGGAAAGTTGAGTCAACCCGGAGCCAACTATCAGAGCCCAGGATCAAACTCAGATCATGAGTAGAGTCTTCACTGCAGTACTGCAGTTTAACCACTGCTCCATGAGAATCTTAGCCCTAAGCCCCATAGATTGCTATAATTATACAAGGTAAAATAAATAGAAAAAAGTGCAGGAAGGATAAGAACGTATTCATTGAAGAGACTGGGAGACTGGTTTGGATGCTGTGTGACATCATTGCTTAGTGCTGTTACATCCAAAGACAGAACAGACATTCATAATGAAAAAATGAAATACATAAAGAAAAGTGTATGTAACTGCATGCCAAGCTGAACTATGAAGGGTTCACATCTCAAAATTAGTTCACAAGGCACAGAGGTTTTGTCAAAATAGCCTTTACCACACTACCAGATCTGATCACAAGCAATACTAACTCATGGTGAGAAGGAGTTACTTTGACTTTGGAAGGGGCCCAGGAAAATTCTGACTGGATTGGGTTGGATCTATTGGATGGTTCTGATTCTGGCAATTACATTCTCTCAACTCTCCAGTTGCTGTTGAATCCCCTGAAGGCTTGAGGGGCAAGGAATTATTCAAAAGAACATGATATTTTTTATAAGAAGGCAGGACTTGGAAAAGTTAATTTGTTTGAACTACAGTTCCCAGAATGCCCAGCTGCATAGGCACTGGCCATCCTAGCTAGAGAATTCTGGGAACTGGACTTCAAACAAAATAACTTTTCCAAGCTCAACAAGGAGAGATACTTTTTCACACATTAGGCCACTAATGGGAAAATACTTCTTGGTGGTCAGGAGCAGATACCATATTTAAAAGTCTGTATGACAAAACATGTTATCTGTCTATATTCTATTTCTTTACCTTCAGACTAGGACAGAGGAAGTTTTCTTCCTCATTTAAATGCCAGGTTCTGCTGACTTTGTGATTGCAGATCCCCAAAAGTTATAAAAATAAATGCCACAGATAATTATCTTGAGTTGCTTCTTAAACCTCTAACTGCCACACCCTAACGAAGAGTGGAACTATTTCATACTGATATAAACATAGCAGCCTCTGTGGTTTAGGTCAGATTAAGAAATTAAGAAATCAGCCCCTCACACTCAGAGGTGAAGTTTAAAAAGATTGGCTAAAGTTTGGCTGGGGAAGGACTATCTCCCCGCCCCAAAAACATTTGTTTTCATGGGGTACCTTTCATGAAAATAATGAAAGCAAACTACAGGGTTATATAGCTCAGTACCTTCTTTTACTCTTACCACCAAAGCAGAACAGCCAAGCACCTGTCTTTCTTTTAAAGTGGATATATTAGGAAAGTCTTGAAAAGCTGTTGACATAACTTGGATAGGTTTCGTGCTGCAAAATATGAAAACCCTTAAACTTAAAAAAAAGGCTTAGTGTTTTGCTGAATTAAAGCCACAGCAAATATTTTCTGCTTTCCTTTTGAAATCAAAGACTGCACAGCAAAATATTTATTTTTCATAGTATGCTGTGGTATGGCAAGTTTTTAAAGCACCATTGGAAAAAGTCAGTTTTAATACCATTGGCCTGTGACTCTGTAACTCTCAAATGAGATTTCCAGATTGTCTTTCCCCTTCTCTGACAAAATTATATGTAAGATACAAAATGGAGTTGTTGCCTGTGATTTTCAGCAGTCAATATCAGTACTATTTTGATCATGAAATGTAGAGGATTTGTAATAGAGGGTAGACTATGGAATGATGTGTAAAATTTGGCTGAAACTAAACTATCACTAAATCCAACTGTTAATCCAAAATAGAGTGGCCACACTGAATCAGTTGCTCAACATTGCATCAACATTTAGGCTAGTCCTGTTGCTCAATGGGTCTATTCCAATTGAGACTAGTAATCAGATTATGGCCACTATGTTTTTTAGTTTTTATCTGATTTTAAAATGATGTCCTATTTTTACTCCAAATGGCATTCGGTTGTGAAAAATCATATAAAATATTTAAACTAATTAAATAATGGAAAGGAACTATGTAATGGCTCATCAAAGATAGTGTAAATGAAATATCAGCTGCATACAGGCCTTGTATTGACAATGTGGTTGAAATTCAACCTTAGCTAACGCTCCAAATTGCTGACATTGGCTTGGATCCTTTCCAACTGAAGTTAACTTGAGGAAGGTCATGGAAGGAAAACTGCCTCAATTTTCCAATCACCTGCACTCCGGGCCCCCTCTCTCCTAGAGGTCAGGGAAGGAATTCTGTACAATACAAGATGGGTGCTGAAAAGGAAAACAACTAGCCATTTAAGGTAAGAAAGGAAATTTCCAATTCCCTCCCCCACCAGCAGCAGCCCTACCTAGGAGTGGCATCACCACTGAAAAGCAATCAATGCAAAACATCAGCCAGCCCCTTTCTCCTACACTGGCCATTGCTTTGCATGTGTCAATTACAATACACTGAATTGTATTTCTTCCTATATCCAGCAAGCACCTTAATTAGAACACCCTAACTTTGTTGCTCCCTTTTCTTCTGCTGAGCCCTTTTCTGGTGAGTGAACAGTGATATGAGTGAGAAAAAGGAGATTCCAGTCACCATCCCCCTCTCTATTTAGGCAGATGTTTTCTAAGGAATCCTGCCTAGGGCCACAAAAACCTGACACCATCAATAATTTAGGATGGCACAGGATGTAAAAGTAAAACATCGCAAAGAACAATGTAACTTGTAACAAATAAAATTTTGGCCAGGAAGAGGTAATCAGTGTAAAACTGGCTAGTTAGCTCAGTGAGTTGGACTACTGGTTGCAGAGACAGAGGTAGGGGTCTGATTCCCTACTGTGCTCCTGGGAAAACACCCTTTCTGAGTGGCCTTGGGTAAGCTGCACAGTCCCAGAGCAGGCCCAGAAGCAGGGCTTTGTACACCATCCCTCAGTACTTTTTATCTAGAAAACCCAGAGAAAGGTCAGCATACGTCGAAATCGACTTGATGGCACACAATTAAAATTAAAATAAGATTATTAAAAATATTTTTCACAATATTATAACAACTGACAAACTTTTAAAAAGTAATATTTGTTTGTTACTTTGAAAACATTGTTTTGGAGGTCAACTGGGGAAATATTTTAAAGTGAATTTCCCCTTTTAAAAACTGTTTCTAAAGTAACACAAAGTAAGACATCAGTAATATGCCAATATGTTACTAAAATATTGAGCAATGAATAACTTTGTAAAAAAAAAGTCTTTACACTTTTAAAACAATTACTTCAAGCTCTGGAAGGTACTGGAATGAAAAAGAGACTTGAAGAAAAATTGTTTCATAATTGGTGTTTGAAGATGTCTTTACTTTCAATCTTTCTGTACTTATTGTGGATCTTTACAACTCACAACATGGCCTCCAAAGCTTATAGTTAGCTTGGCATGAGAAAAACATGAGGCAGATCGGAACCGCCTATCTCTTGTAATATAGGGAAAGGCAATACTAACCTCGTATTTCACTGACAAAACATACAGACTGGCACAACAGCACAAGTTATTTTAGCTCTTTTTACTTTGAATAAACGGTATTCTGCTGCTTTTCAAACCAACATCACACTTTATCTTCTTTACAGCAGAATACTATTTTACAATCTCAAACATAGTTCTGATAATTGAAAGCTGGCATACAACTGCCACATGGAAACATTTCAGCTCTTTCCTCTTGAGTTGACAGCTGTCTACACACAGTAAGTAATCTGTGCACAGCAGCTCACTCTGCAGATCAAACCATAATATGATCCCTTCTTCACAATCACCAACTTTCTAGTGCCATAAAAATCACTGCCTAATCACTTGCAATGTCTGAGGCAGGTGGCACAGAGCAGCAAATTTTATATAAACAACACATTTAAAAACTTGTATCTATTATATAATACCAGTCAATGTTTTTGTAATTTTGATTGAACGTGCTTGGCATTTTGGAATACTAGTAATAGTGTCCTGTCAAGTCAATTCTGATTTACGGCAACCCTTTCCAAGGTTTTCTAGGTAGAGAATACACAGAAGTGGTTTACCATTCCCTTCTTCTTTACAACAACAATATAAATGTATAAATATGTAAGTATGTATTTAGTGATCATTCAGTTTCAGATAGATGTCTACAAAAGACATAAATCCAAATTGAAAGTATTAAAGTCATAATAAGGTTTTCTAGACTGACCAATGTTATGCAAAAAGGTAACATGCAGAGAAAGAATCATACAACAGCAAGCTAAAATCCAAAAGTAACAAAGTTCCTAACAGTAGCACAGGATAGTGATATACATTGAGTATGATAAATATAATGATATCAGCTAATGGTTCCAGTTAAAATGGCAGCCACAATAGAACTGGGCTCAACGTTAGAGCCTATTGATTAGTGGACAGAGTAGTGGTTGGATGGAGCCTCCTTTAGATTGTTATTCCTTTGCGTGCCACACCTAGAAAATCCCAATCTCCTGTTTTGCGGGAGTTGTAGTCCAAAACAACCGGACTGCCAAATTTTTGCCACCTCTGCTATAATATATGTGATAGCTGAACTGTTTGAATAAGCAATGGATTTTGCAAAGACAGTAATTAACCTCTGCTGTTTCAGCATTTGAACTTGAAAGGCTGAAAAACACACAGCTCCCGAAATAATTATAGACAGACACTTAGAAGAAATTCTAAGGCCTCGTTATATAACTGGATAATGATATTACTTTATCGTGCAGGCCCCAGGCGTATCCTTGAAGTTATTTTTCCTGTAATAGTAATCAGCAGGAAATTTCTAATTAAATTAAGTTGCATTGAATACTGTGTATATTTTGTTTTCAATAAAGTCAAAGGGAAAAATTTGCCCTTTTTCTTTCAGTCCAGATTGCACACAAGGTATATGGCATGACATAATATCCTTCCTGAAATCAGAGCAACAGCTAAGACCAGCATCCTCCAAACATCACCGGTTCCTGCAACCATGCTGCAAAGAACCGGGTTTGTCTTGTTGCCAAGGAAATAACCTCATTAATCAGATGGTTGTTGTTGAAAAATATATTGTTCTGCAACAAATGTGATAGAATTTCCATCATCAAAATCTTTATGCAAGTTCAGCCAAGTAGAGATCACCATTTAGACCCGCAATCTTATGTTCAGGTAATGGGGCCTAAATCCCCAGGAAATCAGTGGAATCTTTTATATATACAACATGGGCAACAAATACAAGCAGTGACAGTGCTCATCTAGGAAAGCTTAACACTGACAGATCAAGGCATTTTGCTACCTGAGGTGGAGCAAGAAATGGAGCATCCCAGGAGACGCTAGGTAGGATACACTAAAGTTAGGCAAGGAATTTTGGCATATTAGGCAGAAAAAAACCCTCTTCCCCTTCTGTGGCATAAAGCACCCAATCAAGAAATGAAATAGCTTTTCTTTCATTATACCCCAAATTGGGGTATAATGAATTATCTGGGTAAACCACCTCATTTTGTCTAACGGTAGGGCTGGCCCTGATATACCCTCATAAGTGGAAGTATGACATTAATCTTCAGTTGGTCCACTCTGTCCAAAGTAGGTGCTATGACTGGACTGGAGCAAACACCAGTTCTGTTAAGAATAAGGTTTCCAAGACACAAGAGTGTTTTTTGGGTCTCAGTGCACCAGTAGGAAACACATGGTACTTGTTATGCTCTCTTTTGCTCATTCATATAATTGCTGACAGATTTATAATGCTAGTTGCTCTTTTATGTGTATCATCCTTCCATTTAGAGGATCAGGTTTTTTAAAAAATGTATACACACAAACAACAAACTGTATGTTTTGGAGAGTTATCCTTTAGCCGTCATACATCATTGAAGGAAGAAGAAAAAGCTGCTGGGTCTATACAGATTGCTTCTGTTGGCCTATCAGTTTTTGCAAAGTAACAAATATTATGCAGTCTACTTTATGAGTCCCTTAGGGAAAATAGCCCATCTGCATTTGTTACCAACTTTAAATTAATGGAAGATTAAAAAAAATCAATGAATGGAAATAAACTAAAAATAAATCAGCAGTTAGACAATATTCATATGGAACATAATCTATAATACATAAATTTCCACCTACACTAAGTTCAAAAGCTCCTAATTTGTTTTTAAAGACACGTAAGAGATTTGGCATATGTAATACAGTCTACTGCAGAAAGGTACACAGAGCAATGCAGTCCACACAACAGCGGATGAGGAACAGAACCTGTATGGAATATTAAGGTATATGACCAAGCAGCAAAGTACACAAAGTACACACTGTCTGTTGTGTCTTTGTACTGGGATAACTGAATTGGAGATGAATGCTGTCAATCAGGTTATTTCAAAGTATCAATATTGGGTAAATAGTACAATCTGAAATAGTGACAAAATTATTTTAAGACAAAGAAAGCAGAGCTGAAGGCATTATTTCAAGCAAGGAGTTAGTTAAGAGCCTAAGGAAGACTACGACTCACCTTGTTGAATTTTAGTCAGAAGCTGGTGGCGTGCTAGGATCCTACTTATTCTGTATGGAGAACGTCTTGCCGTTTGATCAAATCGCAAGTACATCTCTTGGCCTTCTGTTGACATGGTATTATTCACACAGTAGCAGCCTGAGCTTGAAGTGCTGGACACCTGCCTAAACATCTCCTCCCCCCTTAACAAAAATTTACCACCGCTGCCTCCTGGGTGACAATTCCTGAATTTAATCAGAGGACTGAGAGTTTAAAAAGGCAAGAAGTTCAAAGGAGCTGAAAAGAGCAAGTGTTTTTTTTTTTTAAAGACAGAGAAAGAGGAGTGCCAAAAGCCACAATTCTAGATTCCAACTTCCCTCACATGATCGGAAAGGACCAATCAGTCAAAATAAAGAATGTGAAAGTACACAGCGTGCCTCACAGAGGAAAGTGAAGGCTGTTCAAGCATTAGCAGGCGGTAACTCCACATCACACTGAAAGCAAATACGAACGGCATGCCTCAGAGCTGACTAAGCAGTGGTGAGAAGGGACAGGGGAGTCAGAAGGAAGAAAGACAGAAATGTATTTCATGCCACCGCAATAAGCAAGCCGAAGCTTGTAAGCTCACATGACCTCATAGGTTCAGGTACAGGATGCCTGCTTAAGTGTTCAGAAAGACAGAAGCATTTCTTTCATACTACGCTATAGCTTGTTTTAAATGTCTGAATACAAAGATTCGAAATGCCGTATGTTTTCTTAAAATACTGTCCAGAGGAAATACACTTTTCAGCAGTACTAATCATATGCCCTCAAGTCAATTCTGACTTATGATGGCCTTTTTCAGGGTTTCTGAGATATCGAAGACCCAGAAGTGGTTTACCCTTCCCTTTTTCTGGGGGTGTCTTGAGGCTGAGCAGCTTGCCCAAGCCCACAGAAGCTGGCTGTATTCACAGGAAGGACAGTGGGGAATCAAACTCCCAACTCTGGCTCCACAGCCTGATACCTAAACCACTGAGCTCTCCAGCCAGAACTAATAGTAGTGGAAATAAACCTTAAATGGAATGATGTCTCTAAATATATGAGTGCCGCCCAGAGTAGCAGGAAAAAAATGTACGTATAAATAAGATAAATAAAATTAATAAAATGATCAAAACTAAGGTTTACAGCAGTATAACAAGGGGTGGATTAATAGGATTGCTCTCTTCTGGTGAAGGGTTATTTATAAGCTACTCTCCTTTGTATGATAAGGGTGAATATTTTGCAAAAGCATTTGTACTTTGTAATATCTGAAAATTCTGAAAGCGGTAAAAACAATATCTGGAGCTACACCTTCACTTTCACTAAGAAAACTAGGAGAAAAGCAAACAAAACCCAAAGTGAATTTATTGGACACAACGTCAGTTAAATACGGTAGATTGTATAACACTTATTAATACGATACTACAAACCATACCATTATTGACCCAAGAGAAGACACTTTCTGTAATGATGGCCAACATTTAGAAGTTTTTTTTATAGCAATATTTGTCAGGAACTATTCTTGTTTCTAGACAGCAGTCGAAGTCTGTCTTGGTCTCTAATGTCTTTAATTATATTTTCTGTACTTTGAATAGTGTTAGATGATTCTGTTTGCTCACCCTCTGTTTTTTTCCCTATACTTTCATGATTGTCTTCATACCTTATTTTGAAAGATTTATTGTTTTGTCTTATCAAATCTGTAATCTGTCTTGAGCCTCTTGGTTGTGAAATCACAATCACTGCGTTGAAGGGCTAACAGGCACTAGTTTTAAAAAAATCCCCTTTACTTTCCAAAGGAAGAGTAAATAGGGGCCTTTCATGTGGAATTGGGTGGAAAGCCAAAACAATGGAAGGCTTTGTTCCTTGGGTTAAGGCTAATTTTCTGAGGTTTGCCTTTATGTTTTAGCTCTCTGTTTACAGTCATGTGCTCTGTTTAGAGCAATGATGTGGAGGGAGGAGCTACTGCTGAAAGGAAGTCTGCTGCTGGTTAGATCAGAGGTAAGGCTACGACGCACTAGCTTTAATGTTGCTCTTACTCCTTGCAAGCTTGTGATCAGGAGCAAATTAATAGGGAGCTAAACAGAGGAGTGTTTGAAATGGGATGCCTGGTGCTATTCACCCCTACTTACAAAAAAAGGACACAGGAAGCTGCACTGAAAGAAAGTGTATAATGATTGCCCTGATGGAAAAAAGTACAACAGTTTGAGGCCTACTGTAACGGGCAGACATAACATCACATGTCCGTCACAGCTGGGCAGTGAGTCATCAGCCTATGGTGTGACAGAGGGTGGAACTTAAGGGGAGGAGCTAGTATAAAAAGGGGGTGAAGAGTGTGTGAGGGGAGATTGGAGATGAGAGTCTGAGCTGAGAGTTTCAAGTGATTAGTAGTTAGAGTGAGTGAGTGAGCCTGTCAGTGGAGAAATAGTCTGTGTGAGCCAGTGTTTTTATTAACAGTGATTGACTAATTGATTTTTACCTGTGATTTACCATTCTTCTTTTTGTAATCAACAAACCAGTTTTCGTTTTTCAAAGTTACACTTGTCCTTCGCTTGATTTTTAAGGATAAGTTGGTGTCAGCAGAGGTTTTTAAAGTGAAGTAGCAACCACTCTGTGATGTTTGAGGGTGGCGGTTACACCTACCTATCCATGCTTCATGTCCTTGGATAGAGCACAGCGAACTCTTTTGAAAGAGAAGTGAAATGACTCTTGGGAGGAGGAAGGATGCAAGAGGCAAGCACTTGGAGGAATATGGCATAGAGAAACAAGTCTGTCACTACCCATAGTATGTCTTTGAAGCAATGCAATAGATAAATCGTTTCCATAGACAGTGATTCTGAGCTGCTGGAACAGGGACAGTGGAGAGCACAGAGGTGGCTGTGGAGGTCTGTGTATAGAAGGAATCCTGTCATTCTCCAGAGGAGAAGAGGAAGACGAGATTATGTTTGGTGCTGGAAGAGATGGAGTATGAATCAAGATAAACTTGAAACTATCAAATAAGAAATGTTATGTCTAAACAGTGTATTGTTTGAACGAACATGGTAGAAAATTTCATTTAGATAATTATGCATCATTTTACTCTGAAGGTGATCAACTCAGAAGAAATGGGGTGGCTATAATAGTGAGGCATGATGCAGCACAACCCCTTGGGCACTACAATGCAAAAATCTGGTGAGTTAACACCAGTCATGGCTCCAGCGGATGAAGAAGAAATAAAAAGTTTTTATGGAGGTGTCTGGGAGGAAATGGAACACACACCAAAATGGGATGCGCTGATAATGTAAATGCAAAAGTAGAATCAAAGCGGATTTAATTTTTATTAGATGATTTCATATTGGAGTTAGAAATCGAGCAGTAGAGTGGTGCACAGAATTCTGTGAAGTCAACCATCCATTTATTGCAAGTTCCACTAAAGCCTCCTAGTGCTAGCTGGGAGTTGTTTGAGAAGATAACTTGGGCATGGTTTGGCTTAGCTAAGCTGCAAAGCCTTCTAATAGAAACTTATCTTCTACTTGCATCATATTCAGGTGTCTGTAAGGTGCCTGCAATATACGTAAAACTCCCAGAATGGAAGATTATGGCATCTGTAGTCCAGAAAATTCAAAAATCCCATCCCTAGTACAAACCATGAAGTGTTAATATAAAACATTAAAGTAAAGCTAAAGAATAGTAAAACAGTCATTTAACTTGGAATCCAATTTGGAAACTATCCTGTGCAGCTTCTGATCAGGGTCTGAACACATAATGAAACAGAGATATAAAGAAGAGCAAACTTCTATGGATGCTATCCAATATGCCCAAAACAACATCTAGTACTATTGGATTTCCCACACTGGAACCAAGGCCAGCTCAGAAGTCCCAAGAAACTGATCTCTCCAAGTGATGGGGGGAATGAGATGTGTCCCATAGCTTTCCTCTTCATTAGGTCCTAACTCAATGCTTCATGCAGAACACTGTATGTGGAAAAACCTCATACACAAAATCTTTCACCACTATTATAATGTTCAGAGGCAAAAAAAATATAAAAGTAATGGGGACCTATGCATGGTATTTTCACGGGAGCTTGATGTTATACACATGGTAGAGACAGAGCTGAGCAAAATTACTTATTTAGATTATAACTCTCCTCCTCCATTCCAGCTGATTGGGGAACTATTAACTTGCACAAACTTTAGGTGGAAGGGGTGAGACATTCAAGTGTTTCTCCAACATGCAAATTTGTCTTGGCACATATAAGTAACAATTCATGCTAACTTAGACCCAGAAGTAAGGCCTACCGAAGGTTACAGATAAATTGATGTCGGATTCGTGTATAGGATCCCCCACATTCATTGTCACATGAAAGTGTAAGTGGCTAGGACTACCCTTCTTCAAATGTTCCAACTACTATATCAACATAGTCTGCACACTCTAATGCTGTTGAATTTATTCTCTTCTAGAAATAGCCAGTGTGGGTAAGTGGCCATGCAGGTTATTGGGGAACCTTTTACCAGTATCTTTCTTTCCATGTACAAAATTCTTTAGACAATGACGTGAGAAAGAAAGAAACTGTATTTATTATCCTCAGTTCACTGGAAGACAGGCAGGATATAAATGTAACTAATAAGTAATAAATGCTACTAATTTGAACGCATTAACACATACCTCTATGAAGTCAGAGAAAAAGCAGTAACTATTTGATACCTATCCTTTCTTGTGTCTGCTACTTTATTACAGTTTTTCTTTTAAGTTACTGGCATCAAACTATTGCTGCAAATCACCCTTAGGTCACAGATGCATGAAAGATGTTATATTACTTTAACTTGTCATGATTATATTACAAAGTTAATTAATGCCTCAGAGCACATTCAGTGGACTCCTTCATAGCTTTATGTGGTTGGACTTCTGCTTTTGCTTAACTGTACTAAAAACACACATAGGATCAAAGACTATATCAAACTTTTAAAATTATTTCCCATCAATTTACTGTGTTCAGTTTGGAAGGCTCTTGAATCCAGTGAGAGCTGATAAACCTCTGCTCAGTTCCTGACTTTGCTGATGAACTATAGTTTGAAAAATGTCAGACTTTCTTTACATCAAATTTTCTCCTTATGATGTTCATCGATAGGGTGTAAAATGTCACAGCTCTTGTAAAGAAACCACAACAAACCCCTCTGACAAAAAGTGGCAACTCAGAAGGCTTGATCTCATCTCCCCATGCAGTCAATTATAAACAGCTCTGCTAAAGCATATTGTTATAATAAACTTCTAAAGGAATTCCTACTCTACGTCTAGGTTGGAGCAGAAAATCTGATGTATAAAGCAAGACCACAGATGATCTTGATACTGGGTTTTACATGGCAGCTATTTCTAAAAATAGTTTATGGAACTTATACAACGTCTCAGCACTTGGAATTTTTCCTTTTTTGGAGTACAACTCCTGGTTTTTGAGGGATTATGGAAATTATAGCCCCAAAGTTACTTTTCCAAATTCTGCACACTGTCTGCCTTGTTCCAGACACCACATGTAAGGAAATAATGATTCAGGCGCTGCTTGCCATTCCACTCTGTGTTCTTTTCCTTTTTCCTGCTTTGTTCATAGGTGTTTGTTTGCTTCCTTGTGGTCAGATTGCATCCCCAGATGTTGCATTTGGTTTGACTTCATACTGAGCCTGCTTAGACTAACTCCCCTGTCTGTTCTCCCATATTAGGATTCTCTGGCAATTATGTTGTCTCATCTTGGGACTCTCATTTTGCAAGGGATCATCAGACCTAATAGGGTTTTTAACACATGGTGTACAGACCATAAGAACATAAGAACCTAACAAGAGCCCTGCTGGATCAGGCCAAGGGCTCATCTAGTCCAGCTTCCTGTATCTCACAGTGGCCCCACCACATGCCTCTGGGAGCACACAAGACAACTAGATACCTGTCTCCTGATACCACTCCCCTGCATCTGGTATTTTGAGGCACATTCCCTTTAAGACTGATTATACATCCCCATCATGGCTTGTAACCTGTGATGGATTTTTCCTCCACGAATCTGTCCAATGCCCTTTTAAAGGCATCTAGGCCAGATGCCATCAGCACTTTCTGTGGCAAGGAATTCCACAGACTAATAATAAAGGAGATATGCTCCCTGAATAATGTTTCTATGTGAATCACATTATCTTGTGAGCATCTTCAAAGTCTCCAGTTTTCAGCTCTTCAGACACACAAAGGAAAAATGTTATGCTTTTAAATCTCATTATAGCAAAAATCCTGCAAGACCATGGAACTGGAAAACATTGTCTTCCCACCCTGAGTTCTGAGGCACATGAGATTCTAGAAGCTGTAGTCCAAAAAGTAATCTTGAACAACAAAGTTCAACTGTCATCATGGTCCCTTCCGCACAGGTACTATCATTGTTATTATCATTTCCATTATTAATTAGATTTCTACCCTGCCTTTCCACTACAAAGCAGAGCTCAACTGAGCTTACAAAGCTCATTAAAACAATAAAAAATGAGTAAAACAAATTTATACCAGAGAAGGGCTGGCGGAAGGTTATACAACAATCAGTTCCTGCCACAATCCTGAAAGACTGTGGCTCCAAATGACAGCAATACTTTTACAAACTAGAAGGGAAAATCAGTACTGTTCAATACTCAGATAAGTGCTACATTTTCAAACATAAAGACTTAATGTGGATTTCACAAGGAGTTTTATTTAGGCCATTATCCAGCTGTTGCTAAGATTTCAATACAAATCATAGCTTTGTGACTCAGAGCAGACTTCTCCAACCTAGTATCACCTCATACAACAGGAAAGACTGCTCTGATTTCATAACCTTAATGAAGAAACCTTCACAAAATGGCTGCTGAATGGAGGAAACCAGCCCCACCATAACTGGAATGAAACAAGACAACCACAGAGGGAATGGCTCATGTTAAAGTTGTTTTTCGGTATCATGACTATAAAGCCAAGAGGTTCCAGAGATTTAAAAAAAAGATTTTTTCTTTTTTTAACTTGTTTGCTTTCCTCTTTTGTTAGCCACTCTGAGAAAAAAAGATAGGGCATAAATATTTTACATAAATAAATACTGCAATTCTGTACTCACTCATTGCACTTACTGGAAGTTCCAGTGGGTGTAAGGAATCATAACAAGGAATAGATAATATATAGAATGCCTCTCTGACCACTGAGCTAGGTTTGATAGAACTTGTACATCAAAACATCTGGAGGACATCAGATTGAGGACAGTTATGCCCCAGTAGACAACCATAGTGAGGATTTTCGAAACGAACCCAAGAAAGAATATGTGGATTTGTTATAGAAGGAAGACCATATGGAGCTACTTGTCTTGTATCTGAGAGCAAGCTAGGTGATGACTGGGATTATTTTTTCCCATGAACTCTGAGATTTCACAGGTGATTTAACTGAATATGTTTGGCAAGGTCTTCCATCAAAGGCTGTTGTCCGAGCCACTGCCCACATCTCACTACAAACTTTTGAAGGCTGCATTCTGTATTCTTGTATTCTGTAAACGAGGATGGGCATTGGTGCATTGCCAAAAAGAGCAAAGCGCATTACATTTGCTTGTGCTGCTTTATATCTATGGATGCAGACCTGGACAGCATGGGCTGGGTCTAGATTTAGATACATGCAGTTGAACTGGCAGAAACAGATTCCTCTAACTTTTATTTGGAAAGTAGCCCCTCCAGTCTCTGAGATTTAGCAAGAAAAGGGGATTCTGAAATACTGAGCAAAGGCATATTTCCATGGAAGTAAATGAAAAGGAATATATCAGGGTAGGCTATGACTAGATGGTCTATGTGCCTGCTGACTCTGCCATCTAAGAAGAATCTCTGGTCCTTTCCCCTTATGGTTATTTTTAGAGATGGGCACACACTGCTGGCTTGGCCATCAGTGATCTATGGTTCTGACATGGTTTCAAGCTGACAGGTCTAGATTGCCTCTGTGGTAAATAGATGAATCAATGCTTGTTAAAAAAAAAAAGTCCAAACATCTCCTTCAACTGCGTAAGTCACAAGCTGAGCAGTCTGATGTAGCATAGCTGGTGAAACAAAATGCTGAGGAAGAACCCTGGGGAAGCTAGTCCCTGATTGGCCAGTAGGGGCAATAAACATGATCACCTCAGAGCACTGGGCTGTTGGGCTGAACAAGGAGAGAGAGAAGGAGCTCTTCTGATAGACGGATTTATTATAGTGGAGTTGGAATATGTGCTGTGATAACTGGACTGATTTTTTTTATCTTGAATGCTTACCGTGTATGACTATTGGACTGTATACAACTCTGTATACATGTATGCCTTCACTGCTGTTTATTGCTTGTAAACATTACAGTTTGTTTTTCTTTACCCTGACGGGACTCTCATTCCACTACTTACCTGCATACTGGTTCCTGACACAAGCCCCGCCAATGTTCTACGGTTCCAACATGGTTTCAAGCACTGCCTCCTCTGGCAGGGCTCAGAACTCCATAAGAATCATGGAACACCTGTTGGACCAATGGCCAAAACAGAGGTTCATGCCCATCTCTAGTTATTTTCCTTCCAAGAGAATGGAGATGGTACAAACACAATACTATTATAGAAGTCTGAGCTCACTGCAGAATCATACACAATCTGGAGTACACTGAGACAGTAGAATTCTCTGCTGTAGTTTGGTAATTCTAAGTCACCAAGATATAAATCTAAGGATTCTGGAGGATGGTGCCATGAAAATGAATTTGGCATCAGGGTGTTAAAATATGTAGTGCATATTGGACTCAATGTTACCAATAGAACAGAGAAGGAAATTCTGGCCAGGAGGAGCCAAACCGAGCCTACAGAGTCTCCCAGTCCTCTTCCTTCCCCAAGTCACCTAGTCCAGTGGTCCCCAACCTTGGGCCTCCAGATGTTCGTGGACTTCAACTCCCAGAAATCCTGGCCAGCAGAGGTGGTGGTGAAGGTTTCTGGGAGTTGTAGTCCAAGAACATCTAGAGGCCCAAGGTTGGGGACCACTGACCTACTCCACTATCTTAAATAAGAGGAAAGATAGAGGAGGATACAGGGCAACTAAACCCAGATGAATGGCAAGACCACATTACTGATCAGTAGATGGCAATGTTGGCTGTGGAAGATGGGAATTACAGTCTGACATAGCAGGCATGGGAAGGTCACAATGAACCTCTTGAGAAAACACTGGCAAAGAAACCTACAAAAGCAAGGAACTAAATACAGTAGTTTTCCTTTTTTGCTTCTTTGTTCATAATAATATTTTTGCAAGGAAAGATTCTTCTATCTTGATCATCCAAAGACTTTCATTTTTATAGTGGATGAAAGACTTTGGAAGGGACTTCTATCCAGTGGAGAGGTGCAAAGAAATGCTACAATAAGGCTCTTAAGACAGCATAACTTTGAAACCCAGGGAGATACTGATGTGCTTTAGAGGCAAGGCAGCTGCTCTGTATAAACTTTCTTGACAGGGAGCTTGCAAAAAAATAATAATACTGCTATTCAAAGGGATGTTTACATGTAGAGTGGAGCTCAAAGTCATCTATAAACGATCTTCAGCTTCATAGAGAAGTCTTTGAAAAGAGGCATCTACTTTTCTCTCCATTTTCAATATCAGGAGATTATCTGCCTGCATTTTAAGAAGTGCAGGTTTAGAGGATAATGATGCTATAAAATATTGCTCCTGCTACAAAAAGAGCTAATGACCTGACCAAATGACATAGAATAGCAGCTTCTTTTTTCTTTTTCATAGTGGGATTTACCCTGACATATATCAGAATAGTGGAGTGTTGTTTTAGGCTCAGGAAGAAGGAATGACAACAAGAGCCGAAAGATAAACAACATATCAAAACAAGCAATAACATTGTTATCTAACAATGCAGAGCCTAGCAAACTAGCATATATGTAATATAGTCTTCAATGTGTAGAAAACCTGACCTTATAGTGAGGCCATATCATTAAACTGCATGACAATCATATTCAGATTTACTCAGAATTAAGTCCCATGGTGTTCAGTGAGGTTTGCGATCCAGAAAACTTAATGGGGTTTCTATGAAGTGTCGTGGGTGAGTGTAGAATCACAGATTTAATTTATTTAAAATATTTATATCTTACTTCTTCACAATTGCTGGCTATATTTTTCAGCGCCCGTCTCCAAAGGTTTCTTACAAGAGGGCAGGTCTGGAAAGTTGTTCATGCCGCACCAAGTACAGCCAGAGAGGACAGGACAGGGCAGTTAGCTGGCTGGCTTTTGCTGGCATTCCATCTGCCTCTGTACTTGTGTGCATGCGTACATGAGTGAGAGATGGGGGGGGGGTATCATGGGATGTATTGCGGACATTTTGTTTCCAACCTCAAGTGGTGATTTTTTTTAAGTTCCCTCCCCAGCTCTGAACATCAGGGATACAGCTGGGCAGATATCATTGGCCATAATGAGAGGAGGTAAAAGTTGGCCAGCAGTTAAAGCACAGGTCAGGATATTAGCATCATAACAGTTAATTTGTCTGTCCCTCAGAAGACAGCTGCTTCCCAGGACAGGCAGGCTGTGTGATCCTTGGTACTCTCCAAGGACTGGATGACAGCATACCAACTTTCAGTCCCATAATAGTTTGCGATCCAGATATAGTTTGTCATAATCAGCTGGAGATGGAGCTGTTTTCTTTGTACGCTACACACATTTGGCTAATAGCAAAAGACTGGAGTAATAATCTGGCACAAAACATAAACATGGCATTGTAGCAAAGATATAAAAACTCAAAATATGCAACCATTTAAGAAGCTTTTGCAGAAAGGAAATATTTCCAAACACCAGATGAAAGTCACAGCTATTTATTCTCTGTCGGAAGATTATTATTCCCTCCCAGATGCTGACTTATCTATCCTAAGACTTAAGGAATTTAACAAACAGCTCTAAATGCTTCTTTCTGAAAACAACCACAACAAAGCATTGCTATAAACATTTAGATGAAGCTGTTAAGTAGAAATCAACATGTATGGCATTGAATGAAAATGTTTCATGACTGTCACTGTATTGACCTAGAATCCAAATGTAGATGTTAAAATCTATTGTAACTGGGAGTTTGTTCCACTCATTTAATAATCCCTCTGAATTTGTTCGTTTCCATGAAACACTGCAACATGAGGATTAGTGCATACTTCTTAGCTTGATAACATTTGCTCTGCTGCTACAGCAGGACCCTATAGTTCACAGTTATTTACTTCATGTACGTGCACAAAACAGTGTTGTTGTTCCAGACAGAGCCTTGCTCAGCCTTTAAGCCTTTCACCAATCACAGATCCAGTATTTCCTTTGTTTTGTTTTAATTTAAATCAGTTTTTTCCTGCTGACAACTGAGTTTCCCCAGTTCAAGAGGAAATAAAAATCTATATGAAAATCTCTATGCATATAAGATCTCTATGTATATAACTAAATGAAGTAGATCCAGACAACTAATCTGGATGCATACCTTTAATATTTATTCAAAAATATGCAAATCGAAAGGAAAACTCAGCTGTGTACTTTAATATTTTAAAGGGTACAATCCAAAGCAGTATAATGAACGAACAAACAAACTTAGGTAAGGTAAAGATTGCCCTTGACATTTAGTCCAGTCCTGTCCGACTCTAGGGCGTGGTGCTTATCTCCATTTCCAAGCCGTAGAGTGAGCATTTTGTCTGAAGACAGTTTCTGTGGTCACATGGCCAGCACGACTAGACATGGAACGCCGTTACCTTCCCACCAAGGTGATACCTATTTTATTTATTCACATTTATGGGGACAAGCGACAAGAGCGCCCTCCGTCACGTGGATTCAATCTTACGACTGCATGGTCTTCAGACCTTGCAGCACAGAGGCTTCTGCGGTTTAACCTGCAGTGCAACCACATCCCTAAACTTAGGGAAACAAGGGGCTAAATCCAGTTCTTAGTTCCAATGAGAACAGACACACTGGACAGAATTTAAGTGAATACTTAATCTTGCATAACTGCATTGGTGAATAGTTGCTAATTAGCAAGTCTCTGATCAAACACCTGGTCATGTGTCAAGTTTTGCAACTGTTGCACTGCTGAAATCTGTGCAAATTATAGAAAGCCTTATAAGAAAAAGTGTTCCTTGTCCTGTGCTTACCTAGAGATTGACAGACAGACAGACAAATTTCCTATATACAAACATACATTTGTGGGAAGCACAATTCGTGAGTTAACAGCAGGCATATAAACAATATATCTACTTCCCTAATTCCCAGCAGTACAATTAATTTTAAAAGTACAGACACAAATTAAATTATAAGACCTAAAGATGACAACAAAAGCAACTAGTTATGTCAGTAGAATGAGGTAAAATTGAATTCCTCTGACATCTCAGGGAAGAATATGACTGAATTCTTCCTTGAACAGCTCAGTATTTAGCAACTTCTTGAAAGTGCACAAGGACGGAGCTTGACACACCTCCAGGGGAAACTTATTGCATAAGGAAGGGCCACAGCTAAGAAGGCTTGATTCCTTATAGAAGTTTTTCAAATAGTCACACACAATTGCAAGGCTTAAGAACACTGGGTGAGATGAGAATCTCAAAGGGCCTGAATATTCTTTGCTGACATATTTTGTTAGATTAGGAAGAACTAAGGAATAGCCTGAAGAATTTAGCATCCCTAGAGATGAAGCTACCCTCAGCTTTCCTTAGAACTGGGAGAAAGGGATGGGATCACAATGAAGAGGCTGTGAGAATTCCCCTATACTTTGTCCTACTGAACAAAGGATGCTACCCAACTTATGGCAATTCTATCAGATCTGGTGCATTACAGTCCATTTCATCAAACGAATGAAGTATATTCTAATCTGACAGACACATGCACACAGACACTTTCCAGGTCATAGTCTGAACTGGTATATTTCATTGACACATGTGGGACTAACTTCTTCCAAGTTATGCTTTCTCCAAACCCTCTTTATACAAAAGACGTAAACTCATCTAAATAAATGTAATTTATTAATTTTATAAAAGTAGCTCAAATATGGAGATGCAAATCAAAACATGACACAGGCTAGAACAAACAGCGTTATGCTGTTCTATAATTATGTGTTTTCAAATGAGTTTCTAAACTTAGGATTTTCTAGGTATAAAGTCATCAGAAGTAATTTAGCAGTTCCTCCTCCTGTGGTGCTCTGGGCCTGTGCATCATGCCCAGGGCTGCACAGGTTGCAAGACAAGTAACCTATTCAGCTACACTTGCTGCAGGTGAAGCCAGCTGGCCCCTCTCATGGGAGATATAAGAAGGATTCAAATTTCCAACCACAGCCAGGCGTTACAATGCTAAACTATATCAATTCTCATTTGATACTTTGATAAAATAATTAAAGTTAATGATGTTTTTCATTGCATTGCTGTTGTTTCTGCATGGACAACAAGATGGAGACCAAATGCTACTGTAGTATTACGGTAATTCTCCTATGGCCAAAATATTCCCTTGCCATTGCTTGTTTATGTTATTCCCAGAATCTCTTTTAACACCTCTTGTTTATTGTATGATCTTGTTCCATTTCAGCATCTATGCACAGACAGAGGAAGTTATTCTGGAGACACAATGTCTCTCTATCACTTGCACTATGAATTCTACAAATGGAAATTATTTCAGATGCCAGGAGGGGGGAAAAAGAGAGAAAACAGCTGTTCAAAGCTTATTTCATTATATCTAAGGGCTTGTTTCTGCTGCAGTCTGTTCTGATAGTAGAATGCTTATTGTACAAAGCAAGACAGTTTACTGGCCATGTTTCCTTCTCATGCTTTCAGTGAACTTTGCCATCATTTAGGATGTTTTATTTTAAAGCCATGTTATCTCATTTTGCTCTTTGATTTAGCAGATCTGAATGTGAAACTGCATGCTCAAATTGGAACTGGGAGCCTCATGAGATATTTATTAAAGAGAGTTGCAAACAGTTCACAGACTTGACCAAACCCATCTGTCTCAAGCTATTAACTGGCACATTCCCAGCTGTGGCCCTCCCAGAAATAAGAGGTGCTTTTCTCTTGTAATATTAATAATTATAGAATTAGTTTAGTTACATGGCAGGGCTCAGATCTTTTTGAATGGCTCAGGAATGTTGTTCACTAAACATGAGGCTTTGTTCAACTCAGAATTTAGATTTCAGAAAAAAAAATCTGTAATAAAAACTATGACTAGAAATGGTGTGTGTGTGTCACAAAATTGTACTCTGGATGAATAATGGGTTGAGAACAAAGGGGGAAATCTGGTTTGAAAAATTTGAGTGGAAAGACAACCACAGGAAGAAATTCTGAAATTTTGTAAGCTTTATTGGATTTACTAAACAATGTGAAAGAAGTCCTCCTCAAAACTCATACAGAACTAAGGTAAGATATAAATTACTCCGGTGGTTTATTTATTTCACAACCTTTATCTCCTAGTAGGAATCTAGGACAACTAAGAAGCATATAAATTTAAAATCACAAGTAAATGAAAACATACAGTGGACCCTCGACTTACAGACGGCTCGACTTACAGACTTTTCGAGTTACAGACTTCTCTGGCTGCAAAATTTAGATTCGACTTGCAGCCGGAGAATCGACTTACAGACCAGAAAAAAACCAAAATGGAACAAAAATAGAATAAAAACTGCTGGTTATGGGATTAATCGGTTTTCAATGCATTGTAGGCCAATGGAGATTCGACCTACAGACTTTTCGACTTGCAGCCACCATTCCAATACGGATTAATTCCTTAAGTAGAGGGTCCACTGTACTAATTAATTTTTTAAAACCATAACATACAAATGTTTTAAAACACTATTTTAAAAGCTATAAAACAAAGTTTTTAAAAATCCACAAAACTCCATTTAAAATGTTTTGCAATAGATCTGTTGCATTTAGTTTAATCAGATGTACTATATCAATTGCTGTATCCAATGGAGTCTCTAGCTAGCTGGGTAGCTCAGTGAGTTGGAGACAGATTAGGAGCCAAGTTTCCCACTGTATAGCTGGAGAAAAGAGCCAGCCTGCGTAGCCTCAAGAAAGCTTCACAGTCCCAGCATATCCTCTGAAGAAGACAGTGATAAACCACTTCTGATCTGAATACTCTATACCTAGAAAAAACTGGAAAGGGTTGGCATAAATTGGAATCAATTTAGTGGCACATTATCATCATGATGATCATCACCACCATTGTTAGCAGAGTCTCTAGCTATGTTACTTCATGTCTACACAGTATGCTTTACTGAATCACTGACATTCTGAAAGTGCAAAATTCAATCTTGCTAGCATCAGAAAATGTTAGATTTCTAAACTACAACATTTAGAGTATTCAAGATGCAGTGTTAAAAGAAGAATACTATTGGACCTCATTACTGAAAACTCTGCCAGTCCCTCCCCCACAAACTAGCTTGGTTTCAGTGGGAAATGGGTGCGATCCTGCCGGGTTCTGGGGTTGCACACGGAGTGTTTGAAAGCTGCATGGGGCCCCAGGCTGTGCACCCCAGGAAAGGTGACTGCAATAGAAGGTGGCAGTGTGGAATGAGGCCACGTGGTACTGTTCAAGTCAGGCAGTATTCCAGACCTGATTGATAAACATGGTCAGTCTTCACCGAGTTGTTCAGGGGTTTTCTTCTCCTTTTGGACCTTTGAGAGGAGGTGGTGATATATCTGCCCAATCCTAGCTACATGCATGTTCCCCATCAGTGTTTATGGGTAGCTTGCCATTATAGAGCTCCGCATAAAAAGGAAAGCTTGAATTAGAAGTAGATGAAATTGTGATGCTTAAGGTACAAACCAAGCATGTTAAGGGCCTTATAAGAGAATATGTATACTGTATGTCATTTCTGCAGCTTGCAGAGCATCAGAAAATGTAAACATGTCTAAAAGGTAAGTGATGGAAGACTTTAGTACTGTTGTTCAATCTATAATCTAAAGTACTTGGGAATTAGCTGTTAAGTTGGTATAAGAGGAATTTGAGCTCTGGAAAGAGTGGTAGATGCCTTTTCAGCCTTACCATTTCAAGAACAACAAAATTAGCAACCAAAATCCCTTAATTCTTATTAAATCCACACTCTGTTGGATAAATTTATCATATAGTTTCAGGTAATTATGGAACTATATTTTAAGGCGTATAGCTCAATGTGCCTGCTGTTACAGTTTCATACATATCCAAGGAAATAGAAAATAGTCAGTGTCAAACAAAATTGTTGTTAATACATGCTGCTATTACATACTTTTATTTAATAAGCATCATTAAAAGTGATATTCTTTTAAGCATGGCTAATTGTTGGATAGCCTGGACTGAACTTAATAAATGGCCTAACAATTTATTAAATAAAAACAAAAAGGCCTGTAGTAGATGCTGAAAACATAAAAGACAGATGACAAGTGTAAACTCAACATAATTCTATTTAAACTGATAATGTTTCACCCATCCATCTTTCATATTATTAACAAGGACTCAAATGCATTGTGAGATATGCCACAGTGAAAGCTGGAAAAGTGAAAATGTTTAAAATAACAGTTTCAGGCTCTGAAAGTTGTAAACCAAACCAAAAAGAAATACCTGTAAGTTCAACAATAGATGATATGTTCTGAATGTCAAAGTATCCATGAAAATTAGGTAAAGGAATGATCTCTGCCTGACACCTTGAAGAGGTGCCAGTCAAAGCAGGTAATATTGGACTAAATTGACCAAAAAAAAAAAAAAAAAAAAAAAAGTAGGCTGGCTTAGTACAAGGCACCATCCAAAGTATCTTTAGTGGCACTAAGAATGTCACCTTCCTATTAAAGGTAAATAAATATCTCCTAAATAGAGGGTAAAGAACAACTGTGTTACAGTTTAGGGGGTTAAAGAAGGCAAATAAAAATGTTTTGATCAAAGAATGTATGTTTAGATGATAGAATATATCAACAGAATGGATGCATATTCTGGACTCCTGAAAATATCATAACACATGCTATGTTCAATATTAGTAAGGTATTTTGGTATGAAAAACATCATAAGCATTGTTCAGTACCAGACAACCACAAGCCATTCTGCACTACACATTCCCATCAACTTATATTTAGCTTCCAGATGCCAAGGAAAACATATGGAAGACAATAAATATAAATATGCTTTTTTCTATCTTTAAAAAACCCTGATATTCTGAGGACATTTACTTAAAAGTAATTCCCATTAAAATTAATGAGACATACAAGTAAATGTGTTTAGGTTCCAGTAAATTTAAATATCTAATTCCTAGCAGGATATGGGAGTTCTATGTAGGTAATATATTCTTAGAATTCTTAGTACGGCCAAGCTAGAAGGGACCCTGTGGATCACTGAGTCCAACACCTATTAAAATGGCAGTGGGGGACTGCAACCAGATGCTAAAACTCAGCTGGAAGTTCTACCTCACAGACACCTAAATGTGGCTTATCTGGAAGAAAGTCATCAGCTGTAAAGCTCTGAGGCTTAAGCCTAACTCTATCCAAGCTTTTAGCCCTGCTGCTAGAAGGAGCTTAAAAGTGTTACACTAACTCAAACCTCAACTCAGACCTCAAAGCCTTCCAGCTGAGGCCTTTCTCCCAGGTAGAACTCTCAGAATGGAATATTATGGGACTTGTAGTCAAGAAATTGGAAAATCCCATCGCTAAGAGGCTATGCAGCTCAAAGCCTTAAAGCAATGGGGCTCCAGATGTTGCACTACAACTCAGAGAAACCTTGACCACCACAGCTAGTGGTGAAGGCTTCTGGAATCCAAGGCTGGGAACCACCACGTTAAAAAAGAAACAAACACTAACTGGAAGGAAACAAACAAACAAACATGAGATGTATTTGTAGATGCCCAAAGAAATCATGAGTGTGGCCAAGGGGTGCAAAGGTAGAAATTTACACCTTACTACTTTATTTGACACAGTCATAGAGTGAAAATGCAGCACATTTCTGTTTGTGCTTGGTTTCCAGAATGACGTCCCAGTATAAATTCTCTTAATACATCTACGTATGTTAGCGATAAAGTTTTTGGGTATGATTTTAAATCCTGGGAGTGGTCATGCTAATATTCACCATTTTAGGACTGAATAATATTGTATACTAGCAAAAGCAATCGGCTTCATAGGTACACTTTATAGTTTTCTCTCTATACCAAGTTTTGATACTCTTTTCTTTCACCTCTCACTGGTCTTTCTTTGTCTTCATGTCAGGACTCATTCAGCCTTTTCCTCTGCCCACTTTCCTTTGCCACTTACCATAATATTCCCTCTCACTTTTTCTGTCTTTCTGTGAACTCTTTGAACAGTTCAGGGTATTTAAAGGGAAGTAGTATACAAAGCTGCTTAAAGTCCTCAGAAAAATGAGTACATACTAGGCCTAGTTTTAATTCTAGGGAAGGTTAGAGACTTTTGTGACTAGTGACAAAGAACGGTATAGCAGGCAACAGAAAGTTTTTTGATAAATCCGATTAACCAATTTTCAAATAAAATTACCCCTGAAATCTTAGTATCTATTCGAGACATCTCTGTTTAACAGTCTTTGAGTTACGGCACAGATAACTACCCATTAAGACACAGACACATATTTTATTATTATAGAGATCTGTTTTTAAAATGTTAATACAATACTAGCCTTACACAATTCCTAGTTTATTCTATTTCAAAGTGGTGTGGTTCACAGTACCTCAGAATAGTTATTACAGGGGAAATTATGAATGTAGTCCTATTAAATATAATAATGTAAAGATAAAAATAAAAAATGTCTCAACTGGTTTTATCTCTTTATGTCACTCTCTGTGAGTAAATATCCTGTAGGTCTTTTATAATGATCAAAATACGCCTATTCCCACTCTGTTGCCAAATAACACAACAGAAATGGGCAGAAACATAATTTATTCAAGCTAATAATGCCCTCCTCCTGATTTCTCTTTACTATGCCATATCCCAACCCATTCCAGAGAGTACCCAAAATCCTTGGAGAGGTTTTCTGGAACAACAGAGGAAAGAAGATCATGTCTGGATCCAAGCCATAGCCAACCATACAAAAAAGGTCATCTCCTTCCTCATCACTGATGTGCTTCACTGTCTACTTTAATCCAGAGAGTCCCCTTTGTGTTAGTAAACATCAAATGTTCATCACCCAGTTAAACCCTTTGTAGGCAGTTAACTGACTCCAAACCTGCTAAGCAGGCTGTTCAATTTGCTTCTGCCATGTTGCATACTGTATAGCCTAAAAGTAACACATTGAGACTTATCCTGAGCATGCCAATCCTCTATGTTCTTGCAGTTTCAGGCAGGCAACTGAGAAAAGGTTTCTGAGAACTTGGATGTCCACACAGGTGGAAGGCTGCATTTCATGAGGCGTTCTGAATGTGCAGAACTGCATGAGCAGATCGAAACTGCTACTGTGACTTACCTTCCATGTTACATTGCCCAGTTTTCTGTCTGCATTTCAGTCCATAATGTTCTTCCTTGACTCCCTCAGAAGTCCTGTTTTCACTAACATTATTTGAATGTGGGTATGAGAAGCAGGCAGAGTTTTTTTTCTTTCACTGTGTTTTACCACGAGCTCATCATCACGTCATATCCGTAAGTATCTATGGCATGTTATTAATCACTGACCTTTTGGCCATTGGAACAGTTTTGATAGGACTGAACTTCCCACAGAAATTCTCTAGCTGTCTGCATGAAAGGACTAATCATGAGTAATCTTTTTCTTCCCAGAAGAAGCCCAAGATTATATAATGAGGCTCTTTCAGAAGAGTTTTGTTTGACAAAGAGGGTCCCTTTTCCCCCTAATGTTATGGGGAATTCACACATTAAACTCCAATTGAAGTTAATCGGAGTTAGTCGCCTCCTAACTCCCCAGAGTACCAAAAGGAGAATAGATTATAATATCTTTGGTTTTCTTCCTGGAGACATGTGGATATAATTGAGTGTGGTATGTAGGAGGGTATGCGCATGAAGTCCGTGATGATAAATAGCATACTTTGGGTACATTGCTCTCACGTTCCCTTTTGAAAACGGTCTCCGCTGTGAAACAATCTTTAAACTTGCATGTGAATGGCTTAACTGATACTTTACATGAATTTATCTGTTTTGTCTGCAATTAAAGAAAAGCCAGTGGCTAAAATCCTCTTGCACAGTTAGACAAAGAGTGTAATTTCTGGAAATAAATTGTCCTAAACTATGCCATCTCTGTAGACATTATCTGTTACAGTCACATCCTGAGTTTCATCACTTGGCATGCAACAGATAATGCTTATGAAGATCACTTAACGACAATTCTCCTCTAAAAATTATGCTGTTTGCATAACTGTGCAACAGGAACTCAGCAAGCATATTATTACAATGACTTTCTAGTTAGCTCAAACAAGATCTGGAGAACCACAAGTTGCTCACTTCTGCTGCAAAAGAGCTTGTAAAAATCATTTATTTAAACTCCTTTGTGAAAACTGACAGTTAATTTTAAGTTGTATTAAAAGCAGAGGCTTTACCGACATGCAGTACAATACTAAGCAAGATTTCACCAGCATGTCCAGGCTTTCTGAAACAAATGAAATATTCAGAGTTTGGAAAGCAGAATCCACTTATCCATTTCATCGAACCAAGTACAGAACCCATAAAATCATAACTGTACAATAATGTGGTAGTTTATAAAAACCTTAAGTGCAGTTTGTTTATGACAGATTCCCGGTGTGATGTAGTGGATAGATTGACAGACTAGGACTCTGGAGAACAAGGTTTGAATCCACACTTGACAATGAAACACACTGGAGGAAGGTAACTGGCAAAACCACTCTTAAATATCTCACTTACTTTGAAAGCTCTTATTAGGGTCATTATAAGTTGACTTCGACTTGACA
The DNA here is from genome assembly GCF_051106095.1 of Pogona vitticeps. Lineage (NCBI taxonomy): Eukaryota > Metazoa > Chordata > Lepidosauria > Squamata > Agamidae > Pogona > Pogona vitticeps. The sequence goes on along the minus strand of NC_135785.1, from coordinate 237,993,585 downwards.
GCACAGAACATACACACATGTTCATGACAAGTTATGTTACATGCATTTATTTTGATTTATCTGCCCTGTATCTTCCATCAAGCACAGCCAGTGGTAAAGAAAAATCACAGGTGAAGTCTGTTGGTGTGCAATTTGTCACCTTAAATATGCTAATTATTAGCATATTTAAGGTGAGAAATTGCACACCCTGGCCTATAGGTAAAAGTTGCTGAAAGCAGATAATAGAGCACATGCCATAGGAAGGCTTCTATTGATGTTCCCCTATCACGCAGGGAATATAATATGCACAGAAGGTTGCATAGAAGGCTCCCAAAATCCACCACTGCTTCCTAACATAATTCCTAGAAAACTTATTTCCTTAACATCTCTTTGTTTCATTGACCTGATATTCATGGAGTTGAAGGACTCTGGAACCCTGAAAGTTAATTATCATAGAGGGTCTCCCTTTCCCCACAGAACTTCCACTAAGTTTTTTATGGAATAGACTTGCCAACCAATTGAATTGATAAGCATTTCAGCTTAGCTTTCAGAACTGTTTACAAAAAGAAAAGAAAATGGGCAGATTAAATACAAAGGAAATTTTAAGAAGATAGGGAACAGTGAATGCATGTTAAGGCAAAGTAGACTCTGCTTACATAAAGCAAGCAGAGTCTACCCATTCCAGGAATGTCCTCATGACAACAGCAGAGTCAATTTGGTTAACACATAGTTAGAAGCAGTGCTGCCTTAATTGAGAAAAGACATGAGTTTGCTAGAGCATGTGCTTTCCCTCATCTCCTTATCCAGCATTATATCTAAGTTTGTTTTATGATTATACACTGGTTTACCTTAATTTAAGATTCTAATTGTTGAGACACGTAACCTAAGGAAATCATGTTGTGAGAAGACATATAAGCTGCAACATCTACTTTAATTCTAACATGAAACTGAAGAGGAAAAATTGTAGAGGAACATAATATGCTTAGTTTGTGCCAGACTGATGAGTAGTTTCATGAATAATGTTATATCCTGAAATGTACTGATTCAAATACTCTTCCCAACCCTTCATGGATTGTTGCCTTGTCGTAGCGAAGGGGCTTGAGTAATTCAGAGAAGCTACGGGCTATGACATGAAGGGACACCCAAGACAGAGAGGTCATAGTGGAGAATTCTGACTAAATGCAATCCACCTAGAGCAGGAACTGCTTCAGTATCTTTGCCAAGAAAACTCCATGGACAGGAACAAAAGGCTAAAAGATATGATGCTGGAAGATGAGCCCTCAGGTCAGAAGGCGTCCAACATGTTACTGAGGAAGAGCGGAGGACAAGTACAAGTAGCTCCAATGCTAATGAAGTGGTTGGGAGAAAGATGAAAGGATGCTCAGCTGCGGATGCACCTGGAAGTGAAAGAAAAGTGTGATGCTACAAAGAAAAATACTGCATAGGAACCTGGAATGTAAGATTTATGAACCTGGGAAGCTGGATGTGGTCAAACAGGAGACGGAAAGAAGAAACATTGACATCCTGGGTGCCAGTGGATTAAAATGGACCGGAATGGGCAAATTCAATTCAGATAATTCTCATATCTACTATTGTGGGCAAGAATCCCATAGAACGAATAGAGTAGCCCTTGTAGTTAACAAAAGAGGTGGAAAAGCTGTAGTGGGATACAATCTCAAAAATGATAGAATGATTTCAATATGAATCCAAGGCAGACCTTTCAACATCACAGTAATCCAGGTTTCTGCAACAACCACCAATGCTGAAGAGGCTGAAATTGACCAATTCTATGAAGACTTACAACACCTTCTAGAACTAACACCAAAGAAAGATGTTCTTCTCATTATAGGGCACTGGAATGCTAAAGTGGGGAGTCAAGAGATAAAAGGAACAATAGGGAAGTTTGGCCCTGGAGTTCAAAATAAAGCAGGGCAAAGGCTAATAGAGTTTTGTCAAGAGAACAAGCTGGTTGTCATAACACTCTTTTCCAACAACACAAGAGGTGACTCTACACATGGAAATCACCAGATGGGCAATATCGTAATCAGATTGATTAAATTCTCTGCAGCCAAAGATGGAGAAGCTCTATACAATCAGCGAAAACAAGACCTGGAGCTGATTGTGGCTCTGATCATCAGCTCTCATAGCAAAATTCAAGCTTAAATTGAATAGAGTAGGAAAAACCACTGGGCTAGTCAGGTATAATCTAAATCAAATCCCTTATGAATACACAGTGGAAGTGAAGAACAGATTTAAGGAACTCAATTTGGTGGACAGAGTGCCTCAAGAATTATGGATGGAGGCTTGTAACATTGTACAGAGACAGCAACAAAAAACATTCCAAAGAAAAGGAAATGCAAGAAAGCAAAATGGCTGTCCAACAAGGCCTTACAAATAGCAGAGAAGAGAAGAGAAACAAAATGCAAGGGAGATAGGGAAAGTTACAGAGATCTGTTCAAGAAAACGGGAGACATTAAGGGAACAATTTGTACAAAGATGGACATGATAAAGGATAAAAATGGTAGGGACCTTACAGAAGCAGAAGACATCAAGAAGAGGTGGCAAGAATGCACGGAGGAATTAAACCGGAAAGATTTTATTGTCCCAGACAACCCAGATAGTGTGGTTGCTGACCTGGAGCCAGACATCCTGGAGAGTGAAGTCAAGTGGGCCTTATAAAGCATGGCTAACAACAAGGCCAGTGGAGGTGATGGCATTCTAGTTGAACGATTTAAAATCTTAAAAGATGACACTGTTAAGGTGCTACATTCAATATGCCAGCAAACTTGGAAAACTCAGCAGTGGCCAGAGGATTGGAAAAGATCAGTCTACATCCCAATCCCAAAGAATGGCAGTGTCAAAGAATGCTCCAACTAAAGTACAATTGCACTAATTTCACACGCTAGAAGGTTACAGTATGCTCAAAATTCTACAAGGTAGGCTACAGCAGTATGTGGACCAAGAAATCCCAGAAGTACAAGGTGGATTTCAAAGGGGCAGAGGAACTAGAGACCAAATTGCTAACATGCGCTGGATTATGGAGAAAGCCAGAGAGTTCCAGAAAAATATCTAATTCTGCCTCGTTGACTATGCAAAAGCCTTTGACTGTGTGAACTACAGCAAACTATGGCAAGTCCTTAAAGAAATGGGAGTGCCTGACCACCTTATCTATGTCCTGAGAAACCGATACGTGGGACAGGAAGCAACAGTTAGAACTGGAGATGGAACAACTGATTGGTTAAAAATCGGGAAAGGAGTACAACAAGGCTGTATATTGTCCCCCTGCTTATTGAATTTATATGCAGAATACATCATGCGAAAGGCAGGATTGGAGGAATCCCAAACTGGAATTAAGATTACCGGAAGAAATATCAACAACCTCAGATATACAGATGATACCACTCTGATGGCAGAAATTGAGGAGGAATTAAAGAACCTCTTGATGAGGGTGAAAGTCGAAAGTGCCAAAAATTGGTCTGGAGCTCAACATCAAAAAAACTAAGATCATGACCACTGGTCCCATCACCTCCTGCAAATAGAAGGGGAAGAGATGGAGGCAGTGAGAGATTTTACTTTCTTGGGCTCCATGATCATTGCAGATGGTTACAGCAGCCAAGAAATTAAAAGACGCCTGCTTCTTGGGAGGAAAGCGCTGACAAACCTCAACAGCATCTTAAAAAGCAGAGACATCACCTTGCCGACAAAAGTCCGAATAGTAAAAGCTATGGTTTTTCCTGTCGTGATGTATGGAAGTGAGAGCTGGACCATAAAGAAAGCAGACTGCCGAAGAATTGATGCTTTTGAATTGTCATGCTGGAGGAGGCTCTTGAGAGTCCCCTAGACTGCAAGGAGAACAAACTTATCAGTTCTAAAGGAAATCAAGCCTGAGTGCTCACTGGAAGGACAGATCCTGAAGGTGAGGCTGCAATACTTTGGCCATCTCATGAGAAGAGAAGACTCCCTGGAAAAGACGCTGATGTTAGCAAAGTGTGAAGGCAGGGGGAGAAGGGGATGACAGAGGATGAGATGGTTGGACAGTGTCATCGAAGCAACCAACATGAATTTGACCCAACTCCGGGAGGCAGTTGAAGACAGGAGGGCCTGGCGTGCTCTGGTCCATGGGGTCACGAAGAGTCGGACACGACTAAACAACTAAATAACAACAAAGAACTTTCAAGTGGTTTACCATTCCCTTCCTCTGGGAGTGCGCTGGAATCATGTAGCTTGTCCAAGACTACATAGGCTAGCACTCCAAATCACTGAGCTATCCAGTTGTACTCTGGTACACTTACATATCTGTAGTTTTACGTAGTGCCCATTTGGAAATACTTTCAAAGTAAGTTGCAAATATAAAAAGAGGAGCAACTGATAATATATATATAACAATAAAAACAAACCAGCTTGCAGTTCATCCTTCCAAATTTTGGTTAATTGTCCCTTGAACAATCTAACTGGGCCTATTTTAAATCCCCCTGTTGCTGATATTTCTACATTACACCTGGTGTGCAATTTTCTGAAACAAGACACGTTGTTACTATGCAGGCTGGAGCAACAAGAAATGTCCACAAATCCAAAATTAGGCATTGATAAAAGAAGTATCAAGTCATTGTTTTATCAAGATGTTCCATAAATATACAGTACATGTATAATGCTGTACTACAAAATACAAATTTATTGTGAAAAATTGCTTACCTAACTTGTCACTTAAAGATCTGGGCAGCTTTTAATATAACATGGCCCTAATATGCAATCCTAATATCTAATACCTCTTGATGTTGCTGGATGTCCACTTCCATAATTTCCAGCCAGCATGGCCAAATGCCAGGAGTGATGCAAGTTGTTGTAGTCCAACAACATATGAAGGTCATTGGTTCCTCACCTCTATTATAAACTATGACCAACTAACAGCATCTCAGAAAACAAGAGGCTTAGGCAACATTTTCCCTTAAGAAAAATGTACTTTATTCCTAGAAGCAACCCTCGCTGAAACTAATAGATTATTTGCTGAGCAGACATGTAGGAAATTGTGTGGTTAATCAGGCAAAAAGTGCCAACAACACCATCAAGTTACTACAATGGCATAGGTAAAATAGATGTTATTGTTTCTGCCTCCTGGACCGGTAATGTTGTTCAGTAATGGTGGGAGGCGAAGACTTGACACCAGTATCTGCCTATAAACAAGCACTTAGGAAACTTTTCCTCTCATGCATGAATGGAGAAGCAGATGAAATCATAGCTCCATGGAAAGCCTGCTATGGACCACTAGGGAAACAGGATATCACCTGCCCCGTCTCTAGTCTAGACAGATGGTCATAAGGGCACATCTGTTTGGGTGGTTATCTGGAAAGGGATTAGCTGGCCAGAATACATGAGCCAAGATTCTGAAACTGTTTTGGATTCATTCCCCCTAGCAGACCACATCGCCATTTGCCCTCATTCCTGAAGACTTACATCACCGAAAGGGATCCATCATGCCCTGGAACCACCTGTGCATTCTGCACAGCTGACTTTGCCAAAACAAAGTGGTAAATTTCTGAGGCAGGGTAGTGATGGTAGGGAAACAGAAGGCGCTTGTATTCTCCCTGGGTGTGCCCTGTGCTTTGCGTCTACCTCAGAAAGCACTGTGTCAATTTGCCAGAAGTACTAGGTGGGAACGCAGCGAGCTGAGAACATCCTGTCACCTATGCCCCATGACCAGATATAAACATTACAGCTCAGAGGAAAAGACAGTCTTTCCCCCTTTGAAGACAGGAGTTCCTTTTTCAGGCTCTCTTTCTTTCCCTACCCCCTGTTTTGCTCTTACGAAATGAAATGGAGATTAATAATTGAGGAGGTGGTAAAGATTGAAGCACGATATTGAAGAAGCTTGGAAAGAGCCCTTCAGGAATGAAGAGGCAAGCAACAAAATACATGAGGGACACAAGAGTATGAAGCAACATATATAAAAATAACTTGGAAAAACACATCAAAAGGCATATTTTGTGGCTAGAAAGAGACTCTTACAGGAATGTACATCTTGCTACTATGACCACAGCGAGACTACACCTAAGCAGACATATCCCACGGTGAGCCACATGAACCAATGAGAGCTTGGTAGGATAACTGCATTGCATCTAATACCAAATGGGGCACACATTACAGTTAGGCTATATAGTTAGATCAAGAAAAGCTGGCTTTTGAACTAAATCATAAATATTCATGACTATTTTAAATCATGAATATTCTAGTTACGTGTACAGTGGTGCCTCGCTAGACGATGATAATCCATTCCACTGAAATTGCTGTTTAGCGAAATCATTGTCTAGCACACTGGTTCTTAACCTTGGGTTACTCAGGAGTTTTAGACTGCATCTCCCAGAAGCCTTCACCACCAACTGTGCTGGCTGGGGTTTCTGGGAGTTGCAGTTCAAAAACATCCGAGTAATAAAGGTTAAGAACCACTGGTCTAGCGAAAAGCATTTCCCCATTGGAATGCATTGAAACCTGTTTAATGCATTCCAATGGGGAAGAATCGTCGTTATCTAGCGAAGATTTGCCATAGGAACTGCCGATCAGCTGTTGAAGTAGCTGTCTTGCGAAGCTTAGGTCCCAAAAACACCTGTTTTGCGAGCACGGAGGGAGCTGTCAAAATCGTCTTCTAGCGGAAATCAGTTTGCGACGCAGGGACCAAACATTGTCCAGCGAAATTCCCCCATAGGAACTACTGTTTTACGAATCGCTATAGTGATCGCAAAAAGTCAGTGTCTAGCAAAAAAACTGTCATGCAGGATAACTGTCTAGCGAGGCACCACTGTAATTTCCAACATATGGAAACTCCACAAATTAATACAAAAAAAGGCTAACAGGCAAAAAGTTGATTTGATTGAAATGTGGTGCTGGGGAATGGCTTTACAGACACCATGGACTACCAGAAAGATGAACATTTGGGTCCTAGATCAAATCAAGTCTGAAACAAAAATGACAAAACTACTGTAAGCTTATTGTACTTTGGGCACAACGAGGAAAAGACAAGAATTCTGGGGAAAGTAATAGACCGCAGGAAAAGAGGAAGACCAAATAGGAGCTGAAATGGCACTATAAAGGAAGCCACAGCCTTGAGTTGGTATGAGCTGAGTAGGTCTGTTAATGATAGGACATTTTAGAAATCACTCATTCATAAGGTCATCATAACAACAACATGAATTAATGGCCTCTAAAGGGTCCTATAATTAACAGTCTCCATCTTCAAAATAGAAGCCAGGGCTTCCTTTATGTCAACTGATCCAAGAGATGAATTCCAGGAGATTTAATAAGATCCTTGTGGTGCAGGCAGGACTCGTGAACGGTAGTGGCTGTGCCACCTCATGGGTCTGGGGGCAAGACTTACACAGAGGCTTAACCTCTTGAAGAGCATAGGAGAGAAACTTTGGAAACTCTTGCTGTTCACCCTTTGCATTCATCTATATTTGCAGCAGGAGGCATGATGTGCATAATAAAGTCACAGAAACCCACAACTCTCACTGGAAACGTGCTTAGTATTTGGGTGCATGGGATGCAGTCATAGCTGCGATGTGTATAAATCCAGTGAGTACGAGTGACAGCTGTACAAAACTGCACCAATGCCTTCAACGAGTTGCCTTCTCCAGAGTGACACAGCAACGATCGACTCTAGTCGTTCTAGTTCACCTTCACCACACAGTCCTGTTTAAAACCCATCTCGCCGGGTGCATGGTCACAACTCACACCGCTCTTGGCACCCTCACACTGTGCCCGGGCTCCTCAGGAGGATTACAAAGTCAGCGAATCCTGACGCACAAGAGCCAGCTGGAGATACCTGGGTGCCCTGAGGCGGACCAGGCAACCGCTGCAGCTCACCCAAAATACTGTATGGTCCCCCACAGCAGGCTGTGGGGGACCCTTCAAACCCCACGGGCCATGGGCGGCGTTGCCCCGCGCTGGCGCAGTAACTCCGAGGGTGGCTTCCTTCGGGAGGGGATGCCGGCCAGCGAGCGAGAAGCCTCTCGCCCAGGCAAGCTGGTTTGCTCTTCGAACCGCAGGGGCGGGAAATGCGGCGAACCCGAGGCGGGCGGGCGGGCGGGCGCGCGGCTGAGAGAAATCCCCTCAGCAACCCGGTGGGCCACTTGCACCACCCACGGGCACGGCCAAACTTGGCAGCGTGGTCGGAAGTCGAGCCAATGGGATTCCTACCTCTCTTGCCCGCCAAGGGCGCCTTACACCTTTCCGCGTAAAGAAGGTCGAAGAATGGGGGGGGGGGCAAGAGTTGGCTGGAGGCGCCACTCGGGTCCCCGGCACGCATGCACTCAAACCCCCCCCCCCCACAAACACACACATGTCCTTCCCCGTCTTGAGCGGCGAGCGCGGGACCGGGTGCCTTGCCTGACCTGCCAGCCGCCGCTCCCGGACGTTTTTCCAGAGTAAATCCCAGGCTTTGGCCGTGGAGTCCCGGAGCTGCTCGCTGAAGGACCGCCGGAGCTGGGGCTTGGCAGCCCTCCGCCGCTTGCAGCTCATCCTAGCCGCGTCCGCCTCGCGCGCCGCCTCCGCCGCCTCCTCGGGCTCAACTCTCGCCGCAGCCACGACGTCCCGCAGACGCTCCGCCACATGAGGTTGCGAGGGAGCGGGGGGGGGGTGGAGAGAGGGGAAGGAAAGACGCTCGCAAAGCCCCGCCGCAGCCCGGAGGATGGGCGAGGGAGGGGGGGCGAGGGCCCCGGGGGCTTCTTCTCCTCCCCGCCCGCGGGGCTGCCCGGGCCCTGGAGTCCGGCCGGAGCGCCGAGCGCTTCTGCGGAGGCGCGGGGCTTTTCGCCAGCGCTCTCCCCCCCTCCCCACTAGCCGCCTGGCCCTTCTCCTCCCTCCGCCCCCGGAGGGGGTGAGCTGAACTGGTCGCTCGCCTCCTTCCAGCTGGCCTCGGGGACCCCCTTCCCGAAAAGGGGCCACCGCCGCTGGGAATCCTTCGAGGAACCCGTTCCCCGGCCGTGTCAAAGAAGGGGCGCCCTCCCGGCCACCGGGCCTGCCTCAAGGACCAACGCGTGCCGGTGGGGAGGAACGGCCCTTGCCAGAACCTTCCCTGGCGGGCGCCCTCAGCACTCCGCCCCGTGGCGGTCGACGGAGGGGACCCCCCAGGCCAGCCTGCCACATCAATCGGCAAGGGCTGAAAGGTGCAGGTGCCAAGGCGAACGAAGGTGCAGGCCGCAAAGCCCGAAGAGATGGGGTAGGGAAGGAAAAACATCCTTCAAGGAAGAAGGAACACAAGAGGTAAAGAACACGGTCTAGAAGCGTGGCAACAAAGCCAGGATGCTTCTACATGGCGCACTACCGCGCCATTCTCTCTTCCGCTATTCTGATTTTCCTTCTTGGATGGAGTACTTATGGTATTGGGGCGGGGGGGGGGGAGTTCCAAAAAGTGGGTAAGTAGGGATAGAACTTGAAATAGTCAGAGCTTCTGTACATCTTGATTCACTCATCAATCCAAATGGAAACTGTGGCCTGGAAATCACAAGAAGACTGAGAATTGGAAAGGAAGCAGTGAAGGAACCAGAAGTGTCATTTTTGTGTGCCCAGGTTGACTGCTGCTGTCGGCCCCACACACAGGATGTCACTGCTGGCAGGTACTTAGTTAAGGGTTGGACCGGAGTGTCAGAACCTTTGTTCTTCACTATGGTCTTGATCCAGATCTGAGGCTAATCACTTGCTACTGTACTTACATTGTAGAGGGGGGGGCAGACCTCATTTATGGTAATAGAGGCATTTCTTTTTCAACACAAAAAGTAGTTGCAGGGGAGTGATTATTGAAAAAGGGAATAAAGTGCACCCTACTATGATCAGGTTTCCCTCGGATGAAAGCATTCCTTTTTCAACAGTCATGACGCAGTCACAGCCAGGTTGGGACCCTGTCAGGGCAATGGAGGCCTTTAATCTTTTCACCAGTGACAACTCTCCGGCAAACATTATGTGAATAGGCAAAGAAATCCTTCTGTTGGTATAAAAGGCAGCTTTTTCCGGCTTTTATTCCATTCCACTTTAGCTTGTTCATACCCAGCATTATATTTAAACAGTCAATTTCTTGTTCTATGTTTCTGAGCTTACTTTGATCTGCATTAAGAGCATCGTGGTGCAGTGGTTAAACTGCTTTTTACTGCAGCTAAAATTGTGTTCAAGACTTGGGGTTCAATCCAAGGTAGCCGGCTCAAGGTTGACTCAGCCTTCTATCCTTCTGAGGTTGGTAAAATGAGTATCTAGCTTGCACGGGGGGGGGGGGCAATGTGTAGCCTGCATAATTAACTTGTAAACTGCCTAGAGAGTGCTTGAAGCACTATGGGGTTGTATATAAACAGCATGCTTTGGGTTTTTTTGGGGGGGTTGTTTGTTTTTGTTTTTGCTTTTGTATTTCTTCTGTTCCAATTGTATGTGCCACACATTACTGGACTTTGCTTTCACCTCTGTGCACATTGGCCACTAGAAATCCTTTTAACTGTAATCTAGTTGCTTCATTAGCAACACACTATTCACACTTATCCTTTGCTCTTCCCCAGTATCTTACTGTCTGTTTCACAATTCAAGAGTCTAGTCTTCCAACATTATCTTTTGTTTCATTTTTGAATTGTCTCACTATAAGCTTTTCAAGATGTGAACATTCACAAGTGGTTTACTTCAATATTGGTTCACTTCTTCAGCAAAATGCTAACAAGAAAGAGCTTGGGTGTCATTGCCTTTGCCTATGAAACATCCTCTTCCAATATCACCTTCTACTACTGCCGTTGCCCAGTTGCCTTTCAAGAACTTCCCACTTTCTGGGTGGTTCACAGCACACAATAAAATACCACAGTGTGTGCAATAAATATAATAAAAACACAATAGAAACTGTTGCTAACTAAACCAAAATGATCATCATGTGCCACCAAATAAGTTATGACTCATGGTGATCTTTTCCATGGTTTCCTAGATAGAGAGCACTCAGAAGTGGTTGATTGTTTCTTTCTTCTGGGGGCCGCTCTGGAACTGTGCAGCTTGCCCAAGGCCACACAGGCTGGCTCTACTCACAGGAGGCACAGTGGGAAATTGAATTCCCAGCCTCTAGCTCCTTAGCCAGATAAATAAACCACTGAGTTATCCAGCCAATAAACCTATCTTTAAATAGAAAACTAAAACATATTTAAACATCTCAGGTCAATAGTGCAGCACTACTAGAAGTAGCTTTATATAATTCTGTCTTGATTAGCTTCCTAAAACCTGAGAGGGATGGTGCCTGGTGAACCTCTGCAGGAAGCATATTCCAGATGGAAGGGCCCAGGACTAAGAACACTTGGTTCCTCTTTTGGCCTCCTTTTTAACATCAAGGACTGTAAAGGAGTCGGTGGGATGGGTAGCTACATATTTTAAGGTTATATTCTGAAGAAGATGGGTGCTTGGTGTCTTCAGTCTGTCCATTCCACTTTTGGGTGACCCTGCTAGTAATCTAGAAGACTTGAAATGGAGTCCTGTCTCCTATTGGCATTGCTTACAGTTCCTTGAAACACGCATGTCCCTTCACCGTGTTAAGGTGTGCATCTGAAAGAGGCCTGAAATATAGAAATCTAAGGAAGCTGCTCTTTGCAAAGCCATACAGGTCCATCTACCTGTCTAGCCCAGTAACATCAACTCTTGACTGGTAGCATTTCTCCAGGGTTTCAGGTGGTAGGCTTTCCAGCCCTACCTGGAGGTTCCTGGTATTCCCTTATGCAAGCACTAACCAGGTCCAACTTTACTAGATCCTGAAACCGGACATGATCATGTTTGTCTGGAGTAGTATGGTGACTAGAGATGGGGATATTTATATTTGTATACAAATACAGATATCCCAGTGCAGCTGGACCTAACGAGGGTCTGGCTCCCAGGGCTGGACTGTCCACTCATATGTCCTGCTGCAGTGCCGGTCCCACTTGTCCTTCCAATGGTACCTGGCTGGCCACTCTGGGCAGGGGGCAAAAGGACAAGTCTCCCTGCATGGCTGCTGAGTGGCCAGCCAAGCAGGAAGACAGCGGAGCTCCAGGCACCACTGGAAGGATGAGTGGGACTGGTGCTGCAGCGGGACGCATTAGTGGATGTTCCAGCTCTGGGGGCTGGACCTTTGTTAGGTCCAGCTGAGTGGGGATATTCATATTCTTATACAAATATCCCCATCTCTAATGGTGACAAAGCTGGGATTAATGGGAATGCATCATTCTTTATGAAAATGGAGAAATGCAACTGGGGATTAGAAACTCCTCCTTCTTTACCTGGACCTCCTGTTCCATCACTGGAAGAGAACACATGGCAGCAGTTCCCACATCAGGAAGCCAATTTTAGAGCCTCTCAGGTACAGGTGCTGTCATTGGTTTTAAGATCTGGACTAGATAGCACTACAGGCTGCAGAAAACATTGCCCTCGGGGTTGTTCATCATCTTGTAGGCTATTAATACACTTCCTCAAACATCTGACCAATATTCAAGAGAGGGCACTGAACTAAATGGAAGACTTGTTTGAGCCAGCTCACAGAAACTAGTTTATTACTGACTAAAATCCTTTCTTCATTATTCTGGCCCAAGAAATTAGGATCATCTGGTGGCAGACATCACAGTTTTATATAGCGCAAACTCTTAATTGGTGGTCAATGCAGTGGGAACATTTTATATGACAGAAAAGAAGAAAGATCTAACATTTCCTAAAAGGGACTGGATGAGTTAGTAGAAGGTTTTTTTCAGTGTTAACAAAATGCACTCAGGCATTGAAAGCAACATTCCTTGTGTCACCTCTCCCTCCTTTCCATATACGACAATTGAGGCCAGGACACTGCTATACATAGTGTTCTGCTGAAAGACAACTATGGAAGGTTTCATATTTTTCTAATTATGCACCTCTTTTTAATTCCTTCATCATCATAGTAATTAATAGCTAGGTTAATTGATACTGGATTATGTTCCGGTCTCAATTAAAAATACATTAGCTTTTTAAATGTTATTCCTTTTATAGAAACTAGATTTTGTTTCCACTCAAGCTGACATGAAAATTGTCACTTAATTTGACTTCAAATACTTCCAAAGGAAAGGCATAGAATTGAATCTGTTAATTTTTTTTTAAGTGACTGATATACTCAGGATGGTTGTTTAGGTAACCTGATTGTAATATCATTTTCATTTTCACTATGCACTTTTTTTGCACATGCAATCAAAAATAAAGAGGTGTATGACAAATAGGCTGTGCTTATAGGCATCCTTCAGTCTCGATAAATTATGGTAATGTGCTCTGAACAGAGGTCTTGGAACAGACTGAGTGTGGCCAATTCAAGAGTGACAATCTCTTCCACACTGAAGACAAATACAATCTGTCCCTCCAGTTCTTGTGTAGAGATGGTAATAGAGGGAGGCGAGTCCACGCCCCCGGCCCATGACTTGTGTTTTCTTCAGCCTGAATGTTAGTCCTAAATCTTGGCAGGCCTTACTAAAATGATTCATAAGTTGTTGGAGCTCTTCAGCAGAATGGGCAGCAACAGTTGCATCATTGGCGAAGAGGAAGTTCCACGTGCATTTCAGCTGGACTTTGGTCTTCGCTCTCAGTCTAGAGAGATTAACGAGCTTTCCATCTGATCTAGCCCAGAGATAGGTACACCGTCTCTTGCAATTCCAAAAGTGTGCTTCAGCATGACAGCAAAAATGATCCCAAAAAGGATTGGTGCGAGGACACAGCCCTGTTTCACTCCACTTTGAATGTCAAAGGGATCTGATGTTGAGCCATCAAAAACTACAGTGCCCTTCATTTCCTATGTAAGGTATATGAAGGCCACAAAGAGTGGCTGTCATTGTTCCCTACATTTCTCCTGCAACTGTCTGAGGCAAAATATCATGCCAATGATGGATCAATTAGCTTGAAATCCACACTGTGATTCTGGATAGGCTCTGCAAGCACCTGAGTCTCTTCAGCACAACATGGGCAAACAGCTCCCTACAACGCTGAGAAGAGAGATGCCACGGTAGTTATTGCAGTCACCCCTGTCGGCTTTGATCTTATACAATGTGACAATGTTTGCATCCTTCATGTCCTGTGGTACTCCACCTTTCCTCCAGCAAAGACAAAAGATTTCATACAGTTCAGTGGTGATGATCTCTTCACAGCACTTCAGCACTTCAACAGAGATGTTATCCTTCTCAGGTGTCTTGCCGGAGGCAAGGGAATCCAAGGCTGTTTTTATTTCTGCTAAAGTTGGTTTGCTGTCCAACTCTTCCAAGACAGGCAGGCACTCAATGTTATTTAGTGGTTCTTCAGTTACTACATTCTCTTAGATGATGAATATAGTTCAGAGTAGTGCTGCACCCAGCATTCCATCTGCTGTGCTCGGTCCTGGATGGTCACGCCGGTAGCAGACTTCAGATTTCTTCTGTATTGGAACTAAGGCCTGCGTGGTGCCGACATACATTCTCTTGATGTTACCTGTGTCTGCTGCTGTCTGTATCTGAGAGCAAAGCTGAAGCCAATAATTGTTAAAACATCTCCTGGCAGTCTGTTGGACTTTGCTATGAGCAATTTGAATAGTTGTACAAAACAGGCTGTATTGTGGTTAATATAAAGGTGCTGAGGATATTTTTAGGATGCACACCATACAAAGCCATTTATACACTAATATGAAAAATGAGTATGCATGTAAATATGAACCTAAATAAATTGGTAGTTCTAACTAGAGCAGGCCCATTTAATTAACAGAGTTTACAAAGGTGTTGACTTGCTGAGTTCAAATTAATTCAGTGAGTCAATTCTAGCTAGAAGTCGGTTTTAGGACATGGTGTTTAATATACAGTAGATCCATGGTAAGAAGTAAAATTTGATCAATGTAATTATCCAAAGTGTCTTCCAGGACAGGACATAGGGTGCAATACAAATTGCAATCTAGGTTTGTTTCTGGTTTTAGAGAAAGCTGCTCTCTCCCTTAAAGGTAAGATACATCTGTGAGAAGTGCTTTTTAGCAATATAAGTTGGTTTGACAGCAGTGACCAACAGGTATAAAGGAAGATGACCTAGTCCTACTGACAAATCCTAGGATCTGTTCTGTTATGTGGTGTATGTAAGAATGTTCCATAAGACAATTCAGAAATTACAGTTGGTACAGAATGCAATATCAAAAATGTGGTTCAAATTCTATTATTCTTGGCCTGCACTGGCCAGTTCGTTGGCTGTTCATTTCCTTCTTAAATTCAGGTTTCACTTTTGGGTTTTAAAACCCTAAGCAACCTGGGACCAGGTTATGTCAAGGTCCCACGTGATCTTGTAGAAATGATAAAGTAAGCATCAGAGATTCTGCTTTTTGGCCCAAGGTGTTGATGGAAGGTATCAAGCACAGGACCTTGTTAGTGGTAGAATTGTATTTTTGGAATTCTCTCATGAAGGCAGTAAATATGCATGACTTCAACAGTTTTGAAAACTATTCCATTTGTTTGTGTTTGATTGCTTCGTGTATTTTGTCCTATGAATGTTAGCTGCTGTTGATTTTTCAATTAATGCATTCAAAATGATGGTTAAGTGGTGATTGTTCTTATTTTTGTATGTTTTAAAACTTTTTGTAAACAATATTGTGCCCTGAACAACAAGGGATACATCTTCAAATGAATTAATAGCCTCATTAGACACAATAGTTGCCATATTGTGTGCAGAAGTACAGAGGGCTATATCTCTTTTTTCTTCTTTAGCTGCAATGCTACCTATGTTTTCACAGTTTCATTATGGCTATAATGAAAGTCACTTTTACAAAGTTGTCTGTATATGTATTAACAACTATTTTTATCTTCAGCATCACTAGTATTATTAGTGATAACATACCTTTTATATTAAACCAAACATATTCCATATATTCTAAAGGTAGATATGGCTGGAATGGATATCATACACATTATTGACTATAGGCTTCTGAACTGAAGCCACGTTGCAACCCCTCAGCATAATTTGTTGTTTCATGGTGGCCTTCAGGTTATCGTAAAGGGCCATGAATCACCAACAACACCGATGTTGTAAAGCAACAACATGGAAGAAGAGGTGGCCACAGTCTTGCCTAGCAGTGGAATCTAGATCTCTGAATAGAGAAGTTCATATATTGAGATATTATTAATTAATCAACATGCCGTATTTTGCTAGGTTTGATGTCAATGTTTGATTACGCATGTTAATCCTTAATAAATCCACATAAATTCTTTCAAAAAGCTATTACAATTCAAAAATTTTAATCTCTAAAGTAATTTGAAATGCATTTTCTAAATCAGTATAGCTCTTAACATGTGTTATTGTTTATGATAACATAGCTGTGCTCCATTTTCATTATAAGAATATCCTCAGGAGAGCTAACAATAATAATTAAGGCCTAAATCAAATTGTTACTTTCAAGAATAATAAATCCATTGAATCAATGGGAAATTGGTAAATCAACATTTATTTCAGCTTCATTAATATAGTGAATGATTGCTAGTTAAGACTGACATTGGATTTTGCTTAAGGCTGCAATCCTAGACACATTTAGTAGGAAGTAAACCAAGCTGGGTAGGTCAGTGGCTTAGATATCTGGCTGCAGAGCCAAAGACTGGGAGTTTGATTCCCAGCTGGGGCTCTTGTGAGTAGAGCCAGCCTGTGTGGCCTTGGGCAAGAGCTGAACAGGCCCAGGACGCTCCCAGAGGGAGGGAAACGGTAAACCATTTCTGAGTATTCTCTACCTGGGAGACCTTGAAAAGGGTCACCATAAATTAGATCTGACTTGGCAGCACATGAGGATTATTTATACCCAAAATACAGTGGTGCCTTCACTTACAACCATAATCCGTTCCAGAAGATGGACGTAACTCAGAATGGCCATAAGTCGAAGGACCATTTCTCATAGGAATGCATTGAAGTGCAATTAATCTGTTCCGGCCGAAGGAAAAAAAAATCACCAAAATAAAAAAAATTCACTGCAAAACTCATTGGAAACACAACTAATCCCTTCCGCCTGGGGCCGGGGGGAGGAGAAAAGCAATAAAGCGTGCAAGACCCATTGGAAATGGCCTGTTACAGCAGGCCAGTTAGTAGGGCCAGGATAATTCTAGCCACATGGTTTAAGATGCATCCTGTTTTTAGATAGATGCTCGTAGATTTAATGTATATTTCACCTGTAAAACTTTTTAAAAGTTATTATGCTGAAATTTAATTAGTGCATATTAAGGTGACACTGTCAATCGATCTTTAAGCAGGATTTGAATCACTAATATTTAGCCCTTGAAATTGGGCTTTACTTTGCCAGTGTTAAGCATAGAGAACATATGGACTTCCTAACTATATCGAACTGCAGCTTCCATAAGTCCTAGGCAGCAGAACCAGTGTTGAGGGCTCATGGAAAACGTAGTCCAAAAACATCCAAAGGGCCACACATTCCCCATTGAAAAAAAAAGTTTAACACCTACTGGTTCTTAGGATCTTTAAAGAACTCCTCAGTCATAGTTTTTCAGCAATAAATTATGTTTCCTCCCAAGGCCTCACCGTATTTTACAGAGTTCTGCCCTAAACTGGAAACACTCTTGACATTTCTAGATAAATTAGAATCCTTTCAGAATAAAGTCAGTTATTAAAGCATGTTACACTACACACATACAAAAAGGAGGTGAGGGACAGTTAATAAAGTAACTTACTTTATTAACATATTTTGGGATTTAATTTTCTTGGTGAAAAAAGTGACTTTCAGTCTATTCTGTATGCTGCGTCCAGTGAGTATAAAAGCCAGGAGATTGAAAAGCATGGAGAAAACGACCTTCAGTAATAAGGTATATAACTGGAAAAGGTGAAATTATTGTAGTGGAAATACTGCAATAGCACATCCTAAACCAAGGCAGAATTTTGACTTGCTGTCTTCATTAAGTCATATAAATTGACAGTGACTTTTACACGTTGGTCTGTTTAAAATTCATGATGAAAATGACTGGTTGGTTCATGCAGATTCAAGCAAAAGGAATAGTCTCAATTCTTGACCAGGCTTTAAAGCAGCAGTCACCAACCTTTTTCAGACTGCGGACTGATTGGGGGGGGTGCAGGCTCCATTGTGTGGGGGTGGGGCACCCCCACGCTCACAGGTGGGTGTGTCACGCTTGCAGGTGGGCATGTCATGCTTGCAGGTGGGCGCGACACGCTTGTGGCTGGGTGTGTTGACCCACAAGTGTGACATGCTCACCTGTGAGCATGACACACCCACCTGCGAGCACAACATGCCCACCATCCATGCGAGCATGTGGGGGGGCAGAGATCCGTCTCCACAGCCCAGTTCCAGGAAGCTCACGGACTGGTACCGGGCCACGGATCCCTGCTTTAAAGGGAAAAAATCTCATTAGCCCCCCCTCCCAAGTCCTGTGGACTATAATTTACAGAATTTCCAAACCAGTTTATAATTCCCAGAATTCCCAAACCAGTAGCTACTTCCTGTATGATCTGGGGTATCCTGGGAGTTACAATCCAACAAAATAATGTTTCCAAGCCCCCCCACTTGCTCTAAGTTGAATTTCCCCTCACATAATAGTTAAGCAGTGAATAACAACCCATTAAGACGCTGAATCTTACTTTAAAGAAAGTATGGTATGAAGTCCACATTACACTAATCACACTTTTTAAAGGGTATATTCAGTGCTCCATCTTTTATGCTAAAGTGGGAGCAACCAGGCGGGCTTCCAATCGAGCTAAAGGCCACAACCCAGACTGGGAACTCAGTGCCGGATCAGCTGCTTTTCCTTCAAAATTAAATCAACATTACACATACTTTGAAAAAACCCAAAAAACACATTACTACTGGATCATGTAAACCCTGTTACATTACAGCCAACTGCCTCCTTGTTCTGGCATTACTGACACTGCCTATTCAATATAAAAGGAGAGGAGTCTGCTAATCCTGTCCCCATTGTGGCTTTTCTCATGCAAAAAATCAAGAGCAGAAATTCCTTTGTGAGGTTCTTCATGCAAGTGAGAACTCTGGAAAACCCTGAAACTCTTGCCTCTCTGTACTGAGCCTCCATAGAAGCAGTAATATCAGATGTGTCTTTTTTTTCATGGGGAAAACATCACTGCAAGACTCATTGGAAACACGATTAATCCCTTCCAGCCGAGGGGGTGGAGAAAAGCAATCAAGCGTGCAAGACCCATTGGAAATGCACAGAAAACAAATGGAGCAGATCAGAAATGCATGGAGAACAAAGGGGCCAGGTCAGAAATGCAAAGAAAACAAAGGAAAAAGCAAGGGAAGCATGCAGGACCCATCAGAAATGAACCCAAAAAGCAAGCAAACCCCCCAAGACCCATTGGAAATGGGAAAAAACAGTCCAAAAAGCAATAAAAAACACCAAGACCCATCAGAAATGGGGGGGACAAAAAACAAACAAACCCTCCAAGACCCATCACAGCACAGAAACATAAACCCCCAGCTCAAAACCACGCTGCAAAAACACCGAGAACCGTTTTTAAAAAGCAGAAAACAGCACCTTACCGTACAAGGCAGCCCGAAGCCCCCCTGCAAACACACACACACACTCTCAGAAGCAGAAGGAGACAGTCCCAAGTATCCTCTGACAAAGCACACTCTAACTGCTGGGGCGAAAGAGCTACAAAGAAGCCGCCTCATCGCCACCTAGAGCTAGCAATTTGAATTTCCTGCCTTTCCCCCCTGCTTTTTTTCTGTTTGTAAGTGGAAGCTCCGGTCGAAAGTAGAAGCAAAATTTTGCAGCTGGAGCTGGTCGTAACTAGAAATGATCGTAGCTAGGGACGTTCATAAGTCGAGGTACCACTGTACTTTCCTTCCTTACATGCAGAATAAGTATAATGGCTGAATTAAATAAAACTGTAGTTTGACCCTAATACATGCAACATCTCCTTTAGTTTGGATAGTCAGGGCAACAGAGAGACACTGGTACTGAAAACCAGAATGGTACACAGCTGAATGGTGGAATGCATGCCTTACATATGAAACACTCACTATCTTGCATAGGTTAGGATGTGGAGGACCGTGCTTGAAATCTTGGGAGAGACACTGGCTGTTGGTCTGGACCAGGGGTGTGAAAGACCAGGCTCACAAGTGATAAACTTGACTATTGGTGTGCCCCCCCACTGCTATTTATTGCTACAAATGCATTGCTGAAATTTGATTTTACCTTTTTAAAAGGCTATTTTCCTCCTTGCTTTCCTTTTCAAAAGAAAAGCAGACATTCTGCCCTGCCTGTCTGCAACACTTTATGATGCAGGAGGTAACTTTGGTACCCTTATTTATTTTTCCCATCCTCCTTCCACAGAACTCAGCAGGATATGTATCTTCCTCCTCCTAAACTCACAGCTCTTTGAGGTAGAATAGGCTAAGAGATAGTGATTGGCCAATGGAAAAGAAAGCATAATTGCAACACAAAGCCAAATGTGTATCAAGTCATGCATTTTTCTGGATCATCAGATGCAAAACTGATCCAAATTCTACTAATGGTCTCACTGCAGCGCAGGATCTCCCTTTGACATAATTGTTTATGTATTTATTCCATTTTTATCCTGCATGCCCATTAGAAACAGCACTCAGTGCAGCAGCAGACATCACTAAAAACAAAGTATTAAAATCATTAAAACCATCAGTCATTCAACACTCTAACCACTATATATCATACTGAATCATAGCCCCTGAATGCACATGTTCCTGAAGAAGTGGGATTTAGGATTGAAGTGAATTGTTCGTGTAATATTAAAGGAACCACTTTTATACCCACTCATGCTGCACACAAAGGAGGTTTTCGATAGGCAAAGTGGTGGCTCTATAAACTGATTGCTGAATGAGGTAGGGCTTTGGTCCTTTGGTCATATTCGGGATGGCTCTTCTAATTGTCCTAGGAGCAGTAGGTGAGAGCTCATAGGGTACAGTTTGGATGTTTGGAAATAAAATAATGGAATATTAACCTACTGGTCAGGATGCACTACGGAGGGCTTGCATTTCTTTGAAGAACTTTTTCTCTGACCACATTTTAGAGCCTAACAGCACCTGCATTCCATTAACTTTAAAAGCATCTCACTGTTTATAGTAACCAGGAAATGTCAATGACCGTGTTATATTAACAAGTCAGCAATAACAAATGGAGTTCTCAGTTTTTAAGGGTTAGCCGGGAACACTTCACTCTGACTCACTCACATGTTTAGCTTCCCTGTGTAATTTGGATGGAGCACAAAAATCTTTATATATGTTTTCTTGACATCACAGTGGGAGAATTATGTGCATAAATTTTAAAACATTACTAACAAAATCATGTCAGCATTTTGAGTAATATGTGAATGATATCTCTCCCTATTGCAGTGGAAATGGCAAATTGTCCAAGGGTCCTAATGGATAGTATTTGTTCCATCTCATAGTGATAAAACACCTTCCTAATTGGACATTTTGTAGCATTTCATAAAGTTCTTGAATTCTCTTTTGCTTCATAGCTGCAGAACAAAGACAAGAATCTGACTTGGTCTCCTACAAAACTAAGCCTGAAAAATAACAAAAAGATGGTCCGCTATACGGTAATTCCCTATCGCCACTTTGTAAAACGGTTCAGCCTATTCCATTTGGAACCTGTGGGCTAAATCCAGTTGTTAGTTCCAGGTACAGCAGACACATTGAATGAAGGGAATGTATAGGCATTGAGTGAAAGGAATGTATACATATGACGAAGAGCCAGTGTGATGTAGTGGAAAGAGTGACAGGCTAAGATTCAGGAGAACTGGGTTCGGATTGCCACTCAGCTAGGGAAACTCTCTGGATGTGTGTTTGGTACTGGTAAAACCATTCTTTTAATATCACACATACATTGAAAACCATATTACACACACACACACACAACTAAAACACTCACACAAGCATACATACATGTTGACTTACTAAAGTTCTATTGATTCAGCGTATCTACTGTACTCGAGTTGAATCTAAAGCTGGATTTAGTCATATGTGTGTTCTAATTCTCTGTCACAATGCTGTGTGAACTTATGAAAGACATGTTTTTCTCTCACATTAGAATCCTTGCATGTGGCTGGATGATTAAGATGACATGTAAAGGTGTTTATACACGCACGCGCACACACACACCCCCCTTTCAATTAAATGAAAGTCACATTGATGAAAAAATGTCTCTCTTTCACTTAAATAGCCTATTAACAACATCTTGGATTGACACACTGGAAACTAAATGATATTTGGAGTCTCTTTGGCTCCTCAACCTTTATCCTTCAAGTTAAACAACACAAAGGTGTGCATATTTGCATTTCTTATTGTCGCTCCTTTTCCATTTCCCAACCTTTCCTTCGGAGTAGAAATTTAGATTGCAAGCTCCTGGGTGATCGATCTATCGATCTATCGATCTATCGATCTATCGATCTATCGATCTATCTATCTATCTATCTTTCTTTCTTTCTTTCTTTCTTTCTTTCTTTCTTTCTTTCTTTCTTTCTCCAACCCCCTCCCATGGCTTTCTCATGAACCACATCACTGAATTTTGTTGGCTATCCAAAAATTCCATTTAAATCAAACAATGAGACATGGGACAGGGGGTTCAAGCCACAGCAGGTCCAGGATCTGTTGTGGCAGAAACAAATCCTCAAACCCTCCAAAGTTGCCCCTCCTTACAATGTTCTGGAAGTTTCAAGAGCTCAGGTTTAAAAAAAAAAAGGGAAGTGCCAAGGCAAGATCCTACAAAGGATATACAGGATATACAGGAGCTGACAACAGCAGGATACATGCTTTGTGAGGGCCTGGGCCAGACAGCCCCTGTTGTCTTTCAGCAACACTTGGCTTGGGTATGTAAGGCTTAGATTTTTCTGTTTTTAGACAGGACAGCATCTTGATGTGCCCAACACAGCCATGGACATAACTTATATGCATTGAGGCTGTAGTACAGTCCAGATATCTGAAATATAAATACAATATCTTAAGACTTATGTTCTCATTTAGCACCTGCACAGACCTAAACTGTCTTAAGTAGCACTTTATTGCTTCTCATCTCAGCCACCTTGGACCAAGTCCAGCCGTGATGTAATTCCTCATAATTTAGTGAGGTTAAAGCAGGAGAAATTGCATTAACAACAACAACAAGATCAAGAAATCCTGGCCTTGTGTGCTTGTAAATGAACTACAGCTGAAGGTGGGGGAAGTTAGAAGGTGTCGGTGATAAGCAATAACAGTGGCGAAAGGAACATATCTTCTAGTTAGTTTTGGACAGCTGACACTAACTCCATTGTCAGATAAGTCTTACTGACTGTGGGAAACACAGAGAGGAAAGACTCACATTAGCGTTTGACTAGCTGTCAATGGAAAAAGAGATCTGGAAATCATGACAGTATCTGCTCCCTTCTCTTACATTCCTTCTTCTCCATACCTTTCAAAGAATCCTGCAATAAAAATAACTAAGCAATTATCTGTTCCTACTCTTTCAAGTCCAAATGTATTTTTCCTCAAATGATTTTTCCTTTGGATGGTGGTGGTGAATGGTATTACTTTTAGGAGGGAAAGGAATGGGGGTGTCTCAAATGTATGTTTATTTCTGCCAAAGAACAGGAGTCACTTCTCGGTATCATTAAAAAAGATGAATCATTTAGAAAATCAAGTAACCTCAAGATGGCTCTCAGGATCTTTGTTATAAAAGAGAACACCCATGCAGTGTAAATCCCAGAAGAATAATAGATTACATCCTCCAGCTCAACGCAAGTTTTAGTGTTGACTCTGGTGAGGACAAGAAAAACAGAACAAGCAAAGGCAGAGGAGGGAAAATAAAGCATTTCCCTTCTCTGCAATGCAAGATCAAAAATGTTCCGGATTACCTTTCAAATAGCTGAAGGTTTAGCATGTTTCTTGTGCCACTGAAGGATAAAAACTGGGTCAAAGCTGGTAAATCCTATGCCTTCCTTTGCACTTCATAGTTATGCCATCTTCAGAATCATTTTTATGTGTTGGGGTTCTTGGATTTTCAGGTAGAATGCTAGTATTACTAGAGTTCTAAAAGACCTACTGAATGCCCTGGTAAATGAAATATGGAGTGGTTTGGTCACAGAATATACCAGGGCCACATTGGGCTTTGCCCCAGCACAGTCTTCAAAAAGGGGTTCGGCATAGTTTAAGGATATCACAGGTACACTATGTCAATCTCTCATGTGCTTTTGGAATAGGTTTAGAAATCATGAATGTTTTTTTGCTGCCTGGAAAAGCTTCCGGGTCCTGTCGTTGGGGGTTCATTCAATGGCTCATGGTGCCTGGAATCCGTGGTTTAGGTTTGATTAGAGAAGAACTTCCTCACATCTTTTAGCAATGGTAAAAGTGAAGATGAGATGGCTCTCTGTTTTTCTCTAAAGCCTTTCATTTGGGCTCCAGTCCTCCCTGACTCATGACAGGGCAGTATAGAGTCCATGCTACAGTGGAACAGCACAAGCCAAAGTAATTATCAAGAGGAAGGCCACCTCCATGTTGAGGAGGCCCTTGGCAAAGTCCCTTCAAGAAGTCCCTTCTTTTATGTCCCTCTGCCCTGGCAGGATTACCTGGTAACAGCAGCGACCAGCAGCACTGTAATCAGTGACTGGGAGCTGTTGTTTTAAATTCTCTGCAATGTCCTAACCTTGCCACTGTTCCAGGGCTCTGTGGGAAATTTTAAATGCTGTCTCCAAGTTACTTGCTTTGGCAGAACCAAGGCTGATGTCTGCGCACCAGTGGGCTCGGCCAGAGCATATGGACTTGGGCAACTGCCCACAAATGCCATTTGCTGACACCAGGCCTGGGCAGCAATTCAAAACTGCATCTTACAGTTTCAAACTGAATTTGCTTTCCAAACCGAATTGTAAATAAATGGTAAATATTTAAATAAAAAGATTTTACAGAGCTCTGTGAAGCAGTGCCATCTTTCTCTCCAGATCAGAAGCAGTGGGTGATGTTTTTAACTAGTTTTTGTTTCCTTCCAGTATAATACAATCCATTCAGACTATACTTAGTCACTTTTTCCGTACTGTCACAGACAAAAGTAGCTATCTTTCCCATAACCTGCACATTTAAAATAAGCAGTAATTCCCTGATTTATAGCTCTACAGGAACTATAGGTGAGCTTTTTGGGGAGATTTGGAACAAGTGGTTTTCTAGACGATTACATTGTTTAAATGTCCTGTCTCACTTTATTTACTGAAATGCTGTTACACTATGAGGATTTTGTGTGTGTCGTTATGGGAGGACAATTGTTCTAGGGCTTTGCATGGATAGGCCACACAATTGGAGGAGTTAGCATACACCCCTCCCAAAATCTTCGGAATTAAACTTCAGAAGAGTTTCTGCTCCAGTGCAAGATGAGACAAATGCTTTTTCTCCTCACTGACAGCTCCACATCTCCACAATAAGCACAGAAGAGCTGGCTAGCTTGACCAAAACCACAAACAATCCAATAGTTGCTTCTGATTTTTAAAATGCCCAAACAACAATGCAGTTGCTATTTCACTTTTGTATAAAGGTTATTTTCATAGAGGTAATAATTCCTATAGAAAATAGCTTGGTGTTTCAGAGGCAAAGGGAAAGATTTTGCCATGTCTGGAAACAAGCAATTATGAGACAAAAGATGATTTATATCCCTAGATTATGATAAGATTAGGGGCAGCCAAACATAACCTTAAGTCAAGGCAAATTTGCTATCAAATGCCAAGAAATATATTTCAAAAATGTTTCTGTAGCTAAAAAAGAATTAGCACCTTTTTTGCCATCCCTTGCCATAAACCCTGTGATTGGAGAATGCTGACGAGATTCTTTCTGAGACTGGAAGTCAGAAATGTCAAAAGACAAAAGTCCAGTTTCATTCCTCCCTCTCTCCACATTTTCTGTATGACAACCCATTTGGTTTTCTTTTCTTGGGGTTTGATGTCTCAGTAACTGAATTAGTCTGAATTATTCAATCCTAATCCAATTTTACTGGCTTTGAACCAGTCAGATCAAATTTGAATTGGCCTTAATTTGAACCGATTCAGTTTGGTATTTCATAGAATCATAGAAAAGTTAAGTTGGAAGGGGCCTACAAGGCCATCAAGTCCAACCCCCTGCTCAATGCAGGAATACAATCAAAGCATATCTGCCAGATGGTTATGTAAGTTTTTCTTGAATCCCTTCAGTGTTGGAGCACTCACCAAATCCCAATGTAACTGGTTCCACTGTCGTACTGCTCTAACAGTTAGGAAGTTTTTCCTGATATTCAACCAAAATCTGGCGTACTTTAACCTGAGCCCATTGTTGTGTGTCCTTCACTCTGGGATGATTGAGAACAGATCCTGTCCCTCCTCTGTATGACAACCTTTCAGATATTTGAAAAGTGTGATAATATCACCCCTCAGTCTTCTTTTCTCAATGCTAAACATGCCCAGTTCTTTCAGCCTTTCCTCATAAGGTTTGGTTTCCAGCCCCCTCATCACCCTTCTCGTCCTCCTCTGAACTGGTTCCAATTTGTTAGCATCCTCCTTGAAGTGTGGTGTCCACAACTGGCCACAATAATCTAGGTGAGGCCTAACCAGTGCTGAATAGAGGGGGACTAGCGCCTCACAGTGAATGATTCTAATACTTTTGTATTATTTAAGTTTCTACTGTATCCTTCAAATATCTTAATAATCTGGCTTCCAATAAAAATAGTAAAAACCGACAGGTGACTTTTCTTCAGCTTTATGTCAAATTCGCATAGCAGTTATTTTATTGACAACTATGTTTGTACATCATCTGGGTGTCAATATAGATAAAGAGCAGTTTAGAAAGATTATGATAATTGGTCAGTCAATCAATTAATAAATCAATCAAAAGTTAAAAGAACAAATCCATGGAAGTAACTATGTCAGTAACAGAAGTAGCTCTGCTAGTAGCATAAGTCAAGGCTTCTGGTTTGCATTATCTATTTCTGTCCAAGCCCAAGATCTACGAATCAAAGCCTGATATGAAATACATACACTATCCCATACATAAATACTATCTCATTTACTCTTTATTACTAGTATGAAGGCAGGTAGATTGACAACATCTTGGAGAAGCTGGCTCAGGGATTAAACATGGAGACGTGCAAATTAGTGTGTGCATCCAACTGAAAACCAAGCATGACATTTCATGCCTATAATTCCAAAAACAGGACTTTTTTGACATTCCATAGAAGTTCCATGGATGTCCTAGATGAGAGACATAAAAACAGAAACTCAGTGGAAGTAAAATAATATATATCTATCACACATCCTTGGACATTTAAAGAAATGTGTGTGTTCGAAGCTTTAAAAGTGGTAACCTTCCACTCTTTTTCTGACAAAATCTCTGACTCTCTGAAGTCTGAATAATTAAAATCTCTCTAAAGTAGCAATCCAGTCCAAGTTTAGAGAAATGGCCATCTGTTGCTACTTAAGCTTGAACCGTACAGGTATTGAAAGTGATGGATATAATCTGTCTGGTGAAACAAGCCAAAGGAATAGTTATTTTTACAACTCCACAAGGTGCACCTGAGGGTGAACATTTCTCCTTGTTTCTGGTTGATGCCACTAGGAATGACCTAGGAATGAACCTAGGAAAGAACCTAAGAATGACCTCTGGAACAGTGCTGACAGGATTTTTTCCCCCATGGGTTCAGCAGTCAGTAGTCCAGAATTATGTGAATCAGTGGAGATGCCGAAAAGTCATGCTTCTTTGATTTTTAATACATTCTTCATCAGTCTTATGGATATGTCCCTCATGTATGAGCCTAGTAAACAGCTGGTAACATGGTAAATGTACCCTTGCACTACATAATTTCAGACCTTTTTATAGGCTCACATTTTTAAATTCTCCAACTCTGCCTGCCTACAAAAGACTCACACATATAGAAAGCTAACATGTCACAGAGAAGGTTAGACTGGAATGAATTATGGCGGACTCCTAATATTTTATGTGCAGGTATGGCATAATCAAAAACAAAATAGAGTAGAGCAAAAAGAGAGAGAGAGAGGGAAAGAAAGAAAGAAAGAAAGAAAGAAAGAAAGAAAGAAAGAAAGAAAAAGAAAGAAAGAAAGAAAGAAAGAAAGAAAGAAAGAAAGAAAGAAAAAGAAAACATCACAAGAAAAGCCAATGGCAGACCTCCCTTAGAAAGGCTGCGGTGGATGCCACAGCCAGCAAGATTTTGGTATCATGAAAGGGCCTGGGATGGGAAGACATGGATGTGGGGGTTTTCTGCCTTATTTATATAATTGTACTGGTGTTGAGTGATATGTATTTTGACCTGTTTGTGTAGCAGTGTTCTGTGGGATGGAGGGCTATTATTTGTTGCCCTGCCCCAAGCAGAACAATGTTTTCAGCCAGATCTAGGAGACACATTTGAACATAATGCCCTCACCCTGCCAAGGCAACCTCTTAATAATAAAAATGTACTCTATGAAATGGCTTTACTGGAGTGGGAGATTTAAGGTGAGCGATGTGATTTCTATATTCCATACCACAGGGAAGATGCATGAATTCTTGATTTTCATGTTACTGAAGATAACAACCAGGAGAGTCTTGTGGCCAGGGTCGAGTCCTGCCATCAACTCTGGTAAGAAAGTTGCCACAGGCAGCCAAATACTGAAGATGGTGAAATGATGGCCATTGCCTCCCCAAGAGGGCGCTTGCTGCCATGTGCCACCTGCCGCAGCAAAGATAACAATGGTGGCAAAGTGACAGCGCCTCCCGGCAGATTCACAAAAGAAGCAGAAGAAGGAAGAGCAGGTGCTGTCATGGTAGGCCTGTTTCTGCTATGCTGCAGTCGGCTCCTCCTGGTTTTTCCAAAAAGTCACCTTTGAGAGGAAATCAAGCAGTGCAGAGTGGAAGCAAACCAAACTGCCCTCCTGGGGCAACTCATTATCCTCTTCTGGAAAAGTGTGAGGAATGGAATTAAGTACCTTGCAGCTGCTACTAGTGTGGCTGCTACGCTACTACAGACTGCTATTTGTGCAGAGAGCAACAGCGGTGGCCCGATCACACAATGTGGTGGAGTAGCCCTATGCTTCTCCCCCAGGCAGCATGTTTTTGTGGCCTGTATCCCTGTTCAGGTGCATATGGAATGGTCTATGAAAGCTTATGCCAAACAAAACTTGTTAGTCTCTGTTGCCACAAGACTCTTTATTGATTTTTTTTCTTTTGCTGCAATACACCAGAGACTAATGTGGCTTCCTTTAAGAAAACACAAATTGCTTTCAATTTCTCTAGTGCTGTTTGTTTGAATTTCAGACTTCACGCTGACAGATCTAATTAAAGTTATGCTAACCGTATCAGGCCACAAAAAATGACCAGCATACAGTATGTATCGCAAGCACATTAGTCATTAAATAGGTACAATCTCTGTCTGCTTTTAACGTTGCTAGTTTATTTTTGTTATTTCAGAGCAATGGAAGGGGGAGTGAAGAATATGGGGGAGGTGGGCAACACTGGATTTTCAGCAGTAGCAGGAAGCATCAGGGAATTTATAGGCTGGGATAAGGAAGAGGAATTTAACCCATTCCACAAGCACTATAACCTGAATGGAAGTCCCCCTCCTTTAAAAAAGATGTTTTTTCATAAAAACAAATGCCAAAAGAACTTCCATCCAAATACATAGCTGCTGCAGAAGTGGGGACACATCCTCTAGGGTAACAGTGTAAGGGAAGATATTTACCTCCCTACCTAACACGAACCCTGGTCCTGCCACTTTGTAAAACAGGGTATTAATGGGAAATTATTTTCTCAGGTTTTTCTGTTTAGATCTTTGCCTAAGCTGAACTGGGGTTTAGCCCAGGGGAAGTCCAGGAAAATCAGTCAAACCCTAAACAATTTATTGTAATGTAGCAATTCAAGGGGATATTAGAGAGTGTTTTACAAACAGCCAAGGTCACTTGGGGATTTTTGTTACATTACTGCAGTGCAGCACCTCTTCTGCCAGCCTCGTGCTGCTCTGTTAAACTCAACATCATTGTACATCAGCAAAACAGGCTGCATAATGTTATGTTTATCACTTCAGATATATTGCTGAAACTGGCTGGTTCTTGACATTTCACTTGCCTTTACCAAATCTTCTTCCCTTTCTTTGAGGCATAAGTAGCATTGTGTTAACAATAATCTCTTGCTATTTTAACAACTGCTGTGCAAGGGGAAAAAGCTGGTGAAAGGGCAGACCTTGTCAGCAGAATAAGCTTAAATGAAAGTGGGTTTTCAGAATTAATTTGCCATCTAGACTAACCATGTAAATTCCCTCCCATTTTGCTCCTGTGAGACAAACACAGAAAGGATCAGAGCTGCATGGTGTATAGCTGCACTTGTGAGCAAGACCATATAAACAGAGTGCATGGACATTTAGCTGGGCAGTTGCTGCGAGGGACAAAGTGGGAGGGAAGAAATTTGAGGGGTGAGGTTGCTGCTGCAGTGACCTGCGTTATTTGTGCAGCCCTCCTGACTGAGAACAGGGAACTGGAAAACTGTAATGAATGCCAACTGGTAGCCCTGCTGGAAAAGATGGTTCAGCAGCTTGAGACCCACCTATCCAAACTTCGGCACAGCAGGGAAGATAAAGTGTCTCCAGGCAGAGTAGAGTGGATCATTTTGGAACAGCAACAAAGCGGTGGGGGAAGAGTGCCTTTGGGAAGAAAATATCTGCCAGAAATCTTTCAAATCTGTTATTGACACTGGAAGGATTTAAACTGAATTCTCCCAGGTAGGGAGATGATATTTCATAGGACGGGTGATGCCAAGTAATTATGTCCCAGGAACTGGGATGGTGGTACAGGAAAATCCAATGAGGAAGCAGGTGGAGGGAGTGACCTATGGTTTCAAACGTCTTTCTATACCAATGCATAGATCATGGGAAAGAAACACGATGCAACTATTACAGTAGTATGCAAAGGCAATTATGATTTGATAGGCAATTACTGAAACCTGCTGGGATGGAGCAAGTGAAGTAGACTAAACAGGAAAGGAGCAGTAATGTTATCATATGCAAAGAATGTGTACAACTGTGAGAAGATCCAACTCTCTGTTTATTAAATTATAAGACAAGAAAATGTCTGCTAGTTGCAAACATATTATCCAGAGCATTTAATGTGGTTCTGTTGGTGGGGAAGAGTTTTGCCATTGTTCCGGTCAATTTCAGAAGAAAAGTAGCAGGTGTATCAGGAAAAAAATATCATGAATTTACATAAATCAAAATAAATTATATCTTATTGCAATGGATAATAAAGGGTAACAAGGTCAGTATGTACCTGTCCCATATTTTGACGTTAAAACAGAGTGATCCATAAATCATTGGATAATTTTCAGAAGCCATAGATTTCACACTGTCCAAACAGTTGCAGAAGGATGTTCCCAAGAAAACATAGTTGAAAACTTGGGACAGGCAAGAAAAGGAACACATTTGGATAAATATTAATAAATTATATATATAGTACAACATGGGTGTTGCCATCTTTATGAAATCTTCCCAAGAATCACTGTTGATGTTAGATTATTATTTGTTCATGTTAGGAAATTTAACAGCATACATCTCAAATCCTATGGTAAAAATTCTGTCTTCTTAAGGCATGATGCACCACAAATATTAATGTTTTAACAAAGTTCTGATTTTCAGGACATTAACTGAAAACTGATTATATGTCATTCAGTATGTCACATCAAGCCAAAATTATATTTTTGTTGTTTAGTCCTTAAGTTGTGTCCGACTCTTCATGACCCCATGGACCAGAGACCTATCCATCTTGGGTGACCCTGCACGACATATCCCATAGTTTATCTGAATTACTCAAGCCCCTTCACCATGACAAGGCAGCAATCCATGAAGGGAAAAATTATATACAATGAAATAATCTCATTCAAAGTCGAACTTATGAATATATATTGTTAAGAACATAGAAAGCCTGTTTCTAGAATATTATTCTGCTGAAAAGAGAGAATTCAGCTTTCAGATGTAACAAATATAATGCAAAAAAATCAAAGAAGTAATAGTGTGCATTTAAAACAAGATAAGTTAAAGCAAACTGTAAAAATAGAAGTTCACAGGAATCATAGCTGTTTGTGGGGATTTTTTAGTCTATTTCCCCACAGCTGTTGAAGCCTAAAAGTACTATATGCTTAGGGCAGTTTCTACTTTTTAAAAAAGTTTGTCTATGCACAGGACTCATAATGCAAAAACCAGGCTAATAATTATGGTAAGGCAAATTTAAAAGAACAAGTGTTAGTGTTGGCCTGTCCCCATAATCCCATAATATTATACTGTGGCTGGGAAATTGACTTGAACCAGCTAACTTAACCCTAATACACCAGAATTATTTTTTAAGAAATGTGTTTATAGAGTTGTGGAGTATTTTCTGACTCCATGACAATTCTAATGTTTTGAAAGTTACCAGTAGAGTTGGTGTTGCATTTTAATATACAGTTTTTCAAAATAAAATCTCCAGTTTATCAATATTGAATATTGTGCTTCTGTATACACTATTCAAAATGCCAGGAAATGGCCCATTATTGCTGCACAATATTGTAGCTCCATTGCCAGTAGGAAAAAAGGGCAGCTTGAATGTTGACAACACCCATGTCACCAATCAAGGTGTTCAACACTACTATTCACAAAGAGACACCAAGGTATGCTTCTCAAGATGAGTTCAAATGATGGCTACAAACCACCTTTGGGGTGTTTGGTTTCAGACTTTATCAACACAACCTCTACACACACACACAGACAGACACACACACAGACACACACACAGACACACACACTTACTTCATCAACACAACCTCTACACATACACACACACATGGTTGGGGAAGATGCAAAAATGTGGCAGCCTCCATAGGAAAGCTGGAATCAGAATGTACTCACCAGACAAGAGAAGCAATTAAAGCCCAAATGATAATGTATACCTGGCAGACTTCTCCCATGAATTTTGGGACTTTAATAATTTATAATTTTTCTGCAATATTGGTGCATTGCCTGAAGAAGTGGACTTAATCCATGAAAGCTTGCTAATTGCTTGATTTTTAAAAAGTATTCATTCATTCATTCATTCATTCATTCATTCATTCATTCATTCATTCATTCATTCATTCATTCAATATACTGCCCATCTTGCAGCCAAGGTCCCTCTATAATTTGTAGTCTAATGATTCCCAGTGTGGTGTAGTGGATAGACTGATGGACTATGACTCTAGAGAACAGGGTTTGAATCCCCACTTGTCCACAGAAACTCACTGGGGGAGTGGACATGGTAAAAAGCCTCTTTAATTATCTCACTTACCTTGCAAACCTTGTTAGGGTCACTATAAGCCAACTTGATGAAAACACACACATAAACACAATAAAGATATCCCCTCTCCTGCATTTATACAGATGAGGGACTAAAATGTCCCATCCTGGAACATGAAGAGCAAACCCTGTGATCCCTGGAAAAGACCCTGATGTTGGGAAAGTATGAAGGCAAGTGGAGAAGGGGACGACAGAGGACGAGATGGCTGGACAGTGTCATCGAAGCTACCAACATGAATTTGACACAACTCCGGGAGACAGTGGAAGACAGGAGGGCCTGGCGTGCTCTGGTCCATGGGGTCACGAAGAGTCGGACAGGACTAAA
This sequence comes from Pogona vitticeps, assembly GCF_051106095.1. Classification (NCBI taxonomy): domain Eukaryota; kingdom Metazoa; phylum Chordata; class Lepidosauria; order Squamata; family Agamidae; genus Pogona; species Pogona vitticeps. The sequence goes on along the minus strand of NC_135785.1, from coordinate 237,960,036 downwards.
CGACTAAACAACAACAACAACAACAATTATTGTATAATTTCATTTTTCACTGGATCATGCAAAATATACTCAGATTACTTAGTATAGTGGTGCCTTGACTTACGAACATCCCAACTTACGACCATTTCGAGTTATGACCAGCTCCAGTCACACAATTTTGCTTCGATTTGCAGCTGGAGCTTCCAGTGACGATCAAAAAAAGGCAGGGAAAAGGGATGGGAAATTCAAATTGCTAACGGTAAGAGAAGAGGCTGCTTTTTTGTAGCTCTTTCCCCCCATGATTAGAGTGAGTGCAATCGGAGGAGGCTTCGGACTGCCTCGGAAGGTAAGGTGCTGCTTTTTGTTTTTTAAAAACTGTTCTGGGTGGGTTTTGCAGGGTGGGTTTGGGCTTGGGGAGGTTATGTTTCTGTGCTGTGTTGTTTTGTTTTTTGGTGATTTTTTTTGCAGCCCCAGCGTGAGGCTTGCTCCGCTGTTTTTGTTTTGTTTTTAAGCCCCAGTGCCTTCAGGGCTTGCTCCATTGTTTATTTTTTTGTGGTTTTTTTTTCAGCAGCAACTCGTTCCTATGGGGCTTGTTCCATTTCTTGTTTGTTTGTTTGTTTGTTTTTTAAAGCCCCAGTGTCTTTGGGGCTTGCTCCGTTTATTTTGGGGTTTTGCTTTTGTTTTTTAAAGCCCCAGTGCCTTCAGGGCTTGCTCCGTTTATTTTTGGGTGGTGTTTTTTAAATTTAATTTTGTTTTATTTTATTTTTTGTGCAGCCCCAGCGCATTCCTAAGGGGCTTGCATTGTTTTATTTTTATTTTATTTTTGAGGTGTTTTTTTCCCCAAGCCGGAACAGTTTAATCACATTCCTATGTATTTCAATGGAAAATGGTGCTTTGAATTTCAACCATTTCAAGTTATGTCCATCTTCTGGAACGGATTATGGTAGTAAATCGAGGTACCACTGTATTTATAGATCAAGGGTGTTTCTGCCCCTAATTTTGCAGTTGGCTGTCATCCACTGGGAGATTACACAGAACATTGTCTGTGCACATGGGTATTTGGGAAAAATCCTTTGACATGGCTAAAGCTTCCTAAACTTAATATATCAAAAAAATTCCAAAGTCAAAAGGAGTTGGATGCAACCTTATTTGATTTATATGCTTGGTCCACAATTCTGCACTAGAGAGGATTGCTTTCTCTCCACTTGCTGCCATTTAGGATTGCAGCAAGTGGAGAGAATGCTACAGTATTAAGTTGAGAAGTAACAGAAAGTACTTTTTGCAGGGGGCTGGCACAGGGACAGCATTTTCATCTGTTAAAGAAAGACAATATTTTTCTATTGGTAACTTTAGATTCCAAAGGTAATGATTTTACACTCCCTCCCTCTTAGATGTCACTGTGTATCACTTCACTTTCTTCAAAACAGGGAAGGTCAACCAGCAGAGTCATTATTGTATTATCAACAACAATTCCTAGATTCTTCCAAACAGTATAGTGCTGTCCATGCTGTCTAGGGGATTCTGGGAGATGCAGTACAACTGAAGAACCCTCCTGAGTGTCAGACTCTTTCTTTTTGCATTTAGCACCTCCCCTTTTCATTCTGCTGAATGAGAGCTTAGACTTCTGCCCCTAAACTGAGACCTGATGATGCAATTGCCAACGTGTTACAATATTAGAACTCTAGCTGGGCTTTTCCACAGCCGTGTCATCAACTCATGCAGACAGTAAAAGGTTCTTTTAATCACAGCTAGTAACCAGTCAGTCGAAAATACCTTTAATTGTCTAGAATAGCCTTACCCAACTATCTTTCCTCAGCCTGCATGGCCAGACATCCTAGCTTGGGTGTTTGGAGTTGCAGTTCAGTCTATCTTGGGGACAGAATGTTAGTGTAAATGTAGGTTGTCCTGTCCTGCTTGTGCAATGCTCTGCTGCCTGGGTGTGGGGCTTTTGGAGCTTGTGTAAGGGAGAAGCCAAGTATGTCCTCGCACAAACATAACTCCTGTTAAAACCAAGAGGAGTGATCTCCTACTTGTGCAACAATAAGCACAAGATCATAGCACATCACAAGTGAGGAGTTATGCTATACCCTTCCTGCAAGGAGATTCTGGCTTATGGTGTTGCCCCTTTACGTACAGTTGTATTGGATGTAAATTTATACTGTGCTGATTTAATCCTTTTCATTACCTAAGCAAGAGCTCTTTCACCAGGTGATTATTCTTAAATTTAATGTTGGAAGAATTGCATGCAATAGTATGGTGCAGAGTTGAGAAAAAGCCAAGGGATGGCCAACATGGTATATTAAGAAATACCTTGTTTTCTTCAGTAGCTGGCAATCCCAGATGTTTACTCAGCTCAAGCCAGAGACATTTCGGATATAGTCCAGACTCTTATGACACAGAGCGTTAAATTCTATGATCAAAACTCTCAGCCAAGCCAGTTTGAACAAAGTTTTTTTCTGCACAGTTTTCATTGACCTCTACTTTCCAAACCACCCCCCTTTTTTTCATCAGTACAACCGCCACCCCATTTTCCATAAGAGGAAAAGCCTTATCTTGTATACCATTATTTTCCATTTGCATGTCCTTTAATTTTTAAAAATAAACCGGAATGCTTGGCATTTCAGTTCCTGGACTACACAAAAGACCTCCCAATATGTTTATCAGAATACTTAGGATGTTTTCTAAGAAAAACTGCAGCTGCACCCAGCTATCACAGTTCCTCAGGGGAACCTTTTATGGTATACTTTGTACACCTGAAATTGATTTTACTTCCGTATAGAACTTCAATAATTGTTGATGCCTGTACCATAAAGTAATCAGCTAATTAGCAAGTGATTAGCCAATATTAATGAACGGTGCATTTTAGAAGATTATGTATCTTGTGAAAAAGTAAAAAGTACTACAGAAAAGGAAGGGGATGATTTGAGCCGTTCTTAACGGGAAAGGAAGTACTTGGATGCTTCTTTCCTTCTCAACTCCATCTAAAAATACAGTCATTTCCCCTATGTGATGCCTATGGTCTCATTCATGTTTAGGGCAAAATTACAAAATGTCAGCCCATGCTTACTGGGTACACTGAGTTTGCTTTTGTTGGTGTGCATTATAGTTCTTCAGATTTTTTTCCTATAGTCTAGAACACCATGAAAAGACTCTGGAAAACCAGATAGCAAAATAATGCAAGGCAAAGGTATGAGGTGGGCTGATACAATCATAGGATACACTATCATCATTCTGAATAACCCATGTGCAAAATGCTCATAAATTCGTCACTCTTATCAATTTGGGGCTTCTTCCTGAGAAGAAATCAGAAGGAATCTCACAACAACCATCAGAAGGAATCCTCTAACTTTCTGAGATTTCCAAACAAATGCTAGATACAGTATCCCCCTTCCTTTTCATATCTTTGGTTTTGTGAGGGAGGAAATATTAAAATTAAAGATATTTGCATTTAAATATTTGTTGTTCTGCACAAAGTTTATTTTAAGCTTGCACAAAAAGTGACTACTCAGCCAAGTGAACCAGCTTCTTCATCTTTCACCACCCTCCGCAAAGGGCCATTCCAATTGGAGCCTGACGGTTACCTTATAAGAAGGTGTTGTTTAATTTGTGTTCTGTCCACCCTTTGAGTTGTGACATCTGTGCCAAAGCTGAAATGTACCATGTGGCATGTCAGTTTGACTGGTGCTGATGGTAGTGTGGACAAAAGCTGCTTTATTTCAAGTAACTGTTCTTGATGGTATATAGGATGGCCATTGTAAATGCCATTTTAAAAGGGAATTTAATGAGCACATACCTGTGGTCACTGCACATATTCTTGTTTGTCCAGTAATTACCCAGTAAGTTGTAATATTTTCTCAGATAGGAATTCTTACAAATCTGCACATTTCAGAAAATCATATTGGGAAGAATAATCAGTGTTGTACAATCACAAAATTGTTTTGCTGGAATGGATCCTCTAACACAACCCCTGCCTGGTACAGGAAATGTACAGCTAAAACATCCCTGGTAGATGGCCATTCAAACAGTGGACAAAATACTGCTGTGTAGAGCTACACCAGCATAAAAAAAATGTGGTGCAGGAAATAATTAGTTTAAACTAACTGAAAGCTTCCTAACCTCTCTGAGGCTCACAAGGGACATAATTGAATAGTAGTAATTGTTATTATGCACTATCAAGAATGTTAAGTATTCACAATCATATACTAAGGTTGAGGCTACACTTTTTATTTCTTCCTGTTGGTAATCTTTCTATGCCATTGGTTATGAAGAGGAAGTGCATTTTTCAAATCTAATTTCTTCACGTCAGTCAAAATAGTTTTATGCTAAAGCTGCTTTGATAAATTGTTTGGGTTGTTGAAAATCAATTCTCTTTCAGTTGCCTTCCAGAGCCACTGTGCATCCCTCCCCCCTGTAATGTTCACAGACTGGCAGCATGAGATACCAGGTTTGTAAAGAAATTTGAAACAACATTTACTATTCCTAACGATACCACCTGTAATTCCTTTTCCTCTTTTTGTGGTGATATTTGACACATCTTGTCTTCTGCTGATTCTGTTATAACGCTTTGAGGTAGGCTCTTGAGCTCCTGAGGCTTAAGTGGGGTAATATTTTCAAAGGAATAAAATACAGGCCAGAATCCAATTCCTTACATATACCAGTGTAAAAGCACTAGTGTCAGGGCAGACTATGCAATAGTCTGTTTCCGGTTGATGCAAACCTTTAACACCATCACCACCCTTATACTCATCCCTTTTGCTAGCATTAAAATCCCTCGCTTTTAAATAGCACCGAACTGACAAGACATTGTATTTCAATTAGCACTGTATCAGTTTAGAGCACTAATTTTAGCACTATAGCTATAACACTAAAATCAGGGGATTTTTAAAAAATACATACAGTTTACAAATTGCTTTGCAGTTATATTCTTATTCTTGTAAGCAGAAGTTGGCAGAAATAGTATGATTCACTCCCACACCATGTCCTACTTTATGCATCAGCTGGGATGTAATCTGGACATGCTCAACAATATCCCTAAAGGACTGATATAAACAATCGTGCAAGCCAAAAGCAAGCCAAAATAATACAAGTGAAAATGGTAGAGAAAAACCCAGTAAGCTTTGGTAGCTGGACAAAATAAACCATTTACTCATGATAAAATATTGGATCTATTCACAATTAGCATTAATGTCATATAATTGACATAATAAATATATAAAGGAACAGTAAGAAACATGGCACAGATAGTGGGTCAAATACATATCTACTGTAGTTGCTTCCTAAATCACAGCAGCGTATTGCTGCTAGTTAAGGAGTCACCTTTTATATTTCTCATTGCATGCGAAGCCACATAACTAGTGTGCCACAAGGAATACGAGTGCTGACTCCTTCATTAGTGGCAATTCACTGCTGTGATTTATGCCACAGCACTTCTGCTGGTGTACATAAACAACAGGATTCTGGCCATTAAGTGTGTTAAGGCATTCTGTACTCATAACTCTATCTAGAACGGCACCTATTGCACGCATGCAAAAAGCAATGCAAGCACTGCCATTAGGCAGAATGAAGTGACATTTCACATGAAAAGCTAGAAAATTGGCAACTGTGCATCTTGATTTGTGGGCTGGGCATCTGCTGTTCTCCCTTAGGCAACAAAATGCTCTGAATGAGACCTGCTGCTGACTGTTGAAATGTTTATGAATGAAACATCAAAACAATGCATTCCCATAGTTCTCTTAGCATTATTCTTAAAGTCCTTAAAAGAAGAGCCCGAAAAACCCACAACAACCATCCTTTAAAAAAACTCCTCCAATAACACGAGCAACTATATTTATGCAAACATATAAATATACACATAGCCATACAAAAAAGAATCAAAGACCTACCTGCTCTTTTTGTGTCCAACGTTTGAGACAGCATCTGTAATAAATAATTATTTTCTTTAGTTGACAAATCATTTTACTTTCTTTCAAATAGTAAAGCTGGCCAAATTAAGATGGGATTTTAAATTCAGAGATGTCACAGTGTTGGGCTGATGCTAATGCTTTGAAGTAAGATGTAAATGAATTTTTTTAAAAAAATATTTACTTCCTTAATTATTTATGGCTGATAAACACTAAGTAACAAATAAGGTTTTAATTAAGGTCTTTGACATAGCTAAAATGGCTTGTGGTTTCAAATATTTATACAGCTTCTTTTATTTCTGCTTCTAAGACACCTGCATTGGCTGGTGTTTGGAAACAAAACTCTTAGTGCTCATGTGAATATTTAATGCACAGTACTCTTACATGTTCTACTCCAGGCAACTCGTTGCATGGACATTCAAAATGCTGATCCTGGGGAACCAAGAAAATTGACTTCTTTATCCTTGCATAGACTAAAACTTACATTAACTGGTGCCTGGTAGGCCACTTGTAGTGAGAGGAAAGAGGGGTTCTACTAAAATATGAAATTGATCCAGTAATCAGAGCAGTAAAAGGATTCCTCTACTGACTTTTTATTATCATGTTTTCTTTTTCTTAAAAATTACATTGAACTCAATGGGGATTACTCACTATTTATTGCTCAATTGCCAATCAGGCCTTATAACATAAATGCCTCTGGAACAACCTACCTCTGGAGATTCGCGCGGCCCCCTCACTGGGTATCTTTAAAAATAAACTAAAAACGTGGATGTTTCGGCAGGCCTTCCCTCCAGTTAACTCCTGAGGATTTCCTTCCCTCTCTTTTCCTACTGTTTGTTTTCCATCTCGTTGAATTTGTTCATTGTTTATTACGTAATCTATTTGTGTATTTTATGTGTATTTTATTTATGTTGTAAGCCCCTAGAGTGGTCATAACTGACCAAATAGGCGGGATATAAATTAATTAAATAAATAAAATTATTAAACTCTCTCTTAGAGGCTGATCGCTGACGTCTAACATCTAAGCAAATCTAAACAATCAAGTGAGTTATAAAAGGAACCTTCTCACATCAAAACCAAATAAAATGAACATATAGAAATTTGTGAAACAAACAGTGACTTTCATTTTTCCATAGCGCATTTGACAAATACAGCAGTCCTACAGATTCAAGAACAGTTTTTACCCAAGTGCAGTATTGAGTTTAAATGCGGGGCCATAGGTTTTTGGTGGAATTTTAATTGCTGACAGAAAACGGGGTATCTATATTTGGATGGTGAAAGTTGTGTATATTTTAACTTTTTTTTGTAGTGTTGTCCAGTTTTACCTTGGGGAAGAGCACCTCATTTCGTTGCACCCACTTGTGAGCGCAATGACAAATAAATTTCTTATGTCTTATGTCTTATGTCTTATTATGGTTGCCAGACATCTGACAAAAGGAGGGCTTGTCCTCCTTTTTAGCCTAATGTTCTCCGTCTGGCAGGCAAAGCTAAAAACCTTTAAAATGTCCAGCTTTGGGGGCATGTTGTGCTTATGGGGGGCGTGTCTTAGAGCACATGGTGCGGGCAGGCGGGCAGGCGAGCGAGAGCCAGGAGCCGCGCGGCTCCCTGACTGACTGGGGCCGCTTCTTTCTGGCAAGTGAGAGACTTTCGGTGACAAGCAGCCAGGCGCTTTCCGTCCCACAGGTGAGCAGCAGCAGCAACTCCTCCTCCTCTCCTCCCCCTTTGAGACAGCTTCAAGATCCAATGCATCAGAGTGGCTGTGGTGGCGGCAGTTGTTGCTGCAGTGCGTGCGGCCACCACGCTTCCTGTTTGCTCAACGTCTCCTATTTGCGCTGCAGGAAGAATGCAGCTGAAAAGCCTGGCTCGGCAGCAGCTTGGAGGGAAGCCTAGCTGCTCCCTGAGCTCTCCTGCTTTCCCTGCCGGTTCATGTTAGGGTGGCTAAGCCCTCCACAAAACCAATGCCTCCACAGAGCGCCCCCGTTGCTTTTTCCCTACACTCTCCTTCTTTGTCTCGAGGTTTCTCCCAGGGAGCCTGGAAGATGCTGTAGCGCACTTGCCTTTGTACAGCCGGTTTTGCTTTACTTTGAAAAACAGCTGAGAGAGTTGTCCATTTGCAGCCAAGGGTGGAGGAAAGCAGGGTTATGGCACATCCTCCTCTATCCTCTTTTTTTTTTGTGTTTCTATGTCCTCCTTTTGGTACCCATGTATCTGGCAACCCGGTACAGTGGTGCCTCATTTAGAGACGTTAATCGGTGCAGGAAAAAACATCGCTAAACGATTTAATTGCTAAGCGATTTTTAAAAGGCCATAGGAACACATAAAAACGCGTTTAATGTGTTCCTATGGGCTAAAAACTTACCTGAAACCGAAAATCCTCCATAGCGGCGGCCCTTTTGGGTGCCTCTAAAGCGAGGCAAAACAGCAATCGCCATTTTGTTTTTCTGGTGGCCATTTTGGAACTGCCGATCAGCTGTTTAAAAATGGGCGCTTTGCCATGATCGCGTCCCTGCGATCATCACAAAGCATTTTTTACCCATAGGTGCCATCGCTAAGCAATCGCTCTGGCGATGGCAAAAAGTCCATCGCTAAGCTATTTCACCGTAAAACGGAGAGATCGCTAAGCGAGGCACCACTGTACAAGATATACAGTAATATGTGTTGTCCACTAACAATAAAATTGTCTATTGTGGGGAATTGTTTCTAATCCCAATTGTTAAAGGTACAAAACACTGGGCCCTCGAATAAGCATTACTTCCTAGCAATAAGGAATTTGAAAGCAGGAACCAAGGGCTTTCATATTTTGTTTAGAGTTAAGCTAGTCTGGTCTGAATAATTTGCTGACCATTAGGCACACAAATTTTATGGCCTGTGTGACATATAAGTTATTTGGTCAGTGCATTGATCTAACTTGCCTTTGATTTCCATAGGACAAATGGTTTGATTTCATTTTTCATGAAGTAACTTGTGATTTTAACCTGCAATTGTTAAAGTCATACAAAATGCATTTCGAATTACATAAATAAGCTTGAATGTATTTTAGTTCTGCCCCAACATGGATTAGAGCCTGATAACATGCCTTTTCCAGATGTGGCTGCATTCATTTCAGCTTTTGAGGTGAAATTACACAGTAAAAATATAAACGGAATCTGTAACAATTTCAAATGGCAATGAAAAATTGGCAGGTTAAAAGTCATTTACATAATGTTTTACCTAATCAACTCTGTAGTTAAATCACAGAATCCTGCACTTTTTAAAAAAGCTGTATTGATGTACCCAATTAAAGTAATGGAAGTTACATATGAGTGTGGTCCAAGCGCACTGGGAAAAACTGACCTAACACCAGCAGTTCCAAACAATAAGAACTTACATTGTATCATCTGCATATCTGAGGTTCTTGATATTTCTTCCGGTAATCTTAATTCCTGCTCGGGATTTATCCAGTCCATCCTTTCGCATGATGTATTCTGCATATAGGTTAAATAAGCAGCGAGACAATATAGAGCCTTGTCATACACCTTTCCCAATTTTGAACCAATCAGTTGTTCCATATCAAGTTCTAACTGTTGCTTCCTGTCCCATATGGTTAGGCCCTCCCATTTCTTTAAGAACTTGGCATAGTTTGTTGTAGTCCACACAGCAGAAGTACATGTTTTTCTGGAACTCTCTGACTTTCTCTATAATCTATCGCAGGTTTGCAATTTTGTCTCTAGTTCCTCTGCTCCTTCAAAATCCAGCTTGTGCCTTCTGGGAGTTCTCGGTCCACATACTGCTGAAGCCTACCTTGGAGGATTTTGAGCATAACCTTGCTAGCGTGTGAAAATCTTTGGCACTGCCCTTCTTTAGGTTTGGGATTTAGATTGATCTTTCCCAATCCTCTGGTCACTGCTGAGTTTTCCAGGAGTGTTAAGGTAGCACCTTAACAGCATCATCTTTTAAGATGTTATTTTCCTGTATTTCTTTGCACTCTTCATTTAAGAAGGCCCTCTTGTCTCTCCTTGCTATTCTTTGGAAATCTGCATTCAATTTTCTGTAACTTTCCCTATCTCCCCTGCATTTTGTTTCCCTTCTCTTCTCTGCTATTTGTAAAGCCTCGTTGGACAGCCATTTTGCTTTTTAGCATTTCCTTTTCTTTGGGATGGTTTTTGTTGCTGGCTCTTGTACAATGTTACGAGCCTCCATCCATAGTTCTTCAGGCACTCTGTCCACCAAATCTAGTTCATTAAATCTGTTCTTCACTTCCACTATGTATTCATAAGGGATTTCTTTTAGATTACACCTGACTAGCCCAGTGGTTTTTCCTACTTTCTTCAGTTTAAGCTTGAATTTTGCTATAAGAAACTGATGATCAGAGCCACAATCAGCTCCAGGTCTTGTTTTTGCTGACTGTATAGAGCTTCTTCAACCTTGGCTGCAAAGAACATAATCAATCTGATTTTGGTATTGTCCAGCTGGTCATGTCCATGTGTAGAGTCGCCTCTTGTATTGTTGGAAAAGAGTGTTTGTGGTGACCAGCTTGTTCTCTTCACAAAACTCTATTAGCCTTTGTCCTGCTTCGTTCTCAACTCCCAGGATGTCAATGTTTCTTCTTGCCATCTCCTGTTTAACCACTTCCAGCTTACCAGGGTTCATAGATCTTACATTCCAGGTTCCTATACAGTATTTTCCTTTGCAGCATCGGACTTTCCTTTCACTTCCAGGTGAATCCGCAGCTGAGCGTCCTTTCGGCTTTGGCCCAACCACTTCATAACTCTGGAGCTACTTTTACTTATCCTCCGCTCTTCCTCAGTAGCATGTTGGATGTCTTCCGACCTCAGGGGCTCATCTTCTAGCGTCACATCTTTTAGCCTTTTGTTTCTGTCCATGGAGTTTCCATGGCTAAGATACTGGAGTGGCTTGCCAGTTCCTTCTCCAGGTGGATCCCATTTAGTCAGAACTCTTCACTATGACCTGTTCGTCTTGGGTGTCACTGCACAGCCTAGTCTATAGCTTCTCTGAATTACTCAAGCCCCTTCACCACAAGGCAACAATCCGTGAAGGGGGATTGCTTGAAGGGGGATTATTGAGATTAGCCAAGCAGTTATTGTTATAGGAAAGACTGCAACCAGATAAAAGCTGCTCTTTGCCTCCATGCAGACTTCATGACTTTTATTTCTTGTATTTAAATTCTGCCTTTTTCCATGTTCCCCCAGAAATAAGACAGGGTCTTATATTAATTTTTGCTCCTTAAAACACATTAGGGCTTATTTTCAGGGGCTGTTTTTTTCTTCCATGAACAACAGTCTGCATTTATTCAAATAGTCATGTCATCTTCTGGTTGCTGCACAATGGTGAAGGGTGGGGTTTCACTTAACTAGGGCTTATTTTTTGGGGTAGGAGTTTTATTACAAACATCCTGAAAAATCATACTAGGCCTTATTTTCAGGTTAGGTCTTATTTTGGGGAAAACAGGTATCTTTACATAACACAAAGAGGTTTACGTTGGGTTTCCAGGTGGTCTTTTACCTGGGTACTTATCAGATCCACATCTGCTTAGCTTTATCAAGTTGACTTCACTGTAGGTCCTGAGACATGTGCCATTCACTCAGCAACAACAGAAAGGAAAACCTATTGGCTGAGCTCTTCTTAGGTTCCCCTTCTGCAACTAACATTTTTTGGGGGTGTGATTTAGATAAAATACATGGCACAAAGTAAATATTTAGACCTCAGTTCCCTCTGCTGTAGCTCTGAACCAAATCGCTTACCCAGGACTACATTTTAAGGGAGAAATAGACACTGGAAGCTCTCTGTATGTATTTCCCACATAAAATGTCATTTGACTTTTAAATATGAATTTGTTCTCTGGAAAAAGGGGGACTAGTAAAATAATTACTTGATAGTCAATGCAGTACATATGGGCTGAAATATAGTAGTAAGCCACAACTAGGCTCATTGAATTTGTGAGAATTTGGTGAGTCAACTCACCTCTAAATTCCATTGATTCAAAAGGCCTAGTCTCGTTGTGACTTACTACTGGATTGCCACAATAGGTGTACCACTGAGATTTTAATGCCTTTATCTAAATACCTAATGTTTATTTAATACACAGGAAAAGTAATAGATGCTTATGAGTAATTGGCAAAACAAATTCTGAAGATTTATTAGATGAAAATAGCAATATTTGGAATATTTGCTTCAGAGTTTGGTACACATTACTGAGAGGCACAAAAATCTCTATTAATTTTTTCTCAGTTTTCTTTTCATGCAATCTTGTATGCAAGCACCAACTCTGAATATGCACTTACATTCAGCTGCATCTCAACTGTACAATAAATGTTACCCCAAGAAATTCTGGCATGTTTTACTCTATTTTTAAATGAACCACTCCAATCATTTAACACATACAATCCTCCAGTCATTTAACACGTACAATTTAGAGTCGTCCTGTGCCACTCTAGAATAGAAATACAGTGAGAGGATACTGGTGGATGCTGCAAAGGGATCCTTCAGTGGTGCTCAGGAAGGTTATTTGGCTTTGTTTAAAAAGAAAGAGGGAATAAAGATGCATTTGTCTGCATTGCAGAGTGCGCTAAAAATCATTCAGTCACTCAGTTGCTTCCTGAGGGAGCAAAAGGGTACTCAGGTTGGTATGTTTCTGACAATCCTTATATCTGAAAAATGACAGATACAATTTAGAAGCATCTTTTGGAGGGAGAAGTAGATCTTCTCCTCTTGATGTTACAAGCCAAGTCTGCCTTGTGTGAATTAAAAACCAAAACCATTCATATTATCTAAATGGATTTAGCAGTACTTGAAAAGATGATGAACAGCAGATTTAAAGCACTTTGGGGAAAAATGATTCAGCATCTCTGCGTACGTGTGGCAGGAGGCAAGTTGATCACTGTAGTTTTCAGCCACAGGCTTTCATACAGGTGTATGACTAATTATACTTAGCAGAATGATGAATGCTGGCCAGACTCTTTAAGTACTTAGCTCCATAAATAGATATGCACTACCATTAATGGCTATATTTACTGAGCCCAATCAATTAAGTGGTTGCCATGGAGCCCCCTGGATGGTTACCTTTAAAATCAGAGTCACCCAAGGTTAAACTAAATGTTAAGGGTAATGTATGTTCCCTTTAACTTCAATTAATCTTATCTACTTTCCAGCAATGAGAATTCCTCAGACGTGCAGTACCTCAACAATCAGACTTGTAAATTATGACCATGTGTATCTTCCAATGAATCTCTCTCTCTCAATCTCTCTCTCTCTCTCAAACACACACACACACACACACACACACACACACACACACACACACACACACACACACACACACACACACACACACACACACACACACACACACACACACACACACACACACACAAAAGTGCCATGACCAAAAGATATCATTCACCAGTTGAAAGAGAACATTTGAAAAACCATGCTGAAATACACCAAAGGACTGAACTCTTGCCCACAGGAAGCAGTCGCATACATATGGGAAGTCCACAGACAGGATATGAACCCAAACACGCCCGCCTACTCATGTTTTCCAGCAACTCAAAAGAATGCTACCTCTGATCCATCATATAGCATATGCCTATTTTGACTGCTAGCCATGATTTGGTGGCTTTGGTCATACTTTAAAGACATCTGGATTTACAGCTGTCATACGTTTGTTGTCATAGTTTGACCACGAAAAAGTCTCCCATAGCTCTGGAACCCTTTCTGTTAATTAGAATAACTGTGACTTAGCCTTATATAAAGTTATTTGTAAACTCTCACATCTTTCTGACACATCCAAGGAAGTGGCGAAGGTGTTTTTAAATCATCTATAGCTCTTATTTTACTTCAGACAACTGTTCCAAAACTATGAGTACTCTGTAGAGCAAGGCTGGGCACCCTTCTCCATCTACAGGACCTGCTGTGATCTATATTATCCCTATGAGCAAAAACAAACAAACAAACTGGGAAGAACAGCCAAACCATTCATTTTGGGGTTTCAAAACTAGGACATTTGTGTTTGTCCTGTTTTTAACATTGGGATCAAGATCTTGCCTAGAAGATCATATATCTCAAGAGAAGAAGTTGGTTATGCATGTGGTACATCTATACAAAGAAAACAAATCTCAATAATCCCATTTGCATTGGTAATTAAAGCTCTGTGTATTTGTTATGTTGCTTATTCAGCATTTTTAAATTTTTCACAATAAAAGAAATTATTATAATATAATGTATATACTGTATACATTACTGTATAATTTATTGTACAGTGAAAAGAAACAAAAAATTACAGAATAGAGATGGGCATGAACCTTGGTTCCAATAATTCCACGCAACATCAGCTTGTTTTTTTTCCATGCGCTTTATTCTTCTACGTTTCTTCTATGAATAAAACTTCAAGAGCTACTGAAAACATAACTTTTTGAGACAGACAGAAATCCATCCTTGCAACTTAGGTGAAAACTACCAGTATGATAGCCATAAAAAAATTCTTACACTATGAAAAGCTGCAAATAAGAAATAATCTAAAAGCAAAACTTGTAGACAGAACTTGTCATAAAAATCTATTTCCGTTCTAAGCTTTTAACAATAAAAGTTTTACATAAGAATTTATATCATATTGCAATCTAAAAATATAGGAGCTTATATCTTTCAAAGGCATAGTCAAAGAGTACACCTCTAAAACACATTATTAAAAAGTAAAAAGCATTATAGCTTTGAACAATCTTTAGCCTTTAGCATATCCAGATACACGTGAAAAATATTAGGTTTTCTCACCCAAGCTATTGCCATTTGCCAGTTTGCATTTATGGAGAGAAATCCATATTCTTTGTGTATTGTCTCTGTGCTTCTGTGTCTCCTGCCTGCTTCTTAGTGTCCTGTGCCTGGTGTCTGCTATTTGTGTGCACGGCCTTGTGTGTCTCTTGCTTCCCCATATTTATTTCATTTGTTTACATTTTCCTTCAACTGCCAGCAATTGAAATAGATTTTATTAAAAACTGGCATTAGTGGTGCTAAAAGATCGGGGGGGGGGGGATCAAAAATGGCAAAATGCTAATTGTATTAGGAATTGAAAAGCAACTGCAAACAATGGGAAAGTTCAATATAAAAATGTCTGAATTCACCAAGAATAAATTAATACAAAGCAAGACTTCCTGGCAGAAAACAGAAATTTTCCTTTCATACAGAGACAGGAGATGAGCTCTGGAAAATGTTGATTCTCTCTCCAAATACTACAATGAAGTCCTTAGGGCCCTCTTTTCTAGTAACAACTGTTAAATAAATAAAGTCTAAGGAAATGAAGAAAACATAACCATCTGAGAAAACCAAGTTACTGTAAAAGTAAATACAAATAAAATGTGGGTGGGTAGATGGAGGGTTAAAGGCTTATACTTGTAGTTCCCACGCCGAATCTTCCAACATCAACACTGTGGTTTGGCTGAATATAATCAGCAATGGCTCACCATACACATTCACATAACATGACTCATAAATACTCCACTTCCTGACCATACTTCCTTTGGCTCCCCACCTAGCTGTGTGCTCAGTTTGACTTAGTAATGATGTCATGCATCTTCAATTCTAACTGCATAGAGGGTGCTACTCAAAGCCTTGATTAAAACAATAGAAAATCTCAGCAATAAAATGGAACACTTTTGATATTCCTTTTCAGTTTGGTGAATTGTGAATTGAAAATGCTTCAGTTATTTCTTGAGGGTTAAATACAGCATATTTCTTATTTCATGATTAAGACACTAGTCCAAATGTGCTTTGTCTTGTATCGAAAGGGGATTGTTAAATACAGCATCTTAAGCATCACTTATTTTATGTGCACTTTTAAAAGAATGCTCTTTATTATCAGCACCTCAGTCTTATGCATGCTTAATTTCTTTTATTTCTCTCTTAGTGTATGAGGGGGAGACAGCTTATAGCTCCCGTTTCTAGTTTTGCACAAGCTATAGGTACCATTCTGTCCAAATACAAGAAAGAGTTCCCCACACACAATTAATTAACTACATCCAATTATGTGTCTATCTAGAGTAGTACTGTCTACTCTAACTGGCAGCAATTTTTCATGGTCTCAGGCAAAAGGGGACAAAGGGGTTCAGCATTTCAATGTCATAGAAACAGGGCAAGCAAGTGTTCAAAATGATCCTGAAACAATAAGGGCTGAATCTAAGAATCTCACATTCTCCTTACATAACGGACATAAGGAGAATCTGAGAAATGGACAAGAATCTATGTAAAGCGAAGTTATATCACAGCAAAAACCAAGAGGAGAACCATTTTAGGATATCTGGCTGTGACTGGGTTCACATTCACAACTAAGCAGTTCCTCCTTTTTGGCGGAATTACTTACAGGAGACGTAGTTTTATCAACCAAAGCTTTACTTTCAACAGGAAAGGGGGAATCAACAATAACTTCTGTGGGTCCAACATGACCAGCTATTAATGAAGAGTCAGCCCATAACATGGAAGGTCCATTAATTATCTCATTGTCCCTTAACACGGTGATGCTCCAAATCTCTCCCTGTCTGTCGGTTTTCTCATAGGGTTGCTCCTCAAATAAGGAGAGGTACCATGCCTGTAATGAGCACATTTTCAGTCGGGCATGTTGAATGATGGATGTGGTGGAGGCCATGAAGCCGAGGAGGTGCTGCACATGATGAGCAGTGACCAATGAATAAGGCTAGAAGTGGATGGATGACAAGAGAATGTATCTTAATTGTGCGTTCTCATGGGAGGAAAGCCCTGACGTGATGTGAATCTAGAACCGCACCTATGTAATTGACTCTTTGAGAGGGAGTTAGTACGACTTGTTGACATTGACCCCAAGGCCGAGATCTCCCAGAAGAGAAAGAGTGAGAGCAATGTCCTTCAGAGCTTGCACTTGTGACTGAGCGATGAGCAACCAGTCATCGATGTATAGGAACACTGAAATTCCTAGAGTGCAAAGGTGCACTGCTATGGGGCCCATGCATTTTCTAAATACTCACGGAGCAGTGGATAAGCCAAATGGTAGGGCCTTGAATTCATAGGTGGCATGACCAAGGGAGAAGCGAAGTAATTTGCGGTGGTCCCGTCTGATGGTGATATGAAAGTAGGCATCGCTCAGGTCAATGACAGAGAGCTAGTCTCCCTCTTGTAGAAGGAGCAGGATATGTTCCAGAGTCACTATGCGGAAATGCCTTTGAGTGATGAAGTAATTGAAGTAATTGTGAAAGTCAAGGATAGAGCGTAGATTGTAGTCTCGTTTTGGAACAAGGAAGTATCGGGAAAAGAAGCCCGGGTCAGAATCAATTGGGGTGATATGTGTAATAGTGTTGTTTGAGAGGAGTGACTGGATCTCTGATTTGAGAAAGGTGGATAATGAAGTGAGAGCAATCCATGGTGGCAGTATGGAAAGGAATTATATTGCGTATCCAATAGAAATAATTGATAGAACACTGATATGTGGTAATGTCGCCCTGTACGATGACTTGTTGAGGGAGGCCGACAGGGGTAAGACGTCTCTGTTGGTCCTCCTCGACATCTCGGCGGCCTTCAATACCGTCGAACCACGGTATCCTCCTGGGGAGGCTCTCCGAGTTAGGTATCGGAGGCCTGGATTTGGCCTGGTTCCGCTCCTTCTTGGAGGACCACCCCCAGAGAGTGCAGCTTGGGGGGAGTGTTTCGGCCCCGTGGAGCCTCAAATGTGGGGTTCCACAGGGGTCGGTTATCTCTCCAATGCTGTTCAACATCTATATGAGGTCGTTGGACGGGGTCATCAGGGGGTGTGGAGCATCGTGTCATCAGTACACTGATGACACCCAGCTCTACATCTCCTTTGTACCAACTGCAGGTGATGCCGTCCTGTCCCTCCAGCGCTGTCTGGAGGCCGTACTGCAATGGATGCAGGAGAACGGGCTGCGGCTGAACCCGGACAAGACGGAAGTTCTGAGGGTGGGTGCCCCTGTTGTGGGCGGCCTGGGTGACTCTCGTTTGGGGGGGTGGTCCTGGCCGCGAAGAGTGGGGTTCGCAGCCTGGGGGTACACCTGGACCCGATGCTCACCATGGAAACGCAGGTGGTGTCGGTTGTCCATACCGCCTTTTTCCACCTTTGGCGGATCGCCCAGCTGCGTCCTTACCTAGACACGAGGGCACTCACGACCTTAGTACATGCGCTCGTAATCTCTAGATTAGACCACTGTAACGCGCTCTACGTGGGGCTCCCTTTGAAGCTGATGCGGAAACTTCAGGCGGTGGCCAGACTCCTCACTGGAGTGAGAAAACACCATCATATCTCCCCTATTCTGGCCAAGCTGCATTGGCTGCCCATCTGTTTCTGCATCAACTTCAAAGTGTTAATGCTCACATACAAGGCCCTAAACAGTTTAGGACCTCGATATTTGGCAGAACGCCTGCTCCCACCTAGATCTACCCGGATCACCTGCACGAGCCAGGAGGTGAGGCTGAGGAGCCTAACGCCGAGGGAGGCCCGGAAGGAAAGAACACGAAATCGGGCCTTCTCGGCGGTGGCTCCTTGCCTCTGGAATAACCTTCCTCCAGCGATTCGTGCGGCCCCTACGCTGGGCATATTTAAGAATCAACTAAAAACATGGTTATACGTTCAGGCCTTCCCTCCTGTCAATACTTAATTTCCTTTCTCTTTTCATTTATTATTTGTTCTATTATATGGGGTGTTGTTTATCCAATATATTTTTATGCTTCACTGTATACTTTTTATGGAAGCCGCTCAGAGTGGTCGATTTGACCAGATGAGCGGGCTATAAATCAAATAAATAAATAAATAAATAAATAAATAAATAAATAAATAAATAAATAAATAAATAAATAAATAAATAAATAAATAAATAATGTGCACCCAAGATTGAAAATGGGGTACGAAGCATGTGGTGGCGGGAGGGGGTTGATTGGGAACAGGAACGGTTGAAGAGTCAAAGGCTCTGTTCTTCTTGTCAGGGCGCCTGAAGGATTGGCGAGGGCGCTGTCTCCGAGTTTGCTGACGAGGTTGGAACGTGGAAGACGATTGAGGTAAGTAGCATTGCTTGTCTGGGAATGACTTGTACTGGTGGAAGGGATATTGACAACGCCACTGATAATGTTGAGGCCTGTAGTAGGTCTGAGGATTGTAGGAACATGCTGTTTTTCCTCATCTTTTGTAGGTTGTCAAGGATCTCGTCTGTCTTCTCGTCAAACAGACCAGCGCCATCTAAAGGTAAGGACCTTTCCCCCGTGGGTATACATATATGGCCCATTCCAAGGGATCCAACTCTCCCAGCTGGGTTTCTAGACCATGACTTCCTTGCCCCCGTGCATAGCCACCACCTCTCAGCCAAGTGGCAAATTCTGTCTAGCCGTTGCAATGATTGCTGTCAACTTTTGGTCTTGCTTCACCATTAAACATCAGAGGAAGGAGGAGAAGATTTCTTGATTAAATGAACAAGAATAAATGAACAAAGATAAGAAATTTAAGCATCTTGTGTCTATAAAAGGTCTGGTGTAACATAAGCAAGATGCCAGCAAGCACAAAGTCAGCTAAGCCAGCTTAGCCACAACCGAACCAAGCTGAGTCAAGAAGCTGGGGGAAGAAAAAGATAACTAAGAATTTTAGTTCAAAAAGTAAGTTTTCTGAGATCCTTGTCTTAAATAATAATAATAATAATACAACCGCAAGCTTTGTAGTTAACGCTTCCAATGGAAAGATGTTCCAAAGTGCTAACAGTGCTATCCCCAGCATCTAAAGAAGACTGAGAATCCAAAGATGTGGGCAACTAATGCTTGTCATTTTTGAAAGAAAAAAGCCACTTGACTGAAAAATCTATTGGGGAAATTCTTAGCTGGAAGTTCTGAGAATACTCTTTGTTAAAGGCCTCTGACATAAAAGGCAGAAACATTGCATACATTAATCCCTTTGGATTTTGGCCAATGCAATGACAGTGGGAGGGACAAGATGTTAAGAGTTATTAAACAAATAACCTGCACTTCTCAAGTTCATGCATGAGTATACTGTACTGTAATTTCTGTATTTTGTACCCAAGATTTTTAAGCATATCAGTCCCCATAAATTCTTTGCAAAGAAAAAAAAGGGTATTTGTGTTGAGCCTTAAGCTGGCATAAAACATTTACAAAGACTGCACAGCAACCTGTGTGATTAAGTTAGTGTGAAGATTTGGAGTTTATCGGATAAAATGAGGTTCTAGGAAATGTTTATTGCACAATTTATAAATCGCACTATACGTGGATTTTTTATACTGATCTCATTAATGCAAAGAAAATGCCAACTACTCAAAATAAACAGTGCCTTTACTGTAAATCTTTTTTTCTATTTTCCTACTAGCAACATTTTTTGTTATTGCTCTCTTGTAGCACTTCCTCTCAGTCTCTTGAGAGCCTTACTGAAGAGGTTCTAAATCATTTCCCTTTCAGAAAACACTGAGCATCTTTCTTTATCACCACTTAGTTAAAAATAAAATTCCTGTGGAAGCTGACTTATTCTCTACAGAGAGAACACTGTGATTTAAACCACACTTAAACACATCCCTCCTCAGCTCAGAGAACAATCTACCTCTCTTCAAATATTTTCAGATTTTGCTATAGCTAACACTGAGTTGTGGACTCCTGCTGTCTTTAGTAATATAACGTTCATTCCCTTCATAGTGATGTACTTCATGAAACAGAACACCTTAGCATAGTAGAGCGCCTAACAACATGAGTTAGAGATGTCTTTGGCGGAGATCTTCGTTGTCGTTGTTGAGTCATTTAGTCGTGCCCGATTCTTCGTGACCCCATGCACCAGAGCACACCAGGCTCTCCTATCTTCCACCGCCTCCCGGAGTTGTGTCAAATTCATTCTGGTAGCTTCAATGACATTGTCCAATCATCTCATCCTCTATCATCCCCTTCTCCTCTTGCCTTCACACTTTCCTAACATCAAGGTCTTTTCCAAGGAGTCTTCACTTCTCATGAGATAGCCAAAGTATTGAAGCCTCAGCTTCAGGATCTGTCCTTCCAGTGAGCACTCAGGGTTGATTTCCTTTAGAATGGATAGGTTTGTTCTCCTTGCAGTCCAGGGGACTCTCAAGAACCTCCTCCAGCACGACAATTCAAAAGCATCAATTCTTCGGCGGTCAGCTTTTTTTATGGTCCAGCTGGCCAGCTTTCAATCTATTGTGCAGCTGAAGTAGGAGCTGACAGTAGGATACAGAAAAAGTTGTACTGGGAAGTGGATGGGCAAGCAGCAAATGGAAGGAAGGACCCTAACATTGTTTAGTCGCTAAGTCGTATCTGACTCTTCGTGACCCCAAGGACCAGAGCAGGCCAGGCCCTCCTGTCTTCCACTGCCTCCCAGAGTTTGGCCAAACTCATTCTGGTAGTTTCGATGCCACTGTCCAACCATCTTGTCCTCTGTCATCCCCTTCTCCTCTTGCCTTCACACTTTCCCAACATCAGGATCTTTCCAGGGAGTCTTCTCATGAGATGGCCAAAGTATTGAAGCCTCAGCTTCAGGATCTGTCCTTCCAGTGAACACTCAGGGTTGATTTCCTTTAGAATGAATAGGTTTGTTCTCCTTGCAGTCCAGGGGACTCTCAAGAACCTCAACCAGCACCACAATTCAGAAGCATCCATTCTTCGGCGGTCAGCTTTTTTTATGGTCCAGCTCTCACTGCCTTACATCACTACAGGGAAAACCATAGCTTTGACTATGCGGACTTTTGTTGGCAAGGTGATGTCTCTGCTTTTTAGGATGCTGTCAAGGTTTGTCATCGCTTTCCTCCCAAGAAGCAGGCGTCTTTTAATTTCGTGGCTGCTGTCTCCATCTGCAGTGATCATGGAGCCCAAGAAAGTAAAAGGTGTCACTGCCTCCATATCTTCCCCTTCTGTTTCCCAAGAGGTGATGGGCCCAGTGGCCATTATCTTAGTTTTTTTGATGTTGAGCTTCAGACTGTTTTTTGCACTCTCCTCTTTCATCCTCATTACAAGGTTCCTTAATTCCTCCTCACTTTCTGTCATCAGAGTGGTATCATCTGCATATCAGAGGTTGTTGATATTTCTTCTGGCAATCTTGATTCCGGCTTGGGATTCCTCCAGTCCAGCCTTTCGCATGATGTATTCTGCATATAAGTTGAATAAGCAGGGAGACAATTACAGCCTTGTTTTACTCCTTTCCCAATTTTGAACCAATCAGTTGTTCCATATCCAGTTCTAACTGTTGCTTCCTGTCCCACATATAGGTTTCTCAGGAGATAGATAAGGTGGTCAGGCACTCCCATTTCTTTAAGGACTTGCCATAGTTTGCTGTGGTCCACACAGTCAAAGGTTTTTGCATAGTCAATGAAGCAGAAGTAGATGTTTTTCTGGAACTCTCTGGCTTTCTCTATAATCCATCGCATGTTAGCAATTTGGTCTCTAGTTCCTCTGCCCCTTCGGAATCCAGCTTGTACTTCTGGGAGTTCTTGGTCCACATACTGCTGAAGCCTACCTTGTAGGATTTTGAGCATAACCTTGCTAGCATGTGAAATGAGTGCAATTGTACGGTAGTTGATCTTTTCCAGTCCTCTGGCCACTGTTGAGTTTTCCAAACTTGCTGGCATATTGAATGTAGCACCTTAATAGCGTCATTTTTTAAGATTTTGAATAGTTCAACTGGAATGCCATCACCTCCACTGGCCTTGTTGTTAGACAATCTTTCTAAGGCCCACTTGACTTCGCTCTCCAGGATGTCTGGCTCAAGGTCAGCAACCACACTCTCTGGGTTGTCCGGGATATCCAAATCTTTCCGATATAATTCCTCTGTGTATTCTTGCCACCTCTTCTTGATGTCTTCTGTTTCTGTGAGGTCTCTCCCATTTTTGTCCTTTATCATGTTCATCTTTGCACAAAATGTTCCTTTAATATCTCCAATTTTCCTGAACAGATCTCTGGTTTTTCCTTTTCTATTATTTCCCCCTATTTCTTTGCATTGTTCATTTAAGAAGGCCCTCTTGTCTCTCCTTGCTATTCTTTGGAAGTCTGCATTCAATTTTCTGTAACTTTCCCTATCTCCCTTGCATTTTGTTTTCCTTCTCTTCTCTGCTATTTCTAAGGCCTCTTTGCACAGCCACTTTGCTTTCTAGCATTTCCTTTTCCTTGGGATGGTTTTTGTTGCTGCCTCCTGGACAATGTTACGAGCCTCTATCCAAAGTTCTTCAGGCACTCTGTCCACCAAATCAAGTTCCTTAAATCTGTTCTTCACTTCCACTGTGTATTCATAAGGGATTTGGTTTAGATTATACCTGAGTAGCCCAAGCTTAAATCTCTTCAATTTAAGCTTGAATTTTGCTATGAGAAGCTGATGATCAGAGCCACAATCAGCTCCAGGTCTTGTTTTTGCTGACTGTGTAGAGCTTCTCCATCTTTGGCTGCAGAGAATATAATAAATCTGATTTCGGTATTGCCAATCTGGTGATTTCCATGTGTAGAGTCGCCTCTTGTGTTGTTGGAAAAGACTGTTTGTGATGACCAGCTTGTTCTCTTCACGAAACTCTATTAGCCTTTATCCTGCTTCGTTCTGAACTCCAAGGCCAAACTTCCCTGTCGTTCCTTTTATCTCTTGATTCCCTACCTTAGCATTCCAATCCCCTAGAATGAGAACATCTTTCTTTGGTGTCAGTTCTAGAAGGTGTTGTAAGTCTTCATAGAATTGGTCAATTTCAGCCTCTTCAGCATTGGTGGTTGTTGCAGAAACCTGGATTAATGTGATGTTGAAAGGTCTGCCTTGGATTTGTGTTGAAAGCATTCTATCATTTTTGAGATTATATCCCATTACAGCTTTTCCCACTCTTTTGTCGACTATGAGGGCTACTCCATTCCTTCTGCAGGATTCTTGCCCACAATAGTAGATATGATAATCATCTGAATTGAATTTGCCCATTCCTGTCCATTTTAGTTCACTGACGCCCAGGATGTCAATGTTTCTTCTTTCCATCTCCTGTTTGACCACATCCAGCTTCCCAAGATTCATAGATCTTACATTCCAGGTTCCTATGCTGTATTTTTCTTTGCAGCATCAGACTTTCCTTTCACTTCCAGGCACGTCCACAGCTGAGCGTCCTTTCGGCTTTGGCCCAACCACTTCATCACTCTGGAGCTACTTGTACTTGTCCTCCGCTCTTCCTCAGTAACATGATGGACGCCTTCTGACCTGAAGGTCCCATCTTCTAGCGTCATATCTTTTAGCCTTTTGTTTCTGTTCATGGGGTTTTCTTGGCAAAGATACTGGAGTGGCATTGCCATTTCCTACTCCAGGTGAAAAGCGTTTAGTCAGAACTCTCCATTATGACCTGTCCGTCTTGGATGGCCCTGCACATGCATAGCTTCCCTGAGTTACTCAAGCCCCTTCGCCACGACAAGGCAGCAATCTGTGAAGGGGGGCGGAGATCTTACTACTTCCTTAACTTTCTTGCAGCAGGATGGGTCACTTTAATCTTCCAGAATTGCTTTTGTTGAACAGTTCATGCAGAATTTGACCTATGATGCACCATAAACAGTGTCTCCATTTTCAGACAAACAAAAATTTATTGTTGGTTTTGTCACTGGGATACTTTTTATTCCAGCCAAAGTTTCACAGTTGAAATCTGTCGATTTTTTCATCAAACATCTTAAACATTCTTTTGTTTTTCAATGCCTTCTCTTCCAACTTTTCAGTTATACTAAGTTCTTTATATATGTCTCTGTGAATGCGTATTTTTACACAAATGCCAACAAGAACATACATTAAGCTTCACATTTTCTTCACAAATACAGATACCTCAGCTCTTTCTAACAGGACAGTTAAACTTTCTATCTTAGACTCAGGCTTCATTCCAACCTGACCCCAACATTTTTTTCATCGAACTAACTGCTTCTAAGGCAAGCCACCAAACTGTCTCACACACCTTATTTGTAAATATAATAACATCTCTACAACCAGGCAGTATACTGTAACAGCCAATAAGGCCACAGTTCCATTCATATACATTTTATCCCCTGCTCCAAAAATCTTTGAACAGCCTCTCCTATATACAGAGCACCACATTCTCCTTTTAAGGCAAAGGAACGAAGGGGGTAAGCAGACAGTAATAGCAAGAGGAACATCAACAGAATCAGACAGCTCTAATGATCAGTAGTAGCCTCTACCCGCATGGAGTTATAGGACTATCCTGGTGCTGGCTTTGCAAGATGAACTCCTCTCTTAAAGGATGAGGTAGATCTGGAAGTGATAAATCCTCTGCATCAATTATGTGAGCATTTCAATCAGATACTCAGGTTTCTCTCAAAAGCATAGTTGAAGTTAGGTGTAAAGCAAGGATTTGTATGCTGATATCTTTGTGCTGGCACAGGATTTATATGCCAGCATTCGGCCTCACGTACTCCTAGTGGTTGCCCTGATACAGTAACATACACTCTGCTACAGTGACATTACCGGTACTAGCATTACAGCTAACATTCATGCTTGATTATACTGTAGTTGTAGCACATCAGAGAGCAGATTATTTTATAACTAATGCCTTGTATGTCTTCAAGATTTGGCAAATTAACGTCTCTTCCCATCCACAAAGATAACTGCAGTCCAACACTATACTCTACTTAAAGACAAATAAAATGAACAAAGCACTTCAAACATGCCTGCGTGCAGAGATCAAGGATTTCCTGTAATTCTAGCCTCTTTCTCTATAATATGTAAAGCAGACTAGAAAACATAGTTAAGTTTTAATTTTTATTCCCTTCCTCTCTCCAGAATAATTTCAAACATACAGCAGATGCATAATGAATCTATCTGTCCTCTGAAATATATCTCAAAATGTTAAATATTTCAGAGTTTCCATATGTACTCAATTTTCTCTTCATATTATGTTTCATGGGTCTCTAGGGCTGGAGGATTTATGTTAACATTTGATGCCATTAAGTCTTCCTAGAGTTAAATAAACCATTTTTATTTAATCATTAATGCTTTAGTGCAACAACTGACCCCAGGGAGAAAATGGTAATGCAATATTCTAGGGCTTTTTCAGGACTGAAAAAAACAATTTCATTGTACAAAGCTCTCACTTAGTCTTTAGGGTCACTT
The DNA here is from genome assembly GCF_051106095.1 of Pogona vitticeps. Taxonomy (NCBI): domain Eukaryota; kingdom Metazoa; phylum Chordata; class Lepidosauria; order Squamata; family Agamidae; genus Pogona; species Pogona vitticeps. Next base: position 237,934,080 of record NC_135785.1, on the reverse strand, counting down.
CACTTTTAAAAAATGTCCCTATTGCACTCTTTATGAAGGAGAAATAACAGAAATATTTTAATACTAGAAATTAGTGATTATTCACTTTATTTGCTCTGTTGTAAGTTTGGAGTTAGCTCCAAATGTTTGGCCTGTTAAAGCAAAGGGAGATACCTTGAAAACAGCAGTTGACTGTGCATGTTGCCTGAAATATCTCAAATGATACTAGTTGCAAAAGGTGCCTCTAAATATTTGTAGAAGCAAATGCAAACAAAATGAGGGAATTAGATTGTGAGTCTTGCCAACTCTGCCAGGGTTGATGGGCAGCTGCTTCTCCTCCATCCCTGGATCCATGGACTTGATACAGAGTGGCTTAAACAATAAAGGGTTTATTATAACACAGATTGGGGAAATAACTGAGGGGATGTCATACCTATCAAAAGAGCAGCCAAGGGGCCAGTGGCCATCACTGCTCTTACTCAGTTCCAATCTTTTTCCAACCACTAGTTAACTTCATTGAGGTGGTTTGATCTCTCCTCTCTCTTAATGGCTCTCTCCACATGAAGTCAAAATGGAGTTGGTTGTTGTTGTTTTTCGTGGTCATGGGACACATAGTCAAGATTTTCTCAGCCAGTGGTGTAACTCTGGTTTTTTCCCCACTCCCTCAGAAGGTTGTATTATTTTATATGTTATATGTTATTTTATACTGTGTTCTTAGTGGAATTGCCTGTGTGCATGATCTGCCCCATTTCTTTTCAGAATCAAAGCCAGAAAGGTGGCTGCCATTATTGTGGTGCTCATACTACTATTATTTTTTTGTGGTCAGTAAAAGTATGTCACAGAGCAGTTTGAGCCATTGCTTCAGTACTGGTGTTTTGATATGCCACTTTTTGCTAGTCATTGCGAGGAGATGGTTGTAGGGAAGGGGTTGCGGGGGGGGGGGGAGGAAATGGCAGATTAAGCTGAAAAGCAGAGGAGATGGTAAGGGAATCACCAATGTGATTCTGAAGGAGCAGCCAGTGCAGCAGAGGACATATTCCCACACAGGAATCCCCTTTCCAATATATTGATGTATCAATAATAATAAAAAATGCATGTGTGTGTGTGTGATTCAAGTACACACACACACACACACACACACACACATGATTCAAGTAGGAGGAAATAAATCGTTACTGCTAAAAGTTCTTGGGATGATGTTCGCCTCAGTGTAAATACCACGTGAATCAAGAACTGAGAATCAAGGTTGGTAAACTGAGGTGACAATATGTAGTCTGCAGAACTAAACTGTAAACTTGCAAATTATAACAAATTGTAATTGAACTCCCAACCTACCTAAACCACTGAACTATCCAGTCAGCTGAAAGCTAGCTAGATGTAAGTAATGTGTAATGCATATATGATAAACAACTTACAGTAGTTCTTATTTAATACATGCCAAAAATAAATTAAATACATGCTGAAATAATGTATTTCTGCAATTATGCTAAGGCATAAATAGCGTCTGTTTTATTTCACTGGATTCTTCCAAGAAACAATCGTGAATTCCACAGACAGGTCTAAAGTACAGCATGATCCTTTAATATTAAAGCCTGCAGCGATAACACATTAGGGCTAAAGATTCACAGAGCAGGTGTACAAAGCATGACAGAATGCCAGTTTCTGCTAAACTGACAAAGAGATCTGCCTATCAAAATATTTCTGTATAGGCTTCTCGGCTTTATGGTTAAAAAAAAAGTAAAATCCAAATACAGTATGAGGAAGTTAATATTCAAACCATGATGTTGGTATAGTAATCTAAGGAATAAGGACCAGGGTGCAAAATGAGAGATCAAAAGATATATAGTTTAATGTTCAGCTTCTATTATCACATTCAATACCAATACGCCGGAAGCCACTGGCAATGGTGCGGCTAAAAAATATTGTAAATAAATAAATAAATAAATAAATAAGAATCTCCCTTCTTCTTTCCAGAATTCCTTTTGTCTATCTAAATCCTACACAGACTAGCCTATAATTAGCTCATGGCACTTTAGAATACTGGCTTAGATCACAAAACAGAAAAGTTAGAAGCATTACAGCTGGATTGATTGTAAACCAGATAATTTTTCTTGTTCCTATTTCTGATGCTAGGATCTAAGCAAATCTACCACTGCCACATGGAGGCTTTCCGGAACATGACTTTTTTAACAATCAAATTCAGCTAATTGTGCTGCTTTGCATGGCATCAAAACTCCGCTGGCTGAAGTGACTTCCTGTCTGCCCAACAGCAAAGTAGTAAGACTGGCCCTGTCCAAAACTGCATACAATTAAGCATAAGTCTTGAAAGTATTGTAACGCAAAAGGAACAGTTCCATACATTGTGAATGCTGAAAACAATCTAGTTAAGATAAATCATCATGAATGAGTCCTAATCCAATACCATTGGTTTTAAAAACACTCTCAACTACCCAATTGCTTTTTTTGTGATCAACCATATCCTGATCTTGGTATGATTCTGTTGAAAGTTTCAAGTATTTATTACAACATACTGTAAATAATTGGTTAAAGACATTTAAAATGTGTGTTATGAAAAACTAATGGCAAGGAAAAATCTAGGAAATGTGCAATGAAATGAAAGGTGCTAGAAGAAGAATGTACAAAAGCTTCAGTAACAACTCTGAATTATTTTAAAAACTCCAAACACCCACAATTTGATTTTGGAAACATATAATGCATACAGCTTGAGACAAGAAGGTTCTTGCTGAAACTAACTGCAGCTAATAAGGCCTCCATTGTTCTACAAATTTTTCTGCACAGTAAATGATATAGTAACATTCTCTCACCATCTGTTTACATCTTTTGGTGTATGGAGTCCCAGAAGGAGAGGAGTCAGCACTGAGAGCATCTTCAATATCCAAGTTCAGTTTTTCCAGTTTGTTCATCAGACACAACATAGAATCATACCATTGACTTTCCTTTACCAACTGGGTCTGAAAAGACAAATACAGTGCAAAACATCCAAGTTTATGTACTTCGCAATGCTCTTAACTGGTGTTAATAATGCAAATGCCACTTAAAAATGCTAATGCCCCTTCATATCCATTGGTCCCTCACATTGTATTATTGCTGTTGCATGATGTCGGGTTGTCTCCAACTTATGGTGACCCTATGAATGAACAAGCTCCAAATTGTCCAATCTGTCCTCAGTAGCCCTGCTCAGCTCTTGTAAACTCAAGCCTATGGCTTCCTTTAGGGAGTCAATCCATCTTGGATTTGGTCATCCTCTTACCCTGCTGCCCTCAACCTTTCCCAGCATTATTATTTTTTTCCAGAGAATCCTGCCTTCTCCTGATGTGCCCAAAGTAGGACAGCTTTGGTTTTGTCTTTTTGACTCCAGGGATAGTTTGGGCTTGATTTGATCTAGGACCCACTTGTTTGTCTTTCCGGCAGTCCAAGGTATCTAGAAAGCACTCCTCGAGCACCATATTTCAAATAAATATTTTTTCCCTGTCAGCTTTCTTTGCTGCCCAGCTTTTAGACCCATTTATAGTGATCAGGAATACAACAGTGCAGATGATCTTGTTATTGGTCTCCAGTGACATATCATTACACTTGATGATCTTTTCTAATTCTTTCATTGCTGTCCTTCTAAGGCTCAGTCTTCTTCTGATTTCTTCGCTGTGGTCTCCATTTGGATTGATGACTGAATCAAGTTATACCTTTGGTCATATACTACAAGAGAACAAAAAAAAAACTGTTTATCTAAGAAAAAAACATAATAGGGAGGACAAAGAGCCATTTATAAGGCAGTGAAGGATCACGGAGCTTGCTTCTGTTCCATGTGAGAAAGAACTCGGATCCAATTGCCAACTGTCCCTGGGCATAATTTTTCCAGCACTTGCCAGAATTTTGCTGGGTCTGTGCACAGTAAATCCAAAATTGTGTAACTGGTGTACGAGTTCTTTCCAGCTTCCTGCTGTGTGCATAGACATACCCAGGTCACATGGTCATTTGCATACACGGTTGCACACCTGGGCATATAAGAAAAAGCCAGAAAATTGCAAAAACTGCTTGCACAAATTTCTTTTATGTGATTTGTATTTTGACCATTGATATGTATGTGTTCCAGTAATGGACACATTTTCCCTCAGAACTTAAAATAAATGTATTATAAATGAAATAAATGACATGTCATTTCTTGGTTTTTAGAAATATATTTGAACTTATTTTTTTTTAAAAAAAAGCTTCTGATTTTTATGTAGAGTTTTATCCAGGAAACTACCTACAGTGTAAAATATGTTCTCTGTTTCACTATGAAGCATGTCGAAATAGGCATACTAGCTGCCCATAAATATGAACTTGAAGGAATGTGACAAAAATGAACAAGCATTTATAAAATGTGTAGAAAAGAGTGTTGGCTTCAATGTCCAGCTTTATGATATACTGGAATTAAAAAGCCTTCTGATCTCAGCTATAAATACTGGGATTGATGATTGCACAGACACACAATCCTTGCTTTTTGTCAATATTACTCAGTGCTTTTTTAGGGCAAATGACTTACAATTGTTCAGCATACAAGTACTTAGCCATTCAGTCATGAAGCTATTTATTGTGTTCTTGATCAAAGCCATTAGTGCCATTTAAAAAAATTTATGTATGCCAGATATCTAACCCCTAAATCTGGCATTTGATTATAAAGAACTTATTCAGAATGTTTCAGTGTCTATGACATTTCTGATTCCTCCTTTTTAAACATCCACACTCGTGTCATTGCTATTCATCTCGATGTAAAAAGAAAGACATAGCATGAAATTGAAATGTTACGGGAGTGCCAAACAGTCACCATACAAAGAAATGGACACACAAACTCTCAAAGGCTGAAAACATTTCTTCAGTTCAAAATGAAACAATCTTTAAAGTGATTTTGTAATGAAGGTAATACGTACAAGTGTATAAAGGTTAGTTGGGACAACCATGTATAATTTTTACCCTCCAATATTTACAAGGATTCAGTCAGGCTCTGTAACGGTAAGTCCTTCCATGAGCTATCATAACAGACATGCCATGCTTGCAAACAGGAATCCTGTTTGTCTAGTACAATGTTTTCCAGCCAGGCGGTTGTGACCCCCCAAGGGGGTCACAAAGTGTTTTCTGGGGTGTGTGTCACAGGGCACTTTATAAATGTTGTAAGGTAAAGGTAAAGGTTCCCCTTGACATTTCATCAGTCATGTCCGACTCTAAGGGGCGGTGCTGATCCCCGTTTCCAAGCTGTAGTGCCAGCGCTTGTCCGAAGACAGTTTCTGTTGTCACATGGCCAGCGCAACTTAAGCACGGAACACTGTTACCTTCCCACCGAGGTGGTACCTATTTATCTACTCACATTTGCATGCTTTCAAACTGTTAGGTTGGTGAGGAGCTGGGACAAAGCGGTGGGAACTCACTCCATCGTGTAGACTCAGTCTTACGACTGCTGGTCTTCTGACCCTGCAGCACAGAGGCTTCTGTGGTTTAACCTGCAGGAAGGGATGCGGGGCCCACAGCAGCAACAGACAGTGAGTGGCCAGTCCAGCCCCAAGGGGTTGGAACCTTGTTATGTCCACCTGTGGGGGGGTACTCGTATTTGTATATGAAAACCCCAATGCCTAGTCCTAACCCTAGAAATTAAGATGGAAAACAGTGGTCCCCAACCTTTTTCGAACTGTGAACTGGTTGGGGGGTATGGGGGGCATTCACAGGTTGGTGGGGGCAGCCATGTGTGCGTGTGCAGGTGGGCGGGGCACTCGTGCATGTATGGGTGGGGCACATATGGGGGTCGTGTGTGCGTGCGTGCTTGCAATGGAGGGGGGCGTGAGATCTGTCTCCACGGCCTAGTCCTGCCAAGGCCACAGCCTAGAGGGTCCATACCAATTTGAGCCCCTAGTCTGGGTTTATTCAGTAGCAGATTAAGTTTTTATTTTCCACAATGTCTCCAAAATGGCATGACTCTAGAGTAGAGATGGAAGTATTCATATATGAATATCCCCACACAGCTGGACCTAACATCCACTCATGTGTCTGGTAGCGGCGGCCTCGCTCATCCTTCCAATCACTCCCAGAGCACCACTCTCTTCCTGCTTGACTAGTCACTCCAGGCAGGGGAAGGGAGGACGAGTCTTCCTGCACAGCTACCACATGGCCAGCCAAGCGGGAATACCCTCCTCTTTACTCTAGAGCATTCTGGGAAACTAAGATGGAGAAAAAAAGTTAAGTACTGTATACCATTATAGAATGTTAGATGAGAAATGGAATAAAAATCGAATGTGGGAGGTGACAGCTTGCTCATTTCTTTGAAATATACAATAATTCTCTTGCTGCCACTACTTGACACATTGTTTGGAAAATTCGGATGAACAGTCTGAGCGACACAGCTCTCTGCTGAGAGTGTAAATGATTCTGGGAGTTTATAGGTGGGTAGGACAGAACATGCAACCTGGATTTTTCTATCCTTTTCTAGGCTGACTATTAGCCCATCTGAGAGCCTATCACACATTCATTAATTTTTTCTGAGCAAGATATGACACTTTCTAAAATACACACATGCAACTAGTCATATAGCAGATATCAGGGAATCAATCAAATAAATACTCCCATATGCTTGAATGGATAGCCTCCAAACTTTATATGAATACTAAGCACCAGAAAATCTGTTCAGTCAATGGAAACCTGTCTGGCTTGAATTGATTCAGACATGACTAGAAGAGTAAACAAGACACAGGAGGACACACTGTACGGCACATACAACAAATGGTTTAAAGAAGCATTATAGGACATTACTAAGTTAAGCTGCCTTAAGACCAAGAACGCTGTGGTTTGTGATCTAATTATAGTACTTGGATACTACTTGTTTTAAACACAAGCAACACATTTGCTATCCAGTTCTGAAAACAGAAATGAAACTAAGAATCCTGGTTCAATCAAGAGGCCGAAAAAACACAGAATATGGGCAACAGAGTAAAGAAATCAAGACATCTATTCTTCTTCCAACCAAATATCCTATTCAGCCCCAATTGTTCACAGAAGCTCTCAATATCTGACATCTAACAGAATGAATGTTCAAAATTGGCATGTACAGGAACAAATACTCTGGTTTTAAGGAAGAATATCCCTTTTGGCCAAGTTTTACACACAGTATTCAATATTGCAATCTGATTTGTTATAATTAGTTTATTTCATTTCCCTCTATTCACACAGCCTGCAGCAAGGTGTCATTCCTTTAACAGAGAGGATGACAGGCAACAATGAATTTAATTATCAGGCTGTCTAAAGACACTGCTGTTGACATATGTTGAAAAATTGGCATCCAAATAATCAGGAAAATTGTGTTGATGCTTATTTCTCTTTGAGATCATGAATTATCTTGGGTTCCCTTATGCAGTTTACATATCTGGCTGCAGAGCCAGTGCTTGGGAGTTCAATTTTCCCACCATGCTTACTTGGCAGGGACTGAACATGATGATCTATAGCAGTGGTCCCCAACCTTGGGCCTCCAGATGTTCTTCGACTACAACTCCCAGAAGCCTTCACCACCACCTCTGCTGGCCAGGATTTCTGGGAGTTGAAGTCCAAGAACATCTGGAGGCCCAAGGCTGGGGACTACTGATCTATAGGGTCCCTTCCTGTTCTGTAATTTTAAGATGATGATGATTTCATATTTTTCATTATTGATACCACTCAGATAACTCTTTCAAATAGTCTTTTAGATACCTATTACACAAATGTTTTGGCTTCCAGCTTTCTTTAATGATTCACAGGTATATATAACATATGTATCTTGACTCTGTAGCAAATGGAAATGCATTACAAATGCCAGAACACTTATCTTCCAACTCCTTTCTCCAGTACTAAATAAGATGGTAAATGCTGTTGAATATGCTTGAATTCCACATATGCCATAATACAACTAACTCCACTATGGCTGTGACTACATTGTCATTGTGGGATTTGATGTGGGTGTAAAACTGATGAATCCACTTTAAAAAACTGATGACATGACACAAAGAACAATTTGAACCAATCCACCAATTTTTGCTCACAACACAGATGTTTTCTCTCTCTACTACTGGAGGTTTCTACTTTTTCAAGCCAGAATTATTTGAACTGGCTTTCCCCCCCATATGATCAGCTGTTCTGTTCTCCAAAAGGATGGTGTTTGTGTTTGATTGTGTGTTTTACTCTGGTAATGTACTAAGCTGGGTGTGATATTTTGGAAAACATGGGGTTGGATTTAATGGTCTCTTCCAGCTCAGTTATTCTGATTCTATACTACCACCTGTGGCGTTGGCCCCTCATGCCCCTGCCTGACTCTCCAAACACAGAACACACAAAGGCAAACCAATATCTTCTTGTTACCCGCTGCCACCAGTTGATCACTAAATCGACATTACTTATGGAAGGATGAAGATGCAGGTCCAAACGTCACTGTCTTTTAAATAAAACTTGTTTATTGATTACGGATGTTTGATTATTAATCATAGGTAACTTCTACAGGTTTATTTATCATCAATCCCCACCTTCTATTAGTTATAACAGTTCTTATTCACTCTTCACTCTAATCAGATCTCCCAAATACCATACTCTTGCTCCTTCTCCACTCTCACTGACTGACTTGCTCTGACTCCGCCTCTTTATTACATATCTCTCAGCTCCACCTCTTAGCAACATTAGCCTGCAACATGAATATGCATGATTACTTAACATAATAAGGGTGAACGCTACACACCCCTGTGATCTTTCTCCCTAGACACTTCTGCCTCCTTCTTCAGACCACTCTCCTCCTTTTTCTCACGCTCCGGACTAACCCATTCTTCTGACCCCCAGCTTCTCCACTTTTTCTTCTCCTCCCCCTCTGTAATCAAGAACACTTCTACGTCCCTCTCTTCCTTTCCCATCTTTTCCGTCTCCTTTGCTCTAGTCCCCCCTTCTCTATAGTTAGATCTTTTACCTCCCTGGTCAAGGTGGGCTTAATATTGTCTCCTCCTCCTGCCTTCGACACATGAGGGGATGGCTCACTCTCTTCCTCAACTATCACCTCTTGTCTTCACTTCACACAGAGAATAGCAGATGTGGTTCAGATCAAACTGCATCAGATTGAGGGGCCAGTGCGAACACTGGCACCAAAACAATCTGGTCTCCGTGAGATCACCTTAATCCAAAGGCCGTGACTCAAGCACCAGCAAAGCCGCACTGCTTTGATTCGGCTTGCCAGTGAAGTTATAGCCATATGAGAGAAAACATTCTGCTAAGCATCAGCTTTTCCAGTTTTCTAGGAAACAATAAAGTATAAAGGACTCAGGAAACCCAGTTCTCTTTTTCTCTCTCCTTTACACTCCCTTACACATAAACCTCCCTTTTGTTCTCAGCGATCCTGTGTTCTCAGTTCAATCATATTGACACTCAGTGACCTGAATTGTTACTAATGGGAATAAGTGAGATCTGGAACAAAACGTTGCACTGTGTCCTTGCCTCTCACACAAGTGATCTTGTTCAAAGTATCAGACTGTCAGCCATGCCCTCCTACAGAAAGCTCAGCAAACACAAAACAGGTCATTCTACTTTCTTCCCCCTTTTCTTTTCCAGCTGACATTCAGAAGTATTTGTCCTCTACTTTCTTCTTCTTCTTCTTTTAAAAAGATCTCTCTCGTAAAATCCTCCTATCCTCAAAATGTTCTGGTGACTTTTTGTTCCAGATACATTTCTGGCAACATACACCACTCCAGTGCTGCTGATGTTTTAAAAATAGTCAGGTACAGATGACAGTTATGTGAGACAATGGGAAAGTAACCACAGGACAGACAGAAAGTATGCATGGGACCCATCACTGTGTCTCTCCCCTGTTCCAAACAGCAGCTTCAGAGGTGCATCATAAAGAGAATGGTGACGCTCCAGGGCGGTAGGACTAGTCCCCCTTACACTATGGATTTTGAATTCCCATCTCTCAAATGGTAAAATCTGTCATGGCTCTATTTCTTTGCTTAGTTTCACTACAATGCATCCTCCTGATTCAGAAGATACATTATTGTAGACTTTACATTGTAGAGTGGAGGCATATAATATACTGAAGGTAGAGAAGAGCTTCAGGCCCTGGTCACATGAGGAGAATGTTCTCTAATTATCCCCCAGTTAGTTCGTTGCTTTTTTTCCTGGTCACATCATGCAGAGACAAGATTGAGACATTTTCCGGGCTAGCAGTATAACTGTTGAACATAAGTTGTAATCAGGAAGGTTGTGTTATTTTGTACCTTTGTTGTACTGGAGCATTCCTTATGGGGAATGCCTGCGTGCATGTCCTGCCCCACTTCTTTTCAAAATCAAACCAGCCACCATTACTGTGGCATGCACATTAATTTTAAAAAAATTTCATGCCTGACAAATTGATATGTTAGTAAAAGTAAGTCATCAGGTGGGGTTCCACCATTCCATTTCAATTTAAAACTGCATGAGGTATTTTGGCTTAAATTTATGGCCTTTTCTAGGGGTTGTATAAAAATTTTAAAAAGGGAGGAGAAAAAACAGCTCCTGAAAAAGGCCATAAATACAGGCCAAAAGGTGTTGGTCAAAATTGAAATAAAGGATTTATTTTCTTAATCTTGACTCTACAGTTTGTCCTTCTGCATCACATTTGTTGGATGTACTGTACCAGTTTTTATTCCTTCTAGATTGATTTGTCAATCTGACAGCCTTTATAAAAAAAACCATGTGCTGCCCTCTCTCTAGAAGCATAAACAGATCTCAGAGGAAAAGGAAGAAAGGCTAAGGGTACCAGTCTACATGTTGCTTGGGAAAAGACAAAATGGGGAACAGACTACTTATTGCTTGGTTCAAATCACCATTTATATCTAGTGATGGCTCTACTTCCAACAGATCACAGGTGTGCCAACAAGCATTTAAAATAGAAAGGTTTTCCAATTTTCACCTCTGAAGTATTAGATGAGAAATATATGACAGCAGGCACTTAGACTGCTCCTTTGGTTTTTATATTGTACTTCTTTTATAGCTTTCAGAGGTCAATGGTCAGACTTCTATTGATAATTTTTGCTTGCATAATGGAAACTGTGTAAGGTGCTCCAGAGAACTGCTACTCAGTAATATGGAACAGCTCACATTCCTAAGCATGTGCTCAAGTTGAAAACCAACACTTCATTAATGAGGAGCAATTTATTGCTGCTACTGTACTTACATGATTTCCCTTACAAAAGTGTAAATTGCTAATAGGATTATGGCCTCCATTTTTAACTATTATATAAGAGACCACTGTTTCAGATTTGAAAGTAGCTTTTGTCCCAAAATGAACAAAGCATTACCAAAACTGGTTGTTGAAATAGGATGTTTACAGATGGCAACCTTTTAAATCCTTTCTCTGTTTTAAAGTGACATTGCTGGGAAATGTTTCGGAATACTACAGGAATGTAGTGATTGAAAGTTGACTATCTTGTTATTCAACAGTTAGAGTAAGATCTATTTTTATTTTTTATAAGAAATTTGGGTAACTTACTTCGTTAAGACTGAAATTCCTTATAAAGGGCTCATGAGGTTTCTACCATCTTGGATTTAGTACTGTACCCCTGCCAGTACTTGTAGGGTTCATGTCTAAGGTTTCTACTAGCGGTGTACATTCAGATTCTGGAATATTTGGAATGCACTGAATAGTTACAAATACATATGGATCCAAATTTGATAGTTCCAAATATCTGGAATAATAATCCCTGATATTCATAGGCCCATTTATTTCTATAGATTAGAAAGCATAAAAGTAGATTCCTGCTTGTACAGCAAGAAGTGAAGTGAAACCTCTTTCTTGGGCATCCTGGAGTTATTTCTGGAGAAATTAAATTTACAGACGTGCTGGCACTAAGAGCAATGGGAGCAAAGAATTCAGTGTGAGGTTGCCATATATTTCTCAAAAGAGAGGGGCTGGGGTGAAAGCAAAAACGGTAAATGATGTCTGTCTTCACCAGCCAGAATATATTCTTTCCCATATTATAGAATTGTTGTAGAGCTGGAAGGAACCTTGGAGGTCTTCTAGTCAAACCACCTGCTCAAGGCAGATCTCATACCATCCTGGACAGATGGCTGTCCAATCTTTTCTTGAAAACCTCCAGCTATGCGGCACCCACAACATGAGGAGGCAAGCCATTCCACTGCTTAATGGTTCTCACCATCAGGTAATTCCTCCTTATTTCCAGATTGGATCTCCCTCTGACAAGATTCCACCCACTGGTTCTTGTCCTACCCTCAGGCGCAATGAAGAATAAATTTATGCCCTGCAGCACATTGCTGACTCATCCTTAAGCGGTGGGCCACCACGACACCTAAATCCCTCTCACAGGTACTACTGTCGAGCCAGGTACCACCTATCCTGTACCTGTACATCTGGTTTCTCCTGCCTAAGTGCAGGACCTTACTTTTCCCGTCACTGAACAGCAGCTTCTACTGGGAGGAGCGGGAAAGTCTTCAACTGCTATTACAAGCCCCTTCCCCAAACCAGACATTGCCTTCCATGTCTATACCATGGAGCTTCATCATATTTAATATTTACACTTAACCCACAGCCCCTATTCCCAGCAAACCTGTGTGCAAAGCATCATTGTGCTTATGCTATGCACTGCTGAGGTCTTAGGACGTGCCTCAGCGCAAAGGTGGTAGGTAAGTGGCCTGCCGAACTCTCTGACTGAGTGCTAAGTGCTACTTAGGGGAGGCGGCTTTGGCATCACATGCTGTATCCCATGCTGTTGGCACAGTTAAGATCAACCACAGGTTATGTGCTGCTCCAATCTGCCTGCTGATCCTGCCCAGGGTATTGACCCACTCCCAGTGTGACCTGTTCTCTGCTTCCCCAATGCTGCTGGGATTTCCTGCTGGAATTCTCCACTGTTCTGGATTCAATAAGTGTGCCCATTACAGTCCTTTCCTAATACCTCAAGACTGTTGGCTGTTGGTGCACACTCTTATTTTTTGGCGCAATCAATGTGAAGGTATCAAAGGACACTGGGAAATCCTTTACAATGTTTTGCCTCTTTGTCTTAAAATGGGAAAATAATGACTACACAGTATTCATATTGACTGTAACAGGGAACTGGATATCTAGATATTCCAATTTTTAAAAATTCTGAATCTGAAGGACTGCAATTCTAAATCTGAATGTTAGTGCCTGTGCACATTTACTTTCTCCTGCCATAACAAATGTTCAATGCAATGTAAGAAATTACCACAACAAACTATAAGAAATGGAAGTAGGGATAGCCACCTCAGAGTATCAGCTGAATGTGCAACCAGATTTAGTAATTTAATATACCTTTAGACCACCTGAAAACCAAATTTTTGGGATATACCTAATACATTAAAATGATTTTTAAGTAAAATATTTATTTATTTATTTGATTGATTTGCACCCCGCCCATCTGGTCTATAATACCACTCAAAATATTCGAAGTAAACAACCACAATAGTCCCACTCCTCTATCAGGAAAGAAGTCACACCTAGTATTAAAAAAATGAATACATACAGGCACACAAGGTAAAACCTAAAATAACCTAAAACCGAAATTCCTCAAGAGGTGGGCTCGAGGCCCTCACAGCCCATCAGGCCAGCAAGGCAGTCGAGAGATGGGCGGCCATGGCCTTCAAAGAGAATCGACATTAGCCGTGCCTTCTGACAGAAACGGCGGAGGCTGACTCGTCCATCTCCGCCGTGTCAACCTCAACCGCGCTACTAACCGTTTTTTAAAAAGAAAGGGGGGTGGGGGAAAGGCCGCACCATAGAAGACAGAAATAGTGCGGGCAAAAGCACTTCTCCTCCCTCTTGTTTCCCTTAAAAATTAAAAAAGTACCGCTCCTTTAACGTCCCAAAGGAGCGACTCGTTGAGAAAACGCGCGCGCTCTCTTCTTTCCCTCCCCCCATTTGCCTCTCATCCCCCTCCCCCCTCCTTCGCTCTTTCCGCATCGACCAACTCGTGCATGTGCGCGGTCGGGAGCGCGCGCGTTCCTCTGACGTAACGAAGAGGGCCGCACCGCTTTCCCTTAATGAGGCTGCGGCGCCATCTGGCGACCGGCCCATCGGAATCGCATTCGAGCGCGCACACACACCTCCCACAGAAGGGTGGAGACTACAAGGAGCGCGAGCGAGACTAACGGTTAAGCATAAGAAGGTCGCGCGCAGAGTGCGACGGAGGAGTTGACGCAGGGGTGCGTCACTGTCACGCGGGAGGGGGTGGAGCTTTGACGCAATGGCCAGGGCGGAGATTGAGACGGTTTGTGAGAGGGAGGGGGTCCAGAGCAGGGCGCGGAGCGGGGTAGAAAATGCCGAGACAACGGGAAGGGTTGGAGGGTCTATGCCTCGCTTGCCTTCTTAGACAGTCCCGTGTGTCGGTTTCCGTTGAAAGTACTTCCACTGAGCTCACCGGGACTCATTAAGTAAACATGTAGGGGACTGCACACTGTTAGGAAGCAAAAAACTTGGGCTGTTGCATTAGAAGGAAAAGGAGGACTAGAAAAATAACACAAAGCAGCCCTTCTCGCCGGTAAACTCCACCGGCTTCTGGAGTGCTGCTTTTTGAAACCGGTAAGAGTAAACTGGGGCAGAAACAAAAGGTAGCAGAAGGTTATGAGCCCGATAGGGGTTCTTAAAGGGCTGGCTGGCTGAGAACGTGAAAGTCCCACACTGGATCAGACTAAAAATCATTTTCTTCAAGAAGGAGATGATGGCGATCGAGCAGGTTTTTCAGCTACTGCCTGCCTTCCAGCAACTGGTGTTCTGTAATATCTACCTATGAAAGCCCTAATGGCTATTTCCCACCAATGTTGTTGCCCTTGGAGGTGACTTTCTAATAAGATAATTCTAGAAATCGATTATGCCCGATGTGGAGAACTACTTCGTTTTGCTTGCTCTTGAGTCTTGTTTGGTTTTATACAGTGATTTGGGCTTGAGTGTAGATATGGAGTTGTCTTGGAAGTAAACATAGTGTGGTAGTAGGCTAGGGAAGAGCACTTTAACCAAACAGCAAAACCAGGGGAAACTGTTTCCCAATTGTTATGCATTTTGGATAGGATGGTGAAGTTACTCTGTGTTCTGTACTTTAATTGCAAGCTACCCAGATAACTCAGTTTGTGCTATTTGTGTTGTGCTTCAGAATTCTTCTAAGAGATGTCCTCATAAAACCTGTAATTCTGCATCAGATATTTGTGTCAGTTGTATTTTGCACAACAAAGGAAAATACTAACAGTAATAAAGAAAGGCTCAGGAGATCATTATCCAGTAGGTGGCAGTCATAGAGCCTCTTCTGGCCAGGACATGGAAAGCAGGAGAGAGAACAAACATTTGTAGTGTTTAGCATATCCTTCTTGTGCTTACAAATCATGTTCCTATGTGTTGTTTAAACCTGTCAGTCCTCATGACAGAAGGATAGTAGGCAACAGGATTCTATCCTTGGTTTATTCTTCTAAAATAAACTGACTGTACCACATGTAAATGATTGGACCTTGGAGGTAATATGCGGTGCCTGTAGCACTACAGTAGAACCTAGGGTTTGCAACACATGGCCTTCGTGGAACATCCGTCATTCTTCTGTACAAGATATGAACAGAAAATGTATTTTGTGTGATGATTCATTTAAGAAACAACAGGACTGTTTGAAGCTTCTAAATTCATTACGTTATTTCTGTATAATGCCAAGTAGTTTAAAGATTTTTTATACCTTCATTCAGTTATCAGTCCAAACAGATTTCAGCTAAGAAATTGGAAGAAGGCTGTGGCTTAGAAGAGCAGCTATGAAGGAAGTCGAAAATAACTTTGTGTTTGGATGTGCTGCTGACGACAGGCTAATATGATCATATTGTGCTATTCCTATGAAAGGATGTGGGGAGTCGGACATGACTTAACGACTAAACAACAACAACAATGAAAGGATATAAAAGTTGGACAGTGAAGGAACCTGACACAGGTGGGGAACCTGATTTGGTGTTGAAGGAGAGCTTTACAGATACTATGGACTGCTAGAAAGAGAAATAATTGGTCACCAGATCAAATTGCGCTTGAATACTTTAGAAGCAAAAATTATTACATTGAGGTTGCTGTGATTTGGGCACATCATAAGAAGACAGGGTTTCTTGAAAAAGAGAATACAGCTGGGATAAGCTGAAGGCGGCCGGAAAATAGAAGGCTGAACATGAGATGGATTGACTAAATAAAGGAAGTCATTAGTTGAATTTTTAACTTCCGAGCAGGACTGGTAATAGAACCTTTGGGAGGTCACTAATTCATAGGTTTGCTATAAGTTAGAATGGAATTGACAGCACACAAAAACTGTGTACAGTGGTGCCTCGCTTAACGGGCGCCCTGTTTAATGACGAAATCACATAGCAATTAACTTTTTGCAATCGCTTTTGTGATCGCTTTGCAATGTTCCCTATGGGGAAAAATTGCTTTGTGATGATCGGTACCGTTTTGCTTACCGATCATCGCAAAGCGATGATTTTTCACAGCTGATCGGCGGTTCCAAAATGGCCGCCGGGTAAAAAAAATGGCCACCCAACTCAGTCAGGTCACTACTTGCACCCAACAAAATACTTGTAGTATTATTTTAACTATATCAGAGTACACCAAGACATTTGTTTGCCCCAAGAAATACATTTAACTGAATAATTAAAGTCATGGTTGAGCCCAAATATACAGCACTGGGAGAGGCTGTTTCCATTACCTTCGTACAGGTCACTGCTTTTTATCTGCTGTCTTATATTCTGGCAGTAACCACAGAACAGCAATACATGTAGAAACTAGGGTGCTGTTGTAACTCAGTCAGAGGGTGCATATAGTGTTGCTGAGACAGTCGGATTGCAGTCTTCCATTTGCTGAACTGAGTTTAATTGCAGACCTCAAGACACCTACCTTTAAAAAAATTCTGTTTCTTTACTTCCTTTCTCCCTTTTTCTCTTTCTTTTGTATGACTTAGCTTTGTGATGGTTTCTGAAGATCTTGCACACTTTTGTAGTGTTTTGTTTGATTTTTCTGGTCTATGGATTTTTCACTCATATCAGTATGGCTACTTTTAAAAAAGATTACCTTGAAATAAGAGTAGGAATGGTTCCCCCTCACTCAGAATACATTTATATTACAATGTAAATATAGCAGAGAAACCCATAGTAAGTCCAAGAAAGCTTCGGTAAATTTGGGATTCAAACAAGCAAATTCTTAACCATTTAGCTCAGTTTTTAACAAGCTTCATCATAAAGCAGGGATAAGTGATCTCAGCCGGTCTGAGAGACATCTTTCAGTATGGCTAGTGGTCCTGGGAGCTATGTTCTCAAGTTTTTTGTTAACTGAAAAATGAATTTCAAAATGTTTTTAAACTGAAAAAGCCTCCTTATGTCTTCTGGTAGCAAATATCATTTTTATTTTTTACAAAATTAAGAATTGGGGTATGGAGGGCCTGCAGTGCTGGTTATTATGTTATTAAGTAGCATCTGTCTTAAATGACTGACCCTAAAACATGCAAAAATTGAACCTATGCCATCTAGATACCAGAAATGGACTTCCTGAGCAGTATTTGGGAGTAGGCGGTAGCAGGCCTACAAAAATGGGTAAGGGGAGCTTGTTTGTCCACATCATTCATAACATTTGGTGTCCGTTATACTGTAAGGATGAAGAGAATTGTCAAAGCAAAGCACTGCCACAGGGGAAAAAATCCTCCTTTGAATGCCACCTTATGTATGTGTAGGCAACAGGAACAGCCAGGAGGGCTTGGTTTATATATTTCCGTTAATGAGCAGATTGATGTAAGAGAAGGCTGTCCCCTCAGATAATCCTGGTCCCAGGGTGTTAATGATGTTGTATTTTTTTTCACATCAAATTGAAAGTGATTGTTAATAATCTGACAGCCTGTATGCTTCTTTAGGAAAAGATGTAACATTCCTGTGGCAGGATCTCTCATTAATCTGACTGCTGAGTTCTGTTCTATCTGCAGTTCCAGACAAGAGTCAAGGGAAGGCCCATATGCAACACTTCCATAGAATCTCAGTTCCAATCCTGAGATCAGCAGTGCATGGTAAACTGTCCATACCATATCAAAGAAGATGTTAGAAGGCAGTTGTAGGTGCAGATTTCACCCAGCCTCTACATTAGGTGGTTTGACAAGTACGCCCAAGCTCTTCTGAATGGAAAAATACAGCCCCATCTGGAATAGCAATCTGTCTTGTTTCTGGATCTGGCAGCTGCCTACTCACAAAATCATTAAAAATAATTTGAAAGATGCCTTCAAATTTATTCAGAAAAAGGATAGTAAGCAGTTACTGAAATTACAATTACCCCAGGCTATCCTCCTTATAGGAATCAAACATGAACAGTGAAGCAGTAGGCCTTGATGATGAACTTTGCTTATTTATTTATTGTGTACTATGGGAATCCTGTTTTGTCGATGCTCAGTATTCAGGTACAGTGGTGCCCCACTTGAAAACCGGTCATTGCGTTCCAATGGGGAAATACCTCATTGTCCAGTGAAGATTGCCCTTAGAGAACCGCCAATCAGCTGTTTAAAATCGCTGTCTTCTGAAGCAGGGGTCCGGAAAACAGCCATTTTGCGAAGGGAGGGAAGCCATTTTGCGGAGTCGGAAAATTTGTCGTTTAGTGAACAAACAGTTCGAGAAGCAGGCTCCTAATCGACATCAAGCGAAAAAAACCCATTGGAACCATCGTTTTGCGATCACAATAGCGATCGCAAAAAACTCATTGTAAAGCCATTTTGACGTCATGCGGGGTAAGCGTCAAGCAGGGCACCACTGTATATTACTTTCATGTGATTCTGCAGTTGACAACTAAACATATGCTAGTACTGTATCTTATTGTTTGTCTCAACTAGAATGGATCCAGTGGTTGCAGCCCAGTTCTCCATGCAGTGAGGATGATGTCATCAACCGTGGCTATTTCAAGGCAACGGTAATCTTCTTGGAGGGACCCTTCCAGGTTGTGTGGATCCCTAGGAATCCCTTTTGCCTTAGAGCAGCCTTCAGGAGCTATAGAATGGGAGGGAGAACTTTTTCAAGCTGGAAAATCACTGATCCCTAGTTCTACTATCAGTCATTTTCCATCTGATGTGTTCCCTTGCCTATTTCACCGTTCCTGCCCCAGGATGATGGAGGTCCTATACTCCACAAAACTGTAGGGCTCTAGAAATCTTTTTATTCCCCTGAAACCATTGTGGCACGGCCGTGGCTGATCATTCTCATTGCACAGCTTGGCTCTGTTAACAGGATTACAGCCGCTGACACAGTATGTCATTACTTAAGTAGGGAAAAAAAGAGTTCTTCTGTATGGGAGATATGTGGACTCAGGAGTTATTGGGGGATCAAATGTTATATGAACTCTGCCTTAGACTGCCAATTACTGTATTCCTGTCTGCCCGCCACCTCCAGTAATGGAAGGAGCTTCAAGTACAATATAAGGGAATCAACAATGGCACCATATTTGCTGTTAGTACACCCAAAGCAATTTGAATGTAGAAAAATTAAAATGTGAGAACCAAACAATCCTATAAAAACCAGGAATGTCTGAAATGCATTGAAGGGAACAATCCTCTAAGCATTCTCCAGCTTCCTGGTTACAGCTTCTGCTGCTATAGCCAGTGTGATCAGGAAGGATCATGTAAATTAAGAGAGCAGCATGTGAGTACACTACATTGAGGAAAGTTGCTCAGATTGTGGATGTAAATCTCTGTTGTGTCGATCTTGCTCTGTGATTTTATTCCTTCTGCTGCAGTAGCCAAAGACTATAGCAATTTATAAATCTGAACAGTGAACTGAAACATAATTCACGTGCTTCCCCTTCTGTTCTTATGACATAAAATAATCTTACCTGCAGCTGCAGTTTGTGGTCTTTCAGTTTCTTCTTGTAGCAATCTCTGCCACTGCTGACAGGGAAGACATCTTCATAACTAATATGTTGACATCTGTCTTGTTTTGCTTGAGAAATATACTTTTTCTGCTGGCTCTTCAGTGCTGTCTTATACCGAGGTAGCTCTGTGAAAATGTATTCATCCTCTTCATCCTCTTGATCGTCGGATGAAGATGTTTCTATATGTGTTATTTCATCTATCCAAAATGTAGAGTTAGTTCTATGTATTGGCAATTTGAGATCTGAACAAGTGTTAGAGTTTACCTTATGTCTTAGAGTAGTTTCATCATGGGCTCTATGCAGTTTATTATGCAGGTTTGATTTAGGAGGAAGATAGGAAAGAGGCTGGGCTGGCTCCCCTACTTCTTTGTAATCTGGGGAAAACAATAATTCCCCATCAGTCTGGTTTCCCTCGGGCTCTTCATCAGAATACAGCTGGCCAAGAACAGTGGCTGGTTCCACTGATGGTTTTCCATTTGTAATGTGCGACTTAAATGAAGGATTTGAACAACTTTCCAGAAAACGGCAATAGATTTTCCCTTTTGATACATCCTTTATCACTGTTGAAGTCCCAAGTATCTTCTCAGCATTAGCAAGCATAAGATAAGGCAACAACACTTTTCGATATTGCTCAGCTTCCATTCCTGTATGTTTAATCCATTAGGCAAGGGCAAATCCCATTTCATTTCAAAACGTCCCGTGAATCATGAGTTTTATGTAGTCCATATATATATATATATCAGAAGATATACAGTATATCTGTTGTTACCTGGAGAATCTTGAGTATTCTATAAGTTGTCTTCACTCCTGAAATTCAAAGTATAAAGTTAGAAATATTACTATGCTTGTATTTTAGTGAAATTGTGAATCATTTTTACAGTTGAAGACTACAAGGGCATCTGCTTTTCACATAAGTTCTTGAGATGACAGAGAGGCATATATGCATTACTCTGCAGAAGAACCACCTAGAAAAATGAGCACAGGATTTAGTATCTCAGTATTCTCACACATTTAAAAAAATATTGCTAACATTTATGACTGCAGTTTCATGAAATCTTAAAAATAGTATGAAGCGATAGCAGTGCTCCAAAAAGTGACTGTTTCAAATTAGGCAAACAGGGCAAAACACTTCTCTGCTTTTATTTCTTTTCCCCCTTTTCTTCTATATGGCTGAATATCTATTTTTGTTAACCTAGTTTCCCTGTGACATTAGAATCAAGAAATGTGGTTTGCCATGCTTGCACATTAGTTATCTAGCAGGAATGGAAACAATATTTTGATGTACATGACAGGTTTCCTACTTTGGATGTCATGAGAAAACTGGTTTGAGAAACCAAGGTATATCTGTAGAGAGGAAAGGGAAAGGAGTGGTGGAGGAGGGTATGCTTCAACTTGTTGCTTAACCTCCTTCATCAAACCATATTTGGTTTATTAGGAATGCTAGGAGAATGCAGGGTTGTGCTGGTAGTCACAAGAGAATGTTCTTCCCCTATAGCCCTCTGTGCTATCTGAATACAGGTTCCCACACTTCCAGAGCCAGTGCAGTGGATGCATGGGGAAGCTGGAATGGATGTGTTTGTGTCACCTTTTCCTAATTACATTATTCTACAAGCTGAATTTTGCTCTTAATATTTGAATCCAGCCATATGTTGCAAACATAATTCCTATGTATATGTGGATGCTCCTCCAGTGTTTACCACAGAAAGAAATTTCAGTACAGTAATTCATGTCCTTTATTAATAGTTGAAAGATGCAAGGATCCTCATTGGGAGAGTGACATTAAGACAATTATTGTTTATATTATAATCCAAAAGAAAACAAAGGATGCAGTCTTATATTATTTTAGTTACGGTAGGCTAGTTTGGCCTGAAGTATGAAACTGAGAGTCTTTCCTGAACAATTCAAGTTTAAAGGTGCCTTGGAGGTTAGTAATCAAAACCAAGCTCAAAACAGATTAACAGTACAGTAAAGCTAGCACTTCCTATATGAAGATAATGAGGAAAAATGCGTTTTAGTCAGAGTGTGACTTAATTTAATAAAATAATCTCTCACACAAATTATTGAATTTGACGGATATTATATAGTATGTAGAATCAAATAAAATTTTGTGGCTGAATGCTTGCAAATATATACAGAAATACAAGACAAAATATTTAATATAGCAGGGCCTCATTCTAAATCATCTCTGTATTAGATATTCCCTTTACAGCTTTTTGCTCAGGAAAATATCTGAAATCAACAGCACATATAGTTAGAAGTTTTTTTAACCCCCCCCCCCCCGCAAAAAACCAAAAAACTTTGTGATCTCCATTTGTTTTTAGAAAGAAGTGAACTATTTTTTGGTGAGCATTTAGAATTTTTCAAATTTTGTGATTAGTGTTGTTTTGACATCAGTGTGTATCGATTATTTGATACAATCTAGTTGACACCGTACTTATTTTTAAGTGGACCTTACAAATAGCAGAGAAGAGAAGGGAAACAAAATGCAAGGGAAATAGGGAAAGTTACAGAAAATTGAATGCTGACTTCCAAAGAATAGCAAGGAGAGACAAGAGGGCCTTCTTAAATGAACAGTGCAAAGATATAGCGGAAAATAATAGAAAAGGAAAAACCAGAGATCTGTTCAAGAATATTGGAGATATTAAAGAAACATTTTGTGCAAAGATTGATTGGTTGATTTATTTATTTATTTAATTTATACGCCTCCCCTCTAGACCATGTCTACCAAGATGGACATGATAAAGGACAAAAATGGCAGGGACCTCACAGTAGCAGAAGACATCAAGAAGAATACACAAGAATATACAGAGGAATTATACCAGAAAGATCTGGATGTCCCAGACAACCCAGATAGTGTGGTTGCTGACCTTGAACCAGACATCCTGGAGAGCGAAGTCAAGTATGCCTTAGAAAGCATAGCTAACAAGGCCAGTAGAGGTGATGGCATTTTAGTTGAATTATTTAAAATCTTAAAAGATGATGCTGTTAAGGTGCTACACTCAATATGTCTGCAAGTTTGGAAAACTCAGCAGTGGCCAGAGGACTGGAAAAGATCAGTTTACATCCCAATCCCAAAGAAGGGCAGTGCCAAAGAATGCTCCAACTACCGTACAATTGCACTCATTTCACACGCTAGCAAGGTTATGCTCAAAATCCTGCAAGGTAGGCTTCAGCAGTATGTGGACCGAGAACTCCCAGAAGTACAAGCTGGATTCCGAAGAGGCAGAGGAACTCGAGACCAAATTGCTAACATGCGCTGGATTATGGAAAAAGCCAGAGAGTTCCAGAAAAACATCTGCTTCATTTACTACGCAAAAGCCTTGACTGTGAGGACCACAACAAACTATGGCAAGTTCTTAAAGAAATGAGAGTGCCTCACCACCTTATCTATCTCCTGAGAAATTTATATGTGGGACAGGAAGCAACAGTTAGAACTGGATATGGAACAACTGATTGGTTCAAAATTGGGAAAGGAGTATGACCAGGCTGTATATTGTCCCCCTGCTTATTTAACTTATATACAGAATACATCATGTGAAAGGCTGGACTGGAGGAATCCCTAGCCGGAATTAAGATTGCCAATAGAAATATCAACAACCTCCAATATGCAGATGATACCACTCTGGTGGCAGAAAGTGAGGAGAAATTAAAGAACCTCTTAATGAGGGTGAAAGAGGAGAGCACCAAAAATGGCCTGAAGCTCAACATCAAACCCTCCCCCCAAAAAAACCTAAGATCATGGCCACTGGTCCCATCACCTCCTGACAAATAGAAGGGGAAGATATGGAGGCAGTGACAGATTTTACCTTCTTGGGCTCCATGATTATTGCAGATGGTGACAGCAGCCAAGAAATTAAAAGACGCCTGTTTCTTGGGAGGAAAGCAATGACAAACCTAGACAGCATTTCAAAAAGCAGAGACATCACGTTGCCGACAAAGGTCTGCATAGTCAAAGCTATGGTTTTTCCAGTAGCGATGTATGGAAGTGAGAGCTGGACCATAAAGAAGGCTGACCGCTGAAGAATGGATGCTTTTGAATTGTGGTGCTGGAGGAGACTCTTGAGAGTCCCCTAGACTGCAAGGAGAACCAACCTATTCAATTCTGAAGGAAATCAACCCTGAGTGTTCACTGGAAGGACAGATCCTGAAGCTGAGGCTCCAATACTTTGATCATATCATGAGAAGAGAGGACTCCCTGGAAAAGCCCCTGATGTCAGGAGAGTGTGAAGGCAAGAGGAGAAGTGGACGACAGAGGATGAGATGGTGGGACAGTGTCATCGAAGCTACCAGAATGAATTTGACCAGACTCTGGAAGGCAGTGGAAGACAAGAGGGCTTCGCGTGCTCTGGTCCATGGGGTCATGAATAGTTGGACATGACTCAAGGACTAAACAACAACAACTTATTTTTAAATAAAATAGATACTGACTTTTAAAAGCGGGTTCATTTCCATGTTCAAAATAAAAGTTAAGCCTGACTGAGGAAAAGACAAATAATTTGAAAACCAACAAATAGCTTTTATTGCCAAGTTTTCTCTTCCCATGTTATTCCATTGATCCCTTTAATGACAAGTGATTACTAGTTAAATCATTTTATCACTACTGAGACAAAACAGAGAAAAATGATAAAGAGAAGAGAAAGAATGAATTCATTATGGATAGTTTTACCTTTTCTGTTCTTTAAGACAACCCCAAGTTCACATTTATCCCCAGTGAGTGCAGTAGTAGGAACTCAGCAGCTAGTAGATTTTCAAAATGTTGGGGAGAACAGAAAGGGACATGAGTAGATATTTAACAAAAGGGATTTCAGCTTGCTTTGCTATACAGGAACTCTCTGTCAACATAAGTATGTGTGAGAATCCCTGAGGCTAGAACAGACTTCTGCAAGCACTGGCCAAATTATTCTGACAAAGAGAGAAAGAAGAGGGAGAGAAATAGCAAAAGCCAGAGTTTTGGAAGGAACAAAAGTTTTTCTAAAAATATGGTTGCAGCCTGATTCTTCATGTTATGTAAAGGTTGTCCACTCTCATCATCTTTCTGCAGCTCAGAGAACCTGAAGTCAATCCTGTATCAAATGCATTACTTTGTTTCTGTCATATTTTGTACAGTTGGTGTGAAAACCCTTATTTATACAACTTTTTAAAGATCTATGATAAAGCAGGACAGTAGTGTAAAAATCTGTTGTCATGTCAACAGACAGATTACAACCAGGCACCATGTAGTGGCATATTTATTCTGTACATTTTATGGTGCTGCTGTCCAATGTGATGATAAATACTCTGCTGCTAGAATTGATTGTGAACATAATATCCTAGAAACTGCACAGTGCTTGAGATTAGCTCATAATGGCCTATAATTAATTAGAAATTGGCCATACATGCTGAAATATCTTATCAGAATAATAAGGGTAATGTTAAAATATTTTTTTTCTTTCTTTAAGGCTCATTGTAGTTCCAAAACTTTCTACATACAGAATTTGGTGATACACATATCCATAAAGCATTCCACTTTACAAGTGTTGTAACTGAATAATCTTGTTGTACTCTGTATTTCAGAAAGGTAGGTGGCAGAGTACTCTCTGATTTTGAGTGGGATAGAGTTGTCAAGATTTGGAAATCTATAGAGTGTTAAAATAGGGGAGTGTAAAAAAGTGGCTCTGAAAATCTGCATTGTTCTTAATAAAATGAGGTTTGAACAACTGTATGTAGGACAATCAACCAGTTCTCAAGCTATCACAGGGAAAGCATGGTCAGTGTAAAATAATATTGCCTGCAAAGGATCGCTTTAATAGTAAGCTAACACTTGAGTGTGGATATTGATAGGAAAAACCCAGACATTAGAAAAAGGTTCCTCGCCTGTGCAATTCCTGGAGTATTGAAATGCAGTTGTAGCAAATTGGTACTTTCCCAGATTCATTAATTTATGCGCCAGATATTTGCTCATCTAGCAAAACCATACCCAAGTAAATTACTATGGAACTATTATGCTAATACAACAGGTAGCAAAAAAACAGCATTTGCTTCCTCGTGAGTCTGCTACTTTAGCATATGCAATAGAGATTCTTGTAGAAATTCCAAGAGGATTTCTTGGGGTGGCAGTTTGCTGCACTGGCAAATTTCAACTGTTGATAATTGGAGGCAAATGTAAATAAACGAGAAATATAAATATAGAGAAGTAAGAGACAGCAACATACATACATGCCATGCATTTGCACATACCAGGAACAGATAACAAGCATGGGGCAACAAAGAGCAGCAGACATGTAGCAGTACAGCAGAGTGCTTCATTTCTACTAGTGCAAAAGGGAAAAAAAGGCCCAGAAAGAAAATTGGGAAAAATTGATCCAAGCAGCAAAATCTAAGGACTTGACCCAGTTTTGGCGGCTGATAAAGATTTCTCCAACCTCTGGGCCAACAATTTCAGATTGTTATATCCATCTAGAGACATGGGAGAAGCACTTCCAAAACTTATATAAAGACGCAGATGTAGCCCAGCTGAGATGGAATAGCACACTTGAAGATGCTCCACCATGGACACCAGTGTCAACTTCTAAAACACAGTTAAATAGCCCAGATGAAAATGGGAAAAGCCCCTGGAAATGATCTGATTCCTCCAGAGGCAATCAAAAATAATTGAGAGTTTTGGGCTCCGGTTCTAGCATTGTTATTCACGTATATTGATACTACTGCCCAAATTCCCGAAAACGGGGGTTTTGCTATCGTAGTCCCCATATTTAAGAAGGGAAAGAGAGATGATCCTGCAAACAACAGACCTATTAGTCTCCTTAGCACAATCTGTAAATTATATACCAGGCACCTAAATGGGAAATTTAAAGATTGGCTGGAGCAAGATGAGATACTTGCAGAAGAGCAGGCAGGCTTCAGGGAAGGTTGATCTACCGTTGATCAATGCTTGATATTACAATATCTTATTGAAAAATATACCTCTGATAAAGCAACTTCACTCCATGTAGCCTTTATAGATCTCAAGGCAGCTTTTGACTCTATATCAAGGGTCAAATAATGGAAGAAATTAGAGGCTTCTAACATTGACAGGCGTCTGTTTCAGCTTATTCAGGCTCTCTATTGAAATACCTCACTTAAGGTAAGATGTAGTATTGATGGCCATCTTACTACTGTAATGCCATTCAAACCCAAAAAGGAGTCAAACAAGGCTGCCTTCTGGCTCCACTTTTATTTAATTTTTACATTGATTCCATGGTGGACTAGTTAAAAACATTGACTTTCATCCCCCTAAAATCACAGGGAGGCATATAACAACATTACCGTATGCTAATAATACAGCTATCATCTCTAGGACCACAGTTGGGTTTAGAAGAGCATTGCGAAGGTTGTCTATATATTGTGAGTAGGAAGACTTGATAATTACAGTGGTGCCTCGGAAGACAAGCGCTCTGTTTTACGACAAAATCGCATTACGACGAAGTTTTTGTGATCGCAAAAGCGATCGCAAAACAATGTTTCCTATGGGAGAATTTCGCTTTGCGATGATCGGTTCCCTGCTTCGGGAACCAATTCTTGCAAAATGACGATTTTCCTACAGCTGATTGGCGGTTTCAAAATGGCAGCTGGGTTAAAAAAAATGCCTGCCTGCTCTCTTCTGGGACGGATCCCTCGCTGCACGGGCAGCGAAAATGGCCGCGCTATGGAGGATCTTCGCTGGACGGTGAGTTTCAAGCCCATAGGAACGCATTAATCGGGTTTTAATGCGTTTCTATGGGCTTTTTAATTTCGCTTTACGATGTTTTCATTCTACAGCGATTTCGCTGGAACAAATTAACATCGTAATGCGTACTTTTCAAAAAACTGTACTTTTCAAAAAACAAAAATAATGTCTTTTGCCAAAAGACCAATAATGCGAACATGGATGATAAATCAGCATAGAATTGATCAGATCCACCAATTTAAATATTTAGGTGTCATTATACAATCTAATGGCTCTAGGAAAGCACATGGTGATTATGTGGCATTAAATGCCCAGAGAAGTTCTGCTGTAATACTACAATTTATGACAACAAAGGAGAGGGGCATTACATTCTCTCAGCCATTAAACTGTTCCACACAAAAGCAGTAGCCCAACTATTTTATGGCTCCTATTTGGGCCCCTTCCCAAATATTGCAACCCTAGAACGTGTACAATCAAAATTCCTGAGAGCAATATTAGGAGTCCCCAGGGATATCGCCAATGTAAAACTAAGATTGGAAACTGGTCAAATTAAAATCAAAGCCAGGATATGGATTGTAATTCTCATGTACTGGCTCAGACTGTCTTATCTCCCTATTGGTCTTGCACCACTGATCCTGCAAGACACCTTTAAGCCAAAATGGGTTCAGTTAGTTGAACAAAAAAAATAGCCGCTTTGGGTCTCTCTAGGCTGACTGTTAACCATGGGAATGGAACAGGCAAAGAAAATCATTAAGCAGCATATTGAGAACATTGAGAGACAAAATGATTTAAGCAGTGCCCCAGAGTTCTAAGGGAGGACAGCTTATACAAGGTCACAGCAGCACCTTATTTTGCCCAGTTGGAGCAGCCCAGGTATAGAAGGGTGTTTATTCTGGCCCGGCTTAGTGCACTACATTCAGCAGTGCAGGAGGGACGGCATAAAAAGACCCCCTGGGCAGAGTGCCTTTGCCCATGTGGAATGGAGCAGATAGAAATACCTGAACATGTCCTGTTGTAGTGTAAATATTACAAGGACGTACGTGAATAACTTGTTTCCCCTTTGACTGGCCGATTTCCCTGCTGTACAGAGCAACAATGTATGCATGTGCTGCTGTCTCACTCCAATCCTGCGTTTACACATAGTGTTGCCAAATTCTTTACTGCTGCTATAGAGCATTAGAAAAAAGAACCTAAAAGTGGGTTGGCCTCCGTAGTCAGAGCATGGTTTGCTAGATATTTTGGAATTGCTTCAGGGGAGATGTTTTGACACTGTTGTTGTTTACCTCAGAACCGACTATTGCTTTGCGTTCGATCCCAATATTTATGTATATTTCTGTATATTTATACATTTTAGATGTTTTATTTGTGGCTGGTCTTTTTCCCACCATAGACGTAAACTGATGTGACTGGGTGATAACATTGTTAAATATTTTGTTATGTGTCTGAATATGCTTAAAGGCTAAGAAATGAAATTTACTTCCATATATTTTTACTTTTAAGAACTTTAGTAATTTAAGAGATGTACTCTCTACTTTTTTTATTGTGCCTTTTCAAGCTATGAGCTCCTGTATTTTTGCACTGAAATATGATTGAAGTTATTTCTTGTATCTTTTATAGTTAAAAGCTTATGACTGAAATAGATTTTTATGACTTAGGTTCTGCCTACAATTTACGTATTGCTTTTGGATTATTTTGTATTTGCAGCTTTTCATAGCTATAAGAATTTATGATGGCAATCATATTTGCAGCTTTTCACAAGTTGCAATGATGGATTTCTGTTTAAACATTTGTGCCTACAAATGCTTAAGAATGTTTTTTTTTGTAAGATGGAGTAACCTGTCTTGCCATGTGACTTCTCAAAAAGTTACATGTTAAACTGATGTTGCCTGGAATTATTCCAGCAGTAAAAATACTTACTTTATCTTGATACCCAGATGAATTATGATCTGATTGGAAAGGTTATCTGTTTCACATTGGCATTGACCTTTTCAGGAATAAAGGTCAGTTGTGATGGGCCACCACAGATTGAAACTACCAAGGGGTGTGTGAATGCTGCTGCCACTGCTCCCAGTGGGACCGGCAGCCTGAGGGTCTCCTGCCAATAACTCCAAGCTGCTTGTTAAAGTGGTTTTAAAATGTAAGGTGCTTTTACCAGGGGTTCCCTGTCATTGCCCTCCTGCATCCCAAGGGACTGAATTTCTGGCACTTGTCCTTCGGCAGTAGTCAGTTCAGTACTGGCCTCAGTTCCTGTTAGTGAGGCCAGTGAACTCTTGGTCATAAACAAGCAGAGTCTAGGACTGGGCTTGGAACTTTTTAACAAGGGGCAGTAGAGGTGCCTGGGTGTAAGCAACAGTTGTTCTCTCTATTGCCTCCTCCTCTTCTCTTGCTGGTGCATGTGCCACCAGCATCTCAGCTGCATAGGGGTGGGTACCACAGGTCCTGTTGGGTGTCTCTGGTGTCAGGGAGCTGTGAGTGCAGGAGTTGGATCTGGTGCTGGCATGGGTGCCATCCCTCTTCCTTGCCTTTGCTTCTTAACACTGGCACACTGAGCTATGGAGCTGAAGCGGATGCAGTCTCTCATCCCTGGCCTCTATCTCTGAATGCCAGGAAACCATCCAAGGACTTCTGCTAGGGATTGTCCTTTGGCTCCCAGTTAAGTTCTGCCACAGCACACAGGATCCTCTGAAGCTAAGCCCCAGGTCTCTTCCTCCTCTGCTGATGCCTTGTTCGCTCAAGGACCCCATCCTCGCACTCCTTTGATCCCTGATCTGCTCCTGCCTTTTACACTCCCAGATGTTGCTCATCACCTCCCTTCCTATAGACACCTGCACTTCCGTATCTCCTTCATACCATGGAGCAGTTACTCTGCCCATAGTGTGGGGCTAGGGCAGATGGTCCTCACAAGGCAGTGATAGTGACCCCCTCATAGGTTGTTACCAAGTTTTATAGTGGTCTGAAGTCAATGTTTGAATGTTATACTTTGAACTTGGCAGGGTCAGTCCATTTTGTGAATTGACTGCAGAAGCCTGCTCTCTGATCTTTTGACATAGGGTCTCCATTTTGTAGTTGGAAGGAGGCAGAGAGCAATACCTACATAGCGCTGTTGTCATCTGTAACTGAGACTTATAAGGAATAAAGGGTGTTTCTACAGCTTGCTCTGTTGGTTTAGGAAGCATTTCTCTGCTGTACCAGAAAAGCTCAGCAAACTCTTTGGGAGGTGGGTATGCACTGGGGAATACTCATGTGACTTATGTTGCTGGTGCATTATTTAAGTATACTGTACTATAAAATGTTCAAATACATTTATTAATTAAATTTATACCCTTCCCATCTAGACACAAGTCTACTCTGGGCGACTAACAATAAAAATGGAATATTTTATATCTGAGAAGAGTGGAATCATGCCATTCAAACCAGAGCATGGAAATAATGAGTCACAGGACAAATAACTACCTGTAAGGAGGAGTTTTAGTTTTAGTTTTCTTTTACAACAGGGATGCAATGAAGGTACCTTTCAAAAGTGGCATATTGTATAGAAATGAGGTTGCTTTGTGTTACAAAAAAAGTTTCTAAAAGTAATGAATTACATTTAAATCTACTTTCTTAAGAATGATTAAAAATCAGATTTTATCTAGAATCCATTCCACAGCCTTCCCCCACCGCTGCTTTTTAAACTTTATTTCCCATGATGTTATTTCTTAATTTGGGAGCAAGAAGCCCCAGGTGCTTCTGGCATGATTCCTGGAGGGAGGCTGGCTTTCCTGTCAAGCACAGTAGATCTGGTGTGCTGCTTTGGCAATAAGAGTAGAGGGAAAGGTAATACCATGAGGCTTTAAGCAAATTCAGTGGGGAGAGCTAGAGTATGCAGCCTCCTGGTAGCCTATTCACTTCCTATGATTGAAGTCCTGTTGCCAAGATAAATATGGGGCTCTTAAGGTCTTTCATTCTAGTCTGCTTTGTAGTTTGCTTCTGAGCTCACATCCAGTTTCCCTTTGGACATGGCTTTTCCACAATATCTTGATGGTCTGTGTTGTTAGATGCAAGCAGAACTTAGAAGAGTTAGTTTTGCTGCTTTTTGTGGATTCAGCTCTTTGAAACTCAGAATTATTACCTGAACACATATTTCATTTTGTAAAGGAATCACACCCATACTCCTTACAGAATAATAAAACTAGAGAAGTACCCCTATGATAAGAAAAGTGATATCATTTCTATTTTTCAATTTACTAAGTTTGAGATGTTATGGGCCATGACTGTCCCTTTTATCTTTATAGAACAAAGACAAGGCACCTCTTTCTTGGAGGGACTAGAGAGAAATGGGAATGAAAGAACTGATATCAGCAAGCCTAGGAATATATGATCAGCACAAGTCAGAGCAGGGGAAAGGACTGTCTTTGATACCTGGGGATGCCCTCTCTCTCTTCATGCACAAGCAAGGACATGCACCTATTCAAATGTAAGCTGAGTTGCTCCCAGTCACTCCCAACATTTTTTTATTAAAATTCTCAATGTCTTCTTGTAACTAGCAAGCTAGTGTGTATAATCCAGTAGATTTTTTATTAGATTTAGGCATCCTAAAGCCAGAACAATTTGTTGTACCTGAAGAAGAACTGAAGCTTAGATCTGTTTCCAAGTTGATATTCCTATGTAATAAAAAATAAATCATTTTTCATACTTTAACCACTGGGTTTGGTATGGTTAATGGCTGGTGTCAAACATGTTGGTGGAAAATTATTTTAAAAAGCGACGAGCATGGGTTGGGGCTGGTCACAGGAACTTACACTCCTACGAGTTCTCCTTTGCTTTCTTTTTCTCCACCTTAAATTAGGAAGCTGAGACAGTCAGCTTCTGGATGCCCATTGCATTGGCTGAAGTGGTCACAGCATCTGAACTGATGTGAATGTTCGATTCTTAAAAAAAGGAGAAGCCCCAGCAACAGAGGGGGGAAAGTGCGGACTGAGGGGGCAAAATCCAGGCTGATTCACATTGACTTGTATCGTCGTCATTTAGTCGTGTCCGACTCTTCGTGACCCCATGGACCAGAGCACGCCAGGCCCTCCTATCTTCCACTACCTCCCGTAGTTGTGTCAAGTTCATGTTGGTTGCTTCGATGACACTGTCCAACCATCTCATCCTCTGTCATCCCCTTCTCCTCTTGCCGTCACACTTTCCTAACATCAAGGTCTTTTCCAAGGAGTCTTCTCTTCTCGTGAGATGGCCAAAGTACTGGAGCCTCAGCTTCAGGATCTGTCCTTCCAGTGAGCACTCAGGGTTGATTTCCTTTAGAATTGATAGGTTTTTTCTCCTTGCAGTCCAGGGGACTCTCAAGAGCCTCCTCCAGCACCACAATTCAAAGGCATCAATTCTTCTGCGGTCAGCTTTCTTTATGGTCCAGCTCTCACTTTCATACATCACGACAGGAAAAACCATAGCTTTGACTAAGATGCTGTCAAGGTTTGTCATAGCTTTCCTCCCAAGAAGCAGGTGTCTTTTAATTTCATGGCTGTTGTCTCCATCTGCAGTGATCATGGAGCCCAAGAAAGTAAAATCTGTCACTGCCTCCATATTTTCCCCTTCTATTTCCCGGGAGGTGATGGGACTAGTGGCCATGATCTTAGTTTTTTTTGATGTTGAGCTTCAGACCGTTTTTTGCACTCTCCTCTTTCACCCTCATTACAAGGTTCTTTAGTTCCTCCTCACTTTCTGCCATCAGAGTGGTATCATCTGCATATCTGAGGTTGTTGATATTTCTTCCGGCAATCTTAATTCCGGTTTGGGATTCCTCCAGTCCAGCCTTCCGCATGATGTATTCTGCGTATACGTTAAATAAGCAGGGGGACAATATACAGCCTTGTCGTACTCCTTTCCCAATTTTGAACCAATCAGTTGTTCCATATCAAGTTCTAACTGTTGCTTCCTGTCCCACATATAGGTTTCTCAGGAGATACAGTAGATAAGGTGGTCAGGCACTCCCATTTCTTTAAGAACTTGCCATAGTTTGCTGTGGTCCACACAGTCAAAGGCTTTTGCATAGTCAATGAAGCAGAAGTAGATATTTTTCTGGAACTCTCTGGCTTTCTCCATAATCCAGTGCATGTTAGCAATTTGCTCTCTAGTTCCTCTGCTCCTTCGGAATCCAGCTTGTACTTCTGGGAGTTCTCTGTCCACATACTGCTGAAGCCTACCGTGTAGGATTTTGAGCATAACCTTGCTTGCGTGGGGAATGAGTGCAATTGTACTTTAGTTGGAGCATTCTTTGGCACTGCCCTTCTTTGGGATTGGGATGTACAGTAGACTGATCTTTTCCAGTCCTCTGGCCACTGCTGAGTTTTCCAAACTTGCTGGCATATTGAATGTAGCACCTTAACAGCATCATCTTTTAAGATTTGACTTGTATATCATGTAACAAATGGAAAACAATGCAAATTACACTGTCCTAATCTCCAGAGCATTTCCCATAATATTTGTTAATGTAATTGCACCCTCAATGAAGCAATCAGCAACTTCCATTAAATTTCCTTTTATCTCCCAGAGTCAAGAAATACATAGCTTTGTTCTACCTAAGGACATGAAAATCTCCCCATCTTTATTTCACCACAGTTCTGTGAATCTCATCTGTATTTTCTTCTCACCCTTATTTCAAGACTTAGGTGGAGGGAGAGGAGGTTATAAGGAATTTGTGTGTATTCCATACATACATTTCCTAACAGACATACTTTGAAATCCATTTTTCTTCATGTATATATTTTTCTGCATTTGTCATTGATTAGTGTGTTTGTGTACATTTGTTGAAGGTATTTATTCCTCTATATATTTTACATTAGAATTACTATCATTCACTGAGCTCAAGAGTGATGTATGTGGTTGTTTTCTGCACTTCATCCTTCTAGCAACCCTGCAAGTAGATTAAGTTGAGAAAGTGTGACTGGCCAGTGAGTGGGAACTGGAACCTAACTCTCATGTGCCCTTGTCGATCATTCAAGCTATTACACCACATTTACCGTATTTGTATTCTGAGTTGTGTGCATTTATCCATGTATCATTAAAATGGGGTGGCAGAGGCAGGAAAAATTCTATAACTTAAGGTGTCTTCCTAGTAACAGGAAACAGAAAGGTACATGCATACAGTACATCCATTAACAGTCTCTCAAATGGAATAAGTTAATTTTTAAAAATTGACAGTATGTATCATTTTCCCCATCCCTAGTTCTGCTTGAACTCAACCTTTGAACCATTGATTCCTAGTACCTTACATCAGTGGTTCTTAACCTTTGTTACTTGGTTGCTTTTGAACTGCAACTCCCAGAAACCTCAGTCAGGACAGCCGGTGGTAAAGGCTTCTGGGAGTTGCAGTCCAAAACTCCTGAGTAACCCAAGGTTAAGAACCAGTGCCTTACATGACTACATTTGTTATACGTACTACAGTACTATGTGCTAAATTCTAAAATATTTATTCAGAAAAAGCTACACTTGGATACAATTTCAATATCTTTTTGCACTATTTATGTATCTGATTTAATCCCTTGAATAATCTGTAATTTTGTCTGTTGTTTCCATTTGGTAGGTGGAGATTAATCATAAATGTTAGAGATTTTTTAAAATGCATAAAAATAGTATGCATCCAGATCAAAAAGTAGTTTACATGGGCACTTGATTAAACGCTCATTTCAGAGAATCTAAATGAATATTGCATGTCAACTTGAGTTTAGGAGAAGCAGAATAAGAAACTACTGCTACTACCACTTTTAGTATTGCTAGTGTTATATTTTTAAATATGAATACATATCACAGTTTATTTATAAAAAAACCCTGTAGGTTAAATAATACTTTGTTGAATCAACAGCTGACTTGTATGCTGATGGGCTTGCCTCATCCTGAAGAAGTAGGGTGAGGTGTCTCCTTTGCTTTGACCATTGGCTACTGGTACTTAAACTTAAGTCAAAGTTTGCAGAAAAATAAGGGCTATGATCCAAGACAAACATTTCTATTTATCACTCACACATTGCATATTTATTGTCCAAGGCACCAGTGTAATACTAGAATATTAATACTGGAGTATTGTGATCTGTTTTGCCACATTACATGTGGAGCTGCCCTGAACATATTTTGAACAGCATTTAGTATTTACTAGTATTTACTTTCAAGGGTATCATTCGGGAATTCCCAAACTATTCAAGCATCCACCTCTAATCATTTCAGATTATTCAGTTATTATGAATAAAATTAAAATCATACATTCGTGCAGATAATTCACTTGCTCAGAAGCAGGGAAGATTCTTCTCACATAATCCCAGATAAGGAGTATTGCTCAGGACAGGTAATATGCTATGTTAGAGAAATAAACAGTGTGCATAAAGGAGACAGCTAAAATTGAATTGGCGAAGTGCAGGAAGATAGATAAAAATTGTTTTCTTGATAGTTTTAACTATTGATAAAATTTGCTCTTAAATTTCTATTACAGTCTGTACAGTTTCATCCTGCATGTCTGTCTTCCTCAACTGGGCCTGTTCCAGATACACATCAGAGGATCATCCAAACTTGCTTTCTACTGAAGGATACACAATATAGTTAGACAATTTAGACTACCATTAGTACAGAAGATACTTGTCAGATGGAATGGGCTGTCTCTAGGTAATACTACGGATCTCCAGGTAACACACAAAAAATAATTGTGCCACAAACCTTGGAGTGCTTCTGGCACTCAGAGCTGACAATACATAGGTTAGATTGATTAATGTTCATAGCTTCCTAAGTGCTTTTAGCTATTTACTTTTGATCTGCGAGGCTTTATGGGGGAAGGTATCCCTGCACCTGGGACTACATTTTGGGTAATCTCTTTCAACACTCTATATAGAATTTTAAGGGCAAAGTAATAGCAGTGCATTAATCCAGTGCATGAAATTAAATAAATAAAACAAAATACGTTTTTTGACATTTTTGTCTCTGCTAAGCTGGGGCAAAATGTTATCAGAAATTCTTAACCATCTGGAAGTCCAGTGCTGTTACATGATGCCTATGCTATGTATTTGAACTGCTGAGTTTACCTGTTCAGTCAACCTTTCTCCAATCTCACAGACAATCAGGGTTAAATTCTAATGTATTTATGCTAGAACCTGATTATAATCATCATCATCTTAGAACTGCAGAGGTGGATGTAACTCTGAGCTAAAATTCTAAGTGGCATCAGTCTCTGGCATCTAATTTAATTTGCCAAAAACATGTCAGGACTCTCTCATGGTACAAATTGCCCCATAGATTCTAGACTTACACAACGTTAATGACTTCATCATAAAAGCATGTGTTAAGGATCAAGCAAGTGGAAAAGTTCAGTAAATACATGGAATGTTTTGCATTGTTGCCAGCGGGTGTTCCTTCTGTCTCTTCAACAAGTGTTGCAAGATTAATGAAAGGGCAATAAGTGTCAGCCAAATTAAAATGCTACAAGTTATTTACCAAATATAAATAGCTGACACACCATTAACACTCAAATTTCCATTCACGAAGTAATTCCCCCAAAACTACCAGATCAAGCCACTTGTACTGCAAACATGTTCGGTTATTTGCTTTTTAACTGATATGAATTAAAGTAGCTTCTTCACAAATAAAAAAGAGGTTAATTTGTAGGAAAGAATTACTTTCACAGAACAAAACTGCCATATTAATATGTATTCCCATTTTGAAAGGTTTCTTATTTCTGTGGATACACATATGCTTTTAAGTGTTTTCTCTTGCTATCATTTACACCCAGTTGGCACATGTGAAGCTATAGGGAAGTCAAAGCAATCTGCTTATTAAGTTCTTGTTCAAATTTGTTAGCTGCCTAGAGACAGGTAGCAGTTCCAGTAGGAAAGACAGTAGTGGAACACTGGCCTGATCCAACAGGCTTCTTCATATGTAGGTTGACAATAGTTTTTCTTTTGACCACAGCTCAGAAGGTCTCTTCACTGGCCACACTGACTGGACTCCTGGGAGAATCTGGGAGCTCTAGTTCCCCAAAGTAACTTTTCCAACCTCTATTCCTAACAGAGACAAAATAGCTTTGGGGGGATAGTTTTACGAGCATTCCTTTCTAGAATACCCCTGTATTTTTTCCCCCAAAGTTAGAGTGACTGATTTCAGCAGATCCATTCAAGAAATATGCTTGTGGCCCAGACATATTTCTTAAGAAATATGCAGCCCACTGATTTCACACTAAAGTAAAATAAATGGGTGCTCATTCAAGTAATGTGTGCATACAGATAGTCTATGTTAGATGTTCGACAGTTATATCTTGATTGGATTAAACTGCCACACAACTGGCCAGCTTTCAACTTCTCCGACCCTTATTATTTAGGGTGTAAAAAAAATTCTAGGAAATGAGAAAGAAGCAAAAAGTTCAAAAAATTGGCCAAATGAAGTAACCATTATCTCTGTAATCAGATTTATAAGATGAAGACAGCACATTCCATGGAGAACAAAAGTGTTACTCAGGTTGCTGGGTGCCCACTGAAGTCAAAATGGGAATGAAGTCTTATTTGTGTGCAAGAGAA
Source organism: Pogona vitticeps (assembly GCF_051106095.1). Taxonomy (NCBI): domain Eukaryota; kingdom Metazoa; phylum Chordata; class Lepidosauria; order Squamata; family Agamidae; genus Pogona; species Pogona vitticeps. The sequence goes on along the minus strand of NC_135785.1, from coordinate 237,895,991 downwards.
ATGTCTTTAAAGCAATCTCCATTGAGTCCCAGCTGGCACAAGGCTGAGCAATGCATACAAAGGTGTTTGCATCAAAGTTGTGCTTGCTTTTGTTCCCTCGTTTGCCTTCCTGGAGATCACAAGGACCCACCCACCTCATCTCAAGTTGTGGCTATGAAATCTTAGGAAACAGGACACTGTTGACCTAGATGCCCTAGTTCTTCTTTATGAATTCATAGTCTTTTTCTCTCTCTGTAGGCAAAAGCATGGCTATAACCCTTGAAGATCTGTCTGTTAAAGCAAAGCTATCGAATTGTTTTGGAGCAGACAGTTGCAACAAGGCAGCAATGGTTCAAGTACTGTCCTTGTATAATCCTCGGTGAACCTGTGCATAACATGTGCCACTAGAAGCCACCTGATGGACTGATCAATAGGTTTATAGCTTTCTAGTTTAACACGATATATATTTTTGATATATCAGCCAAACCATAGGTATTATGATTCAAAATTATAATGGCCTAGAATTGTCTTTAAAATAAAATGCTGCATTACAATAAATGGGAAGCCTGCTAATCCACTTAAGATCTAAGAGCAAGCAAAATATCCCAGCATAATTTCCGCACATAACAGAAGTTTGATCTGCACACTCCATATGCTAACTCCATTTTGTCAACTTTGACTAATGCTCTGTCTGTGACTAATTGCATCTTGCCCTACTTTTAAATTTAATTTCATCCACTCTCCAAGCCATTTCAAAGGCATTAACAAAAGAGAGGAATGTTAATGCAATGCAGTAATCCACAAATGTAAAAATCTGTAATCATGTTTCTATCCCATTATTTTACTGCTCCAATTTATATTCTATCATCTCGGTGCATCACTATACATAATAAAACACATTATGAAAGAGACTATGGGTGAGAACTGTAAGGCTTTTAGCTATTTCTAGGTTATTTTTGTCTAGTCCAAAGCAAAGAATCATAGTTAAGCCCTCCATAATAGCAAGCCAAGTTTACGATCAAGTTGAAACACATTTGCTTTCAAAGCTTCTTCTCAAACTTTGTGTGACCAACAACAACAATAATAATTGCATGCTGGCAAGTCAATTCTGACTTATGGTGACCCTTTCAAGAATTTTCTACACAGAAGTGGTTTACCATTCCCTTTTTTCGGGGGTATCCTGGGACTGTGCAGCTTGCCTATGACAATATAGGCTGGCTCTTCTCCCTGGAGGCACAGTGGGGAATCAGCACTCCCAACCTCTAGCTCTGCATCCAGATACCCTAAGCCGCTGAGCTATCCAGCCAGCTTCCTTGACTATTATTAGCTTACATTTTTCGGAAACATAAGAGTTGCAGGAGTGGCCTCAGGCAGCAGCCTTTACGGAGCCCAGAGAGCAGGCCTTGGATACTGAAGATACTGATGACCAACATTGATTGTAAGTCAGTTATGTGCCATTGAGTTAATTTTCAGTTATGGTGACTCTTGCAAAGATTTCCTTGGTCAAAGTAATTAGGAGTGGTTTACTAGTCTTTTTCAGGTCATTTTGCCCAAGACTACACAGGCTGGCTCTCCTTCTGGGAGCCACTTTGGGGAACTGATCTTGTAACACCTGGCTCTGCAGCAAGCGCCTCTAATTTACTGAGCTATCCAGCCAGCCAACATTAATTGTACACAGTTGTAAATAAATTAAAGATATTGTGGGAGACTAGAACTTTTATGAAACAGAACATCACATAGCTCTTTACTTAGTTTCCTTAAAATATTCAGAGTAAAGCCATATGGAATTTATATCACAGAATTGTTTACCCTCCACTAAAAGGCAAGATACTGGAGTTCCCCAGGTATTCCTTGATGTGTAAGTTTGACTCTCCCGTAAGTGACAGACTGTGTTAAACATATTTTAACAGCTTATTTATGTGGTGGGTTACAAAGGTTTTAGATAATGATGGAATTCACATAAAGGAAAAGTATATATAATCAGTTGCAAACTGAATATGTTTAATTACATAAAATACCCATAAAAGCTATTTATTTCCAATGATGAAATGGACTCTAAAGTAATCTCTAAGTCTTTGTTATTACAGTGTTTGAATTCTGATTCTCAAAGGACAGCAAAGGCCCAGTATGTAATGTTAAAATAATCAAGAGAGGCTTTTTTTGGATTCCACCACCTTAACAGGTGCATTTTTTAGGAGAAGGCCTTCTCTGTTGCTGTTTTTAGGACATAGGAGAGGGCCTTCTCTGTTACTAGTCTCAGATGACGCAACTCGAATAGGCAAACTGCTCTTGTGCCTGAAAAACTGTCCTTGTATTGGGACAATCCTTTTTGCTTCCCAATCACAGATCTGCTTGGATTTTCTGGTATAATTTCTGTGATGGCTGAGTTCAGCCCTCAGAAAGGGGCGGGGGGGGGGGGGGAGCTGACTAGATCTCAACCCTATCAGCCACAGTCAGAGTAGGCCTCAGCAATTTCTGGCATATTCAACACAGTTTTAGCTGGCTTAGTGTCAACTCCACTAGCTCTCAGCGTTTTTAGCTAGATAGGATTGCACCCTTAGAATCTAATTTCCTAGAATAATATATGCATATGTATAGGTTTGTGTTTGCATGCAAGTCACTGGGTTGAGAAACAATTCTATATGGGATATGTGCCAGAAGTGACAGTTATAACAGCTGAGGAGTGTAAATGCATGTTTATGAATGGAACTGCAAGCTGATTCATCTGTATGGTTCCTGGCTGGAGAAGTGTTGTTGTTGTGTGTATATATATATATACATATAAGGGCGTGTGATTGAAGGAGTCTGAGTTAGATAGTCAGAGTTAGTCAGGGAATTCAAGCGCCACATTGGGAAAGAATAAGTTGTGAAGGAATGAGAATGAGTGTCATCTTTTTTGAGAAGTGGCTATGAACAAGTATTTATATGTAAGGAACAGAAAATTTTAAAGTTACTAAGTAGAGCCTCGTGGCGCAGTGGTTAAAATGCTGTACTGCAAGCTAAAACTGTGCTCACGACCTGGGGTTCAAATCCCAGGTAGCCGGCTCAAGGTTGACTCAGCCTTCCATCCTTCCGAGGTCGGTAAAATGAGTACCCAGCTTGCTGGGGGGGGGGCAATGTGTAGCCTGTATAATTAAAAATTGTAAACCGCCCGGAGAGTGCTTGTAGCACTATGGGGCGGTATATAAGTCCAATAAATAAATAATAAATAAATAAATAGAAAAGTAGTCTTGTGATCATACACTGAAGAACTGACAGCTTTGAAAAGCGTTCTCATATTTTGTTTTTGCTTCTTCATTGAACTTTTTTAAAAAAAATTTCCAGTTTACAAACTCACTTATTTTATAGCTAGCAGTCACAAGAAATTATACCCACATATAGTCAGTGGTAGGATACATGGTTTATGCAGTGTCACTAAAATGAACAAAGCTATGTTTCAATAGAAGCATTCTTACTTTTAAAAGGGCAATATTGGACTCAGCCTTTAGCCAAGACAAAGTTATAGCAGCAGTTTAAAGGGACCACTTGCTGTTTGTCCAGATTTTTGTTACCTTTAAAAATAGGTTTGTAACTTGTGCTTCAGTTTTGTACTTAGAGGGAGAGTCAGTACCCCTGAACTCAGTGAAACGTCTCTCCACATAGACATGCACTAGATCATATAATTAGTTTACCAGAATACAGTAAAATGATTCATTGAAGTAAATGGCAAGAATCCAGAGCCAAAGGTAATGTGCAAATTCAAAGCTGAACAGCTGCCCCAATAACTCATTTTTTATCTTGTACGGGGGGGGGGGGACACACATTAAATTTTGAGTGTTATCAGGTGCTCAGCCAGTCCTGCATCAATGTGACAGTGCTATGCCAGCTGTTAAGGTATGTTTGGCTGCAGTACAAGTATGATTTGGCAAGTCATCATGGTCAGCTGAGGACAAAAAAAAAGAGACAGTTATGTGAAAGAAAGAAAATGACAACCATATGGCACCAATATTATGCTAATACATTAGGTCTGGGGCTTTATTTGGTTAAGTTAATTGGAATACTCCACATTTACAGGCAATTTAATTATTGTGTAATTTTATATCACGTTAAGTTTGATCTTCCATATTTTAGCAACTGTAAGTTTTCCATTTGAAAAAAAAACAAAACCTAAATAAAGCTACTCAGATAGAGACACAGCAGCATAGGCTTGTGGCTATTATGGACATCACTGCCCTGTCTCTTTTATCTGCATATATTTCATCATGATTATTTTAATGTAGGCTCTTTTTACACTGCTTAATGGGCTATGGACTAGAGTTGGCAGAACCAAAGTGAATCTAAGAAAATGAGGCTTCTGTACCGATACAGTCCTTTGCAAGCACAGCGAAGAACAGGCAACTTCATGCCCATGTCACTGTACTCTGTGCCCCTCAACATGTGCTACAAAAGGCTTGAAGTCAGTTGCCCCACATGTTCTTGATACTGTCTGTTATTGGGTGAAAATTATATATACACATGTGTTAATTGCACTGTGGTGCTTCTGACAGGAACATATTAAAAATATTACACTGCTGCACTTCATTAAACAATACTTTAAGAATTACTTTTTTCAGTTTCCTCATACTCATCCTCCTTTTCAGAAGAGATTATAAAGTGTGTTGGTAATATAGCTATGAGCTGCTACAGCCTCAGTGGGCTGGAGCACCTGGTTGAGAAACTGAGGCCAAGAGTTCAGATGTCCTGTGTCTCCTGAGAGGGAGCCAGTTGAGATCATTCAGAGTGTGTGGCTGATGGAGTCACATGCTCTGCCACCTGTTCTGTCATAGGCAAAGTGAGAATCCTAGAGCTCCAACAGAAGGAAGTGCGAGGAAACCACCCCTGAGGACTTTGTGCCTGGAAGACCTAGGGAGGGTTGCCATAAGTCAGTATAAACTTGATAACATTTGACTAATTATTAATAGTATACATCTAAACACTTAGCCATTATAAATTTACTCTTTTTAAGAAATATGTGTATTTCTCTTTTAAATTATTTTCAATTATTTATTTATTTGCATTTGTTTCATTGCTGCCTTTCCATGTACTATGGCCGAAGTTGCTAACAAGAAAAGAGATAGCAAATCTTCACAAATAACATAGAATCATAGAAATTATAGAAAAGTGACGTTGGAAGGGGCCTACAAGGTCATTAAGTCCAATCCCCTGCCCAATGCAGGAATACAATCAAGGCATATCTGTCAGGTGATTATCTAAGTTTTTCTTGAATGCCTCCAGTGAGCACTCACCAACTCCTGAGGTAACTGGTTCCACTGTCCTACTGTTCTAACACTTAGGATGTTTTTCCTGATGTTCAACTGAAATCTGGCTTCCTTTAACTTGAGCCCATTGTTGTGTGTCCTTCACTCTGGGATCATTGAGAACAGATCCTGCCCCTCCTCTGTATGACAACCTTTCAAATATTTGAAAAGCGCAATCTTATCACCTCTCAGTCTTCTTTTCCCAAGGCTAAACATGCCCAATTCTTTCCTCCTTTCCTCATAAGGCTTGATCTCCAGTCCCCTGATAATCCTTGTCACCCTTCTATGAACTTGTTCCAATTTGTTAGCATCCTTCTTGAAGTGTGGTCCAGAACTGGACACAATACTCAAGGTGAGGCCTAACTGGTGCTGAATAGAGGGGGACTAGCACTTCGCAGGATTTGGAAACTATAATTCTATTAATGCAGCCTAAAATAACATTTGCCTTTTTTTTTTAGCCAAATCACACTGTTGGCTCATATTTAGCTTATGATCTATGACAGAGGTCCCCAACCCCCAGTCCGTGGCCCAGTGCCGGTCCATGGTCTGAGCCGGACCGGGCTACCAAGACAGACCTCCCACCCCACCCCTGCACGCACTCACCCACGCAGCCTGTTTACGCCTGCGCGCACGCTCCAGCATGCCTGTCCGAGCGCCACGCCGCCATTTGTGCATGTGCACAAGCGCAGGGGGTCTCCCGACTTCCCCAGCCAGTCCGTGGACTGAAAAAGGTTGGGGACCACTTATCTATGACAATTCCAAGACCCTTCCCACTTGTAGTTTTCCTGAGCCAGGTATCCCCCATCTTGTAACTGTGCAATTGGTTTTTCCAAGGTGCAGTACTTTGCACTTATCCCTGTTGATTTGCATTCTGTTGTTTTTGGCCCAGTGCTTCATCCTATCAAAGTCATTTTGAATTTTGTTTCTGTCTTCTAAGGCAGAGGTACCCAACCTTTTTGGGACTCTGGACTGGTTGGGGGGGTGCAGGCTCCAAGCGCACAGAGTATTGCCCCTGCATGCATGCGCACAAGCATGACACACCCACTCATAAGCGTGACACACCCACCGTGTGTGCAGGCGGGGGTGGAGATCCATCTCCATGGCCCAGTTCCAGAAAGCCCATGGACCGGCACCAGGCCACAGACCAGGGGGTGGGGACCCCTGTTCAAAGGTATTAGCTATTCTGCCCAATTTTGTATTATCTGCAAATTTGACAAGCACTCCCTGCACTCCATCATCCAAGTCATTAATAAAAATATTGAAGAGCACCGGGCCCAGGACTGAGCCTTGGGGTACCCCATTTGATACCTCCTTCCAGTTAGAACATCACAAACAGGTGAAAGCATATATTGTAAGATTCTGGTTCACAAGAATTTATCATCCAAGTCAGGATGGGAAAACTGTTATTTTTTCTTTTCCTCAGATTTGCATTGTTTCCATATCAAGTCCTTTCCATGCTGAGTATGAAGACATCTGTAAATAATAATCTTAGAACTGCAGAGCTGGAAGAGACCCTATGGATCAACATCTAGCTCCACAGCCAGAGTACTGAAGTATTTATACCACACCCTTCCCCTCAAGAGGACCCAAAGTGAGAATTTTTCAAAAATGATCTGAGATGAAAACCCTTTTCACTTTGCATTGCTAAATTCAACAAAACCATGTGGGTTTTGCCCTCCATGCACATATTAAAGATGAGGAGCCTATTAGGAAAAAAAACCCAAACAGACTACAACCCCAGTTCAATATTAGCATGTTTGAATACCCAGGGATTCAAATATTTTCAAGAGATTAGTACTCAAAACCTTGTGAATCATTTTTAGTTTCTACTTGAAATTTTGAATTTCTTTACCTTCTTTCCATCATGCATTGGAATCAAAATGTGAATTTTTGTAATTCTTTGTTTTGGTAAATTACAGTAGAAGATCACCTAAGATGAAAATATTACCTATTCCTACATATGAGACAATTATATTTTAAATAAGTAGATTTACAGGAAGAAATTTCTCACAGCAGGATTTCAGGAAGCTGTCTACAGTGCCACTGTAGCATGAACCACAGATCTGGTCTGCAAGCAATGGCACAACTAGCCTACCACCTGTAAGTGATAGTGGGCACTCCTGACTACACCCACTACAAGGAACAAAGGGACGCCAAAGTACCAACTACATATTGCTCTCAAGCTGCTAACTTGTTCATGAGAAGTGAACATCAGCATGATACATCTGACCTAACAGCGAAAGACTGTATTGAAGAATGGCTAGTTATCTAGTGGTACAGTGGAGTTGGGGGTCAAAGCATCAATATACTGTACATAACATGTAAGTGAGGGTAATTATAAGTATTTTGTCCCTCTTTATCTAAGTACTGGGGATAAATGTTTCTGTGTTTCACTGGCTGCGCTTTTAGAGGCTTCCATGCCCTGATAAAGGTTTCTAATTGCACAAAGGCTTTTAGAGGTGTTCAGCTGAATGTTCTTTAAAACTTTCTTTTGATCCTTGTGCTCAATATATGAAGTTCCAAAGAGTGACTGCACATATGGAGATGCCTGTGGTAGGGGTTCACATGTGCATAGTCCCTATATATTTAAATTTAGCATCACATGCTCCAGTTAAGCACATCTGTTAATATTACTTAGCATGATATTCTGGATAAATAAATTTTTCAATTAATTTCAGAGGCAGCCCCGTTCCTGTATGATATAACTATTGACTGATGATCCATCTTAGTTTTATTCTAAAAATTAATGGCCAGAATCCTACCAGATATTTATGTTCACACATAAGGAATCACAGAGCTTGTTGTGGCTTAGCAAGGTGCTGGATGTGCAAATGAAGCATGACCAGGTGTGCAACCACCATAGAATTGGCTGTAGCAACTTCAGCAATTCCTTTTGCATGCACAAAAATATCCAGTCAGATTATGGTCACTATCCTTCAAAGGGCTGCTTAAGAACTGGTGAAAACCTCTCATTCTTTTACATAAAACCAATTATGCAGCTGGTAAGATATTTCATGCCTTAAAGTAATTCCTATCCTGATAGCTCAGGTGTGGAGCTTTCTTTTCTGAGATGTACGGCTTTGGGCTCTCCAAATGTGATTTCCTAATTATTTGAGAAAGGGGTCCTCCTTCCTGCCTCTCTTCCATATAAATTCATTTCTAATATTGCCTCACATAAACATAATCCTCTTCCCAACATGGCCTTATCTCTACAGTTCTGAAGGATGATATCATTTCTAGGAGCTGAGTTGTCTAGGCAGCAAATGTATTACCTCTTGGTATCCTCTGGGAGAAAAGTCAAGTGTGAGGGAGGGAGAGAGAGGCACCGTCTCGATGATAACACCTGTCAGCATGGCTATAGCATTACGTATTTTTCAGTGTCTTAACCTGTAGAGGCAAGGAGATCTGAAGACTGAGATCGTAATAGAAGACAGATTGCCGCAGGGATCTAAGACGTCAGTGGTATAGAAAAGGCAGTTCTGTCCACTTGAAACACATTGGGTAAGCTGACAAATATCTTAAAAATCACACCATCTGGCAGAAAGCCATATTGTGCTTTCAGCAGTGAGATGTGATATTCTAAAGCTGTACACCTCTACTGGATCAATTTCCCAGCACATCTACATTTCAGATGATATGATGTGCTATCTGCTATACAAAATTCACACCCCTTGAGCCATCTCTGCTACTCCTCTCCACTTAATCTAGCCCATAATAGAAATTAAATCAAACAATTAAAACTTGTGAAAACTTGAGGGCTATAGCATCTGCCCTTACCAAAGTCAAACTATAGTGAATGCATTCTAAAATCTGATCCAGAAGATTCATACACACTTATTTCCCTTCTATCCTGACAGTAAAACTACAATAGCAACAAAGTGAATAAATAACAATTCACCTCTTTTCGTGATACTAAAAGTCTGCTGCCTGAGGTGGCTAACTCATAGTGAATGAAATTATGTTGCTTAGCATAGCATGTTGCACTAGAATAGGCCTATTGAATCAGTTGGGATTGGGTGAGTCAACTCTTCCATAACTTCCATCGACTGAAATGTCTAGTAGGCGACTACTAAGTCTAATGTGACTTACTACGCTGAGCAATAGGATTTCATCCAGCTCTAAGTAGGATGTGAAGATTATTCGTATAATTCCTTGTTCTCATTGACACTGCAAAACACCTCAGTGAGAAATTCCTAAAACTTGTATCCATAACTACAAGAAGATAAGAACTGCTCTTATTTGTTAGATTCCTAAAATTTGCACACAATGTCTATGCAGCAATAAATCTAGTGTTCTTTCTGCATAAGAAATAAAATACAGTACCTACCATACTCAGCAGGCATAAATGGACTGGCTAATTTCTTGGAAAAGACACAAACAGCTAACCTAACACTTTTGATTCATACAAGTCCTTGTAAAAAGGCAGCAGTGACTGTACTTTTGCACAAGATAGGTAATTTGTGCACAATACAAAACTTGCAATGAAATATCAAATTGTCAATATATATATAATTCTCTCTTGCAAGGTGTTTTTTTAAATTCCTCATCTTTTCCTGTGACGATGGGAGAAGCAAGTCCTCAGGATGGAAGGTTTCCTCAGAAACAATATATTGTTGTGAATCATAACATTTTCCAGTACAAAATATTTTATGATAGCTTTTCCAATTTCAGTGGAGATGCATAAGCTTTACAGAAAACATGCTCCTAGTCTGTGTCAGTAGAGATTGACATTGCTGACTACATATTTGGGATCCCTTTTGGGGAATGGGCTCTGAAGACTGTCATACTGTAATGAGCACCTGCATTTTAAAATTTCATCACCACACACTACTGAAGATGATACTCTATCCCCCAAGCAGGAAGCCATGCAAGCTAAGCTCGGAAGACCTCAGGGTATTTATAACCCTATAAAGCACTTCCCGGGACATGGTGGCGCTGTGGCCTAAACCACAGAAGCCTTTGTGTGCTGCAGGGTCAGAAGACCAGCAGTTGTAAGATCAAATCCACGCGACGGAGTGAGCTCCCGTTGCTTTGTCCCAGCTCCTTGCCAACCTAGCAGTTCGAAAGCATGTAAATGCAAGTAGATAAATAGGTAGCACCTCGGTGGGAAGGTAAACAGCATTCCAAATCTAAGTCGCGCTGGCCACGTGACAACGGAAACTGTCTTCAGACAAACGCTGGCTCCACTGCTTGAAAACGGGGATGAGCACCGCCACCTAGAGTCGGACACGGCTGACTAAAATGTCAAGGGGAACCTTTACCTTTACCTAAAGCACTTCCCAAATGGTCTTTCATTATCACATGACTTTTCAGGCAATAATTATAGGTAATTATGTTAAATGTCCACATAGAAAGTCTGCAATCTCTGATATAAGACACAAACAATCTAAAACAATCCACATAGCCTACTACAGCTTAGTGTTAATATAGGGGACTCATATGTACCCTAGTATGCATTAAAAGAATACAAAAGGGGTTTATGCGGCTTTGTAGGCTATATCTCTGTAGAGCATTCTAGCTCAACTGGATTGCCTATTTTATAAATTATTAATGGTTTTATACTGCAATTCAGTATAAAACAGAGAAAGTGGTACCATTAATGTGCTTAGATGCTGCTGTTTGTTATGTAGTATAACAGTCAATTTGAAAGTTCAGGGGTTCATCTTGACTTTGCATTTGTCTCCTGGGAAAAACTAACACAAAGATTGCCACCACTGGTGGCCAGTCTGATTGGACCCTGCCCCTAACCAACTGGGTGTCTACTTTTTATTTTATTTGTATGCCGCTCTCATTAGTGTCACAACACTACTCTGGGCGGGTTACAACACATAAAATAGAAAACAAAAATGAAAATAGAAACATTAAAAAGAGCAACAATAATTTTAATTCTATTTGATTTATTTGATTTTTATCCCGCCCGTCTAGATTATGTCTACTCAGGGCGGCTTACATCATACATACAATAACCCTAACAAACTACTTGATGTGCAGTGTGAAGGGTCGTTGTCCTTCAATGCCGTGCCAGTCGTGAAAGTAACTTGGTTGGGGCTTCCCTGCCTCCTCATGTTGATCAATCTGGCAAGGGGGTGGGATGACAAGCCTCCCTGTTCAGCTGCTGATTGGTCAGCAGTGCAGGGAGGCAGGGAAGCCGCCCCCTGCTACTTCCATGATTGGCATGGCACAAAGAATCATTCCCAGCTGCTGTGAATATTGTAGTTAAGCTCAGAATGAAGAAGGAACTGTGAAAGGGGTTGCAGATGATGTCATGGCCTTTGCTGCTCAGAATGACCTAGGACTTCAAGCCTGTGAGCCCTGACTCCAGTACACCAGTGAGGTCATATTGAGGAGATTGTTGTTAATCACTCATTGTCCTCTTGGTGCTAGCAGATCTACTGGTTGAAAGAGAAGGGTAGAGACTTCCTAGGCAAAGGGTGAAATAGCAGCTCATTATCTTATGAGCCAGTGGTTCCCAGCCTTGGATCCCCTGATGTTTTTGGACTCAACTCCCTGAAATCTTGGCCAACCCAGCTAGCAGTGAAGGCTTCTGTGAGTTTTAGTCCAAGAACATCTGGGGACCTAAGGTTTGGAACTAATCTCCTAAAATCAGGTGATCTGGGGGAGTATTCTAGAGAAACTTGAAAACACACAAACTGGTATGCTGAGCCAATGTGTAGCATATAATCCCCATAAAACACTGTTCTCTTATAACTGGTGAATGACAATGTAGATTATTCTATATACTGAGATAGGCATGCAGCACACCTGGTTCCAACAGACTCCATTGTGTAATCAAAATGTATTTTTTCCTGGGGGGGGGGCAGGGAGTCAAATTGCCACTCCAGGAACGGTGATTCACCTTTTAAACAAATTGTAATGCAGCTCTGCAATATTTAACCACCCCCTCCAAAAAAACACCATAAAATTTTCCAAAACTGGAAACAGATTTCTGACCACTTCCTCCACTTTTTTCTTCTTCCATATTTTGGCTAGTCCCTGTGGCTTTCAGAGGATCCTGGCAGCAGAAAATCCCCCCCCCACCTGATGAATTTTCCTATTCTCACTATATGTATATAGCATGGGGTGATGGGATAATTAAAATCCATACACAGTGTCCATGCTGAAGTACTTCCGTTCATGCATAGAGTGTGTTGGGGGAGGTGGTGAAGCCCCAGTCCTAGTAAATGTTTAAAAGCACCAAGATACTAGCATGTCTTGTGTAATTAGGGTTCAAATTATTATCTGTGAAAGCTAATCCTGAGTATTAGGATTCTCAGAATGGTTGGACAAAAACAGGAACTACTTTAGACTTTTGGACCCAGGGATATTAAGTTGAGAAGGGGGAGGAGAAATATAGCTAATTCTGAATTCTTTTAAAACATCTTTCAAAATTTTGAATAATGTTTTTCACTGTACAACATAGCTAAAGGGTCATATTCTGCGTCATTTTATTACAAGATCAAATCTGAAGGGTGATGAGCTGTGGTTTTTCAAACTAATTTATCCTACCTACTATTAATTAGCCACATTTCCTGTTCCTCATATTAACCAGATATTTTTCTCTTAAGCATTCTCAGTACAAGATGACACGATTCACCGACTTCTTTCTCATACATAAACAAGTGACTCCAAATTGCCAGAATCTGAGAGAGAGAGAGAGAGAGAGAGAGAGAGAGAGAGAGAGAGAAGGCATTTGCCAGGAAACCCTATGGGGATTTCCCCCTCACACACATACACACACAAACCCCTGGACTAGCTCTTCACAGAAACTCATTTTGAGATGACACAAATTAACCAAATCCTCTTCTAAGGAGACCAATTATACTTATTCAAAAGAAGATAAAGGTTTTGGGGTACAGAGAAAGAAGGGTGAACACCATTTTGCCCAGTTGTAAATTGCCAGCACAAAGGTAGCTATTAATTTTTTCAGACTGTTTAAATTTGCATCCATATTACAAGCAGTCCTCCTCCAAACAGAGAAAGCAACAACTAAGTAATCACATTAAACTTTATGAGAAAGTATGAAAACATCATACCTGACAAGTGAAGCAATACCGCTAGGCTGCTTCTTAGAAACAGAACTTATCTCCTCAGACTGGAGGTTTCCTTTCTTTGCATACAAATAGATCCTGTCATAAACAGCCACACACTGGTTTGTGAAAGAGCCAGCCTCCTCTTAAAGCATACACCAATGAGAAGAAAACTGGGGAAGCACATGAGAAAAGAGAAGCAGTTTCCAGAGAAGCCCAGGGGGGGAAGGGAACCTGTTTCTTCTCTCACAAGTGCCTGTCTCAGCCAACACCTGTCCTTTCTTACTGAAATTCTCAATTAACCTTGACAACTGTGTCATTGTGTTTTATGTGCTGTCAAGTCAGTTCCAGCTTATGTTGACTGTAGTAAGGTTTCCAAGGTATGTGAGTTATTTAAGAGGTGATTTTACCAATGCCAAACCCCAGTGAATTTCCATGGCCAAGTAAGGACTTGAACCCAGGCCTTCTGAATCCCAGTCTGACATACTAGAATGGGAGAAGTCACCTATTCCTGTACTGTTCTTCCACATAATCAGTAACAATTTTTTAAAAATACTTTTAGTTAGCTATACTTCATACTTGTTAAAATCAATGGGACTTATTATTCATGGTTACCTTTTTGCACTCCTGTAAATGGGATTAAAGCATGCATGGAGGCTGTATTCAACTCACAATACTTACTTTTGGCATAGAGAGACCTTTAGGAAAGATACTGGCCGAAATCCTGTTGCTTATTGTATTGAGTCGCACTAAAGTCCATTGAATCAGTGAGGATCTGATGATTCAACTCCTATGTAAGTTCCATTGATTCAATGGATCTTGTCTAGAACAACATACTACATTAAGCTACATGATTTCAGCCGCTGTATAACTGTTTCCTTTCTTTTTTGCCTCACATTTTTCTTTTAACACATTTTACTTTTGGATGTTGTTTTTGCTTCATCTTTTCTTGGCTTTCTTTCTTTTTTTTTATCTTTACATGCTTGTAACGGGTAGCCATGACCTCACCTGTCCGTCACAGCTGGGCAGTGAATCATCAGCCAATGGTGTGACGGAGGGTGGAACTGAAGGGGAGGAGCTGGTATAAAAAGGGGGGTGGAAGAGTGTGTGAGGGAGATTGATTGAGATCTGGAGAGATCTAGTGTGTGAGAGAAAGGGGCCTGCGTGCCTGAGTGTCAGTGAGGGAAAGTCTGTGTGAGTTAGCGTTTTAGTAACCGTGATTGACAACTTGATTCTATACCAGTGATTTACTCCTTTTATTTTGTACAAATCAATAAATACTTTATTTTGTTTGAAGAAACCCTTGTCCTTTTGATTTAAAGGAAAGGTTGGTGGCAGCAAGAGTGTTTAGTGGCGTGGTGGGCATTCTGAGAGGCCTGAGTAGAAGGTGACCTCAGAGTGGCTCAGCCACGTTACAATGCTGATTTTAGAAATATACTGTAGCTACATGAGCAGGTACAGCTTACCCTGTCATCAATATAAAACTGGTATGTTAGAAACAATTTATAATATACATATTATATATGGCAGAGATATCTGTTGTTACTGTTCCACATAAAAGGAATGGATGCTGACAGAATGGACTAAACTGTATGTGGAAACGAAGGAAGGAAATGCATGTGATTTATATATTTACAAAATCTACAAACTACGCCTCTATTCCAAAGTGAATTGCATGGGTTTCAGCCCTCATTCCAGGCCTTGTAATGATGGATAAATTCATTCATAATCCTCACCAATTTTGTCTTCTGAGCACCAAAGAAAATGCTGCAAAATTTGATGGATTTGATTTGATTTGTCTGAAGTCTATCGGTTAAAACTTAAAATTCCACAAAACCCGACATAACTATATAGCAATACTCAACTATAAAGTGTAAAATTCATACAAAAAGAAAAGAAAAATTACAGTATCCTGGAGATTCCTTTATTAAAGGCAGCTTTGAAAAATTCTATTTTTATAAATTTCCTAAACATAAGGAGGGAAATTAAATTTTCATATTTGAATGAGGATCATTCAGCTGTTGAAAATATGCTGTTAGCATATAGGGCAAATCAAGGCCCATACTTTAAGACAAATCCCGTAAATAATTCACAGCTTGATTTTTTTTAAAAGGCAGAAATACATAGAGGCTATTATTAAACTATCTAGTTATCTTGCTTGATGTTACTATACCTGCCCAGAACTAAAGAGCAGGTCATATGATTGAGGATAGCATTTTACTGCTGATGAAAAGCTGGTAATGAAATCTAATTCTAGTGAAGACCAAACTAAATAATACATGCAGTATAACCTGTCATTCAAAGAGGGAATTCCTGAAGTGCTGATTGTATGGGATTGCCGTACCTTTTCTCACCTTCCAAATTTTGCAAATTAGCTTGTTTGTTTTTTAATTGATCTTCCTGATATAAACTTTTTAAACATTATTTCTCAGACACAGAATACTAACTAAATCATGTCTCTATAATAGTAGTGTGATTGCAGCTCCAGTTCCGGACCATCTGTAATGTATTGTACGGCCCTCAGAAGCACAGCCAAAACTTTGGACTCTGTTCTACAAATAGTCTTCCAGACCAGTTAACCTATAATAAGAGATTGAGATTAGCAGCCATTCAGCTTGACTGCAATATAGAGAGTAAAATATCAGTCTCCTCCATGTGTTACTTAGTTCCATCACTTCCAAAATAGTGACAGCTGAACCAAAGTAGAGGGCTTTGTTCTTTCAGCTCTTATTCTTGGTTGGCCTCATGAGAATGCCATTACAAGAGACCAAAAGGTTTTTTTGATTAATCTTCAGTGTTCTATCATTGAGGTTCCATCTATCAATTTAGCTGGAAGCATGCTAATTCTGTAACATCATCATGGTGTAGGAACAATGTTAACTAAATTTGATTATTTTCTTTTCCCACCTTTATCTCTCTTTCTTAATGTTTGTATCATGTTTCTTAAATTTTATTCTATTCTTTTAAAATGTTAAGTGCCTTAATATGGGAGAAAGGTGCTATATAAATCTAGCAAATAGCTGGATAAGAGATATAACCAAAAGTTTCATAAATCTTAGGAGAGGAGTTCTAGAAAAATATGACAATTCATATGTTCTGTAGTGCTCCTTTATATGCACTAAGTAGTTGTAGGATGTTAATAAATTATCTTTCTACAGGTGATGCTGGATGTAGGGGTTTTGATTACCCTTAGGTCTTATTCCCCCCCATCACTAAAGCATATTGGGCTACACAGGTCAAAAACAAAACAATAATTTATACCCTTAAACTATATTGATGCAAATAACTGCTGAATAGCTCAGTGGTTTAGGTCTCTGCCTACAAAGCCAGAGGTTGGGAGTTAAATTCCCAACTGTGCCTCCTTGACAAGGGCTGGACTTCATTATCCATAGGGTCCCTTCCAGCTCTACAGTTCTAAGGCTGTTACGAAATTATGAATACAGCCTATGAGAGCAGAGAGATATGGGTGTCTGGATCTCTCCTCCCACCCCGCTTCATTAATGCAGACTTTTTTGAGTAATACTCAAAAATACTGTACTCCTTTCACACTTATCCTCCTGAATTAAAGTTTCCAATTCTTCTTCTTTGTTTCCCATACTCCTGGCATTCATATACTCTGTGCTTGTGTTTGTTATGATCATGATTATTGTTATGTTTATTATTGTGATTATTATTGTCAGGAGAAGGAAAACTCCGATTTCAAACCTTCACTGCCTTGTGGCTATATCCACTCATGGAAAAGACTTCAGGAGTAAACCTCGAGGCAAGATCTGGAGCTGGAGTCCCAGAGGCAGTTCGCATCGTTCTGGCAACTCCTGCAACGTTGCTGGAACCAGTTGTATTGGCTATAGCCTTTCTATTGGACCATTTCAGCAACGTGGAGAGGGGGGAATCTGCTGCTTGGGTAACAGCCTATCCTCCATATTACTTTACCCAGGCTTCATGCTCTGGAGAGGACACTCCTTGATTCAGAGCATGTTACCATAGTCTCTCGAGACTGAAG
Organism: Pogona vitticeps; assembly: GCF_051106095.1. Classification (NCBI taxonomy): domain Eukaryota; kingdom Metazoa; phylum Chordata; class Lepidosauria; order Squamata; family Agamidae; genus Pogona; species Pogona vitticeps. The sequence goes on along the minus strand of NC_135785.1, from coordinate 237,878,706 downwards.
GATGCTTATGCTTTGAGTAATATCTACCACCTTCAGTTACACCATAGCAATAATCAATAAAAATAAAGTGGCACATGCTCATCAAGAGGCAGTTGCCCCCAAAGATAATAGGTATTATGGGCAAAACGTTGAGTGGTTAATAAAAAGCAAAAAGCAAAGCGTGCTGCTTATATACCGCCCCATAGCGCTTCATGCACTCTCTGGGCGGTTTACAAGTTAATTATGCAGGCTACCCATTGCCCCCCCCCCAGCGAGCTGGGTACTCATTTTACCAACCTCAGAAGGATAGAAAGCTGAGTCAACCTTGAGCCGGTTACCTGGGATTTAAACCCCAGGTCGTGAGCACAGTTTTAGCTGCAGTACAGCAGATTAACCACTGCGCTACGAGGTTACATTAAGGATTAACTTGATCTCAAGTTTTCATTTCATGAGCTGTAACAAACTGCAGTGGGTACTGTTGCTAAACATAACATGTTTGTTATGCTATAATTTCCCCCCCTGATTTTGTAATTAAAGTGGGTTCCTCTTTCAAAAGCGTGATTCATTTCACTCTGCAGAAAGAAATGATTGGGCTAGATGAACTGTCAAACTCTAGACAAGCTGTCCCAGAGGCTTCATTGTATCTTGAATAGCACACAGCAGCACTGTGATGGACCCCACAAATCTCCTATTGGGAGTTTTATTTAAAACCCTTCATGCTGTCTGTAGTTTAAATGACTGGGAGGGACTTTGTTGTTTCCAGCATTTGAAATTCAGAGCAAACTCCACCTCTCTGCTGAGTGTTTTATCCCCTTATTTCATTGGTTGGTGGCAGTTGTTTTGCTGCTGCACTCTCGAAGGCTTTCACAGCCTTAGAGAACTCAGAACACAAACAGAGTTCTAACTCCTGTCCTCTGAAGATGCCGGCCACAGAGACTGGTGAAACGTTAGGAAGAAAAACCTCTAGAACACGGCCAAACAGCCTGAAAAACCTACAACAACTGTTGACCTGTTTGGTTCGTTTCTAGTATGTATGCAGTAAGGAATGCAGTATAAATATGTAATTTGCAGTAATTGTAAGTAAATACTTTTTAATTTTTCTCCTACAAGTGTCTCAGAGTGAGTTACTGAGACATTAAGTGCAAATTAATGAGAAAGGGGTGGAATCTGAAGAACTTGACACTATTCTCCTCTGTGCAATCTCTGTACTTCTGCTGTGTAGCAAAAAGAGAAATTTACCAGAAATCCAAAAATCTGCAACATCTTTTGTAATATGCAAAGAACTCAAGTCAAATCACTTATGTCATAGTACTAATCCAACAGTTCTGTTTGTTTGTTACTGTAATGGGCCCTGACTGCATCCATGCCATTCCAGGTTACTCTCGGTGAGCTACAGCCATGCCCAAGAGCATTACATGAGAAGCAAGTGCAAATTCTGTGTGTGCTCCTGCAAGCACGGGTCAGCATGATCTATAGACACAATCTGCAGTATTCATGCAGTACTATATCCACATCAGCAACATACCAATGCAGAGCCCAGTTGGAAGCATATCAAAAGAGAGCTGCTAGATCAGAGGCCAATGAGTTCCTTAAGGGAAATGCACTAATGGGACATTAATGCAATTGGATACTCCCACTTGTTACCCCCTAGGCAACTGGTATGTAATTGATATGCAGAAGTACATTACTTCTAATACTGAGCATACTATACTGTATAGCCATTATGAACAAAGTTCAACTGAATTAAATGCCAAGACCATGAACCTCTCTAGCAAAGATGGAACGGGATGTAGAAGCTACCACCTGCATTCATATTTAAGATCTTGCCTTGTGTTTGATCAGATCACTGGTCCCTTTACTTTCTTCTCAGCCTTGATGGCAATACTTCTGATACTGATACCCTTTTCTGTCAGGAATAGTAATTGTGAACTTACAATTTCTCATATAAAATACTTAGCCAGTGCAGCTCTGACCTTTCATGCCTGAAACAGATGGTCCACCAGAGCACTAGCTTGTGGCCTTCTTTCTCAAATCCCATGCCACCCAGAGTAGACCTTTGGTCTACTCAGGCGGGGTAGAAATCTAATAAATAAAAATAAAATAAATAAATGGGAACTGATACATGGTGTTGATATTTAGATGCTGGAAGCAAGCCAGAGTGCAGCTTTTCTTCAAACTTTTTCACGAGTATCTTGTTGGCCACCAGAGGGGACACACATGACTTAGTGGGTGATGCCGAGATGAAGCATAGACTCTGGTTGGTTGGTTGGTTTGATTTTTCTTGTTCTTATGAAAATGTGCCAAGCATACTCAACAGTGAAAATTGTTCTTGTGATGTTATTTTAGTGTTCCAGAAAACTACCCTGCCTCCACTTCCTCCTGCTTCACGTTGTTTCTTCTTCTTCTTCCTTATACTGACAGGCTCTTGGCACAAGGCAGACCAAAGTGATTAGCTGTCTCAACAGATTAAAATGTAAATTCTATCAAAGAAAACAACATACAAAAATTATGATTCTGTATAATCTTGGTGATTAAATGTTCTTTGTTTCAAAACTAATGTTTCTGTCACTTTCAATTACCATTTTTGGAGGCTTTATTGCACATCATTAAATCTCTGTGAATTACTTTCTTGCTGTTTGCTTATACAAACCTGCATACTTAGCACAAAGTAAAGAATGCTGGCAGTTTTTTTAAAATAATTCTTGCTTCTCATTTAGAACCAGATCTGTAAATCTTCATCCTACAAGTCCTATAAAAGATAATAAAAAGAAGAGGTACTGTTGAAGTCCAGACACAGAGGCTGACTACACAGGCTGTCCGGAGCACTACAGGGAAGGGCTGGTGATCAAATGATGTCTTTGCTTGAGCACTCCAGCCTGCCCCCAGAGCATTCGTACCACTCCCTTTGTGGCCCCTGTCAAGATGTTTCTACTTTTCTGGTATGGGTAGGATCACTCTGGTTTGGTTTGTTTCCAGTCTGTGTGATCACTGGAATTGATCCAAAACAAGCCTCTTCAGGATATTGGCAAATTAATCACTTCCCCTGCTCAGCTGAGGGTGGTAGAAATGAAAAACAAACAAACCCCACATTCTTTTAGATTTAGTCTGTATATAGACTATTGTGGATGAGCTACATCAGTTATTTTATTTATTTATTTAAAACATTTTTATCCCATCTTCTTAAAAAGACTTAAGGCGGCTATAAAAAAATAGTTATAAAAAACTATTAAAACTATAAACTATAAAAAAAAACTTTAAAAGTATTTCCTTAAAAGCATAGTTGAGAAACCTTAAAGGGATAGTTAAAGGGATGGTTAAGAAACTGTCTGTAGTTGAATCCACAAGAGTGGCTTCAGATGTAGGCATATATACATTTTTTTTTGTTCCTGCCCTCTGCTGAGCAGGGGAAGTGGTTAATTTGCATATATTCTGAAATAGTTTGCTTAATTAAGCCACTTTATGATATTGATAGGAACCATCGGCGTGTGAATGATCAGACTTGATTAGATCATTCTAATCAAGCCTGACTATTCCCAAGCATCCCACACTAACTTGCTCCCTGCTGCTTGTGTAGCTATACCCACAAGCTCATTTTGCAATAGCCAGGAGGGAGAATTTACTATTGCTATATGCTCTGGAAGAAAAGATGAATAAGGCAAATATATGTGACAGCTGGTGGAGAGGTATCAGAACATACCCTATATTTTTCTTCTTGATATAAAGCAATAGAATAGAATTAGCTGCCTTTGATTAATCAGATTATATGTGGTTCTAGTACCACTCTCTCATTTTTCATGTTTGTACCCAGTTAACTCTCATGCACCAGGGTAGGACATTTTAGTCCCCAAGTCATGTTCTGTTGCAGAATCTACACTATATCAGATCAGCTGTTGAGGCCATTGTATGACATTATCACCTACGAGGCTATAAATAATGCCTTCAGATTTCAGTCAGTTGCTACAGTATTATTCTGTTTTGGGGGGACAGGAGGGGGAATGGCCAAGACAAAATCCATTGTTTTTGCCATTGGGAGACTTTCCCACACCCCCAGCAATTGTGATGTATGCAGACAACAATTTATCCATTCCTTTTTTATTTTATTTTACTTTTTAAACTGAAACACAAAGAGTTGCCAGTAGGCTTGCCCTATTCTGGGATGAGATAAACAATTCATCATTTGCAGGAGTATTGAAATTCTGATTGGGTTTAAAGATATACGAAAACTGTGTGCATTACATTGTAACCCTAACCCTCTGTACAATGGAATTCTCACCAATGGAATAAAATAAGAGAGCTGAGGTGGGTCTCTTCAGATGTTTTGGATTAGAATTCCAGTTAGACCTAGCCAGCATGGCCAATGGTGGGAGAAAATGTGTCTAAACATCTGGGGGGGACCCAACTGTGGGAAAGCTATCCTTCTAAAGATTCTGTAAAGACTGGAAAGAAAGGCAGAGTACAGGAAGGATGGTTGTTCTTTCTGAATTTCCAGTTACATCTCTGCCATATCCCTGAGCCAGAAAAGACTGAAAGTAGAGGACTTTCTTCTTCCGGCTCCTCTCCTAAAAAACAAAACAAAAAACACAAAAGCCCACAACAAGGCACCCCCAGCGTTATCAGCAACCTAACAAGCTATAATTTATAGGTGATCATTAAGCTCACATTACCTAGAACATTTCTCCTAAAATTTCTGTCAAAAAACACACCTACACCAGCCATGCTACCAGTAGTACCGGTAATTGTTGTTGTCATCATTATCATCATCTTAGAACTGCAGAGCTGGAAGGGACCCTATAGATCATCAAGCCCCTGTCAAGTGGAGAATGGAACTCTGGGCTATCCAGCTATGAGGCTTTTAAGTTTAGAAACTTTCATAATTCTGTGGCCAGGAGTTGTAGCCTAAAAATAACTTTGCCAAGCTTTGATCAAACCTGCAGAAGCTTTGGCAACTGCGTAAAGTTATAAGCCATATTTTAGCAGATGATGCATATGCAAATCTTGCTGATGTGGAAATCTACAGGGTAGTAAATATGAATACCTCTTTTGGTTGTTGTAGGTTTTCTGGACTGTTTGGCCATGCTCTAAAGCAGGGGTCAGGGAACTTTTTTACCTTTTACCCCCCCCCCCCCCAAATTATATATGCCGACATTAACCCCTTGATTTGAAAGGAAGGAAATCATATATTATTTGAATTAAAATATTATTGAATCTACACAGGCTGTGTACCAAACTAGCAGGATGCACCAAATTTGATAAAGATGTGCACTATTTTTGCTGGAACACATTGCACTCCAGCCATGGTGTGGTATAGGGAGTAGTAATGGAACTCTCTAGCAAGCAGGAGGAGGGAAAGGATCAAGGAGCAAGCAACTAGCAAGTTGCATTAAATTTTTGCTAGCTCGCAGAGGATTTAATCATCATCAGTGGCTACCAGAGTGGTGCTAGCAATGACATGCTTGCTACAGGCAGCCAACACAGAATTGGGGTGGGGGCTTTCCCTACCAGTTTAATCATTCTATGTGTGGTGTGCAAAAAGGAACAAACCAGGATAAACGCCATGCCACCCACCCTGGTGCCACAGCCCAATATCAAAGGACCAGTGTGCTTTTTTTATCATCATCAATGGAAAACTCAGCAGTGGCCAGAGGACTGGAAAAGATCAGTCTACATCCCAATCCCAAAGAAGGGCAGTGGGGGTAGCACTCTGCTCATTACCCCCAGGATTTTCACTTTTACCCCCAGGATTTTCACTTTTACCCCATTTGGGGCAATTTATCCCTGTTCCCTGACCTATGTTCTAAAGGTTTTCTTCCTAATGTTTCACAGTCTCTGTGGCCAGCATCTTCAGAGGACAGGAGTAAGAACTCGGTTTGTGTTCTAACAGACAGAGTTCTAACTCCTGTCCTCTAAAGATATCAGACACAGACACTGGTGAATTGTTAGGAAGAAAAACCTTTGGAACATGGCCAAACAGCCCGAAAAGCCTACAACAACCATCAGATTCCAGCCGTGAAAGCCTTCTAGAATACAATACAGTACCTCTTTTTGCTACTTCACTTTACATGGCAAGCACTAAAAGTGGTGATTTTAACCCTCTCCCTTATCTATGCTCACCTTGCAATCATATGGATGTTTCTAGGCAGTCTTTAGTCACTTTAATTTAGAATGGGCTTTCCTGGGGAATGCAAATACCCCACAATTGCAGTTCAGTGTTCTGTTGCAGGAGAACAATAGCTCAGTGATAGAAAATGTACATTGCATATTAAGTGGACTAAGAACAGAGAATCTCTGAGAAAGTACTGACTGCCTTTTCTGAGGAGAGGAAGATGGCTTTTTCTTATCAGTTCTGGGGACAGACTTTCTATGATAGATTGAAAGGCTGTTATGTTATTTTTCTGTTGTGTACACCTTTGGACCTTGTTTCAAATTCAGTGGCCAAAATCCTGTTGGGGAAAATCACACACAGAATGGCAACACATAAGCGGCTTTCCCTTTTTGCTTGTTTTTTGTCAAGCAGCCGGGCACACACCTGGGTGAACCTTTGCTTACTGTACCAGTGGATGCTGCTGATAGCTGCCATGGTGACCTCCTAACCAAGTAGACTGATTTTTATGATTGCCCTTATGTGAGAGCAGAGGGAAAGAGCATTCTGGCCACCATGTAACAGATGCAGCTGGATAGGCAAAGAAGGCATGCTGGTCACTAGAGATTCACACGCTTAATTATCATTGCACTCTTGTTTAGAAGGTGTGCCAAAAAGAGCCAGTAGTTTCAGGAAGAGAATGCAGATGTAGAAATACACAATCAGCCCATGATAAATCTAAGCTGATAGATCTCATGGGCTATGAATGGGAAGAGATTTGTGGTAAGTGTTGGTTGGTTTCTTTGTTGGAAAGGGAGGGGTTGGGTTTTTGATTTGTTGTTCTTTTTTTAAATAGCTAGTGCTATAGGAGAAGGAAAACTCCGATTTCAAACCTCCACTGCCTTGTAGCTATATGCACTAATGGAAAAGGCTTCAGGAGTTAACCTTGAGGCAAAATCCGGAGCTGGAGTCCCGAAGGCAGCACATGTCGTTCTGCCAACTCCTGCAACATTGCTGGAACCAGTTGTATTGGCTCTTGCCTTTCCATTGGACCATTTCAGCAATGTGGAGAGGGGGGATCTGCTGCTTGGGTAACAGCCTATCCTCCATATTACTTTACCCAGGCTTCATGCTCTGGAGAGGACACTCCTTGATTCAGAGCATGTTACCATAGTCTCTCGAGACTGAAGGATGCCTATGATGATGAGTGCTATAAATCATTTTTTTAAATTTTCTAGCATCAGTCATAAATGACACATTCTGATCCAAACACACACAATATATATGTTTTAAAACATCTTATCTAGGCATCTGTGGAGATTATGCCAAAAACCATACTGTGGAAAATATCCATTGATCTACTTCTTCTTTTATACTCCAAGCGACACATGATCTTTTTTTAAAAGAAAATTGATCTGTAATCTCACACACATTGACCTTCACTTGGTTTTAAAAAGATCAATCAAGGAAACATTCACTAAGAAGCTCAATCATTCTCTCACCAAATCTAAAACATTTTGTTTAATCAGTGAGCTTTCTTTAATATTTTAACATTTTTTCTAAATAATTTATATCAAAGCTATTCAATATTTATACTAATAACCACCCTATTTTCAATCACATGTGAAAATTCCCCTGTAATGACGGCCTCGGTGTTCATGGTGAGACTGCAGCTGATGAAGTTCAGAGGTAAATTTTCTACTTCATGATCTCCTTATCATGAATTTCTGATGTACAGATCATGTGGCGAATAGCTTCAAAGCAGAGCAAGACATGTTGCTGTCTGAGAAGCCGAACACATTTTGCAGCCTGCAGTAAAGATAAAAATAAAAAGGGGCCCTTGCCCCCACAACATACTCTGAGTCAAGGTCCTTTGTATCTTGGGATAACCGGGTTATTCTGGTGCCTACAGTAGAAAATTTTACAAGCTGCTCTCCTGGGGCAGCTGTTTCATTGCGCCTATTGGTAGGGCCAAGTCTGGCAATTTGGAGCATTACATATACTGTATTACGCATGATATATATTATGAGGGTGGTACTGTGTCTCTGGATTCAGAATTATAAGAATTGGTTGAGAAGACTGAACTTTGGGCTCCCTGCCACCAAGCTCATGGGATGGCCTTGCATGAATTTCTCTTCCTCAGATTTGGCAAAGAATAAAATAGGCAAAGACATGGGTACATTACCTGAGAATCAGGAAATATTTCTTAATTGTAAGAGCAGTATGACAATGGAACCAATTACCTTGGAGCTGGTGAATGTTCCAACACTGGAGACATGAGCGGGCAGATTCCTTATCCTGCCTTCTTGCCAGAGTGAGTTGGTTGCGTGGGGAGACAGGGAAGAGCCAACCTGGCTCCTTCTGCAAGTGGCGTGACAACAACGATGAAGGACTCCACTACTGGTTCTCGGGAGGGGGGGGAATGGACATCCGTGGCACTTGTGGTGCTGCTATTTGTATCCTCAGGGATACGAATATAAATAGCCCATCTCTAATCTGTACGCTTTAACTTGGATTCCTGCACTGAATAGGGGGTTGGATTCATTGACTTTATAGGCGCCTTCCAACTTCATCATTCTATGATTCTATGATAAAAAGCACCATCATCATGATCAATTGCCATCAGGTCAATTCTGACTTTTGCTGATCCTTTTCAGGCTTTCTTAAAGGATTTCCCCTTCTTCTGGACATACCTTGGGACTGTGTAGCTTGCCCAAGTCCCCACTAAAAGGTTTTATACCATTAATTAATGAAAACCTGTTACTGTCTTCTTAAAACAATATAATGGTGCATAAAGCACACCTGCCCCCCAAAGCATGATCACTGCCACTTTTGCACAGAGGTCACATTGGTTTCAAGGAGATCTACTTCCAGATAAATTTGCTTAGGAATTCAGCCCAGTTTTTACAACTAGAAGTATGTGTGCACTGTGGGCTAGTGGATGTAGCAGCACCAACCCATTACAGTGTTGCAGAATAACTAATTCCTTGTTTAATAAGCCATTTTAGAACTGATACTGAATGAAACATGGCTCTTCAAACAAAATATAACTCAATTAGGAAAATTGCATTTTATGTTTAAAGGAGGAAAAGGCATTTTAGAAAAGAATCAATGCCAGGCTGATATGAAAGGAGAGATATTTATCTCTTTATTTTTGCTTGCAGATACTAAAGGAGAACCACTCACTCTATGGAAAACTGTGCCACCTCGTGGTCTCTTGCTTTCTAGCAGGTGCTGTAGAAAAGGAAAATGGTTTGCATGTCATTCACAATGTTATGCAATCATGTGAATGTTGCTTTAGCAGTGCTCACTCACAGGAAAGTATGCATAGTGCTATGCCTTCAAATAGCTTTAAAGCTGTTTGAAAAATATGCCCTAATTAGCATTGCAGGTGAATTTAAAAGCAGGGTTGGGTATTATTAGAACATTAAATAGGAAAAAAAGTGAGTTTTCAAGTCCTCGGGACTCTTCATTAGGCAAAACCTGAGACAGGGTTAGAAAGAGAAGACTCTAAAAATCATCCTGGGTGGATTTTGGAGCCCTTGGATCAAAACCCAAAGCACCAAGATGGAAGTTGCAATCTCAAAGAATTAGTTGACATTTCATTTCAGGCAGTGTAAAAAAAGTGCACTTGATATAGGTATTTATCTTATTTTTATTTTTTTATTTTATTTAATTTCTATCCCGCCTATCTAGTCGCGATGGACTACTCTTATTGGGTTTTGTTGGATGGTTGGGGTTATTGTTTATTTTGTCTTTGCAAACCACTTAAGAGTACTGTCCCACATGCAGTCAGCGGTATATAAATTTACAAAATAAATAAATAAAATCAATTACCTTTCTCTAGCAGTATAGATCACTAGTTTTCAACCTTGAGTCTCCAGATATTCTTAAACTAAAATGCCCAGAAGGTTTCACCACTAGCTGTGCTGGCCAGGATTTCTAGGAGCTGTAGTCCAAGAACATCTGGGAACCTAAAGTTGGGATCCACTGGTATAGACAAAGGAGAATCGGTTATTCGGTGTATTCTCTATGCTTCCTATTATTAACTGGAAAGCACCCAGAAATCCCCATATCAGAAAAGCTGGCAATTAAACAAATGCAGTCAGAGGAACCAAGATTATGAATATTATGTTGTAGACAGAGGTAGATGGAGTAGTAAGTGCAGAGTAGTCCTTTTTGAATAATGGTAAACCTTGCTTTGCTAATAAATCTGGTGATAAATTTGGTAATGTTACATGCTCCAAGGCCACACCTTCCCAAGCAAGAAGACATTCTAGGAGTAGACCACTTACTTATGCTTGCATTTTTGAGGGGAAGAGATCATTGCAAATGTATGATATTACAGTAATATTTTGTTTGACTGTCATTTGTTTTGGCCAGATATCAAAGGAAATGGCTCCATCCTCTGATGTGCTTTTGCTTCACTTCTGCAATCTGTTTTTTTTCTGTCCCAAAGCTGGTGTCCCCTTCTAGTCTCCACATGCAGGATGGGGCAAGTCAGTTCAGTGCCAGCAGAACCTTGGAGAGCTCAAAGAGTGCCAAAGGTTGCAGAAAAAGAGGAGGACATTTAAGCCTGACTTCCAGTCTCTCTCCATGAGTTTTGGTCTGGTGTCAAAGGGACCACTCACTGTGAGATTTCTGGCTGTTTTATAGTGCATTTCTTCATTATCATTGCATGAGTGAATCTGTCTGCAATAAAGTGAAAGCATACAACCGGGATTTCTTTGAGTTGAGGTTTAAAAGTGGCAAGTCTAGAATCTGGGTGATCATGTGTTGATTTTCACATTTGTGTAATGTACTCATTTACCTTGTCCAACAAACCTCAGCTGAAGATGAAGCTGATCTTGATCTGAGAAGTTATATCCGTTTGATATAGAATAAAAGAAGAGCCATGCTCAAGCTAACCAAAGGACCAGCACATAAGCAGCAATGCAGTTGCCTACACTAAACTTACCAGCAGGAATGACTGTAGTTGTTGGAGTTTATGACTCATAAACTCCAACAACTGATATATAGAGGAATCAAAGGCTGTATAAAAGCCGTCCTGACTAGTAGCCATTTGTGGCCCTAATCTGCATGAATTTGTATAATTCCCCTTTAAAATCATTTTGGCAGCCATCACTCTATCTTTCTCTTTGTGTGATATAACTTTGGGAAATGGGTACACTGAAAAGCAATTTCAGGATGAGGCTTCTTCTCTGCTCCAGTCACAAACTGCCTTATGATAAATGGTGCTCTCTTCTTCATACTGTCACTCTCCATCTGGAGAGCGGAATGATGAAGGGGGTCAGGGTTGGTGCAGATTTATTTTTAACTAGAATCTGAATGCCTCAAAAGTACTAAGATATGCTGATGCAACAACCAAGGAAATGACAAACTACGTTTAACAGTTTATAGAGGATGGTTCTGATTTGCTTGTTGTAATATATGTTGTACTAATAAAATACTCATAAGAGTGTACAGTACAGTACAAGGATGCAGTAATTCCCCTCTCTTATCCTTTTATCATGATTCATTTTTTTGTTATTCAAGACCACATTTGTTTTCTGAATCATTTATAATTTATTTAACACTCCTTTCTTTTGCCTTCAGCATTGTTGATTTTGGTAGCCACTTTCGTTCCATTTGGATCTATTTTTCACTTGTTACAAACTGTGTGTACGTGTGTACTTGCCAGTACAGCGTGAACTTATCCAACCTGCAGAATTCACACTGCTGTCTCTTCCTTTATAAACTTCTTCTGCTCCCACTTCCAAAATGTGAGGAATGGATTGTATTTGCTTTTGCAATGCCTGACAGAGTTGAAATGAACATAAGAGTTCATTTCTTTCTCTGTCAGAAACCTGTAGCTGTGAATTAAAATTCAGATTTTTAATATATTTAAAAAGATCTACAGCTACATGCCACAGACATTTTGGTGTTTAAATGGTCATCTATCTTCACTTATGATAACTCTGTACTGAAAAACCCCTTTGTTCACTTCAGGAACAAAGCTACTTCAGCCCAGATCCAGCCTTTGGAAAGCCAATGGTAAGTACTTTAAAGTACTTTAGATGCTTTCATACACTTCAAGTAGTAGGACTATCTGCTTGCAGTATCTTGTGCTTTAATAATAATTTAAAAAGAAAAGGTGAGGGTGAATCCTGTTGTATAACTTTTACTTAAAGAGCTTCATAAGAGCTTTTTCCTTACAGCTGAAGTCTAGTCGTTTTATCATATTCTTATCTATCCATCTTCTATCCATGGTGCATTCTTCATACTATACATGGTTTTCATACCAGCTGGATCATGCCAGCAAAGCAACTCAGTTTTATTTATTTATTTATTTGATTTATACCCCACCTATCTGGACAAGCGGACCACTCTAGGCGGCCAAAAATTAAAAAATTAACAGGAAACCAGGAGTGCACCATGATGATTATTTATGACATACACAAATGAAAGTGTTTATCTTTTTATTACTTATAAAAAAACCCCATACACATAATTGTGTGCATATGCATGCTCCCCCATACATGTGTGTGTGGTAGGGAGCACAGGTAAATGGATGAGAGAAGAACATCTCAGGCTCCTTGCACCTGTAGGGAAAGGTTTCCATTTAATATGTGGAGGAAAAGAAAATATAGTAACTCAGGAACAAAGATGATTTTACTTTCCACACAGACTTGTAATTTTTTCTAGTATCCATCCACAAAAAAACCAGCAATCCAATAAAATAAAAGTTTTTTTCCCTATGGATTCTGCTTTGCAGCCATTCTGCCTGTTTGCAATTTGAGAAATATTGAGAAAAAAAATCCATTCTTCTTCAAAGGTCTCAAAGTTCCTGGGGGATCCCTTTCGTCATAGGGAAGACATTGGGGATATGAGATGGGAGCAGCTCTTGAATTTCTGAAAATCATCACCAGCAGTAAAATAATCCTGACAATGTTTTTTTTTAATAATTAAAGACTTATTGTTCCTCTTAACCCAATGGCTTCCCAATCATGAAAGAGATGCCTAGAGGAACCTTTAAGGGAGGAACTGGAAATGTTTTATTTGCGATATAGTTGCTCAAAAAAGGATTTTAGTTGTTGAAACCTTCTTACTGGGAAGCTGCCGTAGTATTAAAATCTGCTGCCAAAGCAAGCCAGGAAAGGTACTATGCCTTGCAAGAGGAGCAAAGCAAGTTTGTGTCTTTGTTGCTCTTTGTTACTACTAGTACCAAGATAAGCTTTATATCACCTGGATGGAGATGTTGGAGGGTGCCATATTTCTGACTCCTGCTATAGACACTGACTCATTTCAAAGATGTATATTCTGTTTAAACAACAAAAACCAAAACAAAACAAAACCACATACATAATCCTCACAGCAACATATAACAATAAGATACAGATACTATATTTTCCTCACAACCCCCACTCTAGGACCTTCCACAAAGCAGCAGAAATCAGACTGCCATCTTCTGTCTCCTTATCCAAGACTAAGCCCCAGTGAAGTCAATGGGACACACTGGTGAGACAGGACTGTACTATTAGCAGATTATCAGGAGACACAAGAAACTGAGCCTTAATGACCAATATTGTTATAAATCTGGAAATAAAACACTCATCTGGAAGTATAAAACTGTATAAAAATAGGGCAATGCCTGTTTAAAGAGCTTAATCATTATTCTTTCATATATTTTCATAATGATCTAACAGTCACTTTTTCGATCTCTCTGCTTTCATTTACATCAGTACTGTAATAACAACTGCATGCTGTCAAGTCAGTTCTGCTTTATGGCAACCCTTTCCAGAGTTTTCTCAGAAGGTGTTTACCCTTTTCTTCTTCTGGGGACACCCTGGGACTGTAATCAACTTGCCCTTGACTACACAGGCTGGCTCTTTTCCTAGGAGGCACAGTGGGCAACCCAACTCCTAACCTCTGAGCTATCTACCTGCGTTTGATTTGCTTGAAAATGGAAGATGTCCAATGACATCTTCATTTAAAACAGCTTTCTTCAACCTTGCATGCTTTAATTGTGCTGGACCACAATCCCCAGCATTCACAGAAAACAATGAATGAATAGAATTGTAGCCTTAACACATTTAGAAGACAGCCAATGCAGAAGGCTGCTTCAAACAATGAAGTGACTCAGGTAAGCTCTTATTTCACATAGCACATAGACATGCATCTTTAAGGGTCAGTAATTCTATCCCCACATTAGTCTAACCTGATTTTCTAAAACTACATACAGTATATTCTAAAGTCCAAACTTATTAGAAATGACTAACTAGGTAGTTAGGTAATGATAATTATGGTTAAGGCTGTTCTGTTATTTATTCAAATGTAAAACGTGAATTTTACCACAACCAACCACTCTGCAGCAGCACAAGTTCATACAACTTATAAATGTATTTTACTGATGCATTGTTATCCTGAAAGACAATCAAAATGACTGTGGCACAAAAATAGCACTGTCAGTTTCAATCAATCCACACAACACAGAACTATTTATTTTGAGCTTTCAGTCCATTCTAGGACGATAGCTATCAGCATATTGCCTGCCCCACCACATTTTGGAAACTGCTACATTTCATGCAAAAAGTATAGATCCCATATTTGCTCTGATACTGGAAACAGTGCTGATCCAGAGCTATAGTAAAGGGGTATGTTTCAGGATTCTAGAAGATTACTAGACTTGAGGTGTGAAATTTGCTATTTATGGGAGCAGGCACTGAGCTACTAAGAATCAGAAATGAACATACATTTCGTTTGTCCCAATACTGCAGACATCTGATCACCACACAACCAACTGGATTAACAATTATAAGTGTTAAGTACACAGGCAAAACATTTTTTTAATCATTTGCAGTATCTTAACACAAGAACATAGGCTTACAAGTAACAACAGCATTCTATTTACCATCTATATTTTTAGAAGTCTGCCATTCAGGGGTTTTTTTTTTGGACTCCAAATTCCAGAATTCTCTGAAAATTCCCCAGGCAGAATTCTGGCAGCTTAAGTCTGCGCGCATGCACACGCACACACACACCCCTGATAACACACTGCATTCACCTGGAACTGGGCCTACCTCTCAGACACTGAATGTACAAAAAAAAGGAAAATGCCCTGGTGCTTCCTCAGAGGCCTAGATCTTTGGGGTACATATACAGTAGTTCTTTGGTACTACATCTCTATAGAGCCTAATGGGTAGCAAGACTACACCTCTCATGAAGACCCACACTTCCTTGGTGCAACAAAAAATTGAAACTCTGTGCATGCTGCATTGCAGTTTCTGTACTGCACTTGTCATTCCTAGTGTGTTCCAGAAACTTTGGGACTACACAATCACTTTTTAAAAACATACTGGCCAGTATCCTATTGCCTAAATGTATGCCAGAATGGCAACTGCATCAGTTTTTCCACACCCTGGCTTTGATAGGCTTCCTGTCAAATGACTAGTTGTGTGACAAACCACACCACCAATGCAGGAACAACGCTAGAGCAGGGAGGGGAGAATTTACGCAACTGTCTTTCTACTCTGTTTTCAGACCATTGGATGCTGGCTATCTAGGTCTTTCATTTTATATTTCACATCTGTGACAACTAACTTTACCTTCTCTTTATATATCCATTTAACACTGCATTCCAGCCTTCTTACAACTTGCTTGGCCCTTCAAACAGGACAAAATACAAAAAGAAGTTCCTTTAATGCCTAGCAGTGTGGTTGAAGTTATACCATATTTAAAATTTATTTTTAAATCTGCTCACACCCTGTGAAATGCTACTAAACTTCCAGCAAAATTAGGGATCAGTAACCTTTGCTCCTCTAGACATTTGGTCCAGTTTCCATCAGCCACACCCAGAATGCCTAAAGATGGGTGGAGACTATGGGAGGTGCAGTCCTACAAGATTACTTAACAACCAGTTGCCAAAGTTTTCTTAGCAATGCTGCCTATTCCCTAGGCATATAATTGCTTCTAGTGAAGCTCTGATCTAAGGTGCTTTCTTCTAAGAGTAAAAATAGAAGTTAATAGAAAACAAAGATACCTTTCACTATACCAGCAACTTCAAAAAGAGGGAAATCATTTCATCATTGACCTTACACAGTTCTGCTTGTAAATGACTTTTTTTCGATGAGACCCCCTGGGACTGGCTTATAGAAGTCTATTACAACAAAAGCATGTAGACATGCATCTTTAAGGGTTTGTAATTCTATCCCCATATTAATCTAACCTGATTTTCTAAACCTGCATGTATTCTAAAGTCCAAACTTTGGGTCCCTTGTTGGGAGAAATGTGGCATATAAATAAAACTAATAATAAGAACAACTTACAATCATGTGTAAAAGAAAATACACCCTCCTTAAATTCTATGATTTTACATATCAGGGCATAATTAAATTCATCTGGTCTTTAGCAGGTCTAAACATTAGGTAAACACAAGCTCAGATGAACAACAAATGACATATTATGCTATGTCATATTTATATTTAGCAGAAATAAAGCCAAAAATGGGGTAGCCATGTGTGAAAAGGTACAACTTATAATTCAATAGCTCGTAGAACCACTTTTAGTAGCAATTTTGTTGTTTAGTCGTTAAGTCGTGTCCGAGTCTTCGTGACCCCATGGACCAGAGCACGCCAAGCCCTCCTGTCTTCCACTGCCTCCCAGAGTTTGGTCAGATTCATGCTGGTCGCTTTGATGACACTGTCCAACCATCTCATCCTCTGTCATCCCCTTCTCCTCTTGCCTTCACACTTTCCCAACATCAGGGTCTTTTCCAGGGAGTCTTCTCTTCTCATGAGATGGCTAAAGTATTGGAGCCTCAGCTTCAGGATCTGTCCTTCCAGTGAGCACTCAATTTTCCAAGCAATAACTTGAATTATTTTCTGTATGACTTTATCAGTCTCTCACATTGTTGTGTAGGAATTTTGGCCCACTCTTCTTTACAATGTTGCTTCAATTCATTGAGGTTTCTGGGAATTTATTTATGCACAGCTCTCTTAAGGTCCTGCCATAATAGTTCAATCAGACTGAGGTTTGGACTTTGACTGGGCCATTGCAACACCTTGATTCTTTTTTTCCCCAGTCGTTCAGATGGCTTCACATTTAATTCCAGAATACTTTGGGATACAGGTTCATGGTTGACTCAGTGACTGCAAGGTGCCAGGTCCTGTGGCCAAATCGTCACGCCTCCACCACCATGCTTGACCATTGATATAAGGTGTTTGTGCTGACATGCTGTGTTTGATGCTCTGCATTATGGCCAAACAGGGGACGTGGTGGCGCTGCGGGTTAAACTGCAAAAGCCTCTGTGCTGCAAGGTCAGAAGGCCAGCAGTTGTAAGACTGAATCCATGCGATGGAGTGATCTCCCCTCGCTTGTCCCAGCTCCTGCCAACCTAGCAGTTCGAAAGCATGTAAAATGCGAGTAGATAACTAGGTACCACCACGCTGGGATGGTAAATGGTGTTCCGTGTCTAGTCGCACTTGCCACGTGACCACGGAAACTGTCTTCGGACAAACGTTAGCTCTATGGCTTGGAAACGGGGATGAGCACCGCGGCCTAGAGTCGGACATGACTGGACTAAATGTCAAGGGGAACCTTTACATCTCCAGTTTGGTCTTGTCTGTCCAAAGGACATTGTTCTATCAGCCTTGGGATTTGTCCAGATGCAACTTTGCAAACCTTTACCATGCTGTCATATTCTTTTTAGACAGAAGTATGGTTTCAAACAAACCATACTTGTTCAGTCTTTTTCTAATTGTACTATCATGAACTTTAACATTTAATATACTGTACTAACTGAGGCCTGTAGAGTCTGAGATGTAACTCTTGGGGGTTTTGCAGTTTCTCTAAACAGTACACAGTCTGACCGTGAATTTGCTTGGATGTCCACTGCTGCGAATATTGGCAACTGTTTTGAATGTTTTCCACTTGTGAATAATCTTCCTCACTGTAGAATGATGGACTTTAAATTGTTTGTAAATGGCCTTATAACCCTTCCCAAATTGATGGGCAGCAACAAGTACTTCTCTATGATCATTGCCAACATATTTCCACCTTGGCATTGTGTTAACAAACCTCCAGATCAGTAAACTGCTAAAACTTTGGCTTTTATAGAGTTGGTCACAACTGCTGATGATCAAGGGCATTTGGTCAGCAGCATCTGCTTGCTACTTAGCCTCATAATTCTATGGAAGCAGTTTTTCACACATGGCTTCTCCATTTTGGCTTTATTTTTGTTTAAATAAATCATGATATGGTGCAATATGTCATGCGTTGCTGTTCATCTGAGGTTGTATTTACCTAATTTTCAGGCCTGCTAAGGACCAGATGATTTTGGTATCAGGCTTAAAGAGGTTAAAAAAATTGTGGGGGACAGCATGACGGTTGAAAAATTTGGCTACAGCAGGGAAAATTGTCATATGTTAATTGTTAATAACCAAAAGAATTAATAAAATTATGTTTACATTGAAAAAACATTTATATTAATTATAAATTGCAGTTTGAATTATATTAAATTACTACACTAAAAGAATGAATCAGCATGAAACTACACTAATCAGAATGAAGACTAAAAATCACATCTATTATTTTATTTCCTTTCTTCCCACTGGCCATGTTTTGAGCTTTGGAGAGAAAGAAATATTTGCAAGCATTTTTGAAAATCCCTTCTCACCTACCCTACCAACTTCCTTCTCTTGTTTTCCCTTTCTCCCTCTCTTATAATCTCATCTTCCTCCCCTCTTCCCCTTAGCTGTAAGGAGACATCACATGGTGAACAGTTAGAAATAAAAAGAATTATTCAGCTGAGTTACGTTTTTTGGATAATGGGAGGGCAGTCCTGTTTAATTTTTATTTCAACTCAAACTATGCATTACCTGTTTAGAATTACATTGGAACTTAAAGCTGTCGCCACATTTGTGTTATCCTGTCACATTAAAGAAAGACCTGTTCTGAATCAGCATGGAGACCCTCACACTGCTTTTTGTATTATGTTCTGCTGTGCAAAACAATTAGTCTAAGATGCTGATTAATTTAATATTGGACTTACACAAAGTTCAAAGACACATTTCCTTTACACTTGTACTGTAGTACATTTTTTAGTTTGAAGATTTGCGTTGACCTCAAACAATAAAAATTACATGTAGGATGGATTACATGTATCATACTTACATTACTGCTTTTAAAAATCTACTCATGAAAGCACAAATTTCTGCTGTTTTAAACTTAAAAGCAAATCTGTAGCTGCAAACAGTTTGCACAGAACTGCATCTTAACTTAAAGGCTAGGTTCTTAGTTCCACTAAAGTCAAGTAGCCTTTAACTTTAGTATAAAAAAATAGTAACATTGTAATAAAAGTATCAGACCTTGAAAGAAAAGCAAACTTTTCTCAAACTGATGCTAAACTTGAAATGAAACTTTTCTTTGAAAATGAATCTCTGATGAAGAAAGCCCTCAAGAGAACCCTTAGAAATTCAAAAGCTTCTATATGTCAGATGATCCAACAAAAATGTAATCACTTCGCCAGGGAAAAAGAGGAAGTCAGAGACATAAAAAAGCCAGTATTACAACTTGTAGAGCAGAGACCCTTGTAACGTAATTAGTATGCAGAAGAAACTGAATATTTATTACAACGATATAGCATTGATATGAACTTCTCTGTGTGGGCAATGTTAAAAACGTACAGCTTAATGCAAAGGATTTTAGATTTTATGAAATGTGGGGAGACACAGATCAGGCAAATACAGATTTAGCTACAATAAACAGTATGGATAAAATCGTGCTAATGTTTGCTTTAACAGAATGCGTTGAACTCTGATGCTTCCTCATCTGGTCTGTATTTGAAATTCAAAAGGCCTGTGCAATGAGCTGTTGGAAGCATGGGCTGCAGAGCTTTAAAATCTATTATAATCTGCAGAACATTTGCTTCGTTGGATCTCCCTACCCCTTTTCTGGCATGCCACTTTTCAATCCAGCCAGGCGCCTACAGAATGCATCACTCAACCTTAGCAAGCACACACTCTTTGACTGCCGTCTCTACCCAGCGCTTCTACTGGTGGTGCACTGTTGCTGCTGCTTCTACCGTCACTTTCCTTGAAGGCAATAATGAAACTAGAGGCAGCAATACAGAGCTGAGAAAGCAGACAAGCCTGGGCACTGTGAAGCAGAGCAAACAATGGCACATGACAATGTTCGTTTTCTTTTCGTCCTTATCCCAAAAT
This sequence comes from Pogona vitticeps, assembly GCF_051106095.1. Taxonomy (NCBI): domain Eukaryota; kingdom Metazoa; phylum Chordata; class Lepidosauria; order Squamata; family Agamidae; genus Pogona; species Pogona vitticeps. Next base: position 237,858,450 of record NC_135785.1, on the reverse strand, counting down.
ATGATCCACAGAGCACCGTACTGAATGACTGCCCCCAAAAGCTCACTCCAACAGGGTTGATGCTAGACTTGAGAGACACTCGGACAATATATTCTCTGGACTGATCGCTCACTACCACCACCTTGATGGACACTCCCAGGTAAGTATACAAGGTGGCAGAAGGCACAGGTGGTGTCCCTCAACCTGAAGAACTGGATGATGTGGCTGCAGCTGCCAGACCCAGCCATCTTCACTTCCCCAGAATGCCTCTGGGTCCTGATAGAACTGGAGAAACAAATATGGTGGCTGCATCCCCATCTAACACTTAGTATTGGGCTAAGCACATGTATTGCCCTAAACAAAAAAGGTGTCACCAGAACAGGTAGTGGACTCCACCATATTGGTTTCTGACACTACAGCTGCACTCAAGTTATAATCTTATTTTCAAGACATCCCTTGAGGTATACTGTACTCATGTTTATTCTTGCTTTCCCTACCCACCCCTTTTGATGATTAGTGCCCTACAGCCTCATCAGGGGAGCATTTTACCCTGTTACTGTGGGATAGGTCTCACCTTAAAAACAGGCCACTCCTGAATTATGATGAAAAGAAATACAGTAATTCCTTAATTGTATTCGCGAAGGCTTTCACGGCTGGGATCTAATGGTTGTTATGGGTTTTTTTGGGCTCTTTGGCTGTGTTCTGAAGGTTGCTCTTTGGCCGTGTTCTGAAGGTTGTTCTTCCTAACGTTTTGCCAGTCTCTGGGGCCAGCATTTTCAGAGAACAGCACTCTGTGCTCTGGTGTAGTTGGCTTGGGAGTGGAGTATTTATGGCTCAACAAAATTTGGCTCCCAGCTCTCAAAAATACAGCGTGCAAAAGGTCAATGAACTCTACCCAGCCACAAGGACCGGGGATCACTACACACAAAAGACCAGCTAATGACACCCATCAACCACAGTGACAGATAATCTCTCCTTCTTATCACAACAATACACCCACAACAAGACACACTAATCACCCATCTACAGAAAAAGACAAAAGCCCATCTCACAGCCATAAATACTCCACTCCTAAACCAACTACACCAGAGCACAGAGTGCTGTCCTCTGAAGATGCCAGCCACAGAGACTGGCGAAACGTTAGGAAGAGCAACCTTCAGAACATGGCCAAAGAGACCAAAAAACCCCAACAACAACCAATTCCTTAATTGCTGAAAATGTCTGTCACTGGAGGTGCCTTCTCAACTCTTGTAGTTTGCAAATTATCTTTTATTCTGTGATTGATATTCAGGAGCAAAACACTGGGTTTGCTAAGAACAAAAGTGCCTAAATCGCAACTTTAACATTATTTCAGCTCTAATTATGGGTTGCCTACAATGTATAGTTTGACTTTCACTTTCCTTCAATCTCATTTTCAGGTTTGCCACATTCTGATCTAGTCCTCAGTAGCCTGCTGCTGTGCTATCAGCACTTTCCGGCTTCCCACCTATTTCACTCCATCTCTTATTTTGGCCTTAACTCCCTGCTGGCTCTCATATGCTTGTACATGCTCTCTTCCTACATTCAAATGAAAAACAAAAGAACAATGTGATTCTTGTACAAAATCCAAAATCAAATAGTATGGGCAATATATTTATTAGAGACTGAAATATTAAAAACAGGTGAACTTTCAAGTCCAGAAAGATCTTTCTTCAAGGTGGACATTACAGAACTTAAAGGGGTGGGTAAATGTTTTTGTTCCCTCCTCCTGCCAGGGTCTGCAATGATCAGCCCAATGACGAGTCCTATTAGAAAAACTCACTTGTTTTTCATATTTTACTGTCCAACAAGGGCATTACCCACCCTTGTTTTTCATTTTCCCACTTTCAGTCGAATGCATATTTTTCCATGTGGCATCCCTTTGATTTTGATCCTCCAGCTTAATCTTTAATCATTGCTGCTGCTCTTTTCTCTCTGGTCTTGTCCCTTGAGTCACTTTGCTGCTTTCTACAGTTCGACCCTTTGGCCAAATGCATAGTCCTGTCACTGTACAAGTACACCCTTCTGGGTATTTGCTTCATGCTCTGTATATCTTCTTCTCTTATATGTTTAACCCCAGCCTTGTTCCTTCACCTTCCTTTCAGAAGCAACTAAGGGTGGGTTCTTCAAAGCTGTTCAAGGCGAGGTACTGCTTTTACCAGTCAAAATTTGGGATCCCAATACATATTAAAATAGAGTCTGTCTCGTGCAATCAGTGTTCTTCCTTTTTACTGTCTCATTTCATTGGTATGACATCAACATGTCAACTTTCTAACCATCTGTCAGTTAATAAGGGCTGATTTTCTCTTGTAATTGGCAGTCTGGCCTCTGGTAACACAAGAAATTCACTTGCAGCCATACAGCCATGGTGATGGGGGGGGGGGGAGAGGAAGGAAGATCATTCTAAACTAGAGTGACAGCTGACAGACACCAAACCATCAAAGCAGGCTAATTTTAATACCTCCATTTTTGCTCAACCAAATCTCTAAATGTACTCACACTGAGTTCTGTCATGGCCACGTGGCATACACATGGTTGACTTCCTTGAGATGGTTAATCCTGTTGATACTATCTATTCTGTATTCTGCCCTGCTCTGATGAGTAATGCAAGGAAAAAATATAAAAATAGACCAGACTGGGAGGCAATGACTTGCCAATGCAGCAAATTTTGTATCTGAACAGAATTAACATACATCTCCAGAATACAAAATCTGTACTTTGCACCACTCTTTTTCTGGCTTTTTTTTTCAGCTGCATAGCTGTACCACTACCTTGTCTGTTTGTTTGTTATAAAGTGTCATTTTGTTGTTTTTATGTGGCTCCAAGTTCCTTCCAACTTATGCCAACTTTCAAGAGGCCCCATGTTCAACTTTTGCAAACTCAAGGTAATGACTTTCTTTGTTGAGTCAATCCATGTCATATTTGATCTTCCTCTCTTTCTGCAGCCTTCAAATTCTCCCAGCATTATTGCCTTTTCCAGCAAGTCTCATCTCACGATGTATACAAAATGCAAAAATCTGTTTCATCATTTTTGCTTTGAGGAAGATATCAGATTTGATTTAAAATAGGATCCACTTGTTTGCTTTTCTGGCAGTCCATAGTATCCAAAAACCTCTTCTCCAGCTCCATATTTTGAAAAAAATCATTTTTTTCTTGTGATATTTCTTCACTGTCCAGCTTTCACATCTGTACAAAGCAAGTGGAAGTATGATAGAGTGGATGACGTTGGCCTTGATTGCCAGTGTCACATCCTTATAGTTGATCTTTTTTACTTCCTTCATTTTGACCCAACTCCGGGAGGCAGTGAAAGACTGGAGGGTCTGGCATGCTCTGGTCCATAGGGTCATGAGGAGTCGGACACGACTTAACGACTAAACAACAACAACAACTTCCTTCATGGCTGTCTTCCCAAATCTCTGTCTTATTCGAGTTTCTTGGCTATAGTCTCTGTTCGGATTGATGATTGAATTGTTCACTGTCAACCTTAAAAGTTGTGGAGTTCTTCTGTAGTAATTATTTTTGTTTCTTAATATTCAGCTGGCCTCGTTTTTTGCACTTTGTTATTTTACCTTAATCAAGAACCATTTCTGCTTTCTGTCAGTAATATTATTTCACCTGCTGTGAGGGGGTGGCTGATGTCCCAGAGCAAGGGGCCAACCTTGACACCTTCTACAACCCCCCCAGGAACTGTGATCAGGAAGAGGGATATGCTTGTCATCCTTTACCTGGAGATTTACCCATGAATGGCTGAGCCCTCACAATGAAGCACTGCAATGGCTGCAGAAGAACTGGAGGGTCCTGAGATTCGGAAAGAAAGGGGACTTTTGAGAAGGGAAGTGGGTGAAGCTATAAAAGAGAGGAGCCTGGGTCAGTGAGGGGAGAAAGCAATGAAGAGATAAAAACAGGATGCATGGAATGATGCTCCAGAGTTCCAGGATGGCCCATGATGCCCAGAGGTCCTCTATTACAACTACACCAGCCTCACAGAATGTCCTTCTTCAGGACCCATTGCCAAAAGAGTCTACCATGGCTAGTTAAAGGGATTCTTAGACCTGCCTGAGACTGTACCTATAAGGAGGTGGCTTGTACCTGCTCCACCAGTCTAGAACAGCTCCGCTAGTGTAAACTCTGCCCTGCCTCAGCTTCATTGCTGGAGAGGGGAAAGACAACTGCAAAAATTACAAGAGCTCCATGCACAGGAGAACAGAAAAAAGAGTTGCCCATTCAGAGACTGGGGGTGAGGGCAATCATTTGGTAGACTCTGGTCTATCCCCTCAGGGGTGAAATCAAACCCTAATAGGTAGGAAAGAGCAGTGAGACGTATTAAAGTCCTAAGGTTGAAATGTCTTGCAAAAGCCAGTGGGTCATATGTATACAGTTTTATAATAAAGTTCCTGTTGTCTGCACAAGGTGCTCTCCAGTGTACTGATGACCAACCCAACCAAATACCTTTGATGATAACCCTTTGGCCATGGAGGCTTGGGGATGCACACACTGGAGTATCTTAAGTGATTGATATTTTGTCCACCAATTTTCACTACTCTTTCATCTGGATCTAACCCACCTTTCCATATTATGTATTTTGCATTATACGTAGATTGAACAGACAGAGAAATTAAATACATTCTTGTCTAACACCACTGACTATAGGAAAACATTCAGTTTCTCTACATTCAAATAAGAACTTCTTTTCCACCGTATAAATTATACATTAGAATAATCAAATGTTGGAGGCACACACATTTGTTTTAGAATAATCCATAACTTTTCATGAGCCAAACAGTTAGAAGCCCATAAAGCATAGATGGATCATCTTGAAATTCTCTGGTACTGTACATTCCAGTAGTCAATATATCTTTGCAACATGATCCTCACTGTCTCACCATTTCTCGAATCCAGCTTGAACACTGGGAATTTCTCATTATATGGTGAAAGATTTTGGGCAACAGCTTGAGCATCACTTTTCTTGCATGAGAAATAACTGTGCAGTCCTATAGTTGGTATCTTCCCTCTTGGGGATTAGAATTATACGGAACATTTCAAGCCTTTGGGCCATTGTTTGCTTTTCCTTATTTGCTGGCACATTCTTAAAATAATTTTGACAGGTCCTTTCAGTCTCTATATGTTCTGAAATAGTTTTGTTGGCATCCTATCTACTCCTAGTGTTTTGAAATCCACTTTCACTAAAAATCCAGGTTTCTTATTCCAGGATTGTTTTTCAAAGGAATCTATCATTCTTGCATCTTTTTGGTTTAGCTTTTCAAACTACAGTTTCTTTTATCCTGGATAAATAATATGTTATAGAATCATAGAACAGTGAAGTTGGAAGGGGCCTACAAGGCCATCAAGTCCAACCACCTGCTCAATGCAGGAAGACAATCAAAGCATATCTGCCAAGTGACATTTTTTCTTGAATGTCTCTGGTGTTGGAGCACTCACCAACTCCTGAGGTAACTGGTTCCATTGTCATACTTCTCTAACAGTTAGGAAGTTTTTCTTGATATTCAACCAAAATCTGGCTTCCTTTAACTTGAGTCCATTGTTGTGTGTCCTGAACTCTGGGATGACTGAGAACAGATCCTGCACCTTCTCTGTATGATAGCCTTTCAAATATTTGAAAAGTGCTATCATATCACCCCTCAGTCTTCTTTTCTCAAGGCTAAATATGCTCAACACTTTCAGCCTTTCTTCATATGGACAGGCGGCAAGGACAATCCAGCCCCTTGATCGTCCTTGTCGCCCTCCTCTGAACTTGTTCGATTTTGTTAGCAAATTGACACAATACTCAAGGTCAGGCCTAACCAGTGCTGAACAGAAGGGGACTAGAACTTCACGGGATTAGGAAACTATACTTCTATTAATACAGCCTAAAACAGGATTTGTCTTTTTTGTAGCCACATCACACTGTTGGCTCATATTTAGCTTGTGATCTACAACAATTTCAAGATCCTTCTCGCTTGTAGTTTTGTAGTTTTGGTTTCTTTTCCTGAGGTGCAGTACTTTGCACTTATCCGTGTCAAATTTCAGTCTGTTGCTTTTGACCCAGTGCTCCATCCTATCAAGATCATTTTGAATTTTGTTTCTGTCTTCTAAGGATTAGCTATTCCACCCAATTTGGTATCATCTGCAAATCTCACAAGCATTTCCTCATCCAAGTCATTAATAAAAATATTGAAGAGCACCAGGGCCAGGACTGAGCCCTGGTGTAACCCACTTGTTACCTCCTTCCAGTTAGAGAAGGACCTATTAATCATTACCCTCTGAATATGATTCTGTAGCCAATTTTGTATCCACCTGACACTTGATCTATCCTGTTGATATTCTCCTGTTCATCTTTCAGTATCCTGAATCTAAGTTTACAAATCTTGGATCTCTTGGATATGTCTTCTGGAATTTTTAAACTACACATTCCATAATTCTCCATTCTGGAGGTCCCACCTGCCAGACCCAGACTTTAAAGACACCTAAATTGTGCTCAACTGGAAAGAAGGCCAATCTGATGGTCTTCATGGCTTTGATAGGCCTAATGTCCTGTTTGAAAAAGAAGCTTCTCAGAAATTATCAAGGCAGTTTCAACATGTGGTGTTACAGGAAAACAATTAATGGATACCATGGACTGCCTCAAAAACAAGGAAGTTTGCGCCAGATCAAATCAAACCTGAACTCTCACAGAAGCTGAAATAATTAGGCAGGGACTATTTTAGACTTATCCACAGAACACAAGTTCACTGGAAAATACCACAATGAAAGAAAAAGTGGAAGATGGGGTGGCTTGAGTCATTAAAGAAAGCCATGGTCTCCACCTTTCTGCACCTTTCCTTACACTATGCTAAATTGTGACTCTGTTTAATGGGGCAGTATAGTGCTTTCTTAGCCGTAGTAACCTTACGTTGAACACGATTTCTCACGGTTCTAGAAAGCCAGCAGGGTTAGTGTCTAGCAGAGTGTCAGTCTGAGATCAAGGTTCAAATCCCCTACTAATCACAAAACTCTTTGGGTGGCTTCAGGCTGGTCATTCTCTTTCAGCTTACTTTGCTAGTAAGTCTGCTCTATGAAACATATCCTCTTATCTCTTATATGTTGGGCTTAATTATCTAATATGGTTAACTTCTAACTAGCACTGAATTAATAGCTAGGATTAGTTGAGTAGGGCTGAGAACGCTTGGGTTCAAATTTCCATTTGGCCATAGAAACTCACTATACAGCGTGGCAGAGGTGAACCACTCCCTGAACATGTTATATACCTCAAAAGTATTGCCATAGGTCAGAAATGACCTGAGTGCAACAAATATTTCAATAAATACTATTCCATATTTCACATTACTGTACAATCATCCTGTATTGCTTGCCGTAAAGGTGTATCTCAGGTGGAGAGTTGCTGGTTTACGTCATCATTGAATTGCAGAGCTGACAGGGGAGATGAACCTGGATGCTCCCAAATCTAGCCCTTTTAACTACTGCATCACACTTAGTCTCAGGAAAGATATATAGAAAATTGCAACTCTACAAACATCGTTGGAGAAACGCGACGCCTCGCTGCAAACCGCTCCTCTGCATATTGCGCGCAGGACGCTATTGTTATTCTTCTTCGCCTGCTCTGCGCGCGCAACGCAGTCTTCTTTTCTTTTCTTTTTGTCCCAAGGCGGCCACCATAAAAAAAAGGCGTGGTTCCAAATGCCGGAAGCCCTTAATAGCGAACTTCTTTAAGGGAGGGCTCGTGCAGCGTACGCATGCGTTGTTTAGTTACATCACCCGCGCAACGGTGTTTACGTCTGGCGGGCGGGAATTCTGGAGGCGGCGCGTTCGTACTGAGGGAGCGCGCGCGCTTTTTTTCTCCCCCCCCAACCCGCTTCTTTCTTCCAGCTTTTGATTCGCAGCCATGAGCCTCTGGGTGGACAAGTATCGGCCGAGCTCCCTCAGCAAACTAGATTATCACCGGGAACAAGCAGCGCAGCTTCGCAATCTGGTGAGAGGCTGCAGCGGCCGGGTTCCTGGCTTCTGAGAAAGGAAGGGGAAAAGCGTCTTTTCCGCCTGCATTCTGCACATGCTCGGGTGCCTCGCCAGGTCCCGGGCTCAGTTCTTGATACTGTTGCTGCTTCTCTCCTGCTTTCCAGCTCATTTGAGAATGTTTTGCTCCTAAATTGTAGCTTCCTCTGCGCGCTATAACACCAGATTACCAGTTTCTTTACTTTTCAGAGCCAAGCCTCAGGCACATCATAACAAACGAGCAAAAAAAGGCGTCTAAGCATCCACAGTGTTCTGTAAATATATTTACGGTTTGGGGCTATATTTCGTGATGTGGCTAACAAGAAAGCAGAAGCTCATGAAAGCCTATGCCGCATCTGGGGGGAGGGGCTCACTTTTGAATGAGGTTCAAGGGTTGAAGCTAAAATGGAGGAACGACCCTTTGCACATGTTCAGCTGTAATCTTTTCTAACACTCTGTTCTAATACTCGGTGTTAGATTCTGAAATGATTGTGGCATTCTGCTCCTGATTGTTTCGAACACATAAGAGGAGTCCTTGATTGTTAAGTACATTGACACACGTGTAGGTATTCTGCTTGTGAAGGATTTTGTTTGGATGCATGAAGAGCATCATTAGTTTGAGATATATTTTTGCATGTGGGCATACAAGCAAACTGATTAAAAACAGGAAGCTGACCCACTAGGCACATGACAATGTAAAAAGTGTAGTTTGAACATTTTAACTGAAAGGTTAAGGGTGATAAAAGATAAACAGTCCCAGACAGGGGTGGAAAGTTGCCTATAAGAACTTTTAGGCAATGCTGTGTCTTGTCTCCCTAGCAGTGTTGAATGAGGTGAACCAATGATGTGGTTCATTGCAAAACACTTCTTTGTGTTCCTAAAATTGTGGCAATTCACAACAGCAATAATTGGTAAGGAGGGCTAATAGGTTTGAGTCCTTCTACATGTGTCTCCAGTAATCAAGTGTAATGATTCTGAGTACTTTTCTTTCTGTGTCTTAATTAAATTAGATTATGTCTTCTTCCTTTGCAGGACCCACAGTGCCTTACAATTTTGAGCTTTTAAAGGCACGGGTAGGAAATCCACAATAAACTAAAGTACAGAAATACTATTAAATGATTATGTTGAAGTAAGCACTGAATTAGTACAGTTTAAAGGGCATTTAAAATGTTTTTCAACAACAAGGGGAAAGGTATTGTATCCACATCAGATATACCTGCGAGGGTAGTGGTGGAAAAAGAAAGACTTATGAAGATCCATGTAGGCTCATTTGGTTTAATGCAGTCTTTCAGATAGCCTGGACTCAAGCTGTATAGGATTTCATAACCAGCAGCTTGAATTATGCCCAGAAATGCACAGGTAGTCAGTCAATGAAACTGCCATAGCAATGAATTTCTATTCTTAATAACAGGGTCTAGTCAGCAGTTTAATTGCAATGTGTTAAATCCAAGGAAGATAAGGAATACTTTCTAAAGGGAGCCTCATGCTGAGTGTGTTACAGTATTGTACTCCATATGGGATGCAAGTAAGACATACATTACTGTGGTAGTTTGATTCTAGAAAATAAATACAAAGTTAAGTATGCAGTCTGATCTAAATTAGGAAACAAAGAATTATTTGTGGGCTAGTGGGACAGTTTCAGTAGTGTGATCAGAGCTCAATTGCTTTGTAAAGCAAACTGAAATTTTGCCTTTTTTGGTTTGATCTTTGGCTTAACATACAACATTCTTTAAGAGATGTTTATGTAGATGTGCAGTTATGCCATGCCTTCATGCGTGCAATTATTTACATTTAAGCAAGCTTAAGCCTCAGTGTTTGTTGTCAGTCACTTGTGATTGCCATTTCCTCCTTTTGGACCTTGTTTCCTGCAACACAAGGTACTATTGCCTGGTCGAGTTTATGCAACGTTAAACTATCCCAGAGTGACTGTCTTATTTCTACTTAATTTGCCAGCACAGTTGAGAACTTTTTATCAGGTCAAAAATGAAATAGGAACTCCATTGGTATTGTTACCATAAAATATGCAACTGCTCTGTTAAACCCAGAATGACCCCACTTTGGGCTTGAGGTTATTCATGTGACTCAGTGATTCCCTGGAGCCAAGACAGACTTGGTTCTGGAATGCAAGTTCTAGTAACTCTAGCTGAAATTGAGCTAGATGAAGGGACCCCAGGGTGTGAAGGGGGATGCCCATGACCTGGCAGGATGGTTGAGTGAATCCCAGAATATTTATTGTAAGAGATTTATGAAACATTTAACAAAGAGAATTTGGAAACTACAGTATGCCAGTATTGACTCCAAGACTACTTAGGTATAAGAGCTTTTATTAAAAAAAAGGGTGGGTAATACCTTTATTAAGCACAGGTCAGCTTTCAAGTCTAGACAGATCCTTCATGAGGCTGGGGACTGCAGAGTTTGAGGGAGAGCTGGAGAAACAGAATAGCTTCTTCCTATCCTGTCAAGCTCAGCAGTGCTCTGCCTGAAGAAAAAATCCCAACTCAATCTCTCCTGTATTTAATATTTTAGTGGTCTGATAAAGGTATTAGTCTCCATTGTTCTTGGAATTGGTGTTTTTCATTAACTTCTGCTTAAATATTGATCTCATTAGGACCATAGTAAGCTAATACTGACTCAAGCCATTGATTCATTTATCCTCAGCAACTCTGTAAAATTCCAGATGAGACTCTTTCTAAGCCCTACTTGGATAGAGATGCCAGAGCTGAATCTGGGATTTTCTGTATGTGAAGCTTGTGCTTTTGTTGCTGAGCTATAACCTTTCGATTGGGCTTTCTTCCAAGTAGCAATGTGCAGCCTCGCAGCAAAACTGTCATCTCAGTGCATTGCTGTTATGTTGAAGAAATAGCCATGTTTTCACCTTTCTGTATTATGCTTTCATTTTTGTTCTGTTACTTAAAGTTAGGTAAAATTTGTTTAAAAATGAAGTCTAAGCAGATAGCAATCTGGCTTCAAGAAGACACAGTCTTAGTGCATCAGGGCTGCTCCAACCTCACACCATACATGATCATCAATGTTACATTTGTTTGCTCTCTCATGGGTAAATATGGTGGCCTTTAAAAAAAACTTGGGTGGGAAAGAATATATCCAAATATGTATCATGTTTAAAATTTCTTTTTTTTTTTTTACCATGTTGACTTACCCAAAGAAACCATTCCTATGTTTTAATTTTATTGCTTTCCATTTGACAGGTTCAGTGTGGTGATTTTCCTCATCTATTAGTATATGGTCCATCAGGAGCTGGAAAAAAGACCAGAATAATGTGTCTGCTGAGAGAACTGTATGGTTCTGGAGTGGAGAAGCTGAGGATTGAACATCAGATTGTAACAGTAAGCATGTGTTTGATAAAAATAACTTTGCATACAGAATGTGAGTATGCTTTTAAAATATCAGTTCAGATTTTGTCTGATTATTGTGAAATGGACAGGGCCCTTTTTAGCATTCAGCTGCTCACATGTTTGTATGATATTTCCCCCTCATGACTGATTACATCTGGAAACGTGCAGACAGTTCATTAGGTCTGCATGGTAGCCAATTCTCATTTAAGAGACAGAGTGATTCCAGCATCCTTTAAGGAAGCAATATTGTCATCATTTTTTAGGAAACCTTCATAGGTCCCCAAGAAACTTAATCAGTGATGGTGAATGTTCTCTTTTGCAAAGCACTTTTCTGTGTGATCAGCTCCAGGCTTGCAGATCAGCTGCAGGCTCTCAACAGGAAGTGATATTCTGCACCTTTCAGTCACAGTTTGGGCCTGATTTTGGCACCAGAATAGCTTTGTTACTCTGTGAGATGGCTTTTGTCAGAAGAGAGGCAGGAAAATGCTGCTCTGTTAATTGTCCTTGATCTTCCAATGACTTTCAGCGCTGACAACTATTATATTCTTCTAAAGTGGTTTTCTGAATGGCTACGTTGGGGCCGACCTTCTCTGATTTTGTACAGAGTTCAGTAGCCATTTTGCGAAGATGGTGCCACAGCATTTGTTCCCAATCTCATAGCATCATTGCGTCAAGGTGCTGCTGGATTCATCTTTTTCCACATGCTGTTTAACCTCTGCATGACAGCTGGAAATGGGAACTTGGTGGGAAAAGGTTGATGGAAATGTTAAGGTTTTGAAGACCTGCTAGTGGTTTTGAATGAGGTCTTTTCCTCTTTAAAATTCAGGGTGTGTTCCTGCCACTTGAATCTACAGTACTGTCCAGTCTAGAGGTGTTTTGTCACTTACCTCTCACCCAGCCTTCCACAGCCTTGATACCCTCTAAATGTGGGATAGACAAGGCCCATCGGTTCTAGGCACTAACAGCTGTAAATTTTGACTGCTAAAACCTCCCCCCATTCCAAGGTTCCCAAGGCTTCCCCTTGGGAACAAAAGGGAGCCTCAAAGCCTGAAGTCGAAGGAAGGAGAATAGGAAACTTTCAGTTCATTTAAATAAAATATTTCTGGTGCCAGGTCTGGTTTACACCAGCACAACTTTTTACAATAGAATTTTGTCCAGTGATTAGAACTTGGTGTTGTCAGTTGTCAGATGTTTTTTGAGTGCCATCCAATTCAGGGTTCTAATTCCTAGTTTCTCTAATTAGCAGTGGCACAATGCTTGCACTTTTTTTTTTAAAAAAAAGAGAAGTTGCAGGATTATACCTTGATTATACGTTCCCTTCAATTTGCTCTTTGTTTGTTTGCTTTATTTTCAGATGGTCCCTGATGTGTTTATTTAAAAAAAATTATATGAAATTGAAATACTGTAAAAGCAACTTCAAAGTGTGCATAACAAATGTGGTTGTTTGAATTTTACATGTAAAAACAATAGTACAATATACAGTATATTTGCATTTGCACTTTAGTATTTTACAGATCTTTGGGTGTTTAACAGAGATGCCTGTTTTCTATATTTGGACCCAGGCGTGATGAAAAGGGCAGGAACTATAGCTGAGCACTACTTTGGCTGAAAGCTGGGATATAAGTGAAATAAATAAATGATAACCAGATCCTTTTGATGCTCATATTTGTGGAGTTTGTTATAGCTAATGCTGAGGCTCAGCCATGTATTTTGGCACATGTCTGGCATGTGGCTGATTGCACAACCAAGACATGTCCAGGCACCTTGGCATTTAGCCATGGCAAGTAGTGCAAAGGTCAGATGAACACCAAGAGACTTCGTCTCCGCGGCACTGTTGGGTTCCCCGAACCTATTGGTTCTGGGGGATTTCAACGTGCACGCGGGGGCGGAGACCTCTGGTCCAGCTCTTGAGTTCTTGGAGACCATGGCCTTCTTGAACATGTCCCAACATGTCAACGGCCCCACTCACGTGGGGGGTCATACACTTGACCTGGTTTTTTCTACCAATGGGAGTGAGTGTGGTCCGATGGTGACTGACCTTGAGTCGGTACCCTTGTCATGGTCGGATCACCACCTAATAAAGTGTACCATTAAAATGGCTCTCCCCCCCTGCAGGGAGCAGGGATCTATTGTTATGGTCCGCCCTCGAAGGCTACTGGATCCGGTTGGATTCCAGGATGCCATGAGAGGTGTTATGGCTGACCTGGCTGGCGCTCCTGTCGAGGCTCTGGTAGATGGCTGGTTTGCTGCCGCGACTAGGGCTGTTGACATGATCGCACCTAAACGCCCTCTCCGCCGCAGAGACCGCCTGGCTCCCTGGTTTAACCGGGACCTCCGGGCGAGGAAGCGGGTCAGGAGACGGCTAGAGCGCAAATGGAGAAAGGTCCCGACGGATTTTAACAGGATAGCTGTCAGGGTCGCTACTAACCTTTATCTTGCTAAGGTAAAGGCTGCTAGTAGATCATACCTCGCTAACCGGATAAGCGAGGCGTCCAACCAGCAGGCGGAGTTATTCCGTATAGTACGCGACCTTTCCGGAATTGGTCCGGGCGATGGGCCTCCCCCTAGTTTTTCGCCGGACCAATTTGCAGCATTTTTTAAATCAAAAGTGGAGGCCATCCGCCGGGACCTCTCACCTTTTTTGAGTACAGTGAGTCGAGCTGAGATGTCCAGCGCTCCGTCTTGTCCGGTGATTTTGGACACCTTTCAGCCTGTTACGCCTGACACTGTTTCCAGGGCGCTTGACCGCTGTCGTGCCACCACCTCCTCTTTGGACCCTTGCCCGACCTGGCTAATCAAAGCAGCCAGGCCGCTAACAACGGAATGGGCCACGGCTATAATAAATGGGTCTCTCCTTGAGGGCAGATTTCCATCTGCCCTGAAGGACACACTCATTAGGCCCATCAGGAAGAAACCTAGTTTGGCGGCGGACGAAATTGGCAATTACAGGCCCGTCGCCAGTGTTTCTTTCCTTAGCAAGGTAGTCGAGAGGGTGGTGGCCGATCAGCTTCAGGCGCTCCTGGATGAAACAGATGCCCTGGATCCATTCCAGTCGGGCTTCAGGCCGCGCCACGGCACAGAAACGGCTTTGGTCGCCCTGTGTGATGACCTATTGAGGGAGGCCGATAGGGGCAAAGTGTCCCTGTTGGTCCTCCTCGACATCTCAGCGGCCTTTGATACCATTGACCACGGTATCCTCCTGGGGAGGCTCTCCGAGTTGGGAATAGGTGGCCTCGCATTGTCCTGGCTCCGTTCCTTCTTGGAGGACCGTCCCCAGAGAGTGCAGCTTGGGGAGAGAGTCTCGGCCCCGTGGAGCCTCAATTGTGGGGTTCCACAGGGGTCGATTATCTCCCCAATGCTATTTAACATCTATATGAGGCCGCTGGGTGGGGTCATCAGGGGGTGTGGTGCTTCGTGTCACCAGTATGCGGATGACACGCAGCTCTACATCTCCTTTTTGCCAACTGCAGGAGAAGCCGTCCTGTGCCTTCAGCGCTGCCTGGAGACTATACTGGGATGGATGCAGGAGAACGGGCTTAGGCTGAACCCGGACAAGACGGAAGTATTGAGGGTGGGCCCTCCCACAGTCGGGGATTTGGGAAACTCCCTCTCTTTTGGGGGGGTGACTCTCCCTGCAAAGGATGGGGTACGCAGCTTGGGGATTCATCTGGACCCGGTGCTTTCCATGGAATCACAGGTGGCATCGGTGGTCCGTACCGCCTTTTTTCACCTCAGGCGGATAGCCCAGCTGCGGCCCTACCTGGAAGTGGGGGCGCTCACCATCTTAGTACACGCGCTTGTAATCTCAAGATTAGACCACTGTAATGCGCTCTACGTGGGGCTTCCTTTGAGGTTGCTGCGGAAATTACAGGTGGTGCAGAATGCGGCGGCCAGATTACTTAGTGGAGTGAAAAAATTCCAACATATTTCGCCCACTCTGGCTGCATTGCATTGGCTGCCCATCAGGTTCCGCATCGACTTCAAAGTGTTAACGCTTACGTATAAAGCCCTAAACGGTTTAGGGCCTCGATACCTGGCGGAACGCCTATTCCCACCAAGTTCTACCCGGATCACACGGGCGAGCCAGGAGGTGAGGCTGAGGAGCTTAACGCCGAGGGAGGCCCGAAAAGAGAAAACAAGAAATAGGGCCTTCTCGGCGGTGGCTCCTCGCTTGTGGAATAATTTACCTCCTGGTATTCGCGGAGCTCCCTCGCTGGGCACCTTTAAGAATCTATTAAAGACCTGGATGTTTCGGCAGGCCTTCCCACCAGATTACTTTTGATTTTTTTTCTTTTCTTTTTTTTCCTTCTTTATCGTTTCTTTACTCTATTGTTTTGTAATTTGTTGTTTTATTCTATTGTATTTTATCGTTGTTGTTGGCCGCCTAGAGTAGTCCTTCGGGACTAGATAGGTGGGATATAAATTAAATAATAAAAAAAAAGAGGATTTTGGCGATTGCCTTGGTATTATACAGTTTAGAGTGGTCATGCAGTTTACTTTACAAAAGCCAATATTCTATTTGAAAATTTTGAAGAGATGTTAAACAGAGTTCAGTTTAAAGGTAGTGAAGGATGGGAAAGTACACTCAAGTTATCCATGAGCAGTTAGCACTCACCTGCACAGCAGAATGAGCAGTGGGTACAGGCCATCTAGCCACAGTCTTACCCTTTTGAATGGTTTCTGCTTAAATTGCAGGAATATAGGTGCCTTATACTAAGTCAGATCATTGCTCCTTTTTTCTCAGTACCATTGATAACTGAATGGCTTTCTAGGCTCCTGAAAATACTAAGAGAATCAGCCTGAGCCCTTCTGCATGCAGAGCATGTGTTTTCTACATAACTTGCAAATTTAGGTATAAGAGTAGCACAAGGATATTTTAGATGTATTGGAATTCTCTTTTTGACAATGAAAGAATAACCATACTATACTAACATCTCTTGTCTCTTTCTGTTTATGTGTTCTAGAATGTTAGTGTCTTTGAACCTTTGGTGTTCTCCTTTTCTTGTATTCCACTCCACTTGCTGGTCCTTTTTCTTTAGCCATTTGCCCAGTGCATTGTGGCCTTGGCACTGTGAACTCTTCAAATTACTTCAAATCATGTCATGCTGGGCAGGTAGCAGTGTTTGGTTTTAGAAATCCCTACACTGAATATTGGAATATTTAGTGATGTTTGTTAAGTCTCTAAAAGTGGGCCTCAGAGTCTGTATTCTTTCTTTTCAGGCACCTTCCAAAAAGAAAATTGAAATTAGCACTATTGCAAGCAACTATCATCTTGAAGTTAACCCAAGGTAAGTTGGTAGTCAGCTCATTTTATGTAATAACAGGCCGTCAGAAATGTGCAGTAGTGTGTTTCAAACAAACTATAGCTGCAAGGAAGTTTTCCTTAAACAATGAGAATTACAGTATTTCATTGAAAAGAACCATTTTTGAATTAACATTTTTTGTGACTATATTTTGTAGGCTGGAGATTAAGACATAAATAATTTTGGTTTGTAGTGTAATTTTAAAAAATGATATTTTAAGCTTCTGAAACCATTGACAATTATATGTTATTGAGTTCCTTCCTATGTATATGCCATGTTGTGATTTGGAGTTGTGCAGACAGAGCTTAGTCTTCTGTTGGTGTCAGTGAAAAAGTGCAGTGGAACTTACTTCAAGGTAAGGATGTGTAGGATTGTGATGTTAGAAATATAAAAACCAAGCCCCTTTGGGCCAAAGTCCCCTGACTGTATCCTCAGATTGTGTTGGGGTTTCTAGACCTGGAGACAGTTAAGACTTCTCTATTTTCATTCTTAATCATATTAATTCAAATCCATTTTTCGCAAGACAGCGATTTAAACAGCTGATCGGTGCTTCACAAAGTGGTTTCTCTATGGGTGATTTTCGCAAAATGACGACGATTTGTCCCCATTTGAACGCATTAAATGGATTTCAATGCATTCCAATGGGGAACCGCATTTCGCAAGACATGTTTTCACAAGACAGCGATTTTCACGGGACGAATTAACATAGTCTTGCAAGGCACCACTGTACATCTAATTTCTGGGGGAGAGAATCTCTCCACTGAACAGCTAATATTTTACCATGAGTCATTTTATTCTTATCCTTGAAAGAATTTAAAAGAATTACAGTGGTGCCTCGCTTAACGATTTTAATTGGTTCCAAAAAATTCATCGCTATGGGAAAACAAAGCTAAGCGAAACGTGTTTTCGCATAGAGATGCATTGAAAACCGGATAATCCATTCCAATGGGAACAGATTACCGTCCTTAAGCGAAAATCGCCATAGGAAACATCGCTAAGCGAAACGCAGTTCCCCCATTGGAATGCATTGAAACCTTTTCAATGCATTTCAATAGAGGAGAAGAAAAATCACCAAAAACTCAAAAAGAATCAGAACGAAGCCAAATTTGGTTAACAAAGGGTTTATTAAGTGCACTAACGATTTCAAGCACTCTAAACCCCTTTTAAACAATTTAACACCTTTTAAAAATAGTGAAAAGGGAGCTGTCAAAAACCTTGCTAAGTGAAACAGGGGGACCTAAACTGTCATCGCTAAGCGAAGCAAGGTCCCAAACATCGCTATGCGAAATTTCCCCATTGGAAACATCGCTAAACGGAGCGCAAGATCGCTCCAAAAACCTCATCGCTAAGTGAATACATCGTTAAACGAGGCAATCGCTAAGCGAGGCACCACTGTACTGACTTTAGGCACAAAGTGGGAAAGGCAACTTAAACATCCAATTGTATTTCACCTCCCAGTGTGCCCCCCAACTGTTTTTATGTTCATTATTCTCAAAGATGTTTTAGAATAAGTATATAATGAAGCTTATTTTTGTAGCTCACCCACCCCCAGTCTGGTACCTGGCATGCTAGTTAGGATGATGCTAGCTTTTAATCCATGAATAGGCAACCCCCAAGATTGTTTTCACTCCCTTCCCAAGCCACTTCCAGAAACTCCACTGCCAAAAGTTGGTGATAATTTGTGATCATGGATTTTGGCTGCAGTTAATGGGCATTTCAAAGAGACATTTTGCTAGTATTAAACATCTTCAAGCAGTTTGCAGTTGTTGATGGGAATAGCAAGTGTTGCCCACTAGGTCCTTGGAGCAAATCTGCCCAATCAAAATTGCTGTCCTGTTTTAGCCTACTGCTTCCGCAGGGAGCCTGATTGGATGGATAGATAGAGAGGTGCATACATACCTACAGAAGGACCTCCATCTCTGCTGGGGATAGATTTCATGCCCATTTGTAGATGTATGAAACCAAGCATAGTATCAAACCCATTAAAGAGAGCAAGAGGCATGTAGAAGGGTGAGCGGATGTGGTAAGTGCAAATGTGCTCTGTGGTGTGCACCGTAAGCTGGGTTGCAGCAGCACTGACTGTGGACGGCTGAAACCATAGATACTGACTCTGCAGATAAGAGGTCCCTATTTTATGCATAGATAACTATTCTCCAGTCCA
Source organism: Pogona vitticeps (assembly GCF_051106095.1). NCBI lineage: Eukaryota > Metazoa > Chordata > Lepidosauria > Squamata > Agamidae > Pogona > Pogona vitticeps. The sequence continues at coordinate 237,839,650 of NC_135785.1, read as the reverse complement.
GTGGCTTCTTATAAATGGAGACTCGATACTCTTCAGAAAGAGTTCTGTTCTCCCACATTTCTGGATATTGCTGACAGCTCTGTCTACATGTCCCCATGGTGCATGCAACTTTACTTTGCACTGAAGCAAATATAGAGCTCTGCTAGTATGTAGCTTTATAAATCTTGGGAGTTCCTATGGATCTTCAATCTGGGAGATTTTTATAGATGCTTATACATATAGTGTACCTATGCACATGTTTCAGAGTTATGGCCATATTAGCTGACACAGTCTAAGATCTGTAGTCAAACAAAAAATAAATTTTCCAAGCTCAGATGTTTGCACAAGAATATGCTACATTGAATCCATGGTGGTACTTTTCTGATTAAATTTACACAGGATCATTTTTTTTAAAATATGTCACAGAAAGGGAGAATACATTTTTTAAAAATTTTCTTATCTAAACTTTTTTCAGTGATGCAGGAAACAGTGATCGGGTGGTGATTCAGGAATTATTGAAGACGGTAGCACAATCACAACAGCTTGAGACAAGTACTCAGCGAGATTTTAAAGGTTGGTAAATAAAATATAATCCTGGTGAAAAGGTCAGAATTCCGTAGGGGATTTATGCCAAGTTGAATGTAATTATATTGATCATGGTGTGAATTGCTTCTAAGTAAGAAAATACTGCTCACATCCCTGGTCTTGAGTCATTGGTGCAACTTGGCACACAGCCAAGAATGTGAATAGTATTAGTGGCAATTTACTCTGATTTATACAACTTCACTTTGTAAATATCTTGTTCCCTTACATATATATTCTCTAATGTGGTGGTTTTCCCATATGCTATAGAAAGCTCCCTGAAGTCCTACCTCCTACTCCATGATGGATAGAAGGTGACAGCTTTCCCATTGTCTCTGATCAGTGACTGATATCATATTGGTTGGGGGTGGAATGGGGATTTCGTTCAGCCCATCCAGTATAGATGATGGGGACATCCGAGACAGAAAAGCTCAGATAATGTATTATGTAAAGCGCTTGCCACCATGCTGAAGGAACAGTATGCTCAACAGACTTGCACTTGCATTCTAGCTGCAGAAACCTGGGAGTCCTGGTAAACAAAAAACTCATCTGACGAATGCCACAGATTTTACAACAGTCAAAGCCATTTTCCCAGTATCATGTCCTATGGGTGGTACATGTTCAGTAATCTGGTGAAATCAATTTTTGTTTATGGTATTTATTTATTTATTTATGGCAAAAATGATATTGCTAAGCCTGCTACTTTTGAATATTAAATATGAGAAATTCATAACAGTATCAGTCAATTGTTTAACAATATTACTTTAAATAGCGCATCATCCAGTCCACCAATTCTACCTGGCCCTTTCATTGTGTAGTTTGAACTGGCTTTTTTTATTGTTGGTGAAAAGGGAAAGTTGCAGGGTTGTTTGAAAACCAAAAAAAAGTGTCAATTCAAGCTCTTAGCTTGTAACGTGTATGCTCTCAAAATTTTGTGGAAACCGTTTCTGCATGGAAGCTGTTTCCCATAGCACTCAGAAATAAGTGTAAATTACATTCTAGCCGCAGAAATGAAGCTGAGTGTTTGTGTGTTCCTCCATCTCCATTAAGTCCATATCTTCTTTTTAGCATTGTGCTTTTTCAAAGGGGAAGATGTGATTTGAAATGCTGAACTGGTTGTAATACTTAGGCAAACTTAGGTTTGCTGGGGGGGGGGACACAACTCCCAAATGTTGTCTAGAAAGGGAATCTCTGAGCCATGGATAGGTAGATGCACTAAAACTGATCCACATATTTACAGAGGTGCCCCGCATAAAAGGCGTCCTGTTTAACGATGAATCCGCATAGTGATTATTTTTTTGCGATCGCAGTGTGATGTTTTAAATGGTAAAGCATTGCTTTGCGATGATCGGTAAGCTGTTTCGCTTACTGATTTTTGCATAGTGATGTTTTTAGAACTGATTGGCGGTTCCAAAATGGCCCCCGGGTAAAAAAAATGGCCGCCCGCTGTGTTTGCACGCCCATTCCTCGCTTACCAGGCAGCGAAAATGGCGGCCGTATGGAGGATTTTCGCATAACGGTGAGTTTTTAGCCCATAGGAACGCATTAAACGTGTTTTAATGCATTCCTATGGGCTTTTTTGTTCTGTATAGCGACGAATCCACATAGCGACGATTTTTCCGGAACAGATTATCGTCGCTATGCGGGGCACCACTGTATATGAAACAAAAAACTGCATTAAAATTTATTCAGCAATAAAGTGGCTAAGGGTGATTTGTTCATTTTCTTCTAGTGGTGCTGTTGACAGAAGTGGACAAACTTACAAAAGATGCCCAACATGCATTGCGACGAACCATGGAAAAGTACATGGCCACCTGCAGATTAATTCTTTGTTGCAATTCTACATCCAAAGTCATTGCACCTATCAGGAGCCGATGCCTGGCAGTGCGAGTGCCTGCCCCCAGCATTGGAGATGTAAGTCAAAACAAAGGCAAATGGATACCTAGTACAAAGTTTAAGCAACTACAATATCTTATTCTGTGTAATGCTGTCTGACTTAGAATTCTTTGTTTGATTCTTCCCTTGACTTACTCATGCTATCCAAGTAATCACTGGTGAATTACTATGTTACGTGTTGCATGCATGTAATCCATCAAAATTAGGTTTACAGGTACTCGCTTCAAAGATGTGGGTTGTAAAGAATTTGGGGTTTGCTTAACAAAGTTTGCAGTGTGAGGTAGTAGAGTGTGGGGCATGAAATAGCCTGGACATTGCCCAGAGTGACCATTTGGCCATATGGGCAGTCTAGAAAAATGTAAAAACAAACAAGCAAAAAAGATGATTTAAATGTTTTTTTTTTCATTTAACGATGATTGGTTCCCTGCTTCGGGAACCAATTTTCGCTTTACGACGATCGGAAAACAGCTGATCGTCGGGTTTCAGAATGGCCGCCGGCTGCTCAAAATGGCCCCGCCGTTTTCTAGGACGGATTCCTCGCTTTGCAGGCACAGAAAATGGCTGCCGTATGGAGGATCTTCGCAGGACAAGCAGATATTCAGCCCATTGGAATGCATTGAACGGTTTTCAATGCATGTCAATGGGTTTTTTAAAAATTTCGTTTGACGATGTTTTCGCTCTACAGCGATTTCGCTGGAACGAATTAACATCATCAAGCGAGGCACCACTGTACAAGAATATCTGCAAGCAGGATCTGAAGGCCTTAGGAATGGACCTCAATAAACGGGAAACCTTGATATCTGAGTGTTCAGCCTGGAGGCAGGCGGTGCATCATGACCTCTCCCATTTTGAAGAGACGCTTATCCAGCAGGCCAAGGCAAAGAGGCAGTCACGAAAGCAGCAAAATCAGGGAGCTGGACAGGGGACAGATTGTATTTGACTTCCGTGTGGAAGGGATTGTTGCTCTCAAATTGGTCTTCTTAGCCACAGCAGATGCTGTTCCAAGTCCTCCATACAGAGCACATTACCATAGTCTTGAGACTGAAGGATGCCTAATCTAAATCTAATCTGAGTGGAAAATTGCACACAGAGTACAGTGGTGCCTCGCTTAGCAACGTTAATCCGTTCCAGGAAAAACGTTGTTAAGTGATTTAATCGCTAAGTGATTTTAAAAAGCCCATAGAAATCCATAAAAACATGTTTAATGCATTCCTATGGGCTTAAAAACTGACCTTATGCGAAGATCCTCCATAGGGGCGGCCATTTTCGGTGCCTCTAAAGCGAGGCAAAACAGCAGGTGGCCATTTTGTTTTTCTGGCGGCCATTTTGAAACCGCCGATCAGTTGTGCAAAAAGGGTCGCTTTGCCATGATCGCTTCCCCGCGATCATCGCAAAGCGATTTCCCCCCATAGGGGCCATCGCTAAGCGATAGCTCTGGCGATGGCCAAAACCCCATTGCTAAGCGATTTCATCGCTCGGCGGGGCGATCGCTAAGCGAGGCACCACTGTATAATTATATTGCTGCTATGTGTTACCCAGGGATGATGGTGCAATGCGTGTTGTACTTATGGCAGCCAATGTAAGTGAACCATGAGATGAACTGAAAGTGGTTACTGTCAGCCACCAAGAATTGTTTGTGAAGCTGGTCCTTCTGCCTACATATTGATCTCCTTTTACATACTTGATTTGCATGGCAAATTTCATATTTGACTTCTGCAAGCTTTGTAACGTCATGTAGATTGCTGAGGTAATTGAAAAACAAGCTGTGATACACATCTACAAATTGTTTTGTTAACTTTCTAGATCTCCACAGTACTGTCCAGTGTGTGTAAGAAAGAAGGTCTGCTTCTTCCTCAAGAACTGGCTCGGAGGATTGCAGAAAAGTCTGGCAGGAATCTCCGAAAGGCCCTTTTGATGTGTGAGGCATGCAGAGTGCAACAGTAAGTCAAGAACGGTGAATGGGTAGAAGAGGCAGTTTAGTTTGTAAGGTGTTCTGAGCAGTTGTTTATTGCATACTGTGCAGGCTCCCCTTCACTCCTGATCAAGACATCTCTGAGACTGACTGGGAGGTGTATTTGAGAGAGACAGCAAATGCCATTGTTAGTCAACAGACTCCCCAAAGGTAAGCAAGCCAGTTGGAGTGTGGTTGGTGGTGTTTTTTGTTGTATGTATTTTCTGACATTAAAAAAATGTTGCAGAATGCAAAAAGTATCAGAGCGGGGTCCATGTGGCCTTTCAGGTGTTGCTTGACTGTATTGCTACTAGCTCTAGCCAGTGTAGCTAGTGTTGGAGTTACGGTCCAACAATATCTGTAGGACCACAAGATGTCTGCCATGGTCTAGACATACCGATATCATCCAGAAGCTGAATTGTTGTGCCTATAGCAGGTGACTGAGCTCATTTCAGAGAACAGTCATATTTCCACATCATAGTACATTATGGTGGAATGCACCCACTGGAAAAAAATCCATGTGAAGTGTTGGGCTCGGGTGGTTTGTATATGTTCTCCTACACAGGTAGTCCAGGCTTCAAGATTCAGATAGAAAGCTATTTTCTTGGTTCTGTTACCCTCAGAGGCAAACTGGCTAATAAAGGATGTGAGAAGGTGCTTTCCAGGTGGCTATTCCCAGATCATGAAGATTTTCTCCAAGAGGCTATGTTGGCCCTCTCCCTGATGATTTCAAGAAATTGCTGGCTACAAAGGACAAAGCCTTTAACCAGTGGGGTGACTGCTTTTTCATGGCTGTTTAGATCAGTGTGCTTTAAAAATAGTTTCTCCTTCAATAATGTCTCAGGCTTACCACTTTACAGGATTTTTAAAATTGATTCTGTGGGATCAGATTTTTCTAGTTGTCCAGGGGGTGGAGAACCTGAGACAGCTCACAACCTGTTTTAGAAAAAAAGAGTTCCATTAAAACACAGTAACTTTTAATATTAAGACTCAGTTTAAACTCATCTTGGAACCTCACAATGGAGTATCTTGAAGGTGCTTGTAAGCAGGTTGTCTGCAGTACATAGCTGTAGGCTAAAGAACACTTTCCTCCTCTTTTCTTTTTCTTTTTTTCCCTTAGGAGACACCTAATTAATTTTCTCATTAATGCTGCCATGAACTGAGCTATTGTAAAAAAAATTGCTCTGTGCAATGAGGTATTTCGAGCTGGAACTGAGCAGTTTGTTTGTTTCTATAGTGCTGTAAAGCCTTTTTACCCTTTCAGCTATGAAGTGCAGTGGGGTTGGCAGTGATACATTGCTGCCTGAACATTCTTGTGTCTGCCAAACATTTGACTGGCTGGAGACACGTCACATTGGCAGAAACAGAATGACAGCCTGTCATGGTGAATTTGGAGCATTTAATTTTTACACCTGTGAATGAGTGATACCGTTAGTTGTGTATTTTGCTACTAATCTCATTAAAGTAGTATAAGAGCTTCCACTGTAGGAGAATATGTTGTTCAAATTCTAGTCCAATATAGGATTCAGTTTTAAACATGGATCTCTTGAGTCACTTTCAGCTGACTTAAACCCCACTTGTTCTCCCCTTTTTTTCAGTCTTCCTCCTTCCCTAGGACACACTTCTAACTATTTCTCTTCACTGACCAACCCTGGTCAGAGAAGAGCATTTATGTTAGCTCGCCTCAATATCTTCCCTTCGGCGGTTCATGCAGGCCGATTCGCTAAGATCCCCCGTGCAAATAGGCTCTGCTTTTTCTGTCATACCCTCCCAGATTCCCTGGACCATATTTTATTTCATTGCCCGGCGCATTCATCTCTGAGAAAGCTGTTTCTCGAACCGTGGCTTTCTCTTTTGCCCAACTCCCTATCCTTTTTCCTGAATGATTCTTGCCCGCGGATTACATCTGCCGTTGCAAGATATCTTTTGGAAATTTCCAATTTAACCCATTACCTATGATACTATTTGTTGAGTGTATCCCCTATTTTACGTTTACTCTGATCATCGCTTGGCTTGTACCTATGTTTTGTTGTTGTCCGTTTATATGCCAATAAAGGTTTCGAAATCGCCAACATGGATCTCTTTAAATTGTTCTTTTTAATGTGAATGATTTTTCCTATGTGTCCTCTGGCACAGAAAAATAGATGCTTACTTAGGACTTCATAAACTGCTGTTAATGAAAATACGTGTTTTTTCTAATGAGAGAAGAGTCTCCATCCTGTTTGTCCCCTTATTACTTTCTTCTTGATCTTTGAAAGTTTTTTTAAATTATGACTTCCAGAATCCCTGTCATCTCTGCTGGCCTGTGCAAGCTACAGTCCAAAAACTGTACTTCACTTTTAGAATGGTTCATTTGTGTTTAGACTATAGCAGCTTTTGTGGGTGCAGAACTGAGATCTGCTCAATTTAACCCCCCTCCCTTCTACCTCCTTTCTGTCTCTTCTATGGTAGGTTGAGCAGTTTTCTTTTTGGGGGAAGACTGAGGCAAAGTAGGTGTTCAGCAGGTCCCCCATTATTTCTGTTTCCTCTATGAAGTGGACCTATTGTCACTTTGGAAATCACACTGTTTATGTAGAAATGCTTTTTGTATTTGAGCATCATGTATTTCTAAAATATGCACGGGACAATCACTCTTTGACTAGATTATCTTATATACAAACCTTCATACAATGCTATTTCTGGGCATTGTGAATGCTTGAAATATTGTCTTAAAACTATTTCAAAAAGTTTTGTATTCACTTTTCTGTTTTTTTTTTTCCTGTTGGAAACATTTTGCTGGTGATATTTTTTGCCTCCAGTTTTTCTAGTTTCCCATTATCTGGATATTTTCTCATCCTTCATATCTTGAATTTCACACAGAAAAGGAAAAGATGGAAATCACATCCCTTATGTGAATTGAGGAAAGAGTGCTCCTGCAAATGCTGATTTAAGAGACAATGTATTAGAATGTAATACCATTTCAGAGAGGCAAGAGCAATAAAAGCAACTGAGCTGGTAGACGTGAACATGCTAATGTCTGAAACTGTCTAAAAGTGGACATGAAAATGATAAAAATGTGCAATATTTCATGTAAATTCTTTAGAAGTTAGCACTGGATAGCTGAAAGTTTTTTTAATGGAACTTCTTATTCTCAGAAGTGAGTTTTTTGACTTTGTAATTTAACAGTGTCCTAACATTTTATTTCAACAGATTGCTTGAAGTTCGTGGTCGACTTTATGAACTTTTAACTCATTGCATTCCTCCAGAAATCATAATAAAGGTAATGCACGTTTGATTTTTTAAAAATATCTGAGGCTGGGATTAAATAGAGCTGTGGCTTGATGGAGAGACTTTGTACCTTTTTGATTTTTCACCATTCATGGCATTTTGCATTCAGATTCTGTACATGGGGAAGGATTCTAGGTATATATTGAATACCTCAAATGTGATGACTATAACTGTGTATTATGTTTTTCTCCCTTCTTTCAAATCTGAAGTTGTCATTTGAAAAGCCAAATTTGCACCTAGTGGCTTTATAGATTATTGAATGACTATATTACCTGTAAGCATTCTGGAGGTGTGGCTTTCAAAAGAACAAAATCCTGTGGTTTTTAAATGCTGTTTTGTGTTGCTCTTTTTAGGGCCTTCTGTCTGAACTTCTAAACAATTGTGATGGGCAACTGAAAGGAGAGGTTGCACAGATGGCAGCTTTCTATGAACACCGACTACAACTCGGCAGCAAGGCCATTTATCACATGGAAGCATTTGTGGCTAAGTTCATGGCCCTCTATAAGAAGTTCATGGAAGATGGGCTAGAAGCCATGATGTTATAATACGTGATTTCCAGTAATTCATATTTTTTGTTGTTGTTGTCCTCAGTGTCTTCTAAGACAGTTGTCCAGCTGGGAGGCTATGGTTGTGTCACTGTACTTTACAATAAAAGTTTGTGTGTCAGTTATGAGTCATTTCAAAACTGGTATGTGTGAACCTCCAGAGCAGTCCAGTTACTTTGAAAAGCACTATTTACTCGGTTCAGATAGGAGAATCTGCCTTGGCAGAAGAACAGTGCCAGTATCTGGATATTTAATTAATTATATGCCATCAGGTTGATCTTGACTTATGGAAATCCTTTTCAAGGTTTCTAGGTTAATACAACTGTGATTGGGTTCTTTTGAAACTACTGACAGTTCCTCTATTTTGGCAGGAAGAAAAGACAGACTGATTTAAACTGTTCTCTTCAACTTTATTAATTTGTGGCGTATTAATCATTAAACCAATGGGGTCAAAACAAGACAGATCAGGTAGCTAGCCATAACTAGTCCATGTAGACTTTTCTTCTACTGGTGTTCTATTCACTGCGGTGCAGGGCCAAGTCGTTCTCGGTCGGTGATCTTGCACAGGACTGCGTTCCTCATCGTGCACACCATCCCACAACACAGGTGACGCGCCCAGTCTCCTTTTGCCGGAGAGTTGTATATCGGACCAGGGCGTATCAGCTTTTTCCCACAACCTTGCCCCCACTGGAACACTATCACTGGCCATTCCAGCGTCTCGTAGATAGTCTCCCCTTCTTTGGAGATCTCTGGGTTGGGCAGCAAACCTACTACTTTAAGGTTTGGAAAATCTTTCAGCAAATCCTGCATTTGCTCATACTTTTGTTCCCTTTGATCCACTTTAGCTGATTCTACATTCTTCTTACTCTCTCTTTCCAACCTACTTCCAAATCTCCTTCCTTCCCCCTCTTTTGTATCTTCCTCCCACATTGAAAGCCATAGCTCCTCCCCTTTCCTTCTCCCTTCTTCACTAAACAAACCTCTATGTTCCTCTTTTCCTCCACTAAAGTCTCTATTATCCCTCTTGTATCCTTCTCACTTGCCTCCTGATCTCCTTCACATGCCTCCCCAAAGAGTGGGCTGTCCTCTCTTCTAATGGGGTTCCCCATTCTCCCTGTCCTTCACAAGTACTCATAAGTTACTTATTCTTTCCTCCTTCTGGGGGAACCCTGGGACTGTGCAATTTGCCCAATGCTGGCTCTTTTCCTGAGATACACAGTGAGGAATCAAATTCCCAGCCCTTGGCTCTGAAGCCAGATACCTAACTCACTGAGCTATCCATGTACCTAATATCTGGATATGTCTCTCTAAAAATAGTCCTGTGAAGTGCCCTGTTTTTACCTGTTTTTAGAGAACCTTGTGGCACAGTGGTTAAACTGCTGTACTGCAGCCATAACTGCTCATGACCTGGGGTTCAATCCCAGGTAGCCGGCTCAAGGTTGACTCAGCCTTCTATCCTTCCGAGGTTGGTAAAATGTGTACCTAGCCCGCTGTGGGGGGGGCAATGTGTAGCCTGCATAATTAACTTGTAAACCGTCCAGAGAGTGCTTGAAGCGCTATGGAGCGGTATATAAGCAGCACACTTTGCTGAGTATGGAATATTGCTTATTAAGGTTAAGTGTCACATTCCCAAATGTGTCCTTTTGAACTGGGCAGGGGGTAGGGGAAGATTTGATTTCAGTTTGAGCCTGAACTTAAACATGTGTCTCTAAAAGTAATCTGCTAAATTCTACTTCCTAAAAAATGTGAGTTGAAAAGAGAGTTACATAGGGAGTAAGCCCCACTGAACATAGCAGGGGTTACTTCTGGATACGGAGAAGGGTGGTGCCATTTATCATCTTTTGGAGTTTAATCTGGCTCATGGAAATCAATCCAACCTTTCTTCAAGGAGTTACCAGTGGAAAATGCAAGGGCTTCTGTAGTTTTCTCTTGCAAGCAATGTCCAATGAACCCCTGAAAATAAATAGAGGAATGGAGACCTCTGTGAAGATGGAATTATTTAATTCTGCTGTTCTGAACAGAGTTGGGCATCTGTTTCTGAAAATAGGTGTGACCATCGCCTTTTGCTTTGTGGACAGTTTAAAAGTATTTCTGGAAGAAAGGCATGTAAAACATCTCATAAAGATCTTACAGATCTCACATATCATTAATCTGGAAGTCTGATATAAATGCTTGTGAAATATGACTATCAAGTGACTGATACTCAGAAAACATCTCAGGATACATAAGGTCTAGAAACCCTAATCATGAGGAACGGTTCATTGAGGTATATTCAGTCTGTAGGAGGAAAGATACAGGAAAGAAACAATACTGTAATTGTCTTCAAATATTTGAAGACAAATGATGGAGCAGACTAGTGCCCAGAGCACAGAACAAAAATGGAATAGGCAAAAAGCAGAGCTTGCGAGTAACAGGTTAGAAATATAACATTGCCGTTCACTGAGGTTTTATAATAAGGGCAAAACACCATGTTGTGATTGAAATGTGATGAATGAGCTCACTGTTTTGCAGTGACTAGAAAGGGATTTTGCCTTGTTCCTCCTGAAAGATGGGGGTTTTCAGCATGCTGCTGGCAGTGTTGGCTTTTCACCGTCTTTTTCCTGGGTAAGAGGGATTCCTTTGGAAGCAGGGCATGTAGCTGATCTGTGTGCCTTCTTTACAGGCCTTTAAGAACTGTACGGTTTCCTAGAGAGTTGTTACCCTTTCAAAGAAGGTGTGTGTATCCCTCATGGCTTGTAATTAGAATATAAAGAAAGAAAAAAAAGAATAGGTATTTTTCCTGCATTCATGATGAAGGGCTTTCAGAATGTTTTAAAAAAGATGAAAAACAGCATGAAAGCATATGTGGCATTACTGGTGAGTTTTGAAAATGATTAATATATTGCTTATAAAAATTAACGTGTAACAAGTAATACAGTATGTTACAATTTGCAGCCTCTGGTGGAAAGTTCAAGGAAGCAGCCTTCAGTTATTTTTTAGGAGAAACTTCCTAATGGTAGGGACTATTTGATAAATGAACCAACTGCCTTGGAAGATTATTGGCGTAAAGACACTAGAGCAGTGGTGTCGAACTGTGGCCCTCCAGATGTTCTTGGACTTCAACTCCCAGAAGCCTTCACCACCACCTCTGCTGGCCAGGATTTCTGGGAGTTGAAGGCCAAGAACATCTGGAGGGCCACAGTTCGACACCACTGCACTAGAGATATTTAAACAAAGACTGGAAGGCAACTTGACAGGCATGTAGTAAGTTTGGCGCAAGTTGGAATAAACAACTTCCTAGTTCTAAAATGCTGTGATTCTTGATACACTTCTCTTATGTTCTGTTGCTGTAGCTTGGTAAGATCTAGTTCCCTATTTCTTGATTTGCAATACATTTGAGTAGTATGTTCCCGAAGTGTTAGACTGTAGAGGCTGGATATGTCTGTGCTTGCAAGATTCTGGTTCAGATCCCCATAAATGGACAAACTACAGAAAATGCACGGTGAATGCTATTAATATGCATGCTTTTTGAAAAATGAAAGTAGTAGCTGGGTGAAGCTAGAGTTGAAGATTCCCTTGAAATGCAAATAAGTACAGTGTGCAAAGGGATTGTAGTTAGGACTGTGGCATGATGTGGAAAAAGTCTCTACTTCCCCACAGTCTTGAGGATGCTCAGGTTTCCCTGCTGCCTACTCTTTACCCAACAAAAAATGCACATATTAACTGCTTTCTGTAATCCCCAGTCTTGATATTCAATAAGTGTTTGGTACTCCTCAAGTTAACCTACTTTGCCTGTGGCTTTAGACATAAAATAAACCCTGTACTTTGCTGTGCTCTCATTGGGAAAGCAGGGCAGGTTGCAAATGTAACAAACATTTCTCCACATGTTTTGGAGCACTGAGTAGCCTCTTATCAATAATCTTGTATTGATTATACAGAACCATATGTTTATTTCATGTGAAGAGTAATCTTTAGCATGATGGTTCCTAAGAAAGAGGTGTTTACAAACATAGGTATGCCTCTTATTTACCCTAACCTTAATTACTTAGTAATTCTTTTTTCTCCCTAAATTGTGAATCTGATAGAGATGGGCATATGTGAAAATGAAGGATGAACTATGACCTTGATGTTAAACAACTAGAAAGTAAATTATTTAACCATCTTGGCATGAATTTCCCCTAAAGGTTCAAGAACATTTTAAATTCAAATAATAACCTAATACAGTATTTGGATGTTGATTTCTTCTTTTGAAAGTCAGGCCCTCTAAAAAAAGCCCACAATTCATAATTCGTAGCTTTAAAGTCGTGGGTTTGTAGTACAAAATCTGTGATAAGAAGCTGCAATGAAATGTCGACATACTGCGGTGAAAGTATATGTTGTGTTTGCAGGGCCTTTTTAAACAGGAAAAACCCACAATAGTAGCAATTTATTATACTGGTTGTTGACAGTTTTGGGTGATTAAAGGGTTGAACAATATTCTGGTTCTTGATTTTGGCTTAAGGTTCAGTAACTGAATCTTGCATGCTGCTTTAGTCTTTCACTGGCATTAAGGGAGAAATTACTGTTGTAAGACGTACCATTTTAAAAAAATTCTTAAAGGCAAGACAAGGTGCTTCTTGGGGAAAAAATAGACGGAGTTGTTCACAAACCTAACCCCTTCAGCTCAAAAGATAGTGAAGCTAGCAGATGGAAAGTCAGCATCTGTAATTGGAACAGGTTCTATGTATGTAAACTGCTTAAAGCAAACTATAAAAATCTTGTGTGTGTCAAGCTTAGAGAATTATTTATTTATTTATTTATTTATTTATGGGACTTATATACCGCCCCATAGCGCTACAAGAACTCTCCGGGCGGTTTACAATTTTTTAATTATACAGGCTACACATTGCCCCCCCCCCCCCAGCAAGCTGGGTACTCATTTTACCGACCTCGGAAGGATGGAAGGCTGAGTTAATCTTGAGCCGGCTACCTGGGATTTGAACCCCAGGTTGTGATCACAGTTTTAGCTGCAGTACAGCGTTTTAACCACTGTGCCACGAGGCTCTAAGTGTATCAAGTCTAAATAAAGATGGCTACACTATAATTTTTGAGAAAGGTAAATGCAAAGTAATGAAAAATGGTGCACAGGTGGCAAATTGTTATCTAAATTATCATCTATATATGATGAATCAGAGCCAAATGAATGAAGCCATAAGTGTGGTTAACTCAGAACCACATGAAAAGTGTATACATAGCCTACATAGAAAGGCCATGTAAGCTTTGGAGTTTTAAAACTGAAGTTGTGTCTGATCTAAATATTAAAAACTGAGAAATATTTAGATTGTAACATTTATAAATTAACTCTGTCAAAGGCTTTTCCTGTGAGCAAGAAAAGCAAAAGTCAGTGACAAAATTTTTCAGTTGGTTCATCTTGATGTTGTGGGACCACTGCACAAAAGGTGATAATAGGTTCTGTTTAACTGTAACAGATTACTCACGTTATAGCTATGTCTACGTAATGAAACATAAGAATGAACGTTTCCAAAGATTTAAAGATTTTGTTGCAATGGTAGAATGAGGATTTAGTATTCCCGTAGTGTCTGTTCAGACAGATCGAGGGGGAGAGTTTTTAGCACATTATGTGTAGATTGGCTTAAGAAAAAAGGCATTCATCACAGGTGTACAAATGTATCCACACCTGCTGAGAATGGAGTTGCAGAAAGAAGAAATGGAGTTTTGCAAACTGTGTTAGACCTTGCTGATGCCAAGTTACCCAAAGGTTTTTGGGGTTAAGCCATAAAATGGGCTAATTATATTCAGAACAGAGTGTGGAACTCTGCAGTAGAAAATACACCCTATTACATGGGAGACAACCTTGTTTGAAACTCATGAAAAATTTTGGTTGTCATGTTTGACTTTCATATACCGAAAACATGCCGGAAAAAATGTAGCTCTAAGGCAAGGAAGTTGATTTTCTTAGGCTATCAAACAGGAAGCAAAAGTTAGATTTGTGATCAGTATGGAAATGTGCTAATTTTTGTGAGAATGAGAATTGGTCACAAATTCATGCAAATAGTGAAATACTTTTGCCATTGTCTAAAGATAAGAGAGGTTTGAAAATTATGAAGAACAAAGTGAAGCATATGAAGAAGGAAATGAAGCTGTAGGAGGAGAACATGAGACATGTAGTGAGGCTGAGGAAATTGTTCCAAGATGCTCACAGAGGTCTAATTTTGGTGTTCCACCTGAGAGGTTTACAGCATCATATGTAAATATGGTAATGTCTAAACCTGAAAGTTATGAGTACAGTGGTGCCTCGTGGGACGAAAAACCCGCAAGACAATTGGTTTTTGTGATCACTATGGTGCCTCGCAAGACATTTTTTCTATTACCGTGCTTCGCAAGACATTTTTAAAAGACCGATGCTTTGCAAGACTTTTTTAGACCGATGCATAGGGAACCTCACAAGATGATTTTTTTCACAAGACGATGATTCTCGTGGAATGAATTAAAATGAATTAAAATCGTCTTGCGAGGCACCACTGTAGATGTTAAAATTGCCTCATGCCCAACAAGACAAAATGGTTGGTGGCAGAGGGATTAACAAGTTGAACACATTACCAAATAGTACCCAGCAACATAAGGGACTTTTGGTGAATCAAAGTTTTACATTGCAGCCAAAGTAAACATTTTAAGTCAGAGTGCTGCAAAACCTTGCAAAAGCATTGGAATGGTGTCAAAAGAGTGCTGAGATATTTAAAGGGAAACATAGATTGCACGTTGAAGTAAATGCATCTAACAATCTGAAATTAAGAGTGCTATGCAGATTCAGATTGGGGTTCATGTGAAACTGATAGAAAGTCAGTTTCTGGAATGGCTATCAGTCTAGGTGAAGCTTTAATAGGCTGGAAGTCTAGAAAGCAAGGTTTAGTTGCTACAAGCACAGTGGAAGCTGAGTATGCTTCATTAAGTAATTTATGTGGAGAAATCACATGGTTTGTGCAGTTACTGAAAGATGTAAACATGCAAATTGATTTACCTGTCACAGTGAATAGTGCCAGCACCACTTGCATTCAGTTGGCAACTGACAGTCAAATGAAGAGTAGAAGCAATGACAATTGCATAAAGTATTGCAATGTAAAGAGTGCTGTGGATCAGAAGCTGATAGATTTACAATATTGTCCAAGTGAAAATAATATTGCAGAATTTTCACGAAGCCATTGCCAAAGCAGAAGCATGTTTGCACATGCAATAAGCTTTGTCTATACAACAATTAAATTTAAGGAGGGGTGTTGAGATTTTGATATGAAAATGTATTAAATATTAATGTTGTATAGTTAAATGTAAAGTGGCTGGTTTTACCTGAGTCACTGTACTGTTTGTATTCAGGTGTGGGTATCAAGGATTAAGACTTAATGTTGTACAGCTGTGTACATGATGAAACTTTGTGTAACAGAAAACGAAGCAATGTATTTTCTGATTGGTCGCAGAACTACATAAGTCATGTGTAAAATGAACGTCTTTATCTGCTGTAAGTCAGATCACTTTTTCCTACGCTGTGTGTTGCTTCATGTCATGTTATGCTGCCAGAGGAATGTCTATTCTCTATGTATATATGTAAATAGACTAAGTTGTTGGTTTTGCTCTCTCAGTGTCATAGTGTCATAAATATCTCTGCTAACCAATATCTCCTTACTCTGCTGATGTTATGAGTATACACAGTATAATCAAAATTCTCAACATTTGATATACATTTTCTGCCGTTTGTTCAGTTGGTATGCATTGAATAATGTGCTTCTAAACACTCAAAATGAAATACCACTGAGCTTTAGTGAATTTTAGTCCTATGTGTGTAAGGCTACAGCCTTAATTTCATAAAGCAGGTCTAAAATACGCAATTGATAGATGATAGGTAGCAAGGTGGCAATGTTTATAATGTCATCTGATCAAGATTTTATTATAATTTATTAAAGAATTTTGTCCATTTCTTCAAAAAGGACATAAAGGAGGAACCTGGGAGCTACAGACCAGTCAGCCTGACATCAAACCCAGAGAAACTTCTTGAGCAGAATATAAAGCTGTCACTCTGCAAACATTTTGAAAACAATGCAGTAATAAGCAAAAGCCACCATGGATTTGTCAATAACAAATCCTGTCAGACTAATCTTACCTCTTTTTCTGATTGGGTAGCATTCCAGGCAGATGGTGGGAATACTGTAGCTGGGATATACTGTATTTGTTTTTGACAAAGTGCCCCATGATATTCTGATTAGAAGAATGGGCTGGATAGAACAACTGCCAGGTGGATACGCTGTGGCTTATAAAATCATAGAGAGTGCTTATTCATGGCTCCTCAGACTGGGAGGGGAATAACAACAGGGTACGTCAAGGCTCAGTCCTGGGCCCATGCTCTTCAGCATTTCTGTTAATGACTAGGATGGGTGTTTGTGCACGCAGAGGATGTGGATCAAATTTGTAGATTGCACAAAATTGGCTGGAATAGCTAATGCTCTCGAAGACAGAAACATTTAACAGGAATAAATGCAAGGTTCTACATCTAGGGGGAAAACCAAACACAGTTACAAGATGGGAGATACTTGGTTCAATAATATTACATGCAAGAATTGTATATCAAAAGCTGAATATGAGCCAACAGTGTGGTGTGAGACTGCAAAAAAGGCAAATGTTATTTTAGGATGCATTAACAGACGTAGGGACGTGGTGGCGCTGTGGGCTAAACCGCAGAAGCCTGTGCTGCAGGGTCAGAAGACCAAGCAGTCGTAAGATTGAATCCACGCGATGGAGTGAGCTCCTGTTGCTTGTCCCAGCTCCCGCCAACCTAGCGGTTCGAAAGCATGCAAATGCAAGTAGATAAATAGGGACCACCTCAGTGGGAAGGTAACAGCGTTCCGTGTCTAAGTCGCACTGGCCATGTGACCACGGAAGATTGTCTTTGGACAAAACGCTGGCTCTATGGCTTGGAAATGGGGATGAGCACCGCCCCCTAGAGTCAAACACGACTGGACAAAAATTGTTAAGGGGAACCTTTACCTAACAGACGTACAGTATAGTGTCATCCCGTGAAGTACTAATTCCTCTCTATTCAGTACTGGTTAGGCCTCAGCTTAAGTACTGTGTCCAGTTCAAGGCACAACAGTTTAAGAAGGATGCCTACAAACTGGAACAAATTCAGAGGAGGGCAACAAGGATGATCAGGAGACTGGAAAACAAGCCCTGAAAGGCAAGACTGAAAGAAACTGGTATGTCTAGCCTTGAGAAGAGAAGACTGGGGTGGGGGTATATGATCGCGCTCTTCAAATCCTTGAAAGATTGTCATACAGAGGAGGGGCAGGATATGTTTTCAGTTACTACAGAGTCAGGACACATAATAATGGACTCAAGCCATCAGAAGCCAGATTTAAGTGGAATATCAGGAAAAACACTAACTGTTAGAGCAGTACAACAACGGAATCAGTTACCTCAGGAGGTGATGAGCGCTTTAATGCTGAAGGCATTCAAGACAAAATTAGACAACCATCTGTCAGATCAGCTTTGATTTGGATTCCTATGTTGAGCTGGATTTGATTTGATAATCTTATAGCCCCCCAACTCCATTATTTCATGATTCTATTATTAAATAGTTTATCTGCTCTCCAAATAAATAGAAATAGGCCCTGACAGCTATCATATTATCAGTTAGTGATAGCTGCTATGGTGAAAAAGAATGAACAATTTGCTACCTTAGTAAGATACAGAATAGGAATGAAAATAATGTTAATTCTAACTATCTCTCTTCAATGGTTAAACAGTGTAACTATTGAAAAATATTGTGGACCAAATACAAGATTAAAAAATATCTGGAAGGAATATAAAGTTTTCCAAACAAGAACTCTGTTCATAGCCATGATTATACTTTGTCAAGCTATTGATTTTTTGTGCTCAAAATACCCTTTTCTAACTAGAATTTGTTAATAATGAAGCTACACTGATTGACACAAATGGGCTTTGATGCAGCTGTACAGTAGTTCCTACACAGAAGAATTAGATGATAAAGTGGAGTATACTTTTAAATGCCAGTTGAAGAAACACCCCCGTTTGAAAAGTGTAAAAATTACTTCTGCATGTAGAAGACTTTCATATCAGAGGAGAAAGACTAGAGGAGAATTTTGAAATACTATCTTCTGAAATGGTTTAGACCTAAGTTACCAAAGCAATGAAGTTCCCAGATGCTCCAGCCACCATGGCCAATACTCAAGAATCCCCGAATTGTTTTATAACACCTGGGGGCCCAAGTTTGGAAGCCATGGGTTTATTAGTCCATTTTATCACCTCAAACTTTGGCCATCTTAATTTGCTAAGCTAGTCTTCCTCAACTTAGATGTTTGCCTTCCTCAACTGGAAAGTTTGTTCTCCCGTTTCTGTGAGCCCCAACCAGAGTGGCCAATTGATGGGAACTGCAATCCAAAATATGGAAGACCTAGGCTAAGGATGATCGCATTAAACCATAATCTCACACTGTGAGGTACACTATGCAATAAGTGTGTAAATACAGGCCTTTTTATGTCTTCGAGTACCATTATTTTCCGCAGATCACATTGTAGAAGTGATAAAAATTAATTTTTAAAATCACCTCAACAATAAAAAATTCTCACTTTTGATGCTTGTGAAAAGCCTATTTGGTGTGGGAAGCATTTCACAAATCTAGTCAGTGCAGAAGGGGAGTTCACAGCGTATGCAGAGGAGATGAAATCTGTTCCACAACTTTGACCTTGACTCTCTTTTTGAAAAAGGCGCCAGCAAGTGCCAGTGCAAAGCCTCACTGAAGCCTGATTGTTGTAAGTGGGCAGCGTGAGGAAGGTTGACTTCAGCTTAATTGGGAAGATGCCCTATGGGGCCATGTAACCTGGAGGTCTTCACTCTACGTTAAGGCATCTCTTCACAGAAATAGCTGTGTTATAAATCCTGTGGCAGCATGAAAATAAATACCATAAGCTAGTCTTTAAGGTGCCACAAGTAAGTTCTGTTGGTTTTGCCCCATAAAAGTATAGCAATCGGCTAGAGATTGTATCTATCACCGGCTTAACCTTATCTCTGGCATTCTACAGTTCTTAGTGCATCATAGGGGATCTATGGCCACTTCTTGACGAGGATTTCCCAGTGATATAAGGGAATGAAACAATTTCAATGTCTTCTATTCATCTTTTATCTTTCTGCTTGAAAAATCTTATTTATCAGTATACTCTGTCTTCTAGCTCTTCTTATTTCACTGAAGTAAACTGTAACAAAAGTTCTTTTGATGCTGTTTAACCTCGGTATATCTTCAAATGCAATATTCAATAAATAAAATAATCAAAAAGCCTTCTTCTGTAGAAGGGGTTCATTTTGGTGTATGAATAAAAATAGAAGGGCAATGTTTGAAAAGGCCAAGAGCATCTATTGTTATAGTATTCTGCAAAGCATGCTGCTTAAATTGCAAATAGAATAATAACAGACAGACAAGGACTAAATGATTTTGAAATAGATTATTATCTGAGGAAGCCTTAACATCTTGAATACAACATAAAATGTAATAATAGAAAACAGGAGATAAAACCTGTTTAAAGTTTCACCCATGGTGACACTATAACATATTGCTTTCTAAAAAATTAGTTGGACATCATGGAAGTATGTACTTTCTCTTAGAACAGCCAGTTTACCATGTAAATGGAAGTGCCAACTAACTTGCATTATTTTTATTGCATTTTTGAGCAGGTAACTGAGCTGTCAGTGCACAATTGAATGAAATGGGACAGTATCAATGAAAGCTGAGAGTCTGAAAAACAAACTGGATTACCATTTTACTTACAACACTTTTTTGGCTTATGACAGAACTGTGGCTTTCTATGTTGTTGCATTATAACTCCCCTCAGCAGCAGCGAGCATAACCAGTGGTGAAGGATTGTGGGAGTTGCCCAACCTATGACATTTTCTAAAAAACATTTTTGCTGAAGGTCTTGCTGTGCTGTGCTAAGCAGGAGCTGGTCTGGCATCTAGCCTGAAATACATTTGGCTTTTCTGATCATTATTAAATCTACAGATGAATGCATTTTGGACTCTGAGGAAATATACTAACACTTCATTCTGGCACAAGGAGCTTCTTTAAAAAGAATATTTTAGAATCAAATTGTTGGCCTATGTAGTAAATTTCTAGTGGTTTTGAGAGCCCAAGAGTAAGGATAGGCCTATCTGCACCCCACCTCGTTATCTTCTAATAGGAGGTGTTTGGAATCGAACCAAGGACTTTCTGTTTTTTAAAAAAGCAGCTTTCTAAATTAAAAGTTAATCATTTCCCCATTTCTGCAGCAGGGAAGTCAGAACCATTATAGTTCATTGTGTTCTGACTTGTGGCAACCCTAGATTTTCCAAGGTATACGAAATATTTAATGAGTGATTTTACCAATGCCACGTCTCAGTGAGTTTCCATGGCCAAGCGGGAATTTGAATCCTAGCCTTCTGAATCCTAGTCCTACGCTCTATCTACCACCCTACACTGTCAGAGCACATCGATACAGAGTTGCTATGTGGCATCAACTTGTTTCTGAATCTATGAATGATCAGTCTCCAAAATGTCCTGTCCTCAATTGCCCTGCTCAGCTCTTATAAACTGAAACCTGGGGGTCAGCCCATCTTATAGTTTGTCTTCCTCTTTTTCTGCTGCCTTCCACCTTTCCCAGTGTTATTGTCTTTTCCAGAGAATCCTGCCTTCTCAGCATTTGACCAAAACAGGACAGTCTCACCTTCTGCATTCTTGTCTCCAGAGATAGTTCAGGCTTGATTTGATCTAGGGCCCAATGGGCTGTCTTGCTGGCAGTCCAGGGTATCCACAAAGTTCTTCTATTGAACATTTCAAATGAATCATCTTTTCTCCTGTCAGCTTTCTTTACAATCCAGCTTTCACTCCTATACATGGTGATCAGAAATAAAAGAGGGTGGATGATCTTGGCCTTGGCCTCCAGTTGACACATCCTTACACTTGATGATCTTTTCTAATTCCTCCATTGCTGCCTTTCCTAGTTTCTGTCTTCTGATTTCTTGGCTGCTGTCTCCATTGGGATTCATGCAGAATAATAGGAATAATTCATCTTGTTTGGGAAAGAATTCCTATAGCCTTGTCAATCCTTCATTATTTGATTTTGACGCAGTTTCTTGGCTATGTTAGCAATTAGTGCTGCACAAAATTATGGCCACAACTTTTACTTGGTGACCTATAAAATATGGCTCAGAGCAGCAGTTCACTAAATTAAAGCTCTATGAGATGACAACAAAATTTGCTCATGGTTCTAGTGAGTCTAAACATTTCACCCTTGATCTTTTAATGTTTTTAATGAGCTTCAAGAGTAGAAGCATGTGAACACACAACGAATGAAGTCATATGGAGCATGCCAAATGGGAAGGACTGGCAGCACTCTATATTAAACATTTACCCAGTCACAGATTATAGGTTGGTCATGCGTCTCTAAAAATAATCAGGACCGGCTATTCTCTCCTGTCAGTTTAATTGGAGAGATTTGGTCTCCAAATTAGCTTGGTCACTTGGGGCCAATATCCTTTGAAATATTCTGGCTGCTTTCCATGATGGAAGAATTACTCTGCCAGCAGTTATGCTGTGCATGCTTTCTTCGGAGGGGTGGTTGTCTGTGACTCTTTTCTTTGCTTACCAAAATCTCGTGTTCACCTATATACTAATACAGGTATGGAAAACTGGTGGTCTTCTATAGGTTGGACTCTATCTCCCATTTTTACCAGTGACTGGCAGCTCTGGATAGAACTGATGGGAACAGAGTCAACCACATTGATAGATTTTGCATCCCAGTTCTAATGCTTAGAATAGCTAGGATCATATGTACCCTTACTGCTTTGGTTCAACATGCTTTTCCCATCATCTCACTTCATAGAATATCCGCCAACTCTGATAGGTTCACTGTTTGTTTTGTCTCTGAATTCATGAATCTTACAACATCTTTCTTTGTTCACTGCTCGACAAAAAATATTCAGTTGTGTGTAGAAAACCTAGTTTGCAGTGTTTGCAATTTTTCTGGAATAGTCTCTAGATACTGTGCCAGTTTGGGGGGGGGGTCTAATTAATCTCGCAGCCAGTTATATGTTCTGTAAGCAAGCAAGATATTGTTCTTGTATCTAGCTAATTCCTGTATACTGACTTTGCAGTGGGTGATTACAAACTAAATAATTTTTCCACATTTGTCCAAGTTACATAGAAGGGCAACAGATATACAGTGAACATGATCTAAAATGAATTTTTTAAAAAGCCACAAATTTGTGGTAGTCAATAAAAAGCAAGCAACCCAAAAATGCAGTTCTTAGATCTAAAATGAGAAAGCAGAGTGTGCTAACAAATGTATCTTGGAAATTGGAATGAACAGTGTGATCATAGCTACACAAGAAAAGCAAAATAAAGATGTCCCACATTCCTTAAGATGAAAAATGTAACATACAACAAAAACTTAAAATTTGCTTGAGAATGAGCACTGTATCATGCTGTATTCTCACTTCTATTGTATAGCATGGAATTCTGGACTTTAAAAACTGGCAGATATATGATAAACATCTTGTAAACCACTCAGATAGCACCATGGGGTGGCATATAGATTGAAATAACAACAACAATATATGAAGTGTGCATATTTTGTAGGATGCTAAGAATTTTTTGGTTCAAAATGGTAACAAGTGAAAAAGTACCAAAGTGAATGAATAAAAACCAACAAGTTATGAAACATACAATGCAGAAAGTATAATTTGGTCATGTGACAAGATATAAAAGTTACAGAGGATTATAGCTGATCACCTCACAGAAGCAGAAGACATCAAGAAGAATACACAAGAATACACAGAGGAATTATACCATAAAGATCTGGATGTCCCGGACAACCAAGATAGTGTGGTTGCTGAACTTGAGCCAGACATCCTGGAGAGTGAAGTCAAGCGGGCCTTAGAAAGCATGGCTAACAACAAGCCCAGTGGAGATGATGGCATTCCAGTTAACTATTTAAAATCTTAAAAGATGATGCTGTTAAGGTACTACACTCAATATGCGAGCAAGTTTGGAAAACTCAGCAGTGGCCAGAGGACTGAAAAAGATCAGTCTACATTCCAATCCCAAAGAAGGGCAGTGCCAAAGAATGCTCCAACTACCGTACAATTGCACTCATTTCACACACTAGCAAGGTTATGCTCGAAATCTTACATGGTAGGCTTCAGCAGTATGTGGACCGAGAACTCCCAGAAGTACAAGCTGGATTTCGAAGGGGCAGAGGAACTAGAGACCAAATTGCTAACATGCGCTGGACTAAGAAGAAAGCCAGAGAGTTCCAGAAAAACATCTACTTCTGATTCATTGACTATGCAGAGGATACCGCTCTGATAGCAGAAAGTTAGGAGGACTTAAAGAACATCTTAATGAGGGTGAAAGCGGAGAGCACAAAAAATGATCTGAAGCTCAACATCAAAAAAACGAAAATCATGGCCACTGGTTCCGTCACTTCCTGGCATATAGAAGGGGAAGATATGGAGGCAGTGACAGATTTTACTTTCTTGGGCTCCATGATCACTGCAGATGGGGACAGCAGCCACGAAATTAAAAGACGCCTGCTTCTTGGGAGGAAAGCAATGACAAACCTAGACAGCATCTTCAAAAGCAGAGACATCACCATGCTGACAAAGGTCTGCATAGTCAAAGCTATGGTTTTTCCAGTAGCGGTGTATGGAAGTGAGAGCTGGACCATAAAGAAGGCTTACTGCCGAATTGTGGTGACCGCTTTTGAATTGTGGTGCTGGAAGAGACTCTTGAGAGTCCCCTGGACTGCAAATTGAACAAACCTATCCATTTTGAAGGAAATCAACCCTGAGTGCTTACTGGAAGGACAGATCCTGAAACTGAGGCTCCAATACTTTGGCCATCTCATGAGAAGAGAAGACTCCATGGAAAAGACTCTGGTATTGGGAAAGGCAAGAGGAGAAGGGGATGACAGAGGACGAGATGGTTGGACAATGTCATCGAAGCGACCGACATGAATTTGACCCAACTCCGGGAGGCAGTGGAAGACAAGAGGGCCTGACGTGCTCTGGTCCATGGGGTCACAAAGAGTCGGACATGACTTAACTAAACAACAGCAACATAGCTGATCACCTAAAGTTAAATAAGTAGGAAAACTGTCAGAAGAGAAGAGAAATTATTGGTTGAAGACGTTTGGAGATGGAATGAATACAACACATCATCACAGTTTAGAGTTGCTGTTTTAAAATCTGTGATTTTAGGAAGTCTTCTGTCACACAGGCAAATCTTTTTATTCCTCCAAACATCTAAAATACAATAGTGGCATCACATGCACACGTAGAATGAGAATGTTTCAATTACATTCTGAAAGTGCAGAAACCTATAGTCTAATAAGGCACACTGAAAAAACAAAAGTCAGAGAATATATCTCTAAGACACATCATTTAAAAGTGAAAAGCATTATAACTTTAAGTCATCTTTAACCTTTAAGCATATTGTTGGACACACATAAAACATTAAAAATGCTCTCACCCAGTCAAGCCAGTCATCTGCCAATTTGCATCTATGAAGGAAAATCTATGTTGATTGTCTTGCTGGCTTCTGTACTGCTACTGTACTGCTTCATTAATATTGCTCTTTGGTGTTTGGTACTCAGAATGGTGTGAAGTTGTGACAATAAGATGATAATGAGTTTGTATGCATGTGTGTCTTATCTTCCTGTATTTATAATCCTTTCAATTGTCTTCAAAGTTTGTACTTTGGATTTTTCACTTAGAGCTATAAAAGGGCAACTGTTTTATTATTTGTTAAGACCAACTTTACACATATACTGTGTGTGTGTTAGTGATTCTCCGTTTTGAAAGGAAGTTTTATAGTTTTCTTACTGAGATTCACTCTGTGTTCTGTTTTGAGACACCCCCGGGCCAGCAAATCCAAGGGTCTGGTACACAAGGAAAATGTTTATTAGGAAATTCTATTGTTGTTGCACCTAGAGTTATTCCCAGAGGCTGTAACTCAGAATCTGGCAAGCTGCCACTACGATGATAATCACAGGATTTGTTCCTAACAAGTGAACAATGGGTTAAATTTAATATTGTTGGGTGAACGTAAAATGGATGAGGAATGCAAAGTCATGCCTGTAAGAGTCAATGTAAAATGGATGACAGATGATATGCAGCTGGAACAAGCTTAGGTAGTGCTGGTTAATTGTGTTCAGCTGCCTTGTGTCTAGTGATAGGTTGCTGTTACTATATAAGCAAAAGAGTAAGAACAGCACATTGCCACACAGTAGTGAGTTTGGTGGTCTTTACTTCTTTAAATGTCTATGTTGCTCTAAGAGATTTATGCACAAGCTATGCATATAATGCCGTGTATATATGCCTGATCTATGCTGACAAAGAAAATCTGAAGTCTGAATATATTATGTCATAAGTTTTTTATCAGACTCAGTGTTTTTCCTAAACCCTCCGCGTCTTTACTCTGCTTATTATAAGGGAGGAATCGAAGCTGATAAGGGACTCTGTTTAACCTGTTATCTTGGGCCCAAGGTTTGTCTTCATCAACAGAGTGCTTTTGGAGTTTCAATATCCAAACGCTGACTTTAAGCTTCCGGAGAGGCAAATGCCACATCTGTTTTTGGAGTTGGCACCCAGCCAACAGATGTCATTATTTAGGTTAAAACTTTGCAAATCCTGGAGGGATAAAGGCTTGTAACTAGAGGTGGGTATGAACTATGCTTTAGTGGTTTGGCCTAAGCAACCTAATTGCGAAAGTTTGGTTCATGCCCATCTCTACATGTAACATAAAGCATCTAGTGCATTAGAGTCTTGGAAAAAGTCTGTATTGTAGTTACAGAGTCTGCACTGTAGATACAGAAAGTTCAAGTTATAAGACCTGTTTCCTTTGTAAACATTTGTAAAACATATTCAACTGTCAGCAATGATAAAGTACAGTGATCTTGCTGGCTGGAGAGCTGGCTAATTGTTTTGCAGTAATTTTAGTAAACTACTGTTCAAGCAGAGCTACTTTTTCTACATTCCCTTTAATTATTTTAATACTACAACCATAAAATTCCATATCTTAACAAAACTGTGAAGGTAAGCACTAGTGACTTTTTGATAAAGTGAATAAATTTACCTAGTAAAAAGAAGCTGTATCTTGTGTATTGCGATTAATGTGCCAATCCAGCTGCAGTTAGAACATATCTATATGATCAGCCTTGCAGACGTCTTGGAAATCATGAAATGTCAATGTATTAACGATGAAACTGTATGTCATTGCATGGAGATCTAAATTAGGGCATTCCAGTATATACAGATGAAAAATAGAACAGAAATTACAGAGAGAGAGAGAGAGAGAGAATTTACCCAAACCCTAGGCATATTAATTAGGAGCCAAACTGCATATTACTTACAGAATGTGTTGGAAACACCAATACCCTGATACGAAGTGTGATACGAAGAGGTTAAGTCATCACTCCTGAGTTCCCTGTTCCCTGCATATAAATTTCTCTTGTATGGCTATTAACATCAGAGAGGAAAATTTCTCTCTTTATATTTGTTACTATTAGCATTTTTGGGAGGAGGAAAGCTGAATTAGTGAATTCTTGTGATTCTTTTCAAAGGAGATTGAAAGTGGGCAATTCTCCCCTTTAACATGTTTTACTTTGATCCAATGCACACCCCAGCACTGCTATAAGCATAAGGAAAATATAGTAGATTTTGCATGCATTGTATAGTTTGGCCCCAGGACAAAACTCAGAGGATCAAATATCAGAGTTAACAAAGAGGGGAATCAAAGTATAAAACCGACAAGAAAAAAGAAGACTAAACATAAAAAAATAATAATAAACTACCAGTTAGTTGGAAAGCAAATTTGAAACAGTTCTTATAAAAGCTGGCCATAAGTTACAGATGCAGAAAGTTAAGTGTTCCAAGCTGTATAAACTATCACCAGCTGTGAGCTATCTGTAGGGAAAAAGCTTAGTTCTTATGATTTTCTGCCTGAAAGTGAAGGAAAGGAACTCACAGCCCAGTGGAGAAAAATAAAAAGCTTTAAGATTTTGATGAGGGCACATTCTTAGGGTGGGCAGAGTATACTCATGTGTTCTATTTACATTTCAAAGACTGTTTAATTCCAAATCATAGCCCAGAACTGAATTCCCCATCACAGGCTATAAATAATGCACACCGAAGGAAAGAAAAGATGACCGGTACTGTGTCTTCCATAATCAAAATTTATAGGTATCCTTAATGGTAGATGGAAAGTAAAGCTACTATTGGGCAATGTTAAGAACAGTAGCTAATGTATTGTCAGCCTACAGGCAATTTTGCAGAAGCTGATTAATGCTGCTGTTCATACAGTTACCAGCACTCAAGGCTATTTTCCAGAATAATTTTGATTGGAGAGTGAAGGGCAATATAAAAAAAGTTCCAAAGTGAAATTACCTAGCTATTGCCTTGTGGGTATTTAATGAAGGAGAAGGAATTGCAGTCTAGTTATCCTAATTAGTTTATCTGTCTATCCACTTGTATTTTTCCCCAAGGATCTCATTCTATTATACCACACTGTGAAGGAGAAAATGTCCCACTGGTGTAATAGTATTTTTGGCTAAATATTGCGAAGTTGTAATCTCCATTATGAGGCAGACTACGACTTGACACATTTAGTTAGCAAGTATGCCAGTTGAACATGTGGCTTTTAACTGCAATATGCTGGTAGTCTACAGTGTCCAGGATGAGGACAAAGGGGACCTGGACCTCATGTTAGAGTCGATGGCCTTTTGATAGCTTCCAGTGACCAATGATGCAGTTCCCAAAAGTCCTCTCCAACCCCAAGTCTCAGCTTCCCTCACTGACTGCAGCAATATTTTTGTGTATTTAATGTTATATTTTATGGTTCTTTTAATTGTGTTTACTATGGGGACGTGGTGGCGCTGCGGGTTAAACCGCTGAAGCCTCTGTGCTGCAAGGTCAGAAGACCTGCAGTTGTAAGATCGAATCCACATGACGGAGTGAGCTCAATCCCTTGTGCCAGCTCCTGCCAACCTAGCAGTTTGAAAGCATGCAAAATGCAAGTAGATAAACAGGTACCACCACGGTGGGAAGGTAACGGCATTCCGTGTCTAGCCGCGCTGGCCACGTGACCACAGAAAATTGTCTTCAGACAAACACTAGCTCTATGGGTTGGAAACGGAGATGAGCACTGCCCCCTAGAGTCAGACACAAATTGTCAAGGGGAACATTTACCTTTACCAATTGTGTTTACTATGTTGTTTTATTGACTTTGGGTCTCTTATGAGGAGAAAGATGGTAGATAAATAAGGTGAATAATAGCATAAATACCACACTGATTGTACTTACCACCTTCTGTCAGTTTTATCTTGCTTTCCTAAAATGGCTTGTAAGCTCTCTACAAACTCCCGGTTGGCACTGTAGCAATTCTCAATCCAACTTGTGGCTGTGGCAGTGAGGCATAACATAGCACATAGTACATGAAGATGATCAATAAATAAATAAAAATTAAAAAAACTAGAGAAGAAGTTAATTACTTCAATGTTGGCAAAGAAGTTAAAATAATTAAATATTTTCTGTTCTATACTTCAATCACTAGTCCAAATGTAGACTGCAGCCAACAAATCAGAAGAAGGCTAAGACTTAGAAAGGCAGCTATGAAAGGACTAGAGAAAATCCTGAAATATAAAGTTATGTTGTTGGAGACCAAGGACAATATTATAGTATTCCCATCACTTTGTACGGATTGAAGAGCTGGACAACAAAGAAAGAGGACAATGAAAAAATTGAAATGTGGCAGGTACGCTGGACTAAAATAAGAAAAAAACCTCTCATATTATTTATTTGTCTATAAATAAGTCTGAAGTCTCAATGGGATGAGAAGAGAGGTTTGACTGGGAAAGAAGTTAGTGAAAATGAAAGGCTGTCCAAAAAGAGGAACATCTAACATGAAATGGATTGACTCAATAAAAGAAGCCATGGCCTTTAATTTGCAGGATGTTGTCAGCACCTTAAATGGCAGGCTCTTCTGGTCATTACATCACTGGGTTACCATGAATTGGGAGCAACCTGACAGAATATAAAAGCAATCTTCCAATGACCCCATCTCACTTTACCTGACAACAACACTAAGTGGCAGTGTATTCGCGAAGGCTTTCATGGCCGAGATCTAATGGTTGTTGTGGGTTTTTCGGGCTCTTTGGCCGTGTTCTCAAGGTTGTTCTTCCTAACATTTTGCCAGTCTCTGTGGCCGGCATCTTCAGAGGACAGTGCTGTCCTCTGAAGATGCTGGCCACAGAGACTGGTGAAACATTAGGAAGAACAACCTTCAGAACACGGCCAAAGAGCCCGAAAAACCCACAACAACCACTAAATGACAGGTTATACTGCGAGAGTAACCGGCTCAAGTGAATTTCATAGTTCAGTGGGGACCTGAAATATGGATTCCTAAATCTCAGTCAAGTACTGTCACCACTGACTCCATGGTTGTCATAGAGGCCTGAGTGAGCTCTTCGCCAGAGGTTAGCGTAAATTAGAAAGCCATCCAAAGGAGACAAAACAAAGGGCTCTGATACTGAAGTAGCTTCTCTAAAAAAAATAGCAGAAAATTGAGAACAACGTCCTTGAGTGAAAGGAAATGACTTGGATATAATCTTGAGATGGCTTTATTCGTTTCACTCACTTTAGCCAGCAAAGGAGATATCGCCCTTGTTCAATTAGCATCCTCCAGCAAAAACAAATGAAAGCTTTGAGCAGGGCACCTTTTCACCTAGGTTTCAGGACAGTGTATTTCCAGTCTGTTTCTTAAGCTATGCATTGAGCCATGAAGGCAATGCTTTTGTAGTGGATACGGAACCAATGTCATCTGCAGCATTCAAAGGCTGTTGATCAGAAGGGGGGAAAAGACAGTAAGCACCTCCCAGCATCTGTAGATATAATTCATGACTGCACCAAGTATGTGTTTGCCTGACCGTATTTTTCGGCATAGAAAACTGCTAGATAACAATTGAAATGCAGCTTTCCCCAAATATCCTTACAGCTGCTTCCAGACACATGGAAAGAAACTATTCCCTCTTCTTCCCCCCCCAGCCCCCATTCTCAGAGCAAAGTCATACAACCATCTCCCTGTAAGAAGTGGAGAATTACATTTTTATGTTTGCCCTGGAGCCTTGGGGGTTATTCTTGCCTTGCCTGGCTGCAATTTAAATGGAATACTGGCAAAAATGCTACACTTTCACATTTTGGGGTTGTTGACCATTCATACTTTTACAAGAATGATAAAATCAGAGTCTCAGACACACAGAAAGCCATGGGAAACTCTGAAATCCATAATAATGGATTCGGCTTTAAATCCCCTCTTTCTTGTTTCCTGTTTACTGAATTCATAATTACTCATTTAATGAATGCCAGTTACCTGGGCTGAGCATTTCCTGCAAACACTGCATGACAAGCATGCATTTTTAAAATACCGTTTGATCTTTGGCTTTTAAAAGCAAATTACAGATATTTAGACTGTAAGCTTCATAAGGCAGCATCTTGTTTTGTTTCATTTTAAATGTTACTTCTATACAGCATAAATTTAGGAAAGGAGCACACTTTCAATTTCACTTGAAAATGACTTATTCATATTAGATGGTACAGAGTAGACCTGGACAGACTTCAAACTTGTTGGATCTACTTTTCCTTTCCCTAGAGGACTTAGATCACCAGCTACAGCTAAATTCAAAAGACATCCTTAGAATAAAAGAACTTTGCACCACAAGATTTATCTGGAGTAAGAGAACTGAATAGAGCTTGCAAAAATTGCCTTCTGGTTAGATCTCCTTCATTTTGGTAGTACAGTAGAACCCCTCCCCCTATCTGCTGGAGCAGTATCCACTGATTTACTTATCTGCTAGCTGAAAATATGAAATCAAAAAAAAATCCAAAAATACATTTTTTAAAAAAATTCCAGGATGCATTTACCCGAACAGGCCAATAGAGCGACCCAGAGACAATACAATGTATAGCATTCTATATTTCTGCTTTTTTTTTTTTGAACATCTGTGGGAGGGAGCTTGGAACCTATCTGCCATGGATACAGTGGTCCTACTGTACAGTATATTTAGGGCACGGGATAGAGGGATTTGTGTTCTTGCTTTTACAAAGTAAATGAGAATCGGACATTCAAATATATCTTGATGTTCCACCAACTCTGGTGCAAAGCAACAAATCTATATCGATACACAGAACTACGTTATAAAATAAACAAAACAAGTTCAGTTCACACACTGTCTCTACTTAAGGAAAGAGGCTTTGCTAGAGCCAACTCCAGCTCTTGTCATCTCTTGTGAGAAGGCATGCTACCAGGAGTTGATGGGAAGAACAGGTCAACAGTTTGGAAAAGTTACAGCCCCTGTCAGTTCCCAACCACCACAGCCAGTGACTATGCTGGCTTGAGGATTCTGGGAGTTTTCATTCAAAAAAATTATGTTTGGAGTACTCATCTAATAAAATTTGGAGGGCTGTGTTTTCCCCACTCCAACAGTTAAGAGAGGAGTTAATTCAGAATCAAACCTAGATTAAGCAAACATGACTGTGTAGCAGCCCACAATATATTCTCTGGCTGAAATAGAGTAACAAATTGCAACTAAAGTAGACCGGGAGGCAGTGGAAGACAGGAGAGTCTGGCATGCTCTGGTCCATGGGGTCACGAAGAGTCAGGCACAACTTAATGACTAAACAACAACAAAAGTAGACCCATTGAATCAGTGAAACTTAGGGAGGAGTTGATTTACCAAATTCCCACTGATTAAATGGGCCTACTTTAATTGCAACTTAATAATGGACTTCAGCTTCTGTCTCCATTGTAGCAAGAAATGGTTTGGGTTTTTTTAAAGCAGTCTTAAAAGAAATCTTTTCAGCATCTGTTTATTCAGCTATAGAGTCAGTATGTTGGTTTCAGTGAAACAGTAATCAATTCCAGATGCACTTAGGCCCTGGAGCAGACGCTAAGAGACTGACATTGAAACATTATGGTCATTTTAATTAGAAACTTTACCATTAGGTATTTAAAGAGGTATGGTCTGCTAATAAAATCTCACGATGCGTTGCCATGCAATTTAGTTTTGTTTGTATGTTAAATATGTGGAATAATTTTGAAGGGCTACATAAAATCCCATAACAGGGAAGCAGATGGAAATTCCTTTCTTGGGATAATGTCAAGATCATCTTAAATGTCATTAAAACACCATACAAACAACCTGTTTCTTGTTTTGCTTCAAATCCAATAAAAACCCATTTCTTTGTTTTGCTTCAAATCCAATCAAAGATGAAGGGGAGGGAATCTGACTTATAAATCTGGTTTTACTTTTGTTTTTAGATTTACAATGTGTAAAAGGGTTTATTCACGGCAACTGAACTAAGAAAATTGTCCACAAACTTTTATTTCAAATAGTATTTGAAAGACTTGCTTGTATTTCATTTTAAGATTACAAAATAGACCCAGCTTGACTCTCTATATTTTCCAATGGCGTTAAAGCAAATCCTAAATCTAGTGGTTAGTCCCAACTAGACCTACTGAATCAGTGGAACTTACGTAAGAATTGAGTACTAAGTTCCCATCATTTTAATGGATCTCCTCTAGTCGGGACTAACACTTTGATTTAATTCAAAGGGCACAGAATATGAGACCTCTAAATCAGTGGTTCTTAACCTTTGTTACTCGGATGTTTTTGAACTGCAACTCCCAGAAACCCCAGCCAGCACAGTTGGTGGTGAAGGCTTCTGGGAGTTGCAGCCCAAAACTCCTGAGTAACCCAAGGTTAAGAATCAGTGCTCTAAATTAAATTGAACTGCTACTCCATCTGAATGGATAGCCTCTTCTATCTGGTGAATTTGGCTGGGCAGGCCTATTCATAAGTCCCCATTCTGGACTGGGCTTTTTTAGTGTTCCAGGTCATTGTTGTCTGTTCTGATGGGGTTTTGGGTAATAAAGAGTTGATGAAAGTGAAATGTTCAGTGAGTTTGAGGTCTAAACTATTGTTTGGATATTTGCCAACACATTTCACTATTTTAAGCATCAATTTTTATTAAGAAGTCCCCATTCTCTTCTGGCTTTTACCTAGTCCTGATCATTCACACTATTCCCAATCACCATGCATGGGTTTGAAAGTTGAATAATAAAGAAAGCTGACAGGGGAAAAAATGTGGTGCTGGAAGAGAGCTTTGCGCACAACGTGGACTGCCAGAAAGACAAACAAGTGGGTCCTGGATCAAATCAAGCCTGAAGTATTTCTGGAGACACAAATGTTGAAACTGAGGCTGCTCTACTTCAGGTACATCATGAGGAGACAGGATTCTCTTGAAAAGACAATAATGTTGGGAAAGGTTGAAGGCACAGTAGAAGAGGAAGTTCAAATATTTTAATTGTATTTTAATTGTTTTATCTTTTATTGTATTTTAATTGTTAGCTGCTCAGAGACCTTTGGGTAGAGCGGGTGGCATATAAGTTGAATAAATAAATAAATAGGAACTGGATCAAGTCTTTAAAGTAACCATAGGCTTGGGTTTGCAGAAGCTGAACAGGGCTGTTGAAGACAGGGTATTTTGGAGGTCGTTCATTATAGAGTTGTCATAAATTTTGGGGTGTGTGTGTGCAACTTCAGAACATACAACAACAACAATCACTGCAGTGATATCTATTGATGACTAGAATTTAGAGAAGGTAAAGGCACATTTCTTTTACAGTTGTTTTACCTGTCTGGAGAAGTGAAGAGCTTTCTTGGGTCAAACGTTTCTTAGATAAGCAGAGCCACCCAATTATTTCATTAAATTTATCAGCAAAGCATGGCGTTCTGGGTGCTACCAAGACTTCCGTCTGCAGGACAGCCATCTGTGAATCAACGTTTTTAGTTCTAACCTGCCTTAATCAGTTAACAGAATCTTTCCGTGACACACAAGCATTCAGCAGATTTATTTTTCCTTGTATTTGAAAAATATAAACTTAAATGTGATAATTTGTTGTTGTTTTTTGAGGGGGCAGGAATAAAAGTTGCCGCTGTGTGAAAGCATGATTTTTAGATTCTGTGCATGACCTGCCTCCAAAAAGATACATTGTGGGGCTACTGTTCAGAAAGCTTTTTTGGATGTTTATCAAACATTTTTATTTATTTACAAAAGGTTATTTATTATGCAGAAGACCTGCAGTAACTCTTATAGACACAGTCTAATTGACCTTAACAAGAAAATTATGCATCATATTCTCAGCTCTTCTTTGCTAAATGCTTCATTATGGTTTCATTGTGCTCTTATTGTATGTCTAAACATGTTTTTTCCTCTGTTGGTATTGATGACGTCATGGTAAAGGTAAAGGTAAAGGTTCCCCATGACAATTTTTGTCCAGTCATGTTCGACTCTAGGGGGCGGTGCTCATCCCTGTTTCCAAGCCACAGAGCCAGCGTTTTGTCCAAAGACAATCTTCCGTGGTCACATGGCCAGTGCGACTTAGACATGGAATGCTGTTACCTTCCCACCGAGGTGGTCCCTATTTATCTACTTGCATTTACATGCTTTCGAACCGCTAGGTTGGCGGGAGCTGGGACAAGCGATGGGCGCTCACTCCGTTGGGTGGATTCGATCTTACAACTGCTTGGTCTTCTGACCCTGCAGCACAGGCTTCTGCGGTTTAGCCCGCAGCGCCACCACGTCCCTGATGACGTCATGATGTAAGATTAAAACTGATTTTTAAAGAAAAGAAGGTCCACACTCTTTTTTTAAAACTCCTGGATTATATATAGTACAAATCTCTTTGCTGTTTTACCTCTTTTTGCATCTATTTTTGTTCATTTTATTCTTAACATTCTTAGGAAAAAAAAGGTCATTAATTCCTAGCATATCAGGCGAAAATAAAAATAAAAAAAAGACAAAAACACTGAGTCACCTTGATCTGCTCTGTTTTAATGGGCTAACTCTTAGGGCCAAGGTAGTGGACTTGTCCACAAAAGCTCACATTAAAATATAGCATTCAGTTCCTAGTGCGCATACTAAATTTTCTGTTGCCCTTCACAGATAATGATGTAACACATTCTTTGCGTGGAGGGTTAGGGGACGAATTTGCCCCCTTTCCATGGTGGCAGGCAGGCCTGAATGGTGCCACGTGCCTCCCCTCCTTCAAATGCCCCACCTAGAAATGTGCCCTAACAAAGAAGGCTCTCTCCAGATTTGGCCTACTGGTACTCTAATTTCTTCAAGCATGAAAGAATCTACATTAAAGGTTTGGTAAAGTGAGACGAGTTCATCTCTCTCTTCTGAGAAAAGTAAATACAGTATCCATTTGTTTATTGATTTCCTCACCCTCCCAGTTCTTTCTCCCCCCCCCCAATGTTTTTATTTTACTTTCCAAGTAACCAACCTGTTTACCTGTGCACTCCTTTAATAAGCATGCCTTTGATTGCAACACACCTAAATTGTAAGAGCAGTTCCTCTTCATGTTCATCATTATAAATTGAGGCTTTATTTTCTTTTAAGATATTGAGATTAGTATTTAATCCAATAGCTCGGAAAGCATTCATTCCCAGCACTTTCCTTTAAAACAGAAAGTTCAGCAAGATTTTACAATATCTTCATGAAATACAGAAGATGAGGGAAAAGTGAACATTTCAAAGCCCGCGGTTTCTCCTGGTTTCAAAAGAGTATAATTAATTGCTTTTTCTGTTAATTTAATACTCAGACTAATCCTACTAAAAAGGATTATTTGGAGCAGGCAGATAATGTAAAAGTCATTTGGTGTCATTCAGCTGTTTTCAAAAGACTGAATAAGAAATATGTGTCATCAACTTAGTCTAAAAATCTTTACAGTTACTTTCAAAATGAATACTTTTGGTGAAGGATTATATTTTAATTTTGTAAAATGATAAGAGAAACAAGGCAATCACAATCTATGGCCCTCCTCCCATAGTTACAAAGTAAAATGTTAAATCATGTGGGCCACATGATCTTAACTCCTGCTTTAAGCTCTCCTTTTCCTTAATTATTTTTCTCTGTCTCAGAAATTAATGGTACATTGGGTAAAGATTAAGGACAGAACCCTTGGGACATAGAAGGATAATAATGTGATAACATTATTCAAGAATGACCCCCATTTTTTGTTTCCTAATTGTTTTGGTTCATATATTTGTTGTTTAGTCATTAAGTGACCCCATGAACCAGAGCACGCCTGGCCCTCCTGTCTTCCACTGCCTCCCAGAGTTGGGTCCAATTCATGTTGGTAGTTTATATCTATATCTATATAATCATGTGGAGTCAAGTCAATTCTGACTTATGGCATATCTTTTCAGGGGTTTCCAGGTAGAAAGTAAAAAGTGGTTTGCCATCCCTTTCTTCCGAGAGTGCCCTGGGACTGTGCAGCTTGCCCAAGGCCACACACAGGCTGACTCTATTCACAGGAGCCACAGTGAGGAATCAAACTCCAAACCTCCACCTCTGCAGCAGATACCTAAATCATTGAGCTATCAGCCAGCTTATCTAGTTCTTCATAAATGCAATGGAAAGAATCATGATTAAGGGCAAGACCAACTACAAAAATTCAGGAGGGATAAAATGAAACTGATAGATTTGTCCATGCTGACAAAGAACTTTGAGGATTTCACTCTGTAACAAGCTGGCTTGGAATCCCAGTATATTCAGACAGGCTAATGCTGAATTAGGGTTGCCAGGTCTCCCCTGCCCCAAGAGATTTCCGATTTTTAATGTGGCAGGAAAATACACCATGTTCTTTTTGTGGTGGAAATCGCTGTACTCTTCGAAGTTGGCCTATTAGGTCACTGATAACTTGGGTTTGTTTCTAATAGCCACCGTGATAAAACAGGGTTGCTGATAGCAGCATCTCCTAACCCAGATGAAAAAAAAACTATATCTAAATTCCAAGAGAGAGAAAAGCAATTCTCTCTCACTGAGAATTGGGACTCCCAGGTATTTTGGGTTTTGGCTTCCAGTAGCCCCAGCCAGCATGGATGGTAGTTTAAGGTTCTTGGAAATGAAGTCTGAAGCATGTGGAGGGAAAAATGCTGAAATTTAGGGTGTTTACTATCAAAAAACTTCTCACAGCAGCTAACCATCAAAAGCCTGTTTTAAATACAATACACAAAATAAAATTACGGAGCAGGAAAAATCAAACAATCGCCAGTAGAAAATGAAAGCGATTAAACTGCCTTGGGTCCTTTTTTTACGGAGAAAGGCAGGAAATAATAAATAAATATAAATGCATAAATGCATAAATGCATAAATGCATAAATGCATGCATAAATAAATAAATAAATAAAGTGGTGCCCTGCATAGCGATGATAATCCGTTCCGGAAAAATTGTCGCTATCCGGATTCGTCGCTATGCGAAAAGAAAAAGCCCATAGGAATGCATTAAACCCCGTTTAATGCGTTCCTATGGGCTTAAAACTCATCTTTAAACAAAAATGCTCCATACGGCCGCCATTTTCGCTGCCCGGTATGTGAGGAATCGGCGCGAAAACACAGCGGGTGGACATTTTTTTTCAGCGGCCATTTTGGAACCACCGATCAGCTGTTTTAAAAACATCGCTATGCAAAAATCGTTAAGCGAAACAGCTTACCTATCATCGCAAAGCAATTTTTTACCATTAAAAACATCGCAATGCGATCGCTTTTGCGATCGCAAAAAATCCGTCGCTATGCAGATTCGTCGTTAACCGAGGTGCTCGTTAAGCGAGGCACCACTGTAAATGAATAAATGAATAAATAAATAAATAAATTCTGGTTGAGCAATAAAATAAATGAACCTGGGAGATTAAAAAAAATACGTGGACCAAAAAAATCAAAGAAGGCATTGTG
The DNA here is from genome assembly GCF_051106095.1 of Pogona vitticeps. Classification (NCBI taxonomy): domain Eukaryota; kingdom Metazoa; phylum Chordata; class Lepidosauria; order Squamata; family Agamidae; genus Pogona; species Pogona vitticeps. The sequence continues at coordinate 237,801,568 of NC_135785.1, read as the reverse complement.
TGAGCCTGTTTCCGAAGGTCGTTTTACAGTCAAGATGTCTGTCTTAATATGGAGGGGCTTTACCAGATAGAACTCCTTAATAATCATACATTTGATGATGTCAGAGAAGAAACTAAACTTCTTATATGATTTTTTAAAAAAGTGTATTGGTGCAAAGCAGTGGTTCCCAACCTTGGGTCGCCAAGTGGTTCCCAACCATGGGTCCCCAACATTGGGTTGCTAAACGTTCTAATACTAAACCTCCTAGAAGCATTCATCACTAGCTGTGCTGGCTAGGATTTCTGAGAGATTTCTGGAAACTGCTCATCTAAAGCAGTGGCCCCCAACCTTGGCTCTCCTGATGTTCTTTGTCTTCAACTCCCAGAAATCCTGGCCAGCAGAGGTGATGGTAAAGGCTTCTGGGAGTTGTAGTCCAAGAACATCTGAGGCCCAAGTTTGGGGACCACTGGTATAAAATATGCAATAGATGATCAATACAAAAGAAAGCAACCATACAACCACATGATACTTGAGTTCTGAGCAGGTATCTGGTGCCATTCTCAAAGCATCATCATCCTAGGTCTGTAGCACGCTTTTACTACCCCAGGTGTGAATAGAGTCAAAAGATTAACCCTGGGGTTTTATGCTCCTTCTGTGATATTCCCTTCCTTTGAGAAAATGGCAGGGAGAAATGGAGAATAATAGCCAACATCTCCCATTAGCGTTAAGAGGGAAGACAGTGTGCCAAATGAAATGAACTCCTCTGCTGAGACAGCATGTTATCACCTTGACAAAATAAGCTACTCTCAGAGCAACAGCTTTGTAAACTGCTTTCATTGAATTAGTAATTCATGTATGGCATCCTTCTGTCTTATGGGTCTCCATAAGGTGGTAACATGATATTAATAAGAGATCAAAAATGGTATTCATGATAGTTAAAATGTGTTCTTACTGCAAATTTTCCCTTCAATACAGTGCCAAAACAAAAAGACCCTGTTCCTCTTGGTCATTTGTGAAATCTCATTCATCAGGGATGTATGGAGAATGATTTCTGTCAAAGGCCCATGGTCTGAGTAGATGTATGTGGACATAGTCAGCCCCTAAATCAACATAATCTGAAGCCATAAGACTGGTCTAGGCAGACATAGACCACAAACCCTAATCAACTTTATCTGGATAGTGTTTCTTAAGCTGTCCATTAAAGCAGTGGTCCCCAACCTTGAGCCTCCAGGTGTTCTTGGACTACAACTCCCAGAAGCCTTCACCACCACCTCTGCTGGCCAGGATTTCTGGGAGTTGAAGTCCAAGAACATCTAGAGGCCCAAGGTTGGGGACCATTGCATTACAGTACATGATCACAGTTTTAGCATTCACACTGTCTTACTCAAATTAGAAGGAAAAGAAAATTCGAGTTGGTGTTGATGTCTTCTGCATATTGGTAACACTTCAGTCCATATCTCCATATGGTTTTACTATGCAATTCCATATAGATATTTAAACATACTTATATAAAAGAAAGTACAAAACCCTAAAGCATTAAGTATCTCATCATGCATATTCCATAGAGGTAGGCCAAGGTCAAACAATATCATTTTTGTGGAAGTGATCATTCAAGCTGCGATAGAAGCACCACAATACACTAATTCCAATTCCCAGCTCAGACAATACGTCTGGAAGGATACCATGACCAGTGATATCAGAAGCCACTGACAGGTTCAGGAGAATAGACAAACACTCCATACTTGTGATATGTTAAAATAATCTCAAACTAGTTGACTTGGCTTAGATTGTTTTTTTTTAATTAAAAAAGAGCTTCAATGACACTGTCCAATCATCTCATCCTGGGTCGTCCCCTTCTCCTCTTGCCTTCACTCATTCCCAACATCAGGGATTTTTCCAGGGAGTCTTCTCTTCTCATGAGATGGCCAAAGTATTGGAGCCTCAGTTTCAGGATCTGTCCTTCCAGTGAGCACTCAGGGTTGATTTCCTTTAGAATTGATAGGCTTGTTCTCCTTGCAGTCCAGGAGACTCTCAAGAGCCTCCTCCAGCACCACAATTCAAAGGCATCAATTCTTCGGCGGTCTGCTTTCTTTATGGTCCAGCTCTCACTTCCATACATCACAACAGGAAAAACCATAGCTTTGACTATTTGGACTTTCATTGGCAAGGTGATGTCTCTGCTTTTTAAGATGCTGTCAAGATTTGTCATCGCTTTCCTCCCAAGAAGCAGGTGTCTTTAATTTTGTGGCTGCTGTCGCTGTCTGCAGTGATCATGGAGCCCAAGAAAGTAAAATCTGTCTCCATATTGTCCCCTTCGATTTGCCAAGAGGTGATAGGACCAGTGGCCATGATCTTAGTTGTTTTGATGTTGAGCTTCAGACCATTTTTTGCACTCTCCCCTTTCACCCTCATTAAAAGGTTCTTTAATTCCTCCTCACATTCTGCTATCAGAGTGGTATCCTCTGCATATCTGAGGTTATTGATATTTCTTCCAGTAATCTTAATTCTTTGGGATTCCTCCAGTCCAGCCGTTCGCATGATGTATTCTGCATATAAGTTAAATAAACAAGGAGACAATATACATCCTTGTCATACTCCTTTCCCAATTTTGAACCAATTAGTTGTTCCATATCCAGTTCTAACTGTTGTTTCCTGTCCCACATATAGATTTCTCAGGATATAGATAAGGTGGTCAGGCACCCCCCATTTCTTTAAGGACTTGCCATAGTTTGCTGTGGTCCACACAGTCAAAGGCTTTTGTACAGAAGCAGATGTTTTTCTGGAACTCTCTGGCTTTCTCCATAGTCAATGAAGCAGAAGTACAGTGGTGCCTTGCTTAACGGGCGCCCCGTTTAACGATGAAATCGCATAGCGATTAACTTTTTGCGATTGCTTTTCCGATCGCTTTGCGATGTTCCCTGTGGGGAAAAATCGCTTTGCGATGATCGGTACCCTGTTTCGCTTACCGATCATTGCAAAGTGATGATTTTTTAACAGCTGATTTGCGGCTCCGAAATGGCCAGCGGGTTAAAAAAAATGGCCACCCGCTGTTTTCTGAGACGGATTCCTTGCTTACCGGGCAGCGAAAATGGCCGCCGTATGGAGGATTTTCGCTTAAAGGTGAGTCTGAAGCCCATAGGAATGCATTGAAGGGGTTTCAATGCATTCCTATGGGCTTTTTAATATCGCATAGCGACGAAATCGCTTTGCAGCGATTTTTGCTGCACCGATTATTGTCGCTATGCAAGGCACCACTGTAGATGTTTTTCTGGAACTCTCTGGCTTTCTTCTTAGTCCAGCGCATCTTAGCAATTTGGTCTGCATTTCCTCTGCCCCTTCGAAATCCATCTTGTACTTCTGGGAGTTCTCGGTCCACATACTGCTGAAGCCTGCCTTGGAGGATTTTGAGCATAACCTCGCTAGCGTGTGAAATGAGTGCAATTGTACGGTAGTTGGAGCATTCTTTGGCACTGCCCTTCTTTGGGATTGGGATGTAGACTGATCTTTTTCAATCCTCTGGCCACTGTTGAGTTTTCCAAACTTGCTGACATAGTGAATGTAGCACCTTAACAGCATCATCTTTTAAGATGTTAAATAGTTCAACTGGAATACCATCACCTCCATTGGCCTTGTTGTTAGAAAAGCTTTCTAAGGCCCACTTGACTTCACTCTCCAGGATGTCTGGTTCAAGGTCAGCAACCACACTATCTGGATTTTCTGGGACATCAAGATCTTTCTGGTATAATTCCTCTGTGTATTCCTGCCACCTCTTCTTCATGTCTTCTTCTTCTTTGAAGTCCCTACCATTTTTGTCCTTTAGCATGTCCATCTTTACACAAAATGTTCCTTTAATATCTCCAGTTTCCTTGAACAGATCTCTGGTTTTCCCCTTTCTATTATTTCTTTGTACTGTTCATTTAAGAAGGCCCTCTCATCTCTCCTTGCTATTATTGGAAGTCTGCATTCAATTTTCTGTAACTTTCCCTATTCCCCTTGCATTTTGTTTCTTTTCTCTTCTCTACAATTTCAAGGCCTCATTAGACAGCCTCTTTGCTTTCTTGCATTTCCTTTTCTTTGGGATAGTTTTTGTTGCTGCCTCCTGTACAATGTAATGAGCCTCCATCCATAGTTCTTCAGGCACTCTGTCCACCAAATCTAGTTCCTTAAATCTGTTCTTCACTTCCACTGTGTATTCATAAGGAATTTGGTTTAGATTACACCTGACTAGCCCAGGGGTTTTTCCCACTTTCTTCAGTTTAAGCTTGAATTTTGCTATGAGAAGCTGATGATCAGAGCCACAATCAGCTCCAGGTCTTCTTTTTGCTGACTATAGAGCTTCTTTATTTTTGGCTGCAGAGAACATAATCTGATTTCGGTATTGCCCATCTGGTGATATCCATGTGTAGAGTTGCCTCTTGTGTTGTTGGAAAAGAGTGTTTGTGATGACCAGCTTGTTCTCTTGACAAAACTCTATTAGCCTTTAGCCTGCTTCGTTTTGAACTCTAAGGCCAAACTTTCCTGTTGTTTCTTTTTTTCTCTTGACTCCCTACTTTAGCATTCTAATCCCCTAGAATGAGAAGAACATATTTCTTTGGTATCAGTTGATTTCTTTGGTATCAGTTCTAGAAGGTGTTGTAAGTCTTCATAAAAGTGGTCCATTTCCACCTCTTCAGCACTGGTGGTTGGTGCATAAACTTGGATTACTGTGATGTTGAAAGGTCTGCCTTGGATTTGTATTGAAATCATTCTATCATTTTTGAGGTATCCCAGTAGAGCTTTCCCCATTCTTTTGTTGACTTTGAGGGCTACTCCATTTCTTCTATGGGATTCTTGCCCACAATAGTAGATATGATAATCATCTGAATTGAATTCGCCCATTCCCATCCATTTTAGTTCACTGACACCCCGGATGTCAATGTTTATTCTTGCCATCTTCTATTTAACCACACCTAGCTTACCAAGGTTCATAGCTGCAATATTTTTCTTTGTAGAATCGGACTTTCCTTTCACTTCCAGGTGCGTCCGCAGCTGAGCGTCCGATCAGCTTTGGCCCAACCACTTCATTAGCGCTGGAGCTACTTGTCCTCTGCTCTTCCTCAGTAGCATGTTGGACGCCTTGCGATCTGAGGGGCTTATCTTCCAGCTTCATATCTTTTAGCCTTTTGTTTCTGTCCACAGAGTTTTCTTGGCAAAAATACTGGAGTGTCTTGCCATTTCCTGCTCCTGGTGGATCGTGTTTAGTCAGAACTTTCCACTATGACCTGTCCATCTTGGGTGTCCCTGTACAGCATAGTCCATAGCTTCTCTGAATTACTCAAGCCCCTTCGCCACAACAAGGCAGCAATCCATGAAGTGGACTTCCCCACTAGCCTTTCCTAAACTGTGTTCTTACCAAGTTGTTGTCAATAGCAACAAAGACAGCAGCTTCATGTAGGCTTGCTGAAAATTTTCTTGCACAATAAATGCTAACAAAGTACTTTGTTAGGCCCAAGAAAGGAATGTTCATATTCTGTCTGCCATTTCGACTGGTGAAGCTGCATGATTATTGCCTTCATGTAAAGTATTTTCCATTATTCTATGTCCATGTTTTGTTTTGTTTTTTGCTTTTTAAGGGACCCACTAGTGATAATACCATAGCAATTTTCTGCTAAATGTATTTTCTTTTGTTGGACTAGAAGTGCAAAGATGTGTGACATAAACACGAGCAGGCATGTGCAATATTGGTAGATGTTCACACAAAAGGAATTGACATGTAGCAAAAGATTTTTCTCCTGAATCTTGCACATTTCATTTCCGTATCCTGTTTGTTTGTTTCTATACTGCATTTAGCTCTGTGTAAAGAACTTAAGATGGTTTTACATTGCCTTAGATTTTATATTCACAAAACTTATTATATACAGTGGTGCCTCGCAAGACGATGTTAATTCATTCTGCGAAAATCACAGTTTTGAGAAAACATCGTCTTGCAAAATGTGGTTCCCCATTGGAATGCACTGAAATCCATTTAATGTGTTCCAATGCGAAAATCACCCATAGGAAAACTGTTGTGCGAAGCGCAGATCAGCTGTCAAAATGGCTGTCTTGCGAAAAACGATCCTGAAAACACCCATTTTGCAAAGTGCAGACTCAGTTGGCAAAATCGTCATCTTGCGAAAAACGGTCACAAAAAAAGTCTTGCGAAGCACAGACTGAAACATCGTCCAGCGAAAATCACCCATAGGAAACACCGTTTTGCGAAGTGCTGTAGCAATCACAAAAACTCATCGTCTAGCGAATAAACCATTTTGCGAGGTAATCGTCTAGCGTGGCACCACTGTACCTTTATAAAGCCAGTTTTTTGGAGAATTGTTACTTTCTTGACCCATTTCTATTTGTTCAAAAGCAGCCTGCCAACTGCTTAGTGTTTAGGTGAGAAGTGGTTAACTGACTGAAAGAGTCAGATTCTGGTTCTGGGACTTGTAGTCCAAGAGCACCTTGGCTACCTAAGGCTGCAAACCACTGCTGTAGTCCATCTTGACTGATGCCATTACTATTGTCAACATTCTGGCTGCCCATTGCTATGTAAATCTTGGCATCCTTTTTCTTGCTGGCAACACTGGCATGATGTTGTGCAGCAATATCCAGCCACTTCCTGGTGTTTTGAATCATGGATACAGAAGCAGAATATCCCACATTTATAAAACAGAGGTTTTTTGATTAATTGAATCTCCATATGGATGCTCTGACCTTTAGGCTTTGTCTAATTAGAGAAGAATGACCTTATCCGAGCATGCCAGAAGAAGCAAATTCTGCAAGATTGAGGGACTCTTTCTACTTTGTTCAGGGAGTTTCAGAGCCACAGGAATGAATGCGAGACTTGTTGCCTTAGGACTTCAAGGCAGGCAAATTATTTATTACTCTTCATAACCAAACTTGGTTCCGGAAACCTGTTGAGATACGCTTTTGAATACATCCCAGTTGAAAGATAGAGCAAATGTCCTGCTGGGAGCCATTTAAAAAGAAAGCTTATATTAGAGAGCAGAAAGGGGAATTGAGCTTTGGAGAAATAGCAAGCATCTTTTTCAGATGGAACTGCTTTACTTCAAAAGAAGTAATAACAGCTTGTAGACTGAAAACAATTTTGGGGAAGGCAAGGAGATAGAGATTTTTTTTTTTAAATGATTATGTCTTCCCTACATTTACTTTCTTTTTAGGGAAATGAAAGTGTTGTTTGAAAGCTCATTCTCCTACAAGGGAATGTGCAGTGCAACTAGCTAAACTCAGCAAAAAAAGAAACAGATTTTCTTAGATACAGAAATAGGCATATTTCATTTAGGAAAAAATGACAACAGAACTTTATATGCAATAAAGGAAGAAGAATTGAGGGGTGGGGATCCCAGAAGGGCAAAGCAAGGAAAATAGAGAGGGAACACCTAGTTCTTATGTGAGAAGACAGCTTGCCTTCCTAGAGAAAGGAAAAACAAATTAAAGATAAAGGTAGCAGCAATTTTAATTTCATACTAACTTAATGGGAAGCCTGGGCAGTAACAGCAGGAAGGTCTTTCAATAAGGATGGCAGTGTGCGTGGTGCTAGAGTGAATCACTGTTTTCCAATCTGTTATATATATATATATTGTTTAGAGATGTGTGAAATAGACACTGGGATGAACGCAAGCATGAGAATTTGGGTCCCTTGATCATGCATCCTTTGAGGAATCTGCAAATGTTATTTATTTTAATGGGATCATTCATTTTCCGGTGATTAGCTGATACATCATCTAATCAAATTATTTTCTAGTTGGTTTTAAAACTGGGTAAGGAACAGAAATGAAATCAAATGAGTGTGTTGTGAAGATACGTAACCCATTCATAAACACACCAGGGGATCTCATATGTATACAGCCATTTTCACAGATGCCACCATGTCTTGCTCCATTCTGCTGTGTAGTCTGTCAGGCCTGCAGAAATAACAGGTTGACAACATGATGGAACAATAACACATAGAAAATCAGATGTAACAGTTGCATTTAGTGGCTTGATATACTCTAATCCTGTCTCCCTCACTCCCTCATAAATTCTAAAGAAGCTGGATAAGTAAAAGCCTCCCATTTCCTTTCCTTCAATACTATCCCGTTGAGTGTATACAGTGGTGCCTCGACTTACGACCCGAATCCGTTCCAGAAGATGGATGTAACTCGAAATGGTCGTCAGTCGAAGCACCATTTCCCATAGAATTACACACAATTAATCCGTTCTGGCCAAAGGAAAAAAAAATCACCAAAAAGAAGCACTGCAGGACTCATTGTAAACGCGATTAATCCCTTTCTGCCGAATGGTGGTGGTGGTGGGGAAGAAAAGCAATCAAGTGTGCAAGACCCATTGCAAATTCACAGAAAACAAACGGAGCAGATTGGAAATGCACAGAGAACAAAGGGACCAGGTTGGAAATGAATAGAAAACAAAGGAAAAAGCAAGGGAAGCATGCAGGACCCATTACAAATGCACAGAAAATAAACAGAGCAGATTGGAAATGGACAGAGAACAAAGGGACAAGGTCAGAAATGCACAGAAAACAAAGGAAAAAGCAAGGGAAGCATGCAGGACTCATCAGAAATAGGGGAAAAAAACCCAAAAAGCAACCAAACCCTCCAAGACCCATCAGAATTGGGGGGGAACCCAACAAACAAACAAACACCCAAAGACCCATTGGAAATGGGGAGGGGGAAGCCAACCAACGAACAAACCCCCCAAGACTCATCACAGCACAGAAACATAACCTCCCCAACCTAAAACCATGCTGCAAAAACAGCTAGAACAGTTTTTAAAAAGCAGGAAACAGCACCTTATCTTACCTAACAGGCTGTCCCAAGCCTCCCTGCAAACACACACATGCTCACTGAGAAGCAGAAGCCAGGCAGTCCCTCCTCGATTGCACTCACTTGAACCGTCAGTATGAAAGAGCTACAAAGAAGCAGCCTCTTTTGCCACCTACAGTTAGCAATTTGAATTTCCTGCCTTTCCCCCCTGCTTTTTTCTGTTTGTAAGTGGAAGCTCCGGTCGCAAGTAGAAGCAAAATTTTGTGACCGGAGCTGTTCGTAAGTCGAATTGGTCATAAGTAGGGATGGTCATAAGTTGAGGCACCACTGTACTGTAATTAGGAATTAGGCTAGGATTGCCAGACTGCAAACCAGGCAGTTTTCCTCCTGGAAATGTGCTTATTATGATTTTAAAAGCATGAATAGGGAAAGTGTTTTAGCCCCAACACCTGCCTGTCTCCACATGGAAAAAGTATTTCTGTGTGACAGTTTGAATGTTTGGTCATATTCCTCTTGCTACGCGATGGAAGTACAGAGACTCACAGAGGAAAATAGCTTCAAGTTCACCAGTTAGTCCACTCCTTTCTCATTAACTGGCACTTACTGTCTCATAAACTCACTCTGAGACATTTGTAGGAGAAAGAATAAGAGTGTTTCATTACTTACAGTAGTGAACAGATCAACAGCACAAGAACATCTCATCTTATTTTCGTATTTATTTATTTATTTGACTTCTATACTGCCCATCTAACTGCCAAGGCTGCTCTGGGCGGTTTACACGTTAAACATATATAACATCAACAATTTAAAACAATAAATATTTTAATCATAAAATCAAAATTAAACACATGTACACCAACAAATTTAACTGAAAAAAATTAAAATTACATATGGAAGCAAGGTGATGGGACTGATATTATAAATGTTAAAACAACCACTGTGTTAGGATGTTATAAGGTCCAGAAAGGCCTGTCTAAAAAAACATGTTTTTAGCAATCATTTAAAAGTTCCCAATGAAGGGGCAAGTCAGATTTTGGGTGGGAGGTTGCTCCGGAAATGGGAAACCACCACCAAGAAGACCAGATTTCTAGTCTTCTCTTTCCGGGCCTGTCTCGGGGTCAATATTCTCAATGGCCCAGCCTGGGAAGATCATATAGGATGGGCAGATCTCGTTGAGAGGAGCCATTCTGCCAGCTATCAAAGCCCCAAACCATTTAGGCCTTTGTATGTCAGCACCATCACCTTGAAGCTGGCACAGAAATGAGCAGGTAACCTGTGCAGGGCAGCCAGAGTAGTGGAAATAAGATGGTATTTCTTCACACCTCTCAGTACGTAGTCTGGCTACCATATTCTGGACCTGCTGAAGTTTCTGTAGCAGCCTCATAAGCAACCCCACGTAGGGAGCATTGCAGTAGTCTATTCTCGAGACTACCAATGCATGAACCTGTGTGGTGAGGGACCCAATGCTAAGGCAGGGATGTAGTTGGGCAATCTGCCTCAGATGGAAATAGGTGGAACAGACTACAGACATTATCTGGGACTAGACTGACAATCCTGGGTCCAGAAGTACGCCCAACTTGTGGACCTCATCCTTAGTAGAGAGAATAATCCACAAATACTAGGGGAACCCACCTGCAGGACTTCCATCTTGTTTGGATTCAGCCTCAGTCTGTTATCCCTCATCCACCCCAGCAGGGCATCCAGGCAACACTCAAGGGACGGAACCTTATAATGAAGGTCACTCAGTGCATTTTGCAGCTATGTGAACCAAATAATCACACCACTGTATTACTAGTTCTCATAGCTGCATCTGTTTTTAATATCAGCATGTTAAATGTAATTTGCACTGACCTCTTTGCTCACATGATCTTAGGTTCATCCTGTTTGCATCTGCTATTAGTGAAAACACTCCTGATTTTAATCTACAAATGTGGAATCACTTAAATATTTGTATGTGTATGTACTTTTATTGGGGGTGCCTAGTGGGTTTGGGATCCTGGAAACTGCGAATTTGAGAATAATAATATCAACTGCATGACATGTCTGTCTGTCTGTCTGTCTGTCTGTCTGTCTGTCTGTCTGTCTGTCTGTCTGTCTTTCTTTCTTTCTTTCTTTCTTTCTTTCTTTCTTTCTTTCTTTCTTTCTTTCTTTCTTTCTTTCTTTCTTTCTTTCTTTCTTTCTTTCTTTCCAGTGAAAGGAATCTGTATCATAGTCCATAAATTTCCTTAGCTCAATATCTTCCATTTAGCATGGTTTGCTTCATGATTAGTCATTGGAAGGTAAACACAGGATTAATTAGCAGGTCTGATTGCTAAAGCACCACTCTCTCTAAGTTAGAATGGGGTAATTTTAGGCTCTTTAACATCTAGTTTGACTTTATACTTTGAGAATGTCTTGGACCAGCCAGACAAATATTGCTAAGCAGTTGTGTTATAGAGAGAATCTAACAGTGGCCTTTTAATGGTCCAATCAGTATTTGCATGTGAAAAATACAGGGCCCAGTAGTGGAGTAGTGGAGGGTGGGTCACACACACACACACACACACACACACACACACACACACACACAGAGAGAGAGAGAGAGAGAGAGAGAGAGAGAGAGAGAGAGAGAGAGAGAGAGAACATGCCCATTGTTTACTTCTGTAAACAGCTTGAAAACAATGCAGTAATAACTAGAAGTCAACATAGATATGTCAAGAACAAATCCTTCCAGACTAATCTTACCTCATTTTTTAATTAGGTAACTTCCCTGGTAGACACTGGGAATGTTGCAGATGTAATTTATCTTGGCTTCAGCAAAGGCTTTGAAAAAGTGCCCCATGATATTATGATTAACAAACTAACTAGGTGTGAGCTGGACAACTGTCAGGTGGATACACAGTTGATTACAGAATTATTCTCAGAGAGTGCTTATTCATGGCTCCTTCTCAGATTGGGACGAAGTAACAAGTGGGGTATAATAAGGATTAGTCCTGGCCCAGTGCTTTTCAACATTTTTATTAATGACTTAGATAAGGGGGTGCAGGGAGTGGTTATCAGATTTGTGGATGCGAAAAAATTGGGTAGAATAGCTAATACCCTGAGTATTAGAGAGAGAGTAACAAAATTTAGACATCTTGATAGGCTTGGGCACAAGGCTGAAAGCAAGAGAAAGACATTTAACAGGAATACAGTAAATGCAATGTTCTACACCTGGAGGGGGGAACAGTTACAGGATGGTATATGCTTGGATCAGTAATACCATGTGTGAGAAGGATTTTGGAATTGTTGTAGACTACAAGCTAAATAAGAGCCAATAGTGGCTGCAAAAAAGGCAAATGCTATTTTAGGCTGTATTAACAGAAGTATAGTCTCCAGATCCCATGAAGTACCAGTTCCCCTCTGGTTAGGCCTCAATTTGAGTACCGTGAACAGTTCTTGACACCACATTTTAAGAGAAGGATGCTGACAAATTGGAACAAATTCAGAAGAGGGCAGTAAGGATGATCAGTGGACTGGAAACTAAGCCATATGAGGAAAGACTGAAAGAACTGGGTATGTTTAGCTTTGAGAAAGGAAGACTGTCTACGGTATTTGTATTTGAATACAGTATGACAGCACTTTTCAAATACTTGAATGACTGTCATACAGAGGAAGGGCAGGATGTGTTCTCAACCATCCCAGAGTGCAGGACATGTAATAATGGGCTCAATTTACAGGAAACCAGATTTTGATATCAGGAAAAACTTAACTGTTAGAGCAGTACAACAATAGAACCTATTATCCAGGAAGATAGTGAGCGCTTTAACACTGGAGGCATTGAAGAGAACGTTTGACAACCATCTGTCAGATATACTTTGATTTGGATTCCTGCATTGGTCATAGGCTCGGACTCAAAGGTGTTATAGGCCTTTCAAACTCCATTATTCTATTATTCTAGGATACCACTGGTATAATTGTGACTTCTTAATTTCTGCTTAAAATGAAGTTTTGATGGGAGAGAATAATAAGCTGTGTCAAAATTAAGGAGCTTATCCAACAAGCACCTCTAAAAAAAATAGGTAGACACATTTAATGGGAAAACCAACAATCCAATAAATGCCAGTCTCGTTCAAGGGGTCAAAGATGCAAACACTTTGAAACAGTCCTTGCAACAGAAGCCTTTATTGAAAAATCCATACACTCATGGGAAAGCAAACTGCTTTGATTATTAAGAGACCGAGTTCATTTTACATGCATAAATCCTTTCTATTTGACTGAGTGTTTGATGAGAATGTCTAATAGAATCTCAACTCTTTAGGGCTATTTAATACATGACATGCACAGACAAATGGGAGGATAGCACTCTCAGTTGTAATTGACATAGCCCAATAATCACAAATAAGATTGGAGATATTATGCCTGGTGGTGGATAAAAAGAATAGTATTGCACCAGATTTTCTCCAATTTAGATATTCAAAAAAGTAGCACATTTGAAAGCAGCTGAAGAAATGATGGAAAAACACTTCTCTTGTCAAACATTCCAATTCTGCTAGGCATCCTTTTGTTCCCATGGCTACTGCTTCTTAATTTCAGAGCCATTTTCCTCCTTCAGCACTGCTGCATCATTTTGCTCATGAGCAGCTGTGGTATCATCACATATATCTTAACGTCATGATGGCATGAAAACCATAAATTCCACAACCAATGGGATTAAAGGGCAGTGAGGACAAAGAAGAAGGTAGAAAAGGCATCTAGAAAGACAGTGACATTGAAATAATGTGAATGTGTTCACAATTAGTGCTGAATATGCAGTAGGTGAAAATAGGAACAGCTGCCAAACAAGAACATGAAGACAGGCCAAGGTGCGTCATTTTTCAGAGGAGGAAGCTGTAGCTCAGCTATAGAGCAGGTACATATAGAAGGGGCCAGTCTTAGTTCCTGGCATCTCCAAGTGGACAAGAAAGAGCCTTGCCTGAAGCTGCAGAGACAGTGTGCCAGTCCAAGTATTGAGCTTGATGGTCTGACTGTATCTGAAGCATCTTCCCGAGTTCCTAGGATATGTTTGGCTTCACAGAAACATTGTTTTTGTAAGTGCCAACCCCCCCCCCCCGCCTTTTGGAAGACAGTGGGTTAACTTAGACACTACATTAAATATATAGCCTGAAATCCAGTTACAGAAACATTGTGCGTTCAAGGCGAAAGAACATGCTTACCCCCCGGGGTCCTTGTAAACCACTGTTCTGAATATAACAGGCAGAATAAAGGTGACAGTGAGTAAGACACCTGTGACATTTCAGAAGAATAGCTGCGGCAGTTTTTGTAAAGGGGAAACCTCACATTTGGAGGGACAGTCTGATGTGCTTTCCCTTCCTTCTCTGCTCCAGCCCTACAGATTTGGGGAAGAATTTGTTTGAAAATGTCACTTATCATAAAGGTCTCCTGAGGCAAGAAGCTTGGAATGTTTTAGGTGGAAAGGGTGCTATGATGATGGAAAATAGGTCTGAGGCATTTAAAATAGTGAAGAAGGTGCAGTCATATACAAATAGCCATTTCACAGTCTTATCCTTGCTCCACACCATTTCATCTATAAGTGCCTTACTTCAGTCATGACTGTAATGCTTGGCTGTGTGATTCCACAGTGATGCCTTTCTTACAGAAGGGAAGATTAATAACAAGTGTCACAACTTGGTTGATTTTTATTGCAAACAGAATCCTTGCAAATGCAACACATTTTGACAATCTATTCATCTTATTCTTCTTCTAGAGGAACTACAAATATTTTACTTACTTCTATTCTAGCTCTGGTTTATTGTTATAATATTGCCCACCATTGAAAATGCCCTTTCACTTGTGATGTTGGGTGGTTGGCAGGATGACACCTCAGAGGTAAATGTGGCCAGTTCCTATAGCGCCTCGTTGCAGGCTGCCCAATAATTCAAAGAGTAAAAGCGGTAGCTGTTGTGCATCAGTGATTTTGATATTGGCCAGTGGGTACTGGATCAGTGTCTGTTGCACCATGGACCACAGAACGGCCCAAATTTTGTGTAGCTCTCAAGGAGGGGCCAAATATGCTTCTGTGGAGTAGAGTATCAGAATAAGTGGGGCCCTCTTTCTCATCTCCAGTTATCATTCGTCTCTGTTCCAGGGTCCCCTTCACCTTCTCCGACCACATACACTGCTACTTTGTATGGCTCTTGTTTCAGAAGATGGCCTTCAACTTGAGGTAGATGTAGTGGCCAAAAACTACTTCCATCCTGGATACAATAGTTCCAAATGCTCCACTGTGCCATTTTCAGGCATGCCACCCACCCGTGCATTGAAGTGGCTAGCCACCTGCCCTGAGATCCCCATATTTCCCCATCTGTTGACTTAGATGTGTGGCCATGTTTCATCCAACTGTCACAATTCCTGCTTCACAGTACCATGCTTAGAGGCGCTTTTTGGTAAAATATAACCTAGGATTAGAAGTCAGCCAGCCAGTCTCCCATCTTCCGCACAAAGAAAGTTGCTATTTTTTGGAGACAAGGTATCTGGATTTCCAAAGCATTAGGCACTAATGAGGTTTCATGTGTGGTCCAGCTACAGCTCTGCCTGTTTTAGAAGAAAGCCTGCTTTATCTTGGGAATAACTAGATTCTGTTGCCAGGAACCCAGTTCAGCTCACATTTCTGGCTTTTTCAACTGAATACACAATCCTTAGCAAGGATCCTTTTTGAAATGGAGGAAGCAAACTCTTTCATAAAAAACCCCTCTTTCCCCATGTTGGCTCAGCCCCAATATGTATGCATGTTGAGAATAAAAAAGATCTGACATGAAAACCGTTTGTATCTATATGGCTGGATATATGCACTCTGGATGCTTTCATCTTGTGATGATACCATGTCTTCAGATTAGAGGTGGACATGAAACAAAGCATGAATCAAACCCGTGAGCCAGGCCAGTTCGTGATTTGTTTCATGGGCAGTTTAAGGAACAATGCTTTCACAAAGCGAACTGAAATGCTGAACATTTTTGTTTTTGTCATTTAGTTTCATTTTGCTTTGTCCCCCCCCCTCTAGAAAGCCCCCCTTCATTGCTTCCCCCCACAAACCTTACTCTGGGCCACTGCCTCTGCTACTTCCCAACTGAGTAGAACCATAGCCGCCTAGAGTGGTCGTAATTGACCAGATAGGCGGGATATAAGTAAAATGAATGAATGAATAAAAAATATAAATAGGCTATTTGAGGCCTACTTCCCCAGTGCTTCCTGGGAGGCTTAGGGTATTGTGGGAAGTGTGGTTTTGCTGCCCATTGGTCTATATATAGGGAAGCCTCAAAGAATTGCCCCTGAGATACAGAGAAAGACCTCCTTCATTCAGAGATGGGCCCAAACTGAACGAACCGTGAACCTGCACTGGACGTACGTGGATCGCACTTAAGCCATGGCACAGTAAGCAGAAAAATTCCTTCAGATCACAACAACTAAATAGGCCAGTATATGAGAAGGCAATCTCTCTGATATCCTGTCCTGAGATGTATAGAAGCTAATGAACAACAACAAAAAAATAACACTCTGAGCCTGATTCAGTATTAACCTGGCAACTAATGTGGGTCTTTCTGCTTAGAAACTGTGTGTACACAATGGGAGTCTGTACTAGGCAGTATAGGTGCCTCATCCTGTACTAGCCACAGCATTTGAACCAAGAGCAGGGATAGCCCCACACAAGAGTACAGTACATCACAATAAGCACATGTACCCCACTCAGGCATTTTGTGCCCCCCCAGCATCCCTCGATCTCTCCAACCCCCCCTCCCCCAAATCTTTTTTTTAAAAAGGCTTAGAGAGTCTCCTTGTGCTCTGTAAAGTATGAGGGGATACTTCTATGTTTCAAGGCACCCTCAGCACGTCTAAGACTCCTGGTGTACTCCATTTTTTGAAAAGCTGCCATTGGAGGGTGTGAGCAGTCTTTTTCTCTTTAATTTTTTTTTAACATTAAAACCATTGGTTAGTTAAGAAAAACCCATTCTAGCAACTTTTAACTTAAAAAATAATAATTTGAAAATTAGTCTCTTTTGTCATTTCCTGTCCTCCACCCCTTCAGTGCTGCCTTTGGCATTCAGTAAATTTGAAAAATGGCCCTCAGCCCCAATGCAGTTGTCTGCTCTTGTAGTTAGTAATCTAACCTATGGATTATTGTGATCAAGCTATCCTGGTTGGTAATTTAATCCCAGTCAACGATGATTCTGATCTAGATGGGCTATTGGACTAATTCAATAAAAGCAGGCTCATTAATAAGCAATGATAATTTTCTGATCTATAAAACAGTACATAGGAAAGGGCTTCCAATCATTCTTCTAAGATGTTTTCTTGTTTCTTACTCACGTATTTTGAATTGCTAACTGTAAGGAATTTCTAGCAGCTTTAATTCACTCCTAAACTTCAGAGTTAAACAGAAATCTGTATAAGCCAAAGGAGAGGGAAAGAAACATGTTCCTGCAGCTGTTTCTGCTTATCACCTTTAATCTCTGATGCTCCCTAGAATGTGTACTTCCTGGAGTGTAGGAGGAGAGAGATCTATTTTTTGCTTCATCTGAATATGAAAGCAATTTGTTGCCATAGCAATATATTTCCATTCTTAATGTTGTGAATGTGCTAGTTGCTTCTAGGACTTGGGCAAAATGTAACCATACTTATTCTGCATGAAACGCATCATGCTCTACTAACCTTGTCAACTGTGACAACTCTATTTACTGACTTGCTAAGGACACTGTATTTGTATTTTAGCCAGCTTTGGGCTTCACTTACAAGCTAGACATGATGCTTCCCTCAACTGAAACAAATTTCTGTTTTTCCTCTTCTTGGCACTATCTTTCCATCATCCCTCCCCCAATGACAACAAGCAAGCTCTTTCCTTTTCCCTGCCTGGGGCTTCTAAAGAAGCTCAGTGACGTCTTTCCTAACCCCAAAGCAATGAATGAAGCTTGCAGAGCAGCAATACAGACATGATGTATTGCACCTCTCGCTTCTTTATTTTGTAAAATATGTCATGTGCCAAGTTTCAGATGCTTCACTCTAGAATGAACTATCAGCATGATCAAGTCATTAGGGATCCAATATCTCAGTGAGGCTGAATGGAGTCAAGTAGAGGAGAAGCATACTCTTAGCCAATGCAGCACGAAAATCATACATCGGACTAGGCTCTCAATGGATTGCCTTAGCCTTGACCCTTGGAAAAAGTACAACAGCTGAGAGGGGAGAAGTTGTGTTTTCTTTGTTCAGGAAAAGGGGTACAGAGTGTAAAGATCTGCATAAATTTTGTATATGTGACAAATAGAAATCCAACAAATCTCACCTTAAGTGAGGAAGGCTGTGGCCAAAGCTCAGTTATGTCAATTATACCAGCTAAATACGGATGTGAACTTTTGTTTGGAGGTTCGTGCTGGTTTTATGGTCCCTTCCCCTGCTTCCCTGGCTTGATCCCCCACTCACTAGCCAGTGCATGCTCCTCTCCTCCTCCTTTTTGGCTGTTCAGTTAATTTCTTGCAGGAGCACAGGCTCCCCTGACCCACCTCCTTAGGTGACCACCTGCTAAGACAAGGAGGCATGACAGGAAAACCCATGCTTTTCGCAGGGACTGGTTGAACAGCTAAAGAGGAGGAGGAGAGGAGTGTGCTCTGACTGGAAAATGGGCAATTGGCTGGGAGTAGCAAAGGAAGGAAATGTGCAGCACCTGTGGTTCATGCCCATCTTTAATAAAGGATGATGATGTCTCTGGCAGTGAGAGAACACTCATAATTGATATGTTCCTGCTTCAGTCCCAGGGTTTGCATGACTCATGATTGTGAGATGATTGTGCATGAGTAAGGAGAGCCCTGGCATCAAAGCAGGAACTCTTTAATTATTGGCAGTCTCCCTCAGACAGTGATGTCATTATTCTTATGCTAGTTTAAATTATGCAGCTAGAATTTGGCCATTGACCATGTGACCTGTATTGCATATTCAGCCTATTGTAAAAGATTGTTCACTCTTGATGGCACCTTCAAAGGCCCCTGTTGACTCTTGCTTCTAATGATTGCTGTTGTTTAGTCATTTAGTGGTGTCCGACTCTTTGTGACCCTATGGACCAGAGCACGCCAGACCCTCCTGTTTTCCACTACCTCCCAGAGCTGGGTCAAATTCATGTTGGTAGCTTTGATGACACTGTCCAACCATCTTGTCTTCTGTCATCCCCTTCTCCTCCTGCCTTCACAGTTTCCTAACATCAGCGTCTAATGATACCTCACCTTTAAACAGACTGGGGCCAGGTGCCCCTTCATGTTGAGGATATTTTTCAAATGGAGCATTGTTATTTCCAAAGTAGAGTGAGATGGAGACCCTAAAGGTATACCATTGCTGGGGACACAGTGTTCCAAGTAAGGACTCAGAACTGCCTAGGAATTGCTTTGTTGTTTCAGACTCGTTGTTCAGGCTCTATCACAGGCCAGGCACAAGAATAGCTTAGCCTGTTTCAATCACATTTGGGGACAGAGAAAGGACAAAAAAAAAGAAAATGCTACATTTTACAGCACCTGCAGCAGCCACATCCTTTCAGGAAATTATGATTAATGGCAGAGTCTATTCCAGGGATGGCAAATTGGAGTCCTGGGGACATTGTTGGACCACCACAACAGAAGCCTTCAGCTCTATATAGTGTAGCGAATGGTGTGGGAGTTATGGCCCAGTAACATCTGGAGGGCCAAAAGTTGTCCACCCCTATTCTAATCAATGCAGTCTTCTGTGTATTACATTTGGCAGTCCAGTCATGTTACTTGCCTGGCAGCTGAGTGAAAAATTACGGTGCATGAACTATAAACAGTGTTTCCTAGGCTCCCTAGGTTTTGCAGGATGGGCCCTGACAGGCACAGCTGCCTGAAAGTAAAGCACTCAGGGACAGTATAGTTTGTGCTGCCTCCTTACGTTAGCACGCGGCCAGTCACCTCATTATAAGCCTGCTGTGAGGCTGTGTTTTGTACCTTGCCAGGAGGTAGTATACAATCCTGCTCAATATGCCCTCTAAGTTACCAATAGCTAAGAAGAATCTCAGTTAGTCACCAAGTTTCAACAGACAATCCACAGCTCGGGGGCCTGTAAAACTGTTAGGAAGAAGACAGGGCCTTCAGCCCTAAGTTAATATTTTGCCTGATGGTGATTCCTGAATCAAAACACAGTGGTCTAAATCCATTTTTAGTCTAAATTAATATATATCCTCTGAATCAATGAAATACATGTTATTCGCTTACCAGTGTCCAGTTAATTCAATGGGTCTACATGATTAACGCTTGGATTTAGACTATAGATGGAAAATATAAATCTCTTTCCATATAGAGATATTGAGGGTTTTTTTTCTCCTAATTTTAATACTGGAGCTACTTTTTGGTTGCTAAACAAAAAAAATGTAGCCTTGCCTATTAGCTGGAGCTGTTCTCAGAAAATAAAGTCCCAGCTTCAACTGATATAAATTCTTTTTTTCTCCAATAAAGAATCTCACTGCTGGGTGGCTAAATTCAGAATTCTGCAAGTCACACAAAGCCCAAAGGTATTTATGTTGGCTGTAAGGGGGAAAAAGTCTGCCAAAATCCATATCTGGAGTCATTACCCCCTTAAACAAACTGGACAGCCATCTGAATTTGAAAATGTTAGCAGGTTATCAATATAAAAGCATTCTAAGCAATAAACACACATAGTATAATAACTGTGCCTAGCATATTCTTTGACTCTCCCTGTATTTTGTCTTGCTGAAATGACAACTTTGTGGAAGAAACTGCTCTGGTGAGGAATGAAGGGTTTTGATTAATGGTAATGATTGTCAGGGGCCAAGACACACTGAACAACAACCACAATTGCCATTTTCAAGCATCAAACACACAGCTGAAATTATGTCCCAGAGGAGTGCCGCAACAACAGTGTCTGACTACAGAATGTGCAGGCACGCTTTCTTGTCACTGGAATGGAATTCTCCCCTCAAGGGAAGACATCGACGTCAATGGGGTTGGGCTACAGTACTTAGAGTATCTGAGAGGAGACTAGAAGATTAATAATTCACTGTGTATTTCACACGATGGGGGAATCTTGTCATGAAAAGAACACCATCAAAATGCAATACACCTGTAACAAAATCAGCTTGTCAAGACTGACCGATTTTATCTCTATGAGGCTGATGTTTTGCCACCAGTAGGAAATGATTCCTTAACCAGATTTTAAAGGGAGAGTGTTAACAGGTGGAGAGTGAAGTAGAGTGCCCTTGCTGTGTCAAAAGTGTTTTTATGTCAAGATGTATTTTTCACATTTAACTTTAAAGATTGCAAGAGAATTTATATATATTCAGTTTTCTCTGACACAGAATACAACCAAAATGGGCAATCGCTTATATATACAGTGTGTGTACACACACACACACACACACACACACACACACACACACACACACACACACACACACACACACACTGTATATGCTTTGGACTAATTGTTGGGGGGGGATGATTGTGGCTAGAGTGATTGCCAATTTTGGTTGTATTCTGTGTGAGAGAAAACTAAATTAGTATGTTGCTCTTTGCATAAGATATTGTTTCATTTCTTAAGAGTGAGTTTTATTTTAGAGACAGAAAACAGGGATAGGAGGTCCCGGAGAACTGGCTGTGAGAGACATAAAATCCCTATTCAAGCATGCAGGATAGAGTTAACCTTAATGTGTGAAGACAGCGAGCAGACTAATCTCTCCTTCCCATGTTGTTACTCTCTTCATGGGGAAAGCAGTAGTCCAAAGAGGATGACGTCCTCTATGAATCCAGCTTCTCTATGTAATGGGAAGCCATGTGGAAAGCCTCCACATGTAGCAATACTTCTGTTTCTCAGACTATTGACCTTCTGTGACAACAGCAAAGAGTACACGTAGCCTGTTCCATCTCCTGATGTATTTAGGTACACTAAGTGAGGGAATACTATTTCGAATGGTCTGGGACCTTCTTCAGCCTAATGGTTCAGTGAAGGTCCCGGACTGCTGGCTCGCTGTAGCAAATTTGTTACACACTTTGAGGGGGAAATTGCTCATATTCGCAAAGAGTTGGACTCCACTGTTGATGCAGAGCCTATGGTTGTGTCCAGTGCTCCGGACTTATGTCGTAATTTATTGGATGAGTTTCAGTTGTTATGACCCAAAGATGTGGACAGGGTGCTTGGATCAGCGCGTGCCACCACTACGCAACTCGACCCTTGCTCATCATGGCTAATAAAGGAATCTGCCAGGGGAGTTTGCACCTGGATCTTGGAGGTCAACAACTCCTTGTTAAGAGAGGGAGTGGTCCCCGCCCCGTTAAAGGAGGCAGCGATTCGCCCACTCCTAAAAAAACCTTTATCTGGACCCAGGTTTAGTGATCAACTTCCGACCGGTAGTGAACCTCCCTTTTCGGGGCAAGGTGCCATCCATGAAAGAGGTGAGGGGATTGGCATGTTGAAATAGGGCCTTCTCGGCTGTTGTGCCCCAACTTTGGCACGCCCTCCCTATAGAGATCCACCTGGTTCCAATATGTCTGGCTTTTCAGCACCAGGCAAAGACCTTTCAGTTTAGCCAGCATTTTAGTTAAATAGTATTCTTCAGCTGGCCATATGAGCAGCAGGATTTATTAATATTAATGTTTTAATGATTGTTTTAACAGTATAGGATATTATTATAATATTGCCTATTTTTAATGTTTTAATGTTTTAAAATTTTTAATATTGTTGTACGCCGTTCAGGGACCAATGGTAATGGCATGGCTAAAAAAAAAAAATCTTGTAAATAAATAAATAAAAAAAATACATCTGGGATGGGGGGAGAATGGGGGAGTAGTAGAAGCACTGGGAGCAATGGGAGACTACATAGGAGACAAACCAGCATTTCTTCTTTAGGTTGCTACTGTTTTGAGTTATATACCACCCCATAGTGCTGAAAGCACTCTCTGGGCAGTTTACAACAAAAGTATGCAAACAAAACTTTGACACCTCTCCTCCCCCTCCCCCGTGGAAGGCTGATTGAACCTTGAGCCAGCTACCTGAGCCTGTCAGATTGAACTCAGGTACCCTCTTAGGGAAAATAGTGATGTCACACCATTCCTATTCCTAATGGTGAGCCTGAACTGGAACAACATATTAAAGAATGTCTCCTCCCCTTGGAAATACTGGGCGAAATTGTTCCCCAATTTATCTCCCTACAAATTGGCTGAAGAATTTTGAACTATTGTTGCTGCAAACTTGTGGCAAGTCCAGCTTCTGATGCAAGGTGACAGTAGCCATGTCTTCTCTTTAACATAGAAGGGCCGACTCAATCGTTGTTGGTGTTATGTGCCCAAAAATTGCCCCCAACTTATGGTGACCCTATGAGACAATGTATGATATGGTATGATATGATAATTAGCTGCTCCTATTACACAGAATAGGCCAGTTGCCTCACGCTACAGATTCTGGGTATTATGAAAAGGCAGCAAATTTTAGTTACTTAATTGGTTATTACTGTATTTTTTTATTTACAGAGGTGGGGGAAGATGCTTATGGAAATTCCTGCCTCACGTACCAAAATAAGTTTCTTGGTGTGTGTCTTTACTTGGGAGCAAGGGCAGCACTAGCTGCTCAATATCAGGTAGTAAAATATGTTGGCTTTGCCCAGATCAAAAGTTCTGCCTCTCTTTGGCTCTTCCATTTCCATGGATTTTAGAAAGTAGGAACATCTTACAAACATATTGCAAAAAGTGTGGCTGTATTTCAGTTAAATAAGAATACATTTGCATTTAAACACACTTTTGAATAAATCCAAATTCTGGGCCGCACCAAGAATGCAATCACCCCTCATTCCAGAGCCCTGCATACACAAGAATGTTTGAAGAAGATAAGCCTTGAGAACGATGCAAAATTATTCCTCAGAAACAGAGCGTCTGTAAAAGTAAATATTGCTTTTAACATAAAAGGCTTAAGCTAATGCATTGCGAAGACAGAAGAAATGAGCAGTTGGAAAGGAGGAAAAAAATAGCATTTTGGAATTAGTGAATTCATGAAGGGATGGCTCAGGTATGAACATAAGCACAAAACAATCAAGTAGCTTATCTTTGTTCATTCTAGGAAATACAGAACAAGAGAAATTCCATGTCAGAATTGGGGCTATTGAAACAATATTATAATTTGTTTTTCCATATGTGTTTTATTTTTATTTATTTATTTATTTTATTTATATCCCGCCTATCTGGTCGGGTCAGGACCAGATTTTGCACCAATCTTGGTAATTTCTAAAATTTATTTCAAAGATCAAAATCTCCTTTTTTGGATATGGATTTTGATCCATAAAATGTCAAACTGAAACAAATGGTTACAAGTCTTGGCAGTGGGTAGAGACCAGGGATGGGAACTCAAGTTGCGAGACTAAATGTAACATCAGACTTAAGTTGCTCCAGTAACTCAACTTGGACTCAACTCAGTTCCCCCCCCCCCAATTATTTGGACTCAACCTATGACTCAGAATCCCCCAACCCTCCCTTTTTTTAATGGGGAAGAAGCTTGCATTTAATAGGGACTCAGTCTTGGGACTCATGACCTGCCAACATCTCTGGTAGAACCCTGTACAGTGTCAATGTTTTCTGTACTCCTGTACAGAGTATAAGGCACTGATTTCTTTTTAGATATAAGTTTCATTTGACATTTTTCTAAAATTAAGCTTTCTACTGCAGATTATTTGCAAATAAGCAGGAAACTGCTGGGAACACACATCCTGAATTTAATATGATCCCTCCTGTTAAAGAAGGACATGGAGCACCCACTGGCCCACCAGTGATGGAAGGTTTCTGAGCTACTCATAGCATTGGGATTGGGGCAGCAGCTTGCTCCCTTGACATGCAGCAAAAATGTAGCCACTGGAGCTACACCTCTCCCTGGGGAAGAGCAATGTTACCAGCTCGCCAATGCTGAGGCAGTTGGGAAGCCACCTAGCACTGGCTGGCCAGCAACAGAATCCCTACTGTGGTTTTAAAAAGTATGGATTGGCATAGTTTTTAAATTGTAGTTGGGGTTGCACCATATGCAGTGACAGAAGTCACTGCAAACTCAGTGCAGATTGAAGCCAGAGTGTAGTTTTGGCTTTAAGTTCACTATATAGTCTTCTTTCTAAGGGCTCTGCCAGGAGCCAGGAGCATGACCCTCTGACTTATCAAGCCCTGCTCTCCATTTTGGGAGTTTTAATCACTGACCTCTATGAATAAGAAAGCTTAGCTAAATTTTTCAACTCATCCCTTTTCCTCATCTTTTTGCCATCTGGACTGATGAAAAGTTCTAGAGATGTTGAAAGCTGCATATTTTGCAAAGATAAGTATGATCCTAATAAAAGTTCCACATATAGTACCTGTGGATTGTGTATTTTGTTTTGTTCCTAGGAATTAGCATCTCTGATTTCTTTTTCATTTTTTAAAATTAACTATTTTTTTTAGTATTTACATATATATTGACTGACTAAATATGAGCTCTGTATATATGGTTGTATAACAAAAACCAAAAAAGTGTTGTGGCACCTATCAGACGAATGAAATTATTATAGTGTGAACTTCTATAGATTACAATCTAGGTCCTGAAACACTGATGATTTTTGTCTGGTAAGCTAAGTCAAAACATAGTACCATGGCTATCTGTCTGAAAAATTCACATTTATTCTGCAAGCATATAAAATCATCCCATGTTGTCCAATTTTGAAATGTTCCACTGATACACCTGTTTGTAGATGCCCTTGGTCTCTCTACGGAACTTCAGTGTATCTCCAGCACGTCTGATGATCAGAGCCATTAATCCTTAATAAAAACTTATATACAGTACTTGTAATAAAATAATTTGCAGCAAGTTGACTTCCCTCATTTGGCACAGAATAAATTCATTTTTGCTAAACTGTGCTCAGCCCCAAATACTTCCATGTTGCAAGAGCCCTGATTGCAATTCAATTAGGATAATAATATATTCATAATAAATACAACCAAATTTCATGAGGCTGATGCCAAAGTCATTTGTGCTGAAAGACAATCTTTCATGGTTCTGAAATTTAAATTAGTGATAATATGACACTTACATTTAATAAGCAGAGGAAAATTGTTTCGAAAAGAATTTCTGATTCTCCAACATTTTGCTGTTGTGCATAAATGGCAACATCCATTCATTTGAACAGCACACGAATGTAGGAGGACCTTTGCTGGATCATACTGAAGGCCTGTGGAGTCCAGCATTCTGTTCTTACAGTGGCAACACAGATATTACAGGATCCTGGGATTTGTAGTTTGTTGAAGTACTTCAAAATCTGTACAAGAGAGTTTTAATGTACTCCACAGAACTACAACACTGGATCTCTCTAGCAGAGAATGATAAACACCTCACCAAGGTACAATTCCCAGTACTGTATTCTGTAGAATGGAGCCATGGCAGTTCAAGTGAAATGAAACTGGTATAACTGTGCAATATATATGCACTGTTAGTTGAACTTGTTCCTATGGAAACAAACTGGCACTATCTGGTCCCACTGTATTTGTCATTCGGTCGTGTTCGACTCTTTGTGACCCCATGGACCAGAGCACGCCAGGCCCTCCTATCTTCCACTGCCTCCCAGAGTTGTGTCAAATTCATGTTGGTTGCCTCGATCACACTGTCTAACCATCTCATCCTCTGTCATCCACTTCTCCTCTTGCCCTCACACTTTCCTAACATCAATGTCTTTTCCAAGGAGTCTTCTCATGAGATGGCCAAAGTATTGGAGCCTCAGCTTCAGGATCTGTCCTTCCAGTGAGCACTCAGGATTGATTTCCTTTAGAATTGATAGGTTTGTTCTCCTTGCAGTCCAGGGGACTCTCAAGAGCCTCCTCCAGCACCACTGTTTTCATTTGGAGATAAATACCACTGATTTGGTCTGCATTCAATCCATAGGCCAAAATCCTGTGGTTTAGTGAGATAAACAGAACTTGAGTAGGTTCATTGAATCAATGGGGATTTTGTTAGTGAGGTAAGGTAAAGGTAAAAGTTCCCCTTGACATTTACTCCAGTTGTGTCCGACCTTAGGGGCGGTGCTCATCCCCGTTTCCAAGCCATAGAGCCAGCGTTTGTCCGAAGACAGTTTCGATGGTCACGTGGCCAGCACAACTAGACATGGAACACCGTTACCTTCCCACCGAGGTGGTACCTATTTATCTACTTGCATTTTTACATGCTTTCGAACTGCTAGGTTGGCAGGAGCTAGGACAAGCAATGGGAGCTCACTCCATTGTGTGGATTTGATCTTACAACGGTTGGTCTTCCAACTTGCAGCACAGAGGCTTCTATGGTTTAACCTGCAGCGCCACCACATCCCTATATTTTTTGGGAGTGAACTTCTCTGTAGATTCAATGATTCTAGTGGGCCTGCTCTAACTGCAATTTACTATGCTAAAGTAAGTCACAGTTAGAGTAGGCCCATTTGAATCAACAGATTTTATGAAGGAGCTAACTCACAAATCCCCATTGATTCAATAGGCACATTCTATTGTGATTTACTACACTAAGCAGTAGGATTTTGAGCATAATCTTGATGCCTCATTGCTTATGTACCTAGATCATATAACTATTCATGGAGCTACTCAGATATTCCCTGAGCCTAGGAACTTTAAGCATAGTCTTTCCATTGGCTGGTATGTCTGAAGTACTGTCCTAAGCAGATTTAAATGAAGTGAGTCTCAGAATTATCCAGATCCAGGACTTACTTTATATTGGGCTGGCTCAGCCTTGCAATCTGAATGGACGCCCATAGCTGCTTCACGCCAGCCCACCAGATTCCCTACCCAGCACAGTCTACTTTGCTTTGCAGCTGTTATTTATGGTTTCAAGCAAAGATTTGTTT
This sequence comes from Pogona vitticeps, assembly GCF_051106095.1. Lineage (NCBI taxonomy): Eukaryota > Metazoa > Chordata > Lepidosauria > Squamata > Agamidae > Pogona > Pogona vitticeps. The sequence goes on along the minus strand of NC_135785.1, from coordinate 237,773,953 downwards.
CCCCATATCATCTGCTACCTAATTTGTTCAATTGGATTTTCTATTTGTAAAGGGTGAGCTTTCTCCCTGAGCAATAGTACCTGAACTCATTTTTAGCACTTGGCTCTGGACTATTGGAGTAATGAGTACTGCTGAGGAAAGAGAGTTTCCCTCTCCCCTTACTGACTCCCTACAGGCAGCTTTCATGTACTAATATTTAGAATTCCATGGCTAGCCACTAGGTTTGAGCCTTGGTGCAGCTCATGTTTAGGTATTATCCATTGCTATTCATAATGCATGCTGTTTCTCTGTTCAGCAGTTGGTTTGTCCTAGTGCAATTATTTTTGCAATCCTTATAAATGCAGCATTTTTTTTACTGTGCGTTAAGAGAGGTGCTGTTCTTCCGCTTCAATTCAAGGGGGAGGCGAAGAGGGAGGGAAAGAGATGCAGAGAGAGAAAGAACTTGTGGATGCCGCCCCCCATCCCCCCTTGCTTGATTTGAGCACCATAACCACAATTTGGACCTACTTGAGCTGTCAAAAAAAGATATTATGGTCTCGTGCATATCTCAGCAAAACCCTTCATCCAAGAGGAAAGGAATTTGATTAGAGTGCACTCTAAGTAGTCCTTTTCCTTCCAGGTAATCTAATGCATGATTATTAAGTGAGACAGCATTTGCAAACTGTCAGTAATGTGGTCAGAGACATAAACATGGTTTCCCAATATGTATTCTAGAATCCACATAGTATTTTAAATAATTCTTTTTTTCCCCTTGCCTTCAGCCGCTCCTGATTCAGTTACTCATGGAATCTCTGTGGCCTTCACAGCTGCATGGACAGGAGAATTTCATTAATTTACCAACTTTTCAAATTCTCTTTCAAAGAGCTGTATCTCTCTAGCTATGTCACAGCAGTATACCAAGTACAAACAATGCTGCCAGAGAATAATAAAAACACAAACTCTACAACAATACATAACAGGTAAAAGCAGCATGTGAATACTCATAGTTATTTAACTATTTCTGAGAATGCAAGAGGGAGGTTACAAGAAGAGTGCTCCGGAGCAATGACCATGACGAGCTTCATCTACAGATGGAGCCACACAAGGAAAATAATGTAAAAAACCTGTCCTAAACCTGTTAAAGCTGACAATTCAAGATAAAATAAATGGGGAAAAGAAATTGGGAGCATAATACCATTGTTGGGAACTGCTGTCAATACAGTCATCCAATCTCTTATAGCAAAGGAACAACAGTGACAAGAAGAATACCACTACTACATCTTGCATTTGTAAGATTACATGGATTTCTCTAAGATGTGATAATGACAAAATCACTCAGAAATTAATTTTTATGTATCACAGGTACCAGAGAGCAGCTGTTACCTTCAATCCATCTCCAAATCTCACCTTTAAAGTGAAGCCGTTGTCTCAATTTCTTTAGTCTTAAGTCCTAATGTTATTCAGCCTTTAATCAAGTCTAAGCATATGAAATATGTAGAGTTTCTTGTCACTACAGAGAACTGCTTACAGAACAGAGATGGTTTTGTGATTCTGGTGGACAATCTTGGCTGAAAGGTACACAAGAAGATCACAACCCAGTTGGTTCCGCTTGAATTCTCTGCGGCTTTTGATACTATTTATCATTATATCTTTCTAGGAAGTTACTCAAGTAAGACTTGGAGGCATTTTAAGATGCCTTTGGTCCTTCCAGAGAAACAGAGAAGATGGTGCCGAAGGTTTTCATTTTGATACAACTGCCTTAGGCTTGTGGAGTCTTCTGTACTCTTATTCCCTCATGATTTTTAATACACAAAACTGCTGGAAAAGGTTGCTCAGAGTTTTGGGGCCACCTATATTGTAGCCAGTTCTAGTTTTCATTCTCATCAAAATCTAAAGAATTTGTTTTAGCTTTAAACCAGTATCTGACTTCGGTAACAGACTGGCTGAGGGCAAACAAAATCGAGGCTTAATCCAGACAAAACAGTTTTGGACTGATAAAAGGCAGATCAGGGACTAGGGACTACTTTTAGGTTTAACAAATACAATTTCTAAAATTACTTTCTTAAATGCATTTTAACAGGATTTCTTCAGGTTTTGCACCACCCAGCCCTGCATGCACATCAGGAATGATGTCATCAGCAAGGGCAAATTGCCACTGACTGGCTTACTTTGGTGACTTCAGGCTGCACACAACTTGTACATAATGCAGTGAAGTCACATGCACCCTGAAACTGCCTAAGAAAGCATTTAATCAGTGCTGCTGGTGACATCATTCCATTTGTGCATGTGGAGCTGCATAACAAGAGTTTGGCCATTCTTTGTAATTTTGTAAATATAAAATATAAAGAGTAAAATGTTTCATATATGGTCACTAGAGCAAACAAATTACTTCAGTTATGTCATGTTTTGGTTATTGTAATTCATTCAGTATGAAGTTGCCTTCCATGACGATTGCTGCACCGCAATCTCACCAGTAGTGTCAAGACAAGAAATACAGGCAGAAACTAAATTCCTACCCATCTCACTCCAATGTGCATACCCATTTCCCCCACACTGTCCAATTTTCAGGCAGGATAACTCTGCCATTAGAGACAGCACGTGCAACTGCTTGAGGCGGCAGATGTTAAAGGAAGTCTTAGGCTAGGCTATGAAGGTAGAAAGACCGCAGGGAGTGATCAAAGTAAAAGTCACACTTTAAAGCCAGAATGAATCAATAAAGCACTTCTGTACCCAGTCAATATATCAGACAGGGATCAGACTAAAGTGAGATTGGTGAACATTCCAGGTCAAGTCAATGGAGGAACAATCTGGCAGAGAAACAAGGAATGCTAAAAGCCAGGACCAGAGATCAAGGCAAGTGAAGTAATGAAAGTGTTCTCAATTCAGTTGGATTTGAAGTGCATTGTTATCTAGCTAAGGCCCTTCCTTCCTTTTGTCTCAAACGTACTGTGAACTGCTGACATTCTAGGGGACTAGGTTGGGAGTTGCTCCTCCATTCCTATGTGGAGGAGATGTGTTTTCTAGAAGGACTATGCCTCTCAACCTCCTGTGGCACTGGGCAAGGGCTGCCAAATGAGCCCTTGAGCTCTTCTGCCCCTGATTGCCCCAGGTGTAGCATCTCATCCTTCTCTGATGATTATCCTTATTAGGGCATGACAGGTATTGCAGAAGTGATGACTCCTTTCTGGGTTTTAATCTGAACTATAAAATTGCTATCCAAGCTGCTGAACTTAGTTGGGGGAGAGAATGCAGCACCTTGGAGAGCTCATAAAAACTTTGAGCTAAAGCTTGGCATGATTGACCAGCTAAAGCCACTGGTCAATATTGGTGTTGCTAGCCACCACAGTGTTAATAAGCTGTATTACTGTACTCCCGGCAATCCTTGGCCATGAGATGTGGTGGTGAACATGAAACATATTGCCACTACTGTATTAGGAATCAATCTTGTCTTGGTGATGCATGAAATGAAAATGGGGCACTGTCTTTGTCTTTAGCTGACCCTGAATGACTCATCATGACCAAACAAACATTAAAAGGGACCAACTCATTAATGATTTGAAGAGGTACAGAATGACTTTGGACATTATCATGTTCAGAGAAATTGCTATTTCCAAAGTATTTTACATATCAAATATTTCCATTTGCAAACTCCAAGGAGCATAAAATCCCTCTCTTTTTATTTTCACAAAGCTTCCAGGTATGAATAACCATTGTAATCAGAGTCCTGCTTTAAAACAGTAATAGGCTGTGATGGGTACAAAGATTTTCCTCTTTGGCTACATGAGACATTTATTAATGGATGGGCTATAATTCTTACAAGGTGCCTGAGATTATTTGAAAAGAGCCCAAGAATACCAATATTGGCAAGCAATGTCTGTTCTTATGAAAGACATGAGCTTTCTGAATATTTGATGTTCAGAAGTAAAAAAAAAATCAATCTGGTTTTTAAGAGTACATGTTTAGTAGCAGTATTAAGGAGATAAAAGAAGTTTCAGAGAATGCTTCAGTATCATACCACGGTTGAATATCATAATTTCTTTTCATTTCACATGCCCCAATTCACCCAAGGGTTGACAATATGACATTAGTATTTATAGCAGTTAATGTAGCTGTAAAAATGGAGAAAAAAACAGTGTAACATAAGATGAGCTTGGAACAATTTTAGTATTTAAACATGCACATTGTGTTAAAACTGCATTAAAGCATTTGTGAGAATATAGTTTGATTGCTACTAGGTACAAGCATCAAAGCTATAATTTATTATAAAACATTCAGTAGTTTTATATAAAGGTAAGCTTCTAAATAAATCTGTTCTTGCACAGCCTTCCAGCAACTGTTCTTTGTCCTGCACTGAAGAAGCTGCTGCTTCCCTGAGGATATGCAAATAATCTGATGGCATTTCTTGTTTTTTTAGTAATTACATCTAAGTTCTCATTGTTTTGATGAGATCAAAATGTAGCCTGTGCATCCATGTGCTATATGTCCACCTCTAAAATAAGAAGCTTTCAGAGGCAAATTGTAAAATGGTATAATCTGAACACACAGAGTTGTAGCCTGGACTCAGCTACCCACTTATAGCCAGCACCAGTTCAATTAAGAGCCTCTCAGTACAAATCAAAGAGTGTCTTCTTCGTTGTCTTGTACATCCATCTTCAGCTGCCATGCCAGCGCTTCATTCCAGCCAGAATGAGAAGGCAGCATCGGTGGGCAGATCACGCAGTGCAGAGATTCATTCCTCATGCTCCCCCAGTGCTAGTTTTACTGCAAACAATACAATCATGGTCTGTGTTTTACACATTAAACTGGTGTCTGGTGTGTTCCTTCTTGGAAGTGGAAGGGGCCCACATTAGCAGGTTGCCTGCACCAGCTTTATTTTCCTACCGCTTCCATCGGTCCCACCCAGGGTGGCCAATTGTTTTTGTAGGAGTTATCCTCCTAAAACATCTAAAGATCTCAGAGTTTCTCCATCCTAGATTTAAACAAAACCAAACCATTACCTGGATTTCTTGATTCTGTCAACTGAGGCATAGACAGCACAGAAAAGCACCAAAACTCTACCTTCTGTACTGTCTTACCTGGCTGTAGTTCTGGTGGTAGCTGCTGCTAGTCAGGCAGGAGCAAGGAGGAAGCTAGAGAGGTTTGTGTCTTCCCTCGGCCTCTGTGAGTGAAAACACTGTTAGGACAGAAATCCCAGTGTCAGGAATTATGAGACTGTGTCATGGCTGTTGTACACAAGACAGCACCTTTTACATGCTCACTCCTAGGCTATGGAACTCCTTTCCGAGGATATGTAGGCTGGTCTGCTGTTTTCTCTTTTTTCAACAGCAAACAAAGATCGTTTTCTTCCTGTAAGATTTTGGCTACAGAATGGGCTGCTAGAAAGGATGCTGCAGCTTTCACCCTTCCCCTGACTTTTAAGTATTTCTAATTATTTTAAATTAGTTATCTTGTCAATGTTAATGGCCAAATGCCCACTAAGTTTTTGCACCAGCATAAGAGTACTGCTGTAAATCTCTTTGGCAAATTACTGCAAGTCAAGAAATTGGAAAGATGACGACAGTTGCACACTCAGTGCATAATAACAGCAACCGCCTACACTAATTTTTTAAACTTGCAATAATTTGCCAAAAAGGGGTTTTGCCAATTGCATTACTCATTATCCATCATATTTTATTTGCATCTTAACATGATTTTTAGTTGTATCAGTTATTTATTGTAAAACACCCTGAATCCCAATGTTGGGAGAAAGGTGGGATATATGTGGAAAGAAATAAAGAACGAAAGAAAGATCTCTCTTGCTTGTTACTGTCACCAGTGCAACAGAAGGCACACGGAGATGAAAGTATCTTGGCGAAGCAGATTTGGAGTCTCATGCTGAAGAGTTGGGTTTGTCCTGGAATTAGGATCTGAATTTGTCCTAGAATTAGGATCAGAAATGACCTACTCCTACCTCATTTAGCCAAGTGCACCTACTTATTTCAGCAACAGTCAAGAATAGAAATTCAACTGTACCAACTATTCATTGATATGCATGTACTTGTGTGTAGAGGAACTAGTGAGAACTACTTAGATATATACTTCTGATCTTTTTATGTTCCCAGATTATTATTTAGATCTATGTTGGGGCTACATTTAAAGTTATGCTAGACTGTTACATATGAATTTTTTTAAGTTAAGAAATTTCCATAAACATTGTTGTAGCGAAATGCCAAAAGGTGATGTCATTCCTGTCTGTCCATCACAGAAGCTCAAGGGAGAGGAGCCAAGGATAGGGCAGGAGGGGCGGAGTTAGAGAGACAGACAGAAGGACAGTTAGAGAGAGACAGTTGGAGATGTGGAATGGGAGTTAGAGTTTAGGAGAACGAAGGAGAGGGTTAGTGAATTGAGCTGAGGGTGTTAGGAGAGGAAATTGAGAAGTTTAAACAATATTGAACAAGCAGGAATGAAAGTGTAAGCACTAGAAGAGAGATATCTATTGAAAGTATATAGCAGTTTGGAATAAAATTGATTGCCTACATGATCCAATACGTGTTAATGCCTGAAACAGTTCATATGTGATTTACCTTTATGATTTGTTTGACAATAAAAGAATATTTAATTAAACCTCTGATTCCTAAGTTCTATAACCCTTAGTGTTGGCAGCACACGTGTATGACATAAATTGGTATTAGGAGAATACCTGGTGGCAGCGTGAAAGGGCGTGTTCTTTTGTGAGGGCAAAATAAATAGGGGCAACAAAGTGAAGATTGCCACAATTGTCTATTGCATGCCAAGTTGCCGACCTCAGTATGCAACATATAAAGTCTATGGAGATTTCTTAACTTACAGCAATTCACATCTAACATTTATGCCTGCACAACAGGGTTTCAGCCAGTGGGACTTGAATTATCCTAAAACAGTTCCACTTATGTCCATAGGGTATCTTTGCAATTTGTGATGATTTTAGTTTAGAGCTTCTCTAATCCATTTGAGATGCAATCAAATCTTTTAATAAGGTCTTCCAAAGGCATTCCTGTGCTTAAATTTAATCCACCAAAATAAATATTACAACTTCTTAATGTGAGTGATATCACTAAAGAGCAAATATCATGAAAGAGAGGAGACTCATTTTAACACTACTTTTAGAATCAGAAGATTGATATGGATTGTTTACAACTGGGCATCAGCAATGAATGATTTGCCATAGGGGAATACTTCCATTAAAATATGTGTTTCAAATCTCTAGTTAATGAGTTAAGCATTTCACTCCATAATTAATTGTGCTTCTGCCTTCCAGGCAGACTTTGCATAATGAAAGGGAAGGGATGGGGAAAGAGGGTAGGCAACTGTATGCCTACAACTTGAAAGAAGTTTGTCATAATTTACCCATACCTATTGTGGTGATTCTCTAGTCTTTATTCAGTGAAACCACTCTAAGTCTTCAAATGGGTTATTTTTTTCTTCAAGTTAATTTCATTATTTAATATTTGTAAGATCTCAGATGGCCTCTGTATTTCTATGCAGTGGTTAAAGACCTGAGTTCAGTAGATACCAGCACAAGTAGACAGCTAAAGATTGACTCAGCCATCCATTCTTCTGAGGTTGTTAAATTCAGTACTCAGCTCACTGGGGTAGTGATGGTGAGGTGGGGTCAATATGTAGCCTGCATAATTAAATTGTAAAAAACTCAGGGAGTACATGAAGCACTATGGGGCAGTGTATAAGCAACCCATTTTGCTTTTGCTTTGCTTTTACATTGTGAGTGTGTTCAAAATGCACATGGTTCAGCTTTAGAAGGAGATTTTATATATCTGGCATCCTAAGACATAACAATAAACTTCCTTAGGCATAGGCACCAGCAATCTTTATGGGACGTAGTGATCATATAATTTGCATATATTATGGAATGTATTCCTTCTATATAAGAATTACACTCACAATTCTTTTGTATTTTTCTTCGCTCTTGCTTTTTTCTATTATATATATCCTTCTTAACATTTACTTTTTTACAAAAGGAGAAAAGTGCATAAATGTTGGTTTATTTAGAATACATTAATAGTAATAGAAATTGAGAATGTATTTTATTACAGATCTATCCATCTAGCACTCTATCTAGTAAAATATATAGACTTATTAATTGATGCTTAAAAGGCCAAGCACCTTTATATGCCTAAGGGTGACCCAGACCAGGGATGTTACAAAAACTGAAAAATCATAAATAGTCCCAAAATCAGAGAAAGAACTTCCACATTTATATTCCCTTTAAGCAACTGTACAACTCAGTCACATTGCATATGTATGGTAACGAATGCTTATATTAGAACCCTTAGCGTTAAGTAGGTTATCTTTATCACCAGCTACATTTCAGAGCTGAAACCAGCCATTTGGCTTTTATTTCAGGGATAAAAGTGTTTCATGCTTATGCAACACTTCATCATTTGTGGTCTGGTTGGTAATGGCATTTCATTTTTCTGTCTCCTAAGGCACAATGGTTTGTTTAATCAAACCTCTTAACGTCATGACAACAGGAAAGGATATGTTAGGGATTACAGAAATAAAATGAAAGGAGCATTTATGTATGAATAAAGGGCAAACAATTAAAATCATTAAGAAGATTTGCAGAACAACAGCGACAAAAAGAAATCCTTAGAAGTAGGTCATGATTTTTGACAAGCAGATTAGAGATGGAATCAGAGAAATGTGGAGTTGTAAAGTTCTGAAAGGACTACTTGTTTAATCCTACATCTACAAATAAAAAAATCCCATAGCACATTAAAGACCAGAGAGAGAGAGAGAGAGAGAGAAGCATGTTTGTACAGACTACGTGCTGTAGTGAAAAAACGTAGTAATTTTAATTTTTGCTACAACAACTGAAGACTGTTTTGCCATTGGAAACCGTAGCCCCACCAGTTCTTAATCACTTATGCGGCCTTGTTTATGTATACAGTCAAACAACTGAAACTACTTTTCCACAGTGATTTTCCATACTACTGCTGTTACACTACGATACGTTATACACTGCCTTTCTCTCTTGCATGACCCCAAGTGGCATACAAACCATTTAAAACAACAATAAATCATTAAAAGGTTTCAATCAGTGGTTAAAATCATGTGTAAATTAAATGTCTTCATGTGTCACCAGAAGGGGAACAAGGACAGGAACAGTTTAGACCAGGTGCGCTATTGTCTCTTCTTTAATTTGGAAACTTCAATTTGTTCACCCTTATCCGTTCTGGGATGTGGTGGCACTTCGAGTTAAACTGCAGAAGCCTATGTGCTGTAAGGTCTGTAGATCTTCAGCTGTAAGATCGAATTCACGTGACAGAGCGAGCCCCCGTTGTTTGTCCCAGCTCCCGCCAACCTAGCGGTTCAAAAGCATGCAAATGCAAGTAGATAAATAGGGACCACCTCGGTGGGAAGGTAACAGCGTTCCGTGTCTAAGTCGCACTGGCCATGTGACCACGGAAGATTGTCTTCGGACAAATGCTGGCTCTATGGCTTGGAAATGGGGATGAGCACCGTCCCGTGGAGTCGAACACAACTGGACAAAAATTGTCAAGGGGAACCTTTACCTTTACCTATCCAATCTGCCATTGATAATAGGCATCAGCATTTAGAAACAGAAAAAGTTCCTCAGATTTGGATGGAATGTAGAAGCCAACTTGGTTGTTATTTCCATACTGATGGCATCAAAGTCCAGATCTCCATACCAACCCTCCCAACAGTTTCATATGTGTTAAATAATGTAGGTGACAGAAGAGAACCCTGAAAGACTGCCCCCCCCAAGGCCAGGGCATTGAGCAGGTGTCCTCTCCTCAATACAACTTCTAGAGTCTTTGTAAAATAGCACCTCCTAGTGCCATCCCAGGGAGATGGTCCAAAAAGATAGTATAATTGATTATATTGTAAGCCACTAGAAGTTCCAGCAGAACCAACCAACACGGACAACTAAGAGGTCTCGCTGCTAACTCCTGGCATAACTCACCCACTGAGGCTATCTTTGTCTCATAACCAGTCCCGAAGCTAGATTAAAATGGATTTAAACTACCTTATCCAGGTACCTGAGCAGCTATTATACCCTCCACTATGTTGCCCCTAAATGGAATATTGGACACAGGCCCAATGCCATCCAGCATAGTGAGATACAGCAGCTGTGGGTATGTGTATGTTAAACCTAGAATCATCCAGAAGGGCTTTATCTCATAATTCAGAGATGGATAAAGGTTTTTTTTAAAAAGGCTACAATTCCTGAAATATCCCAGCCAGTATGACCACTTTATCCACTCTGACAAAAATTGGTAGAGCAACAAGGAAAATGCAGAATGATAATAATTTGACTCATAATGTTACAGTATATGGTTTCCAAAATAGAAAGTGAGTAAATGACTTCCATGCCTAAATCTAATTGCTAATTCCAATTAAAATAATTTTAAAAAATCAATTATATATGTTCCACTGATTCAACAGGTGGGATTTACACCCTAGTTAGGTAGCATTCTTCTAGTCATCAAGTCACATGGAAGCATTTATACGAACCTCATTGACCACTTGCTTTTTTGCTTCCAAATGATAATGGCAACCACACAGAGGATGAGAATAGCATTGCAATACTGGCCTCTATTAATTTACAGTATGGGCCATTTAGGATACTGGTAGCACATTACTCTGTAGCATACTTGGTGTAATAATTACTCCAGCCTTTGAGATTGGGAGGAAGAAATTTAGCTCAAACCCAGCACAATATTCTCATTCCAAAAGGTACCAAACAACAAGCAGATTGGCATCCCACATTGTATTACAGTAGGAGTGATTGTATTTTACTGTCATTTCTTTTATAATTACATATTAAAACTGGAAATGAAACAATTTAATATGTGCTAAGATAGATGACCTTACCTCTAGAGTAGTGGTTCCCAGCCTTGGGTCCCCAGATGTTCTTAGGCTAAAACTACCACAAGCATTCACCACTAACTGTGCTGGCCAGGATTTCTGGGAGTTGCAGTCCAAGAACATCTGGAGACTCAAGGTTGGGTACCACTGTTCTAGAGTCTAATTACTAAATTTGGGGATGGAGTGAGTGCTACCCAATACTTTACTGGACAGTCTGGTAATAGTGGTTAAAATGTCCAGGTTTAAAATGTCAAGGAAGAGCAACAAGTTTATGAATGATACCATTAATTCCACAAAACTCTATATATGCAAATAAAGCTTCTCTTACCTGTTCTGTCTCCCAGGTTTCCTTTCATCCAAAATAATATTAATGTAGCCCATTTAGTGACATTCATAACAATATGATGATTTCACTAAAGTCTTTAAAGGCTTTCATTGTGCAGTACAACCAATTTTCCATTGAGTGTGTACTACTAAACCAAGTCGTTTCCTTTACATCTGGTGTGCGGTGCCACTTCTCCCACCAATTTTTGACCAACTCTCAATTTTTTAGAATTAATGTTCTAATGGGAATGTCAGCACACCAGTATTCTTCTTTCGTCTTTCAAATGTGGCTTGAAATATGAGAGTGTGCTTGGGTTCTCTTCCATAGATGTTAAAACAGTGTGGGAAGAGGAAGAAATGGCACAAATCTGTACGTGACCAGCAAGGGTAGTTTGCCAACATCCTGCTTGTGGACTCACCACCACCCACCTGATACTGTTCTTTTCCCTTAGATTCTTTTAAATTGTTCATGTAGGAATGTTGGCACGTTGGTATGTTTCTGTCAAATGTGGCTTGAAGTATGAGAATATGCTCCTCCATAGAGGGTAATGCAGTGCAGAAATAGTCCAGTAAGGGCCTTCTGAGGACACATTGCTGTCCCCTCGTAATTTTTTTTTAAAGGAAAGGGGGTGGCAGAAAAAAAGAACAAAAAGAGGAATGGGATATGTTCCTCTGCAGGCGTGTAGACAAATGTATCACAACTAATTTGCGCCCACAAGAGGTGGAACCAGTAAAAAATGTATGAACCATTATAATGGGATATATGTCATGTGACCTCTCACACACGACTATATAGGACGCAAAAGACATGAGAAGAAAGGAATATATTTCACTGGTGTGACCGTGGCCTTATTTGTAGATTAATACAAGGATGGAGGATGATCATTACAATTTGAATTCAACCCATGATGAGAAAAGGAAGTGATTCCTTCCCCGTTAAATTGACTGAAACATTCTGCAGCAATGGAGAATAATAAAGCACAATTAAAAGTGAAAGTGACCTGAGGCTGTTAAGTGCTTGCAGGCTGTTTTAATGGAACATGAAGGCCATTTAAAGGTCACCAGCTTTCAAGCAAGCTCCTTGGTTTTTTAAAGGAGAAATTACAGATCTCCTCAAATAGAGTCATCTCTTTCTCTCTGTGTGTGCCTGTGTTAGCATGAGCATTTCTTTCTGTGGAAACCAAGCAAGTAAATGTGCTCTGCTAAACTTATTTTTCCCTAGGACGCATGGGAAATCAGAGAGTTCAGCTATAGTGTCATACACTTTCTGGAGGCTGGGGAGAGAAGAAACAGAAACGACACTCCCTTCCATTACTTTGCTTTCTGAGTATGTAAAAATTGTTTTCATTCGAGCATGCTTTTTGTCTGAGAGCATTCAGAGTATACACAAAGGATTGCAAAACCAAACTGTCTTTAATCAAAATTAGCCACTGCTGAAATATGTGTCATTACTGATAAGTGTAGCAAAATGGTGTAGTGAAAATGGTAGACAGTCTGAAAAGCCACGATGGTCATTTAAGACGACAACAGCGATAATGCAGTATTTGCAAAAGAGACACTGTCGAATCTTGTACCTTTTAAAATGTGGTTGCATGGAAGGCTTTAAAATGTACAAATAGCAATTTTATATCTATTTATTATGTGATACAAATGCAGGAGAGGTGATACCTTTATTAGACTATTAAAAATCAAATGCTCAGTGCAATTTTTGTGTTTAAAAATCCACTTCTTCAGGTGTGCATTGATACCTTGTGGAGTCATAAAAATTATAAATAAATGTCCTAAAATTCCTGGCAAATTTCTGCCAGGTATGCTTCTTAAGGTGTGGTCAAAACTGAGAGCAGGGTGTGTGGTTTATTGCTTCATCCCTGGTAATATGTGGTTAAATTTTACACCCAGCTACTCAGATCGAAGGCAGCCCTTGAGTATACCTCTCCCCCTACACACACAATTGCCTGTTTTGGAAATCAAGTTTCCCTTTTGGCTGGGTGCTGGGGGAAAGGCCACATGGAAATCTGCAACTTGCCCAAGGCTACACAGGGTAGCTTTTCTCCTGGATGCATAGAAGAGAATCTAATTCCCAGCCCCTGGCTCTGCAGTTAGGTACCTGACCTTATGAACTATTCAAACAATTCCATTTTCCTGGAGTAAATCTCACTGATGGGGATACCTTTGTTGCTTACATGTATGGGCTACCTTGTTAATGATCTTTAAAAAAAGGATTGGGTTGATACCAGTTTAGTAAAAACCAAAAAGGACAGTTCTGAATAGCTACAAAAAAAGGAAGTGCAGAACAAGTATTACTAGCTTAGCAACAATACTCCTAATGGAAAGTTTTAAGGCTTATTATGAAGAATGAGTCATGAATACAATCAGATGACACAAAGTTTGTCACAAAAGCTGGATCAGTAAATGCAACATAAAAGTCACGATCATTGCAATGGAAACCAATGTTTTTGTGGGAATATATAAAATTTATTCAGCTGCAAATCTGATACATGTTGTGAATGCTTTGAAGGCATGTGCATTTACAGCAGTTGCTCACATTGTGTGCAAATAGCTTGGGAGAAAAGCTTCCTACTTTTGTAGGACATTGTGCTTATGCAAATTGATTTATGTGACATATGCATGAGAATGGCACCATGTCATGTTGCAGAAAATAAAAAGATGTGCTTGTCTAAAATTGAAAACAAGTGTATAGGTCTTCTAAAGGAGATTCCCTTTCAAGACAATGGAGAGGGATTGAGAAATCGGTAGCTGTAATGGGCAGACATAACATCACATGTCCGTCACAGCTGGGCAGTGAGTCATCAGCCAATGGTGTGACGGAGGGTGGAACTTAAGGGAAGGAGCTGATATAAAAAGGGGGGGGTGAAGAGTGTGTGAGGGCAGATGAGAGTCTGAGCTGAGAGTTGAAAGTGATTGTTAGTTATAGTGAGCGAGAGAGCCTGTCAGTGAGAAATAGTCTGTGTGAGCCAGTGATTTATGAACAGTGATTGACTAATTGATTCGTTACCAGTGATTTACTATTTTTATTTCCTGTAATCAATAAACCAGTTTTTGTTTTCAAAGTTACACTTGTCCTTTTATGATTTTTTAAGGATAAGTTGGTGGCAGCAGAGTTTTAAAGTAAAGTAGCAACCACTCTTTGAGGTTTGAAAGTGGCTGTTACAGTAGCCTTGTCTATAGAGATGAAGAAGGTTAATTCTGTAGAGAAGATTGTTATCTCAAGCTGGTCCCGGAAATCTACAGATTCCTTTCTGAGATGTTACTTTACTGATCCTGGAATAAATCTATCAGGCCAGATATATTACCACCCTGATATTCATAACATATGACATCTAGCCAGGATGATTTTTGAACATTCCTGTCCCACTCCCCAAAATTTCTGTAAGGACTAGCTTGAAAAAGCATTGTTCAGGGTTCAAAAACTCACCTGTTTCTGAGGTTTGAGTAGTATCGAATCTGCATTGTGTAGCCTTATAGATCATGAATCATTTGCTGATCTGTCTCAAATAGGAAGATGGTTGGGGCTGGCCCTAATTAGAATGATGTTGCCTCTTAAGATCAATAATGTTTCTTCATTGAATAGGCCATTGAAACAAATGTCACGTACACTGATTAAACACAACACTTTCAGGATATTCCTTTTGAAAAAATTAAAGGCCTAATGTTAGTTGGATGTTTCACCACAGGTTACAACATTTTATCGAAACAATCCGTTCACCCATCTAACTTAGTTTAATCTGTCCTGCCTTGCATCAGCTCTCTAGTATTTCAAGAAAAGTTTTTCCCCACCCAACCCTGCTTACTGAACATGTGGCATTAGGGCCAAAGCAATTTCAGAAAAAGGGCTTCCCTCATGTATTGAAACATCTGGCTGTTGTAACACATTATTTTCCTCATGTCATATCTTGCATTTAGTGTATTTGGGTGATCACTGGAAGATAAACATGGTTTCAACTTGGAAGTCTGCTGTGGCACATAATTCTGTGGAATTCCTCTTATGGCAGGGAAAACAGGTTAACTAGAAGGAGTATGTATTTCCTGTAATGCCTTGTTTGACCCTCAGCAGTAGGATGTGGTCTACTGCTGGGCGTCAGCATTTCTCCTCTGTCTTATGTAGACCAATCATTGGTCATAGAATCATAGAATAATGAAGTTGGAAGGGGCCTACAAGGCCATCAAATCCAACCCCCTGGTCAAGACAGGAATACAAATCAAAGTATATCCGGCAGGTGGTTGTCTAAGCTTCTCTTGAATGCCTCCAGTGTTGGAGCACTCACCTCTTGAGGTAATTGGTTCAACTGCCTTACTGCTCTAACAGTTAGGAA
Source organism: Pogona vitticeps (assembly GCF_051106095.1). Lineage (NCBI taxonomy): Eukaryota > Metazoa > Chordata > Lepidosauria > Squamata > Agamidae > Pogona > Pogona vitticeps. Next base: position 237,758,447 of record NC_135785.1, on the reverse strand, counting down.
GTTTTTCCTGATATTCAATCGAAATCTGGCTTCCTGTAACTTCAACCCATTGTTTCATGTCCTGCACTCTTGGATGATCAAGAACAAATCCTGCCCCTCCTCTGTATGACAGCCTTTCAAATATTTGAAAAGTGTTATCATATCACTCATCTGTCTTCTTTTCTCAAGGCTAAACATGCCCAATTTTTCAACCTTTCCTCATAGGGCTTGGTTTCCAATCCCGTAATCATCTTTGTCGCTCTCCTCTGAACGTGTTCCAATTTATCTGCATCCTTCTTGGATGCTTCTCCTTCACAAGATTTGGAGATTATACTTCTGTTAATGCAGCCTAAAATAGCATTTGCCTTTTGTGTAGCCACATCACACTGTTGGCTCATATTCAGCTTGCAATCTACAACAATGCCAAGCAAGGACTTTTGGAATGGGAATAAAACAGACTAATATCAAATAATATTCAGGATATTTTTGTTGCAAAAGAAAGTCCACTTAGGGACACCTCTGCGACTCTAAACCTCAGTGAGTCTAAAAGTGTTTTATGAAGAAAGCAATATTTATAAACAAAGCAGTGATCTCTATAAAGGCTAAATCAGAACATTCATGAGAAAGCTCCACCAGCAATACATCAGACATTAACCCAGAACGTATTCCCTAATCTCTGGACCCAGAATGTGACATTGCAATATAGTGAATCTCAATTTACTGTTTTGCTTTCGTTTATTTTTTTCAGATAGTGTTGCTAGCTGTTCATGCAGCATGACAAATATGTCAGCTTATTTGCCCTTCTTCTGATGAATCCAGCCCCACAGAGTAATATAAAGATAACTCTATTTTCAAGAGGGAGATTATGTTTACTTAACGAACAGTGAGCGGCTGCAGGCTCAGTTTAACCCTCCTAAGATCCACAGGCAGCCATCTGGGTTCTCAGGAATGAATCAGGGATTTAGTTTGTGTCTTCTTTTAATTGAATTGATTATCTCAGAACTCGATGACTCACAATTCAATCAAAGATTCCCAGGAAAGAGGGAACAATAGTTAAATCCTTAATAATATCAGGATGTCATTACAGTAAAAATGCAATACAGGACAAGCAACTGAGCAGAAGGAAGATATATGTTGCAGCTGTGCCAAAATCCTGTTGGGTGATGTTGATTTGCAAGTTGCTGTTGATTTAAGGCTGTGTACCCCCAAAGGCAGAGTTGCCCAATAGGATCTCAGCCTGTTTCTGTTTTCCTGTGTTTGAACAGGCTGTTTGACACACATGTACAAGAAATACCAATGTAAAGCCTTCCTAAGATCTGCATACAGGTCTGATAGACTATATAATAAAATACATAGCACATTAAAGGTAAAGGTAAAGGTTCCCCTTGACAATTTTTGTCCAGTCATGTTCGACTCTAGGGGGCGGTGGTCATCCCTGTTTCCAAGCCATAGAGCCAGCGTTTGTCCAAAGACAATCTTCCGTGATCACATGGCCAGTGCGACTTAGACACGGAACGCCGTTACCTTCCCACCGAGGTGGTCCCTATTTATCTACTTGCATTTTGCATGCTTTCAAACCGCTAGGTTGGCAGGAGCTGGGACAAGCGACGGGCGCTCACTCCGTCACGTGGATTCGATCTTACAACTGCTTGGTCTTCTGACCCTGCAGCACAGGATTCTGCGGTTTAGCCTGCAGCGCCACCATGTCCCTTTATATAGCACATTATTTCCTTTTAAAAATATTTCTAGGATAGGTTTGGTCTGCAATTTGCCAATGTTGTCCTACTGGGGCTTCTTGATATGGCAGGCACAGAAAACCAGATTGAGTGTCCTTGAACTGATTTCCTTAGAAAATCTGCCAATGCAAATCATTGGTAAACAGTTCATGGTAAAGAGGTTCAGTGTAATTCAATAATTCAGAAGAGCTCCATTTTGAGAGTCACAATGACTTGACCTGGAAAGGTCAGCTCTCCTTAGATGGGGATGATTGAAATGTAAACAACTTATGAAAAGGGAGTAGGGTGAAAATTTTAAAAAGTGTTGTAACAAGTGTGGGTAGGAAAAAGAGAGCAACAAGAACAGGACATAAAGAGTGAAATAAAGTTAAGCCCTCTAAAGCCTGAACCAGCACTCTGACTTTCTGCTTCAATTCTCGGTGACTTTTGCCCTATGCTTAAGGTGCTTCAATCCAACCAAGGACATCATCAGCTCTGCAAAGTTTCTTGGTATTCAAAAAATCATATTGCCCTCTCAGACTTTAGATACATCACCTTAACTATGTTTGTAACAATTCTGTACACTATGTCAGAGTTATTATGACCCCTAAGTTACCAGTGGGATGGCAGGAATTATATAGTGCCATTTCTGCATAAGGCTAAATGCCTGAATTTGTGACTGAGGTAAGACCGAACCCACTTTTTCACTTTAAAAAAGTACAGATGTGAGTGTATAGAGTGATTAGAACATAAATTGCACTTCCTAAAGTCCATGATACTCCATATTTTCTTTCTTGCATAATAAAAATAAATGGGATCACACATATATTAGCCACAGCCAATAACCATCTACCTAAGTTGAGTATTTCCAGTTGTGTTCAAAGGGTGATATACAGTACCCCCTTTTTATTATTGCAGCTGTTTCATGAAGCAAAGCTACTTTCTTTTATGATTGTGAGGAAGGCACTGCTATGCAATGACTCTGGCTTGATTTAGACTATGGTAAAAGGCCTTTTCATAATTTAAAGATCCACGGAGTAATGAATTAAGCAATCTCACAAGTACTGCAACTGGGCAGGCAGGTTAGGACATATATTCTTTCCCAAAAATATATAAAGTTACTTTTTTTGTACAACACTTCTATAATGACTGGGAAATTCTGGGAGCTCTCGTCAAAAAAAGTAACCACTCCAATCTCTTCCCTTTCTCCATCTCTTGTCAGAACAAAAGTTACTTGTTAAATTTGAAAGCAACAACAGCACCCAGCTATGTAGATGGAAAGCCAGCAGGATGTGGGAATTACATGGTAAAGAGATGTTACTGCCATATTGCTCAAACAACAAGTTTCTGGTAATCAGGGAACACATTTGTTTCTTTGAAGCCACAGTTTCTGACCTGAGGAAATTGAGAGAGGCACTGAAATTGCTGCCACTATAATACAAGGTGTTTCCATTGTCTTGAAAAGGTTTCCATAAATCAGAATTTACTTTAAGGCATGCAATTATTATTATTAATAGTGTGATAAGGCATATTGCAAGAACAGATGCTCTAACTCCAAGTCCAACTATATGTCAATCTGACTTCATGAAAAGCCCATCAACATCACCATTAATCAAGTCTTCGTTCTAACTACAGATGCTGTTGAAGAACAAATTGTAAATATAACCATGGACACTGCGGACCGGCCAATATAGAAATAAAATATTTTGTGTAGCTGAAGATAAAGAAGCTATATTTTTCACTCTGCAGGACCAGGACCAGCAGCTCACTGTCCACACACTGTATGTGTTAAAAAATGAAGAAGAATGATAAAACAATGATAATGCCAAAATATGATTTAAATAACATCCCTGAACAATTTAAAGATAGGGTGTGTGTGTTTTAGTTTTAAACTTTGCTAACCTCAACTGAATATGAATTAGAAGAACTATGGAGTGAAACCAGAGATGGATAACAGAAAAGAATGTAGAAGACATTTTCTACACTCAGAAGAAATAAAGGCTTGTATGGATGACTGATTAACCTCTTGACAGATGAGAAACAGAACTTAAAGATGATAGCAATAAACTCAGAATTGTAAATACAGCTTTTCAGTGATTTGCATGTAGGAACAGGAAGAACTACGTATTATAATAATCATGGCAAAAAAATAGAAAAGGACAACTTGAAGCAAAGAAAAGAGATCTCCTCCATAAGATCCCAGAAATCAAACAGAAATTTAAGGCAAGATTAAAGGTAAAGGTAAAGGTTGCAGTTGACATTTAGTCCAGTTGTGTCTGACTCTAGGGCGCAGTGCTCATCCCCATCTCTAAGCCATAGAGTCTGTGTTTGTCTGAAGACCGTTTCTGTGGTCACGTGTCCAGCGGGACTAGACACAGAATGCTGTTACCTTCCCACCAAGGTGGTCCCTATTTATCTACTCGCATTTTTACATGCTTTCCAGTTGCTAGGTTGGCAGGAGCTGGGACAAGCGACAGGGGCTCACTCTGTCACGTGGATTTGATCTTACGACTGCTTGGTCTTCTGACCTTGCAGCACAGAGGCTTCTGCGGTTTAACCTGCAGCGCCACCACGTCCCACCAAGCCAAGATTAGGAATGCTGAAAAATATAAAATGGAATATGTTATCTGATTATGATAAAATAAAGACAAGACAGAAAGAATACACTGAGCAGGTGAACAGAAGCGATGCAGGGATGACAGGTCCCTTTAGAGATGAATATTTTGATGAAAACACTGCACTTCTAAAAAGTAAAATGAAAAGTGCTCTCAAAACACATGAAAAGAAAGAAATATTTCAGTTTGCAAGACCTGAATGGCTATTAAAGACTGGATCTTCTAAATGTCATAATTTCATGGGATTGCCATAGGCTGGAAACAACTATGATGGTGCATAACAATAACTACAAGGCATAGCAATAGCTGCCAAGATGGATGATTTTTGTCTAGGAATTAGACATATTTCTGGATGGTTAAGGTTCATCATCATGATGGATGTATATAATACCCAGTACCACATGAAGTGTTTCTCTATAATGTTCTGGGGAAGGGAGAGGGGACTTCAATGATCATTAAATAAAGCAAAGAAAAGCGTGCTGCTTATATACCGCCCCATAGTGCTTCAAGCACTCTCTGGGCAGTTTACAAGTCAATTATGCAGGCTACACATTCTCTCTCCCCCCCCCCCCCCAGCAAGCTGGGTACTCATTTTACCTGACCTCGGAAGGATAGAAGGCTGAGTCAACCCTGAGCCGACTACCTGGGATTGAACCCCAGATCGCGAGCACAGTTTTAGCTGCAGTGCAGCGGTTTGACCACTTGCTAGCTTTCCAGCTGCGGCATCAACAGAATGTTTGACTAGATAGGCCTCTGGTTTGACCCAGCATGGCTCATCACATGCTCCTTTAAGATAATTTCTTCCAAAATCAGGACCATTTGAATGATATGATGATGGAAACCATTGTATGCTTCCCATATCCTCTTGCAATGAATTCCTCACTCTTTCCCTTTTCTGAATGCAACTACTCCCTCTGCTGTCTTTTGTTACTGCACTTTGCCTTCTACAACTTCCTTCCTTCCTTTCCTAGAGGAACTCTCATCTCTGTGATAGGGGACTGCTTCCTTTTTGTTGGGCTTGAACATTAGGTGGACATGCACCTATTCAGCGGAGGTTGCTTTCTCCGCAACCTTGTCCCCAATGCCAGGAAAAGCTACTCCAGTTCACCTCCTATATTTTTATTCCTTGAGAGAGGGACAATAAAAGCTCAGCATTTTGGAACATCTCCAAACTTTGCTCATATCCCTCAAGTAGACCGGGGGGGGGGGGGGGGAAACTGTAGCTCAATAATAAAGCATGTACTTTTTTAAACTGCTTTATTATGTAAACAAAAACATGGAGATGGTTCCATGTTTGGTCTCTGATGTCTCCACATTAAAGGATCAGGTAGAAGAGGAAAGACCCCAAAGGGCCATTTCCATAAGAGAAAATCAGAGCTTAAGAGAGATGGCTATTCTAGTGATCTGGAATAAAGTAGCTTTCTTACATATCTGACCTGTCCAAAGCTTAGAAAAGTTACTTTTTTGGACCTTGTTAGGCATCCTTCAGTCTTGAAAGACTATGGTAACGTGCTCTGTATGGAGGACTTGGAACAGCATCTAGTGTGGCTGAGGAGGCCAATTCGAGAGTGACAATCTCTTCCACGCTGAAGACAAATCCAATTGGTCCCCTGTCCATCTCCCTGGTTTTGCTGCTTTTGTGACTTCCTCCTTGCCTCGGCCTGCTGGACAAGGGTCTCTTCAAATTTTTTGGACCCTTAGAATCTCCATTGGCAATGTGGCTGGCAGATTCTTGGAAGTAATTTTTTAAGGTTTTGATCCCAGCTGACACTAAGAGTTTATGCTTGCAGGGTATGAATACAACAAACTACATCTTATTTAATAATGTGGAGGGAAGGACTATCTATTTTTTAACTGTGTTCTGTGAAATGGTTCTGACTTATAGCAATCCCTTTCAGGGTTTCTTGGAAGAGATTACTCAGAAGTAGTTTACTATTATGGGGCCATCTTGGGGCTGTGTAGCTTGCCTAAGGCTACACAGTCTGGCTTCTGATGTACTTTATGTTGGACTGTAGTATCACACAAGCATGACTATGAAAAAGCAAGAAATGGGCACACATTGTTGGCTATCTCCTTGGGTGAACTCAGAAAATACACAACTGTTTTCATTGTCTGGAGAAACACTGGCAGAACTCACAGCTGAATACAGGCCATAGTGATATGTAAAGCGAATATACATATTTTAAAACAGCAGCAGCAGCTGAAGATGGTTTTTCAGACATGGTTGAGAACAATATAGTTCTATCACATCTCTCAAATTATTCTCAAGGAAATTCAATTGCTAAGTAGAACTACTATAAGCCAATGAGAGTCTTCAGCCTTGACACTCAAATTATATCAGTATTTGCTTAGCTCTGTCTAGGTTCAAGACTTTCAGCCTATGCATTCGTGCATTTTAAAATGCTGTATCTTGTACTCTTCCTTGATTGTGATTTTAAAAGACCTGAAGCAAGACTCTCGAACAAAATTCAAGTGGAAAAATAATCTTGGCTGGCTGGCTGGAAGACGCCTCATGTATTCTGAAAGTGTTAATTAAGAATCCTTATGGCTGACATTATGGCCTTCACATCAGGAATATATTGAGTCTTAAATGTCTTAGTTATCATCAGAGCATGATAGCTCTACCGAGCCCACCTCTGTTTCCTCAGGCAAATATAACATTAAAAGTGGAACTAAAATACTTTGACCTAATTTGTTGTAAGAACAAATCATAATGTGCCCATGGTTTGCTAATCTGCTCTTTCATTTCTGGCACAGAATTGTCAAATGGCACTATTAGAATTTGTCTCTGTTCAGTGTGTTACTATATATTTCTATTGTTCTACCAGACTCATTTTCTCTGATTTGAGATCTAAAGAATTAATCTAAACATGGCTGGAGGGATTTTGTGTGGGTAGCTTGGAAGGGTTTGTCACCCGAGAGTCCTGGATTTGTGCAGTTCTTTAGATCCAAGCCCCCATCTTCATTCATGCAGAGCTTCAAAGTATTCCTTTTAGGAATACAATGTCCATAATTCCTCAGCCAGGGAGTGAAAAATAACTCAATGCATTAACCATCTCATCTAGACAGAAAGAGTAATCCAAATCTGTTCATACATTTTTGTGGTAGCTTATGCATTCATGTGATTTCTTGTACCTTGAGCCTGTTTTATAAGTCCTGCATTCTGGAATGCCCCTTTTCTGTATGATTATCTTTCATGTATTTGAAAAACGCTCTGATATCTCCCCTTAATCTTCTTTTCTCTAAGCTAAACATGCCCAGTTCTTTCAATTGTTCCTTATAAGGCTTGGTTTCTAGCCCCCAGATCATCCTCTGAACCTCTTCCAGTTTGTAGGCATCCTTCTGAAAGTTCAGTATCCAGAACTGGACACAGTACTGAAGATAAGGCCTAACCAGTGCTGAATAGAGGGGAACTAGTACGCCACTGGATTTGGAGACTGTACTTCTGTTAGGTAAAGGTTCCCTTTGACATTTAGTCCAGTCGTGTCTGACTCTGGGGGGCGGTGCTCATCCCCATTTCCAAGCCACAGAGCCAGTGTTTGTCCAAAGTTTCCAAGGTCACGTGGCCTGTGCGACTAGACATGGAATGCCATTACCTTCCCACTGTGGTGGTACGTATTTATCTACTTGCATTTTTACACGCTTTCAAACTGCTAGGTTGGCAGGAGCTGGGACAAGCGACAGGAGCTCACTCTGTTGCGTGGATTCAATTTTACGACTGCTGGTCTTCCGACCTTGCAGCACAGAGGCTTCTGTGGTTTAATCTGCAGCGCCATCACGTCCCCTTATACTTCTGTTAATGCATCCTAAAAAAGCATTCATCTTTTTTGCAGTGACATCACACTGTTAGCTTATATTCAGTTTATAATCTACAACAATGCCAACACCTGTCTCGCATTGCTGAGATGCAACTGTCCCTCAGCTACGTCTACGAATGGATGAGCTACCACAGAATTATTACTCATCCTAAGTATAACTCTTAGAATACCTTAATCCCAACCCGGCAACATTTTTGTCCATGGAAACACTTTATGTTACTGTTTTGCTAAAAAGATTATCTGAAAGATAATGTGATGCAAAACAGCCCTTCATTTCATTCAGTGAGCTCACATGTAATTAGGATTACTTACACAAACCGTGGGCTCTTGTGCGCCTCCACCCTTGATGACTGACCAGGGGAGATAGCTTAGCAGATTTCAAAGAGTTGCTCCCCACCTAATCATAACATACCTCTGTTTCTAGCCCCCTTCATCCTTTAGAAAGGCTGTAAAGAAAAAAGAGCAAGCAATTAAGCATCATCTTCTGTTTCCAGCCAACTGCAGATTATAATTATGTCTGATTTGGGACAGACAGGGAAATGTAGCTGTAGCTCAGTGGCAAAGCATCTGCCTCGTATATAGAAAGACCAGGTTCCATCCTTGATCTCACCAGCTATGAAGCTCTAGAGAGTTGCTTGCAAATAGTATCAACAGTAGCAGGATATATGGATTAATTACTGTATAAAAGGTCTATTTTGTTTCAGTTTGGTTTCTTTTGTTGAAATAATTACCAACATTTCTTAATATTCAGAATGGAAAGAATTTAAAATTTTTTGTTTCAAAGGGAGTCGGAGAATAAAAACTGAAAGGTTTGTCCATCCATTCGAACCTCTGAAACTTTAGGTTTCAAAGCCTGTATGTTTTCAACTATGGAATGGGACTGTCAATTCTTTGCATTGCAATGTTCCTTCTGTTTATCACATAGATGACAGGCAAGCCCAACATTCCATGTTAGGAATAGCAGTATCTACTGTACTAGTCCGCTGCAGCTATGGAAGACATTTCATGTGTTTGTTCTTGAAGAATTCATCAAAAAGTAGCAGGTTTATAAAATCTGAATGCAGGAGAAAGCAAAACTGACAGATTTCCTCATCCTTAGCATAAAGTAGCTTCCTGTGTTGACCTGTGTAGGTCTGTCTAAACAGGCCGACTGAGGGTCACACCATAACAAGATGTTCTGGTCACACTGAGAAACTGATAGCATATTTTCTCTCCAGCAGCGGATTCTTGAAAGCTGTGTGCCTGAGCAAGCAGCAGAGGTATACATAAAAGTATTATTTGGTTCCTGATGTGCAAACATGAAACAAAGCAAGCTAATTTGCAAAATGCAGGGGTCAGAAAGGTTTTTGACAGGATAAGCAGAGATATTTTACTACGTAAAAAGAGCTCTCTTTCTACTAGCAGGTGTGTCTTGTTACTTTTTTTGTTCCACAATTTCCAGAAACCCCAAATCAGCATGACCATACTGACAAGAGCATTCTGGGAGTTGTAGTCCACCACCACCCCCAAGGAAAGGAAAGGAAAATTTCTAGGCTGTAGTTCAAATATAACAAATTACACTTCATCCAACAGAGAAGTGAAGCTCACAGTCAACATGTTATTTTAAAAAAAAAGGATGGAGAGAGAGGAAGAACAGCTTTATATACTGTGTACATATGAACCTTGTTATTACATTTTTCTCTCCCTGTCTGGCCTTACAGGGAAGCAACTGTTTGTTGTTGTTATGTGCTGTCAAGTCACCTCTGATTTATGAATGAGCAGTCTCCAAAATGCCCTGTCCTCAGTTGCCCTGCTCAGCAATTATAAACTCAAGCCAGATTTCTGTTAGGGAGTCAGCCCATCTGGTATTTGGTCTTCCTCTTTTCCTGCTACCTTACACATTTCCCTGCATTATTGTCTTTTCCAGAAAATCCTGCCTTCTCATGATGTGCCCAAAGTAGAACAGCCTTACCTACAACATTTTTTTTTTGCCTCCAGAGATAGTTCAGGCTTGATCTGATCTAGGACTCACTTGAAAGTGACGATGGTGGCATAATTTATACTTAGTCTTTCCTTTGAATTGCATTTCTCATCACATATATAAGCTGTAGTAGCAGTTCTGAATACTGAGCTTGGAATCTAATAAAATGTAATAAACAGAAGAAAAGAAGCCTGCATTAATGCTTAGTAGAGCAACAAAAAAAGTATCATGCACTTGTGTGCATGTGTGCGTACACATTTCAATACATATTAAAAGAGTATATTTTGTCTATCCAGAATGTTCCACCAGGAAAACATGAATTATGCTAATTAAGAGATGTATTCATCAAAAGAAGAAACCTACACAATTTGAAACAGCAATCAACAAAAGGGTTTGGGAAAGAAAAGGAAATTGGTAAGTTATTTAGGCCCACTTAGGAGCAGGTGTGACTTCTTCATAAACCACAAATGAACAAAAATTGCTGCAATTATGCTTCTGCTAAATAACAAATTGCCATAGCAACTGTATCTTCAGAAGGCAAATGCATGCTTCCCCCCTTTAATAGACATTCAGATTCACATAATATGTTCCTCCCAAATGCCCTTCTCTTTCTTAAAATTAATGTGATAAGGTTTCCAAATGGTGAGATAATATTGTATGTTTGCATGTGTGAGCATGTGAGAGAAGTTAATTTCTCCTCCTATCTTGACAATATATACTGTTTTATATTTGCAAAAGCCAAGTAGACTGTACAGCATTTGCCTGTTTAGTCCATCCCAGTCCAATGTGAGACACCATCCAAAATATATTAGCCACAAAGCCTGTGAAGGTGTAAGATGTTATCAGATACTCCAAGAACCATGTACATTCCAAATCTACAGTGACCACTTACAAAGCAATTTTTATATACAGAGATAACATTAGAGGATGGCCAGAATTCCAGTGCTCATGTTTCCCAATGTAACGACAACAGCATAAATCACATTGATAAATTGCTGCTAATTAAGATATCACTGCTTCTATTCTTCTTTGTGTGCCTAGTCACACACAAAGAAGAATATAAGCAGTGGCACCTTAATGTGCTAAGTTGCATGACTGATATGCAATGAGGAACACATGAAGAAACTCCTTAACTGGAAGCAACTGCAGCTGTGATATATGCTGTTGGCCTTGCTCTTATGCTGGTTTATCTAAGCCATGGGATTCCAGCCATGATCATTATTAAATGTAACTGCATAAAAGAGGGAATGTATCAAGTAAGTAACCTGTGTGTCTGCTGTCCAGATGCTACCTGTGTAAGGGTAACTTCAAGGTCCATAACCTCCCACTTTATGATCCTTTACCTTCAAATCAGATTTAGACTAGACAGCCCTTCAAATGGAGGACATCTTCAAAAGGAAGCTTGACCTCTGGCCACACTCTAAATGAAGATCTGTCCTCTCTAAAAGAAAACATATGGCTACCCCATCCAAGGCCAAGATATGCAATGGAAGGAATCACCCTTGTATCACAATCACAGACAGCTCTACCTATTTGCCTGACTATGAGTCTATCTATTTGTGGAATGGAGCAAAGTATCTAAGCAGGTTAGAACTCCACCAGCTTTCATTTTTTGAAATAAAGAACAATCCATATAGTATAGGAAAGGGCAATTCATTGGGTCAAGGGCTAGAGTTTTTGTGGACTGCATCAAACCAAAAAGATGTTAAATATTTTTAAATCTTGCACAACACAGAGGCAACATTCAGATGGCCCAACTTTTTGTGACTTTTGCAAGAAGAAAATAAGGACAGAGATCTTCCTATAAGCCGCTGAACCCATGTTCTTAAATAGTTTGTTACTCCACAGGACAACCAATGAGCATAGGTTCTGGAGCCATCTGAACTAGGGTGTCTCTGGAACTAGAGACTATCAAGGCCAGATTAAGCACTATTTTACTGAATTTTTGGATTATCAGACCCGAGTCTTCAGTGTGCCTCTCCCTATGGAGAGGAGGAGAGATTGGACAGTGATTGTGTAATTTTATTTCATAAAGTCCATCTGGAACACTGGTTCTTAACGTTGGGTTACTCAGGAGTTTTGGACTGCAACTCCCAGAAGCCTTCACCACCAACTGTACTGGCTGGGGTTTCTGGGAGTTGCAGTTCAAAAACATCCGAGTAACAAAGGTTAAGAACCACTGATCTGGACGATCCTCTAGAATAGCCATTCTTAGCTGGGGCCATATGACTCCCTGGAGGGCCTTGGCACATTTTAAGAGGGCCACAGATTGGAAACAATTATTCACACACCACCTTATAAAGTTCATCATGTGACTTACACAACCTTGATTTGATCTATATTTCTTTTATATTGTTTATGGACATGGCAAAAAAAGGGTTGAGCATGGCTGCTTTAGAAACATTGAATTTATTGTGCATTACATTTATATCTGCAATAATATTTACATTCTGCAACAATCTTTCCATGCAAATAGTAGTCCAACCTCCTCACCCCATCCAAACTATTGATCCCCCCCATATCTACAGTTCACTTACATGGAGCTTATATCCAAGGAAATGTGCTTAGATCAAATGGAGTAATAGAAAGAATCAGGGTGTACTGATTCATCCTTTTTGTGATAAATGAGTTCAGCAGCGCTGAAGAAATTTCATGGGATGCAGTGATGCAGTTGCTATTTCCATGATTTATTTCTCTCATCTCATCATTTAAATGATTCTATGTGAGCATATGAGATGCATTTCCGTACTAGTTCACTGAGTCATGTGTACTGATTTTTCTTTCTTTCTTTCAAGGCAGAAAACAAGCCCTTTCATATCTGAATAGTAGAAGACTATCTGTGCAAAGAGCATATAGTATGGTTTACAGAAGAACTTTTTTTTATTTCACCAGTTAGTTATTTGTTTTAGGCTATGTACAGGCAATAGATTTCTAGAGACTAGGATGAAATCTTTCAGAGCATTTTTTTGTATTCAATGAATGGAAAAATCAACAGAGGTATTTTGTCAGCAGCAACTGATTACAATGTCCCTCCACCAGGGATCATACTGTAACTGTAATAGAATTCTCATGATTCTCACCAACATTTGGTGTTAATTCATCCTTCAGATGAACAAGTGTTCAGTGGTTCTCAGCCTTGCCTCCTCTGGTGGGTGCCCACTCTGCGGGAGCAACCTGGCATCCCTGCCCTGCTGCCTCTGAAAGTTGTCTCTGAAGGGGTGCCTGCTGGAGGAGGCAGGGCTTGGAAGCACTGAACACCTGTTCGTCCAAAGGATGAACTGGCATGAACCGCTGATCCATCTCTAATATCAACTTTACATATGACTGTGATAAATGGTTTTCCAGAAATTTGAATATGAAAACTTTATTGTTCAGCCATTAAACAAGAGAGTAGAAAAATGCACCTAAACAGTAAACAACATTCGCCATATTCTGTTTTGCTGAGCTCCCCCTCTCACCTGAAAAGCATTTCAAAGTTTCCTGAAGATTTCCTACTCTTGGTTTCCTCCCAGGTCTTCCTCCCCAGTAATCTTTTGAAAAGGGGTAGAGAGGAAGCTTGGGCAGCAACTTTATTCTAGAAGTCTCTAGATCAGGGGTGTCCAACCTTTCACCTTCCCTGGGCCACATTAGAAGATGAAAATTTGGTTTGGGCCACACATAAATTTGGTTTGGGCTGCATGGGGGGGCAGCCCTAGCTGTCCTCCGCAGCCCTGCTCCAAGCGCGCTTACCGGCAGCTGCGATCTCAGACAGCAGAGGCTGCCAGCTTCAACTCTGGAGGCTTTATGGGGCCGGGAGGGGGTCTGCCTATTGAAGGAGACGGCGCAATGCAGTCACGCATCCCCCCTGTCCCCTCCCCTCCCACTCCTTCCTCCCTTCCCTCTCTCCCCCTCTACTGTTGTGACATGCCCCGGCCACATTCCGGCCGCAAGCGCCGTCAGTGTAACTTGAAACTTAGGAATTTCTTTAAAAATAAAAAATTGCACTGGGCCCCATTACGAGTTGACCTGGGCCGCATGTGGTCCTCGGGCTGCAGGTTGGACAAGCCTGCTCTAGATGGAACCGGGCACTTGAAGCTTGCGGAGTTAACATTTAACTCCAGTGCAGTAGTGATAAATTTTGAAGTGCAGACATTTACCGCAACAGTACTAGTGGCTATGTCTCCAATGGTGCAGTCAGATGGAGATATAGTTCATGTTTTGAACCACTTGTGGCATAGTGCACTGTTTTTTTTTTTTGTGATTAGATAACATAAAGGAAATTTCAAGCCAGCCTTGTGTCCAATCTGAACCTTCTCATCCAGTGGCAAGGCTGCTGTTTTCTTGAGCTGGGCTGGAGGGATTTTTGTATCCATGTGTGACATTTCTGCATTTCCACATTGTCCACGACTGAAACATCAGGAAGCCCTAGGCAGGTTTTCTTCATTTTACTTGCTGCCACCAACTCAGATATTCCCTGGGAGCCCTTCACCAAATTATGTGTCCTTCAACAGAGTGACCACGAAGCTAAGATTGGAGTTAGAGCCAAGTCTCTCTCTCTCTCTCTCTCTCTCTCTCTCTCTCTTAGCCAGAAAACCAGACCTGCCAGTTTTATACAGTGGGGTCTCGACTTACAAACTTAATCCGTATTGGAAGGAAGTTTGTAAGTCGAAAAGTTTGTAAGTCGAATCAGCATTTCCCATAGGAATGCACTGAAAACCAATTAATCTGTTCCGGCTGTTTTTGGCTCTTAGGTTGAGGGGCATTTCCCATAGGAACTAATGTAAAGCCGGTTAATCTGTTCCTACCACTAGGGGCAGAATTTTTTTCTTTTTGTCCTTTTAACCTAAGATGACTTACCGGTAGGTTTAAAAAAAAGGAAAGAAATGAGGGAGAGAAGGAGGGAACAGACACCTTTTCAACAGAACACCCTGAAAAGCACCTTTTCAGCCAAGACAAATACCTTCTGGGAAAAACCAAGCACCTTTCAGACAACAGATCACCTTGAAAAGCACCTTTTCAATCAAGACAAGTCAATGCAAGCACCTTTTGGGGGAAAAGGGGGCAGCAAAGGAGGGAGGGAACACCTTTTAAAAATCCAAAAACCAAAAATTAAAAAAGCGCCAAAAAATAAAAATACAGTCTGTACCGCACTGTACCAGGCAATACCAGCAATATCAGGCAGTACCAGGCAGTCTGAAGACTGTCTCCAAATCCACTCTCAAAACGCTGGGAAGAGAAGGAAGCAGATAAGCACCCTCTTCACTGGCCAACAGTTAACTGAAAGTTCAAATTTCATGCTTTCCCCACCTCAAACATGTTTTTTTTGTTTGTAACTTGAATCTAAGTGTGCAAGTCGAGTCAATATTTTTCTGTCAGAGTGGTTTGTAAGTTGAAATGTTTGTAACTCGAGCCGTTTGTAAGTCGAGGGTTGACTGTAGGTTAATTGAAAGAAAACATATAAAGAAAAATAATAGAATAAAATAAGTTGGTGTCAGAGAGTTCGACAAGCCACTTACCTACCACCTTTGCGCTGAGGCAAGTCCCAAGACCTCAGCAGTGCATAGCGTAAGCCCCTTGAACAAGTCTGACCTTAAAAGAACACTTTACTTTTATCCAGTACTTTGCAAGTACAGACACATGGGCTTTGTGATTCCTTAGAACTAACAACAGCTCAGTTAGGTAGGACTCATAAAGATAGCTGGTTTATGGTCCTCTCCACCTCCTGGATTTAGCCGGACCCTGCTGTTCAAGAGACCAGTCCTTTAAAAGGATTTTTATAATTAATTTTATTAGAAAAATAGAGTTTCATAGAATCAGTTTATATTGCTCAAGCTTTAGCATAAAGAACATATTTAAAGATTACAGTTAAATAAAATAACTATTTCCCATTAAAATAATAAACACTGCTAAGTTGGCTACAGTGGGCTAGCCCCACCACCTTCTTTCTCCTTACTTACATCCTCTCTCAAAATCAAGTCCCTTTCTCTCCCATCATCATGGAGTCAAATCCCAGAACAAGACTTCTTTCACATAACCCATCATCCATTTTCTACATTCTCTAATTCCTCCCTTCTTCTTGACAATTCTGGCTGTTAACCAATTAGCCTAAAGGGGCTGTAACATCTTCCTCCTCCCTTAATTCCCATGAAAGTCCAGGTGTTTTATCTCTTCTCCAATTAGCTTGGAATGTTGAGTCTTCCACGGGCTACTTGGTTCGACTTTCAGCTTTATCTCAAACCACGCTGTACCGATCTTCAGAAAAACACTCTCATAGCACTTAGAGAAAAAAATTCATTCCAATTTCTCACAAATAATCTTCACACAGAACCTGACTCCATCTTACATTTCTCTGACTACATATCCCGTCATCATGACAGCACTTTGAACCCTTTGGTGTTTTAATTCAGTCCTAATTGAGTTTTTATTAGAATGGCAGGTGGGACTGTCCAGTTGTTTCAGATGAGAATCAATACAAAATGGATGCCTAATAGGAGAATAGCTTTATGGTCCCAAACTGTCCAGAATGGCAGGACAGCTGACTTCTTCAGATAAGTCACAGTGCCACCTATGGTTCAATTAGGAACATAGCAGTCATCACCATAGGACTGCCTACAACATGGAAGGGACTGTGTGGGTATGTTGCTCCTATCAACCTTCGACAGCATAGCCAGCACTGATGGATAATGAAAGATGCCATCTCACAACCTCAGGAGGGTCACATATTCCCTACTCCAGTCTACAAGAAACAAGGATGGTTGTTAGCTTTTCAGAGATATCTAAAGAGATAAGGGAAAGCAAGCAAACAAGACGATGATGTCTTCAAAAACATTCCCTACAGTCTCCCTCTATGTTTGTAAAATATTCACAGAGGTAGTCAGACATTTTCTTAGGCTGGAAATGTCATTTAGATTAATATCTGGAGACCTAAAAGTGGACCTAGCTATAATCCTCATAGTGCTCAGCCTGTACAGACTGCATACACTTCCAACAGGCATTTTCTGTTTTGCGTGCTTTGAGGATCAGAGTAGCATGTTTCCACTGTGCAACAACCTTTGCATAGATTCCCCTTGAATCTTATATAAACAGAGATTTGTCTGGTCTAATAAGCCTTGAAAGCCTGGAAATCTAAGCTAAGAAAGATTATTAGCTGAGCCAGAAATTCCTTCAGGGAATCAGTGAAATAAAAACATTGAGATCAGCATCCCAAATACCAACCCAACCTCCCATGAAGAATATTTTTATTTCCCCAGTTCAAACAAAGAAGCAATCCCACAGATTTATACAGTACATGCTCATTTCACTATGCAAATGAAAACAACTTTATAGTTTGAGCAGATTAAACAGCTCAGGTGAAGAAACAACACACTATTCCTTAAGAACAACATGCTTATTCTTTTGTTTAACAGGCTCTTAATTGTGTCAGAAGATTTGAAGGCATAATTTATGGAAGAGAGGCATACTAATGGCTATGAGTTCTAATAATGTTATGGTACCTTTCTCTTCATAAGCAATACACCATCGGAATACCAGAGGACAGAGAAGAGTTACTGAGCGCTCAGTGGTTTTCTCAGAGAAATCTGTTTGGCCCAACACAGCTTCTTAATTTCTTAATCTGGTTAGCAAAGGAAAGGCAGTCAGCAGAAAGAAGAAAGATTAACAAAATGCCTTACTCTCTTCCCAAATGGGAATTGTTTGCTTTTAGGATTATGAATCTCAGATCCAATTTGGCCAATGGCCATGATTCCTGTGGAATTCTAGGAACTATGGTTTTAAAAAATGATTCCCATCTTTGCCCATGAATTACATAACAGTCTCAAAGTGTGACTTTCTTCAGAGATATACAATTTAATATAAACTTGACCTACTGGTTCTGTGTCTGTGGTAGAGGCTTATAAACCTTAAATCCCAAAATTCAATTGCAGGTCATCAGAAGTAATATGGATGAAATCTTAACTCACAAGAGTACTGCATTGTCTGAAAACTAATTAAATAAATTATCCATCTCTCAAGAATGTGGATACATTTCTGTGTTCCTCAAGGGTCCAGGATATTCTTGATCAGGCAGCAGTTTCTAAGAGATACCTGGTTTACACAGCTCTAAATCATCCTGTGGGAATGAACCTATCAGAGAATCGTTAATTTCTGTGGCAGAGTTTGTAGTTTCTCAACAGACATAATTAACAAATTAGTCTCTGGACAATGAAACATCAAGAAGATTTCAAACATTGAACAAAGTGTTCTGGGACTTACTAAACATCATGTTGTTTTTTTAAATGTTGGTTCAGCAGCAATACTGTGGCTGTGTATAATTACCGCTCTGAACATACTGATCTCATCTGATTTTAGGAGCTAGGGAGGGTCAAGCCTAGTTAATATTTGAATGAGAAATCACCAGAGAATAGCAGGTCTCTTCCAGTAGGATTGGAAAGAACCTTGTCTGAAATTCTGGAGAGCCACTGCCAGCCAGAGCTGACAATGCTATGCTAGATGAACCAGCGCTCTGATTCAGTGAGGGCTTGCTTAGACAGCTCCATTGGACTGGGCTAGAGTGGGCTAAATAGGATTATTTGAGGTTGCATAGAAGTACAGTATGCTATTTGGCATGATCCTTGCATCCATATGGCATACACACCTCAAACAGCCCTATTTGGTCTGCCTCCCTTAAGACAAACAAACAAAAACCCAGGATCCCCTCCTGTCTCTTCCTTCTGGAAGGAAGCTTTCCTGGTGCACTGTATCTCCCCCCCCCCCAGACCAAAAAGGCACAGTGCATCAGCAGCAGTGTTTTAATAGTTTTTTTAAAAAAACTTTGCTTCTTTCCTCTGCCCCTCCAGGAGGAGCAAAAGAAGTTTTTAATTTGTCTTCATAAGCCACCTCATGATACTGAGAAACTGAAAGTAGAAGGGTAATTTAAAGCAGCAAGCTCCACTTTCGTTCAGTTTCAGTGATATTGCATGTGCTGGAAATAAAGCAATATCCTACCCACAACTAAAGAACAGTAGCCCACAACAAAGATCTAAGAAAGTACCTGTAAGAATGCTCTGTGCATGGGCTAATTCCCAGTGGCACTTATGTTGGCTCATCACCAACATAAAGAGTGAACCAGCCCATCCCCACAGTGGGACAAATGGCCATGTGGGCACCCCCTAAGGTAAGATGCTTATATTGTGTTCCTAATTCCTATTTATTTCCATGGAGTTTGCATAGTAGGAGTTTGCATTGGATCACATCATATACCTTTCTTTTCCTGTTATTTCTTTCTCTCTCTTCCCCCCCTCCTCCACATTTCATTTATTTAAACTCCTGTCACACAACACACAGCAGGTTAGGCCAGCAAGGGAGCTTATGATTATAGCACAGTAGCACAGAAAATGTGGTGCCTTTCGAAACAGATTGATAAAATGGTGTTGTCTAAGCATGATGTAGGAAAGAGTGGCATATGTGCAAGAGAAGATGTTATGTTAAAATATGCAAGAGTTCTTGCTTCAGAAACATTACTAATTATGTTAGAAGTACAGAGAACACTGACTCATCACAGGGTTTTCAGACGGTGTTCTCTGTACTCCTAACATGATTAGTAAAGTTTGAAACCAACAGGAAAAGAGGGAGACCAAATATGGATTGATTTCCTAAAAGAAGCCACACCCTTGCGTTTGTTTGCATGAGTTGAGCAGGACAGAACATGCTGGAGACCACTCGTTTGTTTGTTTGTTTGTTCATTCGTAGGGTCACTGTAAATCAGAAGTGTCTTGATGGCACATAACAACAACAGCAGAGAAGACTCTTCTGTTTCAAGGGCAACTGGGGGACACTTTGACAACATTGTCTGTTTGTAGAGCTGTCTAGTCCAACCCTCATTAAGAGTTGTAAGTTGTAAGAACAGAAGCTTTGAACCAGCAGCTACTGTAGCTACCCATGTGTGATTTTTTGATCAATTGTTATGCATTACTGCTTTGACTGGAATTTTAGTTCTACTTGTGTTTTGCATTTTTGGGTTTTGTATTTTTTTAAGAGTGACATTTGTTTTGTTTTTTTCTTTTTTATATTTGTATACTTACTGTACTTATCTTTAATATTGCCTATTAATGATGTAAGATGCCTCTTTATACTCAATTGCTCTTAGCTTTAAATATAGTCTTTTAATGATATTAACTACTGTTTTATACTCATTGTCTTTCAATGTTGTAAGCTGCCTTGGGTCCTTTTTCAAGGAAAAAGGCAGGGTAAAAATATTTTAAATAAATAAATAAATTCTGTATTGTTCTGATCCCCCTCCCTTAATTCAGGGATGGCAAATATTTCTAAGATGCAAACTAAGATCATCACCTCCTGGCAAATAGAAGGGGAAGATATGGAAGCAGTGACAGATTTTACTTTCTTGGGCTCCATGATCACTGCAGATGGTGACAGCAGGCATGAAATTAAAAGACGCCTGCTTCTTGGGAGGAAAGCAATGAGAAACCTAGACAGTATCTTAAAAAGCAGAGACATCACCTTGCTGACAAAGGTCTGCATAGTCAAAGTGAAGATTTTTCCAGTAGTGATGTATGGAAGTGAGAGCTGGACCATAGAAAAGAATTACCGCCACAGAATTGATGCTTTTGAATTGTGGTGTTGGAGGAGGCTCTTGAGAGTCCCCTGGACTGCAAGGAGAACAAACCTATCCATTCTAAAGGAAATCAACCCTGAGTGCTCACTGGAAGGACAGATCCTGAAACTGAGGCTCCAATACTTTGGCCATGTCATGAGAAGAGAAGACTCCCTGGAAAAGCCCCTGATGTTGGGAAAGTGTGAAGGCAAGAGGAGAAGGGGACGAGAGAAGATGAGATGGTTGAACAGTTTCATCAAAACTACCAATATGAATTTGACCAAACTCTAGGAGGCAGTGGAAGACAGGAGGGCCTGGCGTGCTCTGGTCCATGGGGTCATGAAGAGTTGGACACAACTTAACGACTAAACAACAAAAAATATTTCTAGCAGAAATATTTCTAGCAGAATAGAAGCTGGTCTGCAAAGGGTCATATCCAAACCAAAGAATTAGTAGACCAGCTTTCACTTGGACAAATGAAGTCTCTGTCATTGAGTAAAAAAAAGTTGTCCAAGAGGATACCTTGCTGTATCTCTTTTTTTTCTTCCTCTGCAACATTTTGATGAATATTTGTGAATATTAGTGCATTTTACAAACTTACATTAATGCAAATCGTAATTGTCTGACCATGAAAAAATCACCACAGACAGGGCACAGCTGTGTCATATATCTTTAAGGAGAATTATCTCCATCTAGCTGAACTTGCCCTCCTTTTCCTAAAAAGGCACTGCAGAGCCCAATATTCTGGAGTCACTCATTTTTGCTGGCTCAGCCCCACTCTGAAGTCTCAAGAAACAGAAGCTGAGCTCACTTTCCATTGACTGAACTGTAATGGTTCATCCTTTCCTTTTCCTATTCCCTCTCACTATTTGAACATTAAATTCACTGCATTCCAGAAAACATTTATAAACAATCATTATAGGTTTAATTGTATGTCTAAAGATTCAATTAATCCCTCTAATAGGTAAAGAAATATCAAAGTGCTGATGCCCCATGAAAGAACACCAAAGGGCTACAACTGGAAATTCTGCCATTTAACACTGTTGGGTAAACAATAAATGGAACAGCAGTACAGGAAAGGATGGTGTTGTGGAATGGGGCCAATCTACGCCCACACGCTTGTTCCCTTGGTGTCAGAACAACAAACAGCGAGTAAGATAGCCAAAGCAATTTATTCCATGAGCAGAAGTGCACCCAGTACAAAATACAGGATGCACACTAATGGAGTTTTCATACAGCTCTTATAGTTTCTTCAGACAGGAAGGAAGGAAGGGTAGCAACTAATTCTACCAATCAGGTATTCATCCCTTCACCTGTCAGCAGCCTGTATTTAAACAGCCACCTTGTAAGATAGATGCCATATGTCCTTGGTGGTTTTCAGGCCCCTAGGCAGTAAAAGAGGAAGTGTTTGCAACAAACTGTGCAGGATACAGTGGGGTCTCTCCTTAAGAACGTCCCTACTTAAGAACAGTTCCACTTAAGAACAGTTCCATTTGCTAAATTTTGCTTCTACTTGAGAACAAAAATTCAGATAAGAACAGGAAAAAAAAACTTTCCTGCTCTTTTTTTAACCTTAGGTCATCTTAGGTTAAAAAAAAGTTCTCCCCCTAGTGGTAGAGTACGTATTAACCAGCTTTGCATTAGTTCCTATGGGAACTAATGCTTCAATGTACGAACGCACCTCTACATTAAAAAAAAAAAAAACAGCCAGAACGGATTAATTGGTTTTCAGTCCATTGCTTCAAAATTAGCTTCGTCAGAAGTGCTTTTAACACTGTTCCCTGACCTAAGGGAAAAAAAAAGAAAAAAAATCCCCCTCTAGTGGTAGAAGGCAGAATAGCAGCTTCCCATTAGTTTCTATGGACGGAAAAGAGCAGATACGGATTAAATGGTTTTCAATGCATTCCTATGGGAAATGCAGATTCTACATAAGAACTTTTCCACTTGAGAACCACCTTCCAATACGGATTAAGTTCTTAAGTAGAGACCCCACTGTAGTAAACCAAACCCTGGTAAGTTTGTTGACTCAGCTCTGTCGCAAACTAGACTGGTTAAGCCAGTCTTAGAGTTGAAACCATGCTTGCTAGAGGAGAGGTTATACCACAAGGACAGTAAAGAACTGAGAAATATCAGTTATTAGGAAGTAGAAAGAAGCATTTAATATTAATTTCTTCCTACATTCAACTAGAGTGTGAATGAGAGTGGGACAACTAGAACTTTGCCCCAGGTTGCTAAATTTAGAGATTGGTGCGGCTGTCCTCCCATGCTGTTCTCCAGACACTACACCTGCTGAGGCAGTAGGGCTTCAACCTTCAGTTTGTAAAATAAAGATTAAGAGAGTAAAGAGTAAACAAAAGACCTTTCATTAAACAAGCACACTCAGTGGCAAACTGCTTGTTTCCTTTTCCTCCTGTCCACCTCTTGTTTCAGCTTTCCTTATTCCCAACTGTTTCTGAGCCTGTGCCTCGTTTGCACGTACTCCAAATGTCTCTGGACAGAACTGTCTTCAGCAATGGCTTCTCAGTGGGACAGCTCTTTGCAGCTGCTCGGAAAATGCAGACCTCTTTCTTTCCCAGGCATTTCAGCGGCAACCAGAGCAGGTGGATGCACCTCACGAATGTTCCATATTTCGCTTGCGTTATACCCTCACAGACTTACCACATGCAGAGAAAAATTTGAACCTTTCTTCAACAGAGTGGTTTAAAACATCAGGCACAAGAACTTCTGGCCTCTCACAGTAGCAGAGGCTGTCTTCTAGCGACTGATCTTGGCCGATCCATATGGAAAGAAAGAGAGATTTGTAGTTGATAGTGTTATACTATCAGAGAGAGTTGGGGTGTGGAAAGGAAAATGATTTTTGAAATTAAGGTGTGTACTGCTTCTAACTGCTTGTATTGTGGAAGGGAGGACATTTTTTGCTGATCCCCACTGGCAATTTCTTAAGAAACTTTTACTTCAAGAATGGACTTGTCTTACCTTAGTGGGTTTTTTTTTTAGTGTGTGAATGCATTAGTACATATCAATATCTTTCTTTTTTGTTTCTTCAAGGAAAAAACACAGAATTTATCTATATTAGCAATGTACAGAGACCGAAGGCCAATGGAACTGTATAAATAACTACAAACTGGCCAAGGAGATGTAAAAAGAAATGATTGAGGCACATTAAGGACCATATCAATATCTTTCTGACCCAGTTGAGCCTCCATTGACCTACAATGCATTGAAAACCAACTAATGCCATAACTGGCCATTTTCGTTCCATTTTGGTTATTTTCTGGTCTGTAGGTCGATTCTCCGTCTGCAAGTTGAACCTAAATTTTGCGGCCAGAGAAGTCTGTAACTCGAAAAGTCTGTAAGTCGAGGGTCCCTAAGTATCAACATTGCTAGTTACAGTTCTTTAATCTATTTCTTCCTTATTTAAAGCTTACTCTGCTTTGCAATTCACTTCTAATTTGCTTAGTGAAAGGAAGAAGGGAGGAAGAGTATTGAATACTAGCAAGATATCATTTGCTCCTTTTTTTGGACTTCAATTCCCAGTAAGCACTGGAACAATTTTCATTTTGACTAGGGAGATAGGCTGGAGCTTGGTCTATCCAAGGCCATGAAGCCCTCGAGCCCTGCCCTTCTCCCGGTGAGCACAACGTAGGAGTAAATCTGGCAGATGGAACTCCTACAATAGAAAGTTCTGGGATTTGGAGTCCGAAAACGTACTAATGGCATATGCCTGTTGAACACATCACCAGCAATCACATGTAAAACCCTCAGTGTTTATTTGTTCTAGAGCAGGGCTACATGAGATCCTCCAGCCCTTTCAATGTTCAGTCCCTTCACTGACCTGCTAAATTCTTTATCACCTTGATTTCCAGGGGCAAGGCAAGTATTGCACCCACTCGAGGTTGCCTTGGGAAGCAGCAGGGGATGGGCCTCGGCACTGGTAAGAGCCCCCTCCACGCACCAAACCCTCCCTGTGGTCCACCTGCCTGCTTTGTTTACCCTGGGGGAGGCAAGCCACCCTTTGCCCTCCAAACCACCCTCTCCAAGGAGGCAGGTCTGTTCGGCCATCAGCAAACCCCACCGCAACCCCCTGCTGCCTGCAAGGAGGGGGAAATGAAGGCAGCTGCAGTCAGAAGAGGGGAGACAAGGAGAGGCAAAGCGTGCACACTTTCTCATCCACTATGCACTCTGCCTTGCCCAGTGGCTCTGTGGCAGAGCTGGAATATTGTGCCCTTATGAATTTTGAACCTTGGACAACTACCCGCCCATGCTATTGCCACTTCTGATTTTTGTCCATATGGACTGCATATAAATTTCATACAGGTTACATACAGATTTCACATAAATCACTCCTGTCTCGGGGGGGGGGAGGGAAGGGCCATATATATAAGGACACCTGCGACCACAGATATTTCCTGCCCCAGAAGTCCTCTGGGGAAAGAGCTACCTGCATCCCAACGGCTGGGGAAAGGGGCCTACCTACATGCCTACACATACAGCCCTGAGACTGCCAATACTGTGTACATCCATTTTATAGTACTGTAATTATATAGCGTTTATATGTGGTACATCCGATCACTAATGCATATATCTCACATGCCATATGCCTCCCTTGATTGCCAACCATAACTTTAACATCCTCCACAGCACATAAGTCTTCTCCCTCTGTGACGGCTTTTCTTAGTGTACTGCAAAGAAACTTCCCCATGGATTTAAAATAACAAAACGGGGGACCAATTGGCTTGTTTTAAACCTATGTAGAAGTACCGTCATTCAGAAAGCTTTTCAGCAGGAGACAATCTCTGTTAGGGACTCGGGGAATATAACGTTGGGGAGGAGACATGCGGGGGGGGGGAGAGAAAGGAAGAGGGCAGAGGCATTTTCCATTGTGGTGTTAAAAAATTTAATAGCTTTGTTTGTAGAACCATGACATTTTGAAAAATATCAGCATCTTGACACCCTGTAGCTAGCCATGACTACTGAAGTGATGTGCAGCCCTGGATATTTATTTATATGCTTCAGTGCTTCAAAAACACTACACCATCATGTCCTGAATCTCTTCACCCCCCACCCTGCTGCTTTTATATAAATATATATATATATTTCCGTTCAAATTCTATTCCATCTCAGAGACATGTTATGCCTAATACCAAAGCAAACAGCTTTGCAAAATAACACCTTGGATATATTTTTGGACAGTTGCCAAGGCCCTGCAAATGATGAGTGTCCCCTATCAAAGATCTGCAGGCACAGATTTTTGAAGAAGAGAGTACTTTTAGGCTGCAAAGTTTTATAAATGAAATGCAAGCAAGGGGCTTTCCCCTGTTGCATATTTTAAAATATGAAAATATCCAGGGCTTAAATTGTGGCATGCTCCTTTCTACTCTTCTACACAGAATAAGGCAACCTTAGAACTAAAGGAACTTTGTAAGGAGAATGTGAATATAGCTTTAAACACAAAAGTGTAAATGGTGCTGTTATAATAATAGACTCTAGTCTTCAAAATAAATCACATAACCTAGAGGTATCAATTCAGAAGTGGAACATTTACAAAGTAATTCCTTGTTCCACACTACAGTGCTCATGAAATGCTAAACAAAGAATATATTATATTTTTATGCTTCTCTGCTTTTTATCTAATGTAAGAGTTTTCTTGTTATAAAATATGCAGAGATATACATATTTATGTATCTAGTGATGACTGAAATCCTGTTGCTTAGTGTAGTAAGTCACAACTAGAGGAGACCTATTGGTGGGGATTTGGTGAGTGAGCTTCTGGGTAAGTTCCATTGATTCAAATGGGTCTATTCTAGTTGCAACTTTCTGTGCTAAGCAACATTATTTTAGTGTTTGGAGGTGGTTTGCACCAGAAGCATTTTATACAATCAATGCACTATCAAGATTTAGTTTCTGTTGTTATATTTTGTTCATGGCAAACAAGCTTCATCTAACTATACCTGTTAATTAAAAATAGAATATAAACTATTCTCTTGTGACACAGCAGTCTATAAGAAAAGCATAAGTCATGTTATTCCCCAGCAGAAAATATGTCTTGGCAGGGACTGGTAAACTACATTTAGTATAGAATGCCAGTATAACATCTATTATTGTACTAGCCTTTATGCACTCAAGTTGACATGGACCAACAACCAAGAGAGAACTATTAACTTTATGGATTATCAATTAGACTGAAACCACAGACACTTCTAGGCCCCACAAGGGAGTATGTGGTTACAAAAATGTTAACATTTTAGACCTTTTAAAAGCCTTTCTGCTTAAATTAAAAATGTATTAATCAATATCCAGTGTCGGCTAACAAAATGACAAGGCAAACAAGGTAATTTGATGATGGTGAGGATGCTTTTAGAAGTAAAAGTGGCAGAAGATTAATGTTAAGTGAATTATAGAAGCCTTGAGGATTAATCAAAGCCAGCATTTACAGAAACAAAATAAACAACTTGTAAAAGAACAGATCCTTTTAGGAAGAAAGGTAATGTTTTTTTTCCTTATTAATCTTTTAAAATTTTGGCTAGAAACACCAAAGAAAACTCTTTTTAATTCTTCGAGTTCTCTATTCAAAATTCAATTTTACCAGTTTTTAATGACGGATTTGGAGTTCTGGAAAAATTATTGGATTTAAAAGAATCTGTGAGTGGGATTAAACATTGGCAGGCTGTTTATCACTTATCCTAAGTATTGTCATGCACATAGAGGGGCATCTGGTACATCCCATCTAGTGGTAACTAAATCAGCCTTTCCAATCTGTAGTTGATTGATTGATTGACTGACTTGAGTGACTGTATTTATATTCATTTTTTTCCTTCAGAATGGGATTTTAAGTGGCTCACAGTAGTATTAAATTTTAGAAAGTACAATTAAACACAAAAACAAAATACTAGTAAAACAGAAAGCAACTATTAAAATGGATTTAAACTAAAGGTATGATCTGAAACAATGAAATGCATGCTTTAAAAATATCAAACGCTCAGCTTCATCTCCTCATCCTGCTATCGTTTGGTGACCTCAGCTTCCAACAGGTGCTGCAGCTCCTACACCAAATTAGAAATAGAGATAGCAGCACCTTTGGAGGGACTGAGGAGCCACAGTGGTTAATGTCCAGTCAGCTGTACAAGCTATTCCTGAAGGAGGTGAGCTGGTTTGGGACAGTGTTAAAGCCCCAAAACTGGACTGAGACTGTTGATTTGATGAACCCAGGGGGAGGTACTGCTGGATTGTTTGTACTCCACACCCTGTCACCAATTAACCCAGATTCTAAATGCAACAACTGTGTTGAGTTTACGAAGACCATGGCTGAAGACATTCTGCTCACTCTCCCACCTTAAACAGGGGTAGCAGTGCTCACAAAGTCCATGTTTTGAGCGGAAGGATGAGATGTCCTAGCTTCCTAGTCTGGCTAAACTACTGGAAAAGCATTATCCAACATAGAGTTATCAAGCATACCACCCTGATGTAGAAGAACAAACCATGCTGAAGAATAATCAAAATGCTTTCTGCAAAGTTAATCATGTCTTACTAAGTTTTAGATGGTTCTGTGGACACAGTCAAAAGGCATGCAATTATAGCAGTATTTGAGGCTTTTTAGTTTAGGAAAAGGCAAATAAGATATAATACAATAGAAGTGCATACAATTATGCACTGTGTGGAAAAATATTAGATAGAGTTGTTTTCCCTTTCTCATAATATTAGAACCAGGGGCCATCCAATGAAGTTGAATAGTGGGAGATTCAGGACAAACGAAGTGAAGTACGGTAGTTCTTCATAGAGTACATGGGGAACTTACCAATTCTCTTCAGTAAGAAATGTTGTGATGGTGTGGACTGTAACTACTGTGAGTGTTAGGAAAATAAATGGAAAATAAACTTCCTGTTTGGGGGGAAGGGCGCAGAATATCTCCCCTTTCTTTCCACTGTGAGCTCATGCTCATGCCTCACCTTTAAGTGGATGGAAAACTATGCTGCTTGCCCCATAGTGTTTAGTTAGTGCCCTCATGATGGCTACCACATTGACCACATAAATGCATCATGATTTATGACTACTGATTCCATTATTGTGTCCAGGTTTATTTAATCCCCTGTAGACATGATAGCTATAGGACATTTGTTGGGAAACAACAGTGAGAAAGGTTTAGTACCTTTTGGGGGCTTCTCTAAGGCATCTGGCTAGCCACTGTGGAAAAGGGGCAGTTCTTTGACCAGGCTCAGCAAAGTTCTTCTTAAGAACTGTCTCCTTGTTTTAAATAGAACCAAACACATTCACAACAGCTGCTTCCTCTACGTCTCTGGGTGACTTTTCCGTTTAAATTTTGTATTTGAATTGGTTATGTAGTATGATTATAGCACGGATAGCATATGTGTAAGAATGCCAGCTTCTTTCTCTGAGAAGGGGGTGCTGCTTCATTTTATTTGACTAGAAAACATTGTTAATGATGTATGATAGATGTCCATGTACTGTAGAAAAAGCTCAGGAAATATCACCGCTTCCTTCTGTGTTAAAATATTATAACACAGAAGGAAGAGGGAATTCAGGAACAAAATTCACCAAGGAAAGCTTTATTCTTGGCTCAATAAAGCAACATGCTCCAATATAGTCTAAATAAACACCCACTATTTCCTGCTCTCTAGTGCCTTGATTTACTTGTGATACTGTTTAAATATGCATGTTGAGTACTACCTGTTAGCTGTGTTTTCTAAAATCAATTGTATTGTACTGCTTTTCAAACACCGCTTTCTTCTCCTTGAGGCCTGTTTCTTTTCCATGCAGTATTTTTGTTTTTTAATGATTTCCCAATAAGCGTTGTCCTAAAAGAACAGCTGTCAGCAGAGAATCAGAATACTGTACCAAGTATTGGCATTAGTGTATATAGGACTGCAGTCTTAATTACAATGAAAGGACGCAGTGATTATTCATGGAAAGAAAGGGCGAATATTGAACAGCTCCTGCTGAGGTCAGGTATAGCAAGGCAAACACAATCTATGGTCTTACTTGAATTCATTTACATTTTCAATATTTACAGGTTGCTTCTCTGAAACAAAGCCCTCAAGGTGGTGTACAATGATTAAAGAGACAATGCAGTTTTTACGAGGAAGAACATAAAAATCCCCAAAATCTTTAATGTGTGACATATTCTGCAAAAAGCAGTGTGACAAAAGCCTATTAAAACATCAGTGAAATAATAAAACCACATGCTAAAAAACATAAAAATAAAAGCAGCAATAAAAGCCATCTGAAGCTATGTAAAACAAAGCAACGCAATAAGCAGCAACATATACTGGTCCAATTAAAGAAAAAGAAAATAAACAGAACCAAGGGTGACGGCTACTCTGCTCAACAATACTTTTTAACCAGTGGCTCTTTTTTTGTGTGTGGGGTGGGGAGGAGAATATTTTAATTAGTCAGCACAGTTAACTCAGATAACTACCTTTAGTAGATTATGTATGAGTGCAACACTAGAAATGGACCAGGTGTTAATCCTTGTATATTTCATATTGAGGAACCACAACCAGGAGGTTGTAAGAATAATCACAGTCATTAGAAGATGGGCAGAACTGTTAACTACAGGCAAAACCTCTTTTTACTAAAACAGTTTTGGTCCAAAGAAGTCTAGACTCTTCTGCTAAATCATCCATGGCCAGACCCAATCCTCTGGAGAAATGGAACTTTAGTTAAATCTTTAGTAGTAACTGTTTCAGACGATGCTCTGTTACTGTCATGACACATGGAATGGACTTCCCATTTGAGAAACAAAATCTTACTTCAGCAGATTAGAAATTAATGGCAATCTATCCATGTCTTTATTGGTATCTAACATTTAATCAATTGTTCTTGCCAACTAAATAGTCCATTCTCACCATTTTCACAAATGCATACTCATCATAATAGGACATGTTGAAATATCCTGAACTTTGTTCTATTTCTTCATAAAAGATTGGAATTCTTTCAGAAAATAAGTGTGAAATGTGTGGTGTGTAGAGGATGGAGTACTATTCTCTGATGCACCCATTTCTAGTAATTCTCAGGTCACAAGAGTCACATGACGAAGGAGGTGTGATTCATGAAACATTTCTGGTGACTTTACGATGTCCTAAATGTTGTGTTTCCGAACTGTGTAATCCTGAGAGGACACTGGAATAATTCTGGTATTTGGATATATACTGGGTACCGAACAGTACATTATTAGGGAAAATCCAGTAGATATGTGTTCTACAATTCTCTAATGATTTCTACACTTGCACTGTTCTATATCTGTAGTTCTTACAAATGAACTACTTTTTGAGGCCTAAGATAAGTGAAACTGTGGACACTGATCCCACGGATACGGGGCTAATGCTGTACACTCTTGCACACATACATATGCTCTCAATCAGCCTATAGGCTGGCTCATATGTGCTGTTACTCACAAGGAAAACAAAAGCAAACCTAAAGTACTGTCACTAAATTTTAACCTATCTTAGCACCTAGATGTGAAAGTTCATATCCTTGTAGTCCACGTGTCCATCATGAAAAATGATTGAATAGATCTATTTATGGACAGTATTGTGGTTGGGTTCTGTTCACATTAAAGGTGATATGACAAGGAAGGAATGGTATGTGAGCAGTAGGCATGCTACTCAGATAATAGCTGTTATTCACAGGCTCTTTGAGAACCAGCCTGTAACAGACCTGTCTTTTCATTAGCTCTGTGTGCATCTTCTTAGCTGGCCTTCAGTGTTCACTAATTAATTACAAGGTTGCCCTTAACTAGCACCAATTTCCTTCACTATTCTTCTTGCTCTCACGTTTTGTTATATCTTGTTATATTAAAAGGAAAGCTATGGCATCCCAAGTGATAAAATACATATCTCAAGGAAATATTCTTAATGATTATCGTTGACCTTCAGAGATTCAGATCAAGCTTCTGCATGAGAGGAAGCCAGTTAATTGTCTAGGAGGATTTAAAAAACAAAATCCCTCCAGCCTATTAAAATATAAATGGAATATACTCAAAGTATGTATATTAGATCTTACTTGCATCAAACATGTGTTAGTTTCATAATAAATTGTAGGAAGAACAGTTGAACTCTGGTTATAACAAGCCTGTCTGAGGCTGAAAAACTGAAAAATATACTCTGCTAACTTCTCATTAAAGGGAAAATTTTTATTTGTAGCCCACTGCAATAATATCTGCACAATATCTACAACTAGAGATGGATTATACCTATTGGTCTCCTAGAGGAGATGAATACAATTATCTCCACCACAGGTGGCCGGGCCAATTGGACTCTCCCCCCCCAGAACCAGACGGTCCATTTACCACTTGCGGTGCAGTGCCTGTCGCTTGTCATTATTCGTGTTGCACGAATTGAGCAAGTAGCCCGGCTGGGGCTTCCCCACCTCCCTGCGCTGCTAACAACGTAGTAGCTGAGTGGGGAGACTTGTTATTCTGCTTTCTGGCTGAATTGGTCAGCAGTGCAAGGAGGCGGGGAAGCACTGGTTGGGCTATTTCTGTGACTGGTGCGGCATGAATGATGAAGGCTGAGTGCGCTGCAACACGAGTGGTAAGTGGATGGCCTGGTTCTGGGGAGAAGGTCCAATCAGCCCGGCCACCTCCCATAACTAGTAAATATTAACCCTACTTATTCCTTTTAGGCTGGAGGCAGTGGTGGAGGGTGTGTCTATATATCTACATTGATACCAAAACTGGTATTAATATCACTGCTGGTATCTAGTCTTGTCTAGCCATGTCTTTATGTCTAGTCTTACAAAGGTTTTGCACACAGCATGTTAAAATCAATCCATTTAATTTGTATTGGGTTTTTCAGAATTCCATTGCTATTCTCATCCTATTCCAGTTCTTTTTTCCTATATGGAAATTAATGTATGTATCTGAACACATTTTTCAAAAAAGTATGCATTTTGTAGGCATTTTAAATGCATTTTCCACAATGACTAAAGCATGTTTATTCCATTTTTGACATAACCATTTAGTCGTGAATATTTTATCTTTTTTAAAACTCTTTTTTTTGCAATCCAAACAGCTTTCATGCTTTGAAAATGTGCCGATTGCCTAAACCAGAAACCTTCGAGAGGTGTGAACCAAATGAACAGGGTAATGCCAATTGAAAGGACTGCTTTTCTAGCCCTAACACACATTTTTATTGAGGGCAAAGGTTTTTACAGTATTTTCCTAGCTAAAGTTAGTGCACTAGCCATACCCCTGCTGGACATACCTGGCATATGCCGTAAAGTAAAACTAGACAATAGACATATTGTCTAGTTAGCACATATCAGCATATATTTAAATGTGGTGCTCCCTTGATCAGAGAAAGAAGTCTACTTGTCACAGCATGTACTTTGCCTCACTTCCATACCTTGTATTTAGCTATGGTTTATTTTGTGACTTGTAACTGTAACATACACATCACCCTACCCTAATCTGATTGCTGAGCCACCCATCTTTGGAACTCCCTCCCACAGGAGGCCAGGCTGGCCCCATTTTTCCTGTCCTTCTGCAAGCAGGTGATGACCTTTATCTTCAGGCAGATTTTTCCTTAGTGACTGACTGTCTAGGAGACAATAAGTGGGATAGTTCATATTTTGTTGCTTCTAAATCTGTTTTTAGTAATGCTTTTACTGAACATTTTAATATAATGTCATAATTTCTTCTTTAATATTTGAATAATTTAATGGTTTTATCTTTTAATATTGTGTTTTAATGATGTTAAGCTGCCCTGGGCCCTTTTTAAGGAGAAAGGTGGGGGTAACAATATTGTAAATAAATAAATGAAGGAAGGGAAGGAGGGAGGGGAATGTCTCACCATGCAATCTTTACTGGACTGCAAATTTCATCCACATGGCTAATGCTAAGGAATCATAGAACTTGTAGCCCAACAACATCTGGATGGCATGTTCCTCATCCCTGCCAAAATGAACTGAGCATTACAGATCATGGTCATCATCACCACCACCACCACCACCACCATCTTTGAACTACAGAGCTGGAAGGGACCCTATGAATCACTGATTCTAGCCCTTCTCAGGGAGGCACAGTAGAGAATTGAATTCCCAACCTCTGGCTCCACAGTCAGAGACCTAAGCCACTGAGCTATCCAGCTGTGTGCCTATGACCCCTCACAATTCTCTGTCTTAGCTATAGGCAAAGAAAAGGGAGGGGGAGGGATTTCATCAACACTCCTCCAGGGGGAAGAAAATTTTTCCAACGATTTCTCATAATGGCAGTCATTGTTAATTTATTTAGCACTTTCTTTATTCCCAAATGGATTTCTTTTCGACAGCCATTGCAGCCTGGAAATGGTTTTGTACCCTTCACAATACCTCAAACACAGTTTTGTTCCAGAGCATTGAAGATGTTGGGAGGCTGCCACCACACTTACACAAAATGATGGAGAAGATGGAGAAAATCTTGCAAAATGTTCTCCTGTTTCAAGAGTATTCTGCTGATTTTCTTCTTCTTTTGTTTATATTCTTCAGCGCTCTTCAGCTTCCCTTGCTGCTTCCCCTTTCTGGATTTAAAATCCCCATAGTATGTATTACCTACTGGATGATGTTTATGGGGGTTTTACTGACATGTGGGAAGATGGCATCTGGCATAGAAATGTTTATAGAATAAAGGAAAGGACCAGAACTTTTTGGATAACAGGTAAAGTAACTGCTGGTCTTAGAGTTACTTTATACATGTAACACCCCGATAGTAAGTAACAGTTTCAAATGTTGCTTTTAAATAGCGATTTGAAAACATTACAGAGGCATTTTGACAATTTTTTTTAAAAAAAATATGCTCATCTAAAAAAAAATTCTCTTATAAATTGTAAGTGGCAAAGGAAGAACTACTTTTCTCTTTTGTCTTCTTATAAATCTTTCCAAGGTGCAATATCAGAATTGGCCACTAGGGGAACCACAACACATTTCCTTGTTTTATTTTTACTGTATTTGTTTCAAGCCTTGTAAATAATGACAGTGTGTTAATAACATATAACACACCAAATGCTTGGGAAATTGGAGCAAGGATAACAGTAAAACTAACCTTGTTGTAGAGAAGTAATGAACAATGAAAGAAGTTCCTTTTAAAATGTTGCATTCTGAGTAGTGGACAGGACATTCATATATATCTCATTATCATCTCATAGGCATGATAAACCCAATAATCCTGAACACCACCCATGAGAATATCTATAAACCTTTATCCTTTTCTGAGCATTTATTCAAAAGTAATTTGTCTTTTATGAAATTGAATTAGAATGGTCAAATACAGCATGAAAGAAAAATTTTTGCACAGTACTATGGGGACCTTAGAAATAGGAGGCTTGATAGTTATTAGGAACCACAGAGGTAGATTTTAAAATATCCATGCAAACAGCAAAACAGCTTGTAGCTCTCTCTCCCAGAGTGCCTTCTTTTCTGCCAGTTTCCTATAAATCCTGGCATGAATGCCCCTGCTCTAATTAACTCAGGTCATTCTGGAACACTGGCTTGGATTAAGGAATGGATCCATCATAAACACCGCACAGAAATTGCTTCTCTCCTCCTCACCTCAGAGGGCAAATACAGATGGATTAAGGCTAGTTACTCCATAATCTTCTGGATTTGGCTTGTACCTACGAAATGAGAGAGGCATATGTCAAACAAATTGAAGTTCACATTCCTGTTGGCTCAGACAAATAGTCTACGGGTGGCCAGAATGGGTAGGTACCAGCTTTAAACTTACTAAAACAACATTAGCAGCACTGCCACAGTCTAGCACCTGCCATTCATCTTGTGGACGTAGTTTTGGACCATTTGTGGTGGCAGAGGGAATTAAACCTTTCACTGAAGGCTTGAGGCAGGCTTATTTAAATTTTTATATGAGCTGTTCAAAGAGCCTGTAACAGGCAGCCCTGACCCCACCTGTCTGTCACAGCTGGGTAGTGGATCATCAGCCAATGGGGTGATGGAGGGTGGAGCTGTAAGAGGAGGAGGTGGAAGAAAAAGGGGTGTGAAGGGAGAGAAAAAGATCAGATCTGGAGTGTGAGAGAGAAAGAGCTTGTTTAGAGGCCGGCGTGCCTAAGTGGTCAGTGAGGGAAGTCTGCGATTGATTAAATAAGATACAGTGATTGACATCTGATTAGCTAATTGTGATTTACATATTTTATTTTTGTTATTTCAATAAACCTGTTTTGTTTTGAAGGAAACCTTTGTCCTTCTTAAATAGTCAATATTCTGAGAGGCCTGAGTTGGGGGTGACATCAGAGTGGCCTGCCATGTCACAGAGCCTAATGTTGAAGTGTACAAAGTGTGGCCCTCCAGATCACGTGAATCACAACTCCCGTCAGTTGACAGTAGAGCTGACAGAGAGAATGTTGGGAGTTGCAGGACAGCAAGACAGAGAAGGTTGCAGTTTGCCCAACAAGTGGCCAAGTGGCTCAGAGCAACAAGGCTTCCTGGCAATTGTTTAACTATATTTCCATGACCGAGCCAAAAGTCCCAGGTAGTCTTCTAGAGCTCAAAAGGTTGCCAGGGAACCTTGGGTTTTTTAAACCAATCACAAAGTTTTTTTTAGACTAGACATATGCTGCACAATTAGATCAAATCTTTGTAATAATAATTCAATCATTACAGCACATATACAACTGAAAAGCCTCTTCTACTGAAAATGAAGTCTGTCACCAAAGCTCTACCTGGAGAAAAAAGAAGAAGATTGTTGCCTTTGATATTCAATTTGGATAAATTTAGACCCAGTGTGATAGAAGGGTTAGAGTGCTGAACTGGAACTTCAGAGGTACAGATTCTCATCTGCAATGAACTATGTAACTTCTTGTGTGATCTGGGGCCTGTTATTCTCTCTTAACCTCACCTACCGTATAGACCTCTTAGGAGGATATTGGGGTGAAGGTAGCGAGCTGCATAGGCTGCCTTAAGTTCGTAGGAGAAAAGGTGGCAGATATTTATTATGTCACTAATGAATAATAAATAACAGTAATAAGTTTATCAATTCACCTTTTTTGGCCACATAAACTTTAAAAATCAATCCACATTTTTCTGCTTTTGTGTGTCGCATCACCCTACAAGGTTAAGCTGGTGAGTCCGCAAGCTAGTTTGTTCCCTGTGAGGTCGTCCCAAGTCACAGATTGCCCTTCCAAGGGAGTTGGGGCTGAGGCAGTCAGAACTGTATCATTTTGTCATGATTTTGGCTTTTAAAACTGCTTTCAGCCTGCTTTTAAAATAATATTTTAGATCATTTCATATATGTTTATAGTGTGACTTTACTGTGTATCCTTAATAGGCAGAAAAGTAACAAATACATATGATGATAATAAATAGATTAAAATCTAACTTCTCGGTTTAAAAAAAATCTTGCTAAGTATTAGCATGACAAATCAAGCCAATACCTAATTATTTCCTCTCTTTATTCTCCATCTCTCTCTCCATCCCATACTCTGCTGTATGCACACACACATCCCCTGCTTTCTCTGCTGCTTTGAATGCTCCAATTATAAGATATTTACATGCTAAGGCTTCTCTTGGTCACACAGCTGGATAAGTCACTAATTGCTTTTATTAATGAAGAAAGCTTTCCTTCCTCAGCTGTAATTTTGAACTTATGGGTCCTCTTTGCTCAATAAAGCATAAATCCTCCTGCCAACACCATATTCAGACATTTTCTTAATAAACCTAAGAATTAAATTAAAAATCAGAGGCAAGATTTGAATTTCAAGTGCTGTCCATTGTTAATTAACTTTTAATGGCAATAATTAGTTACTGTCAAATGATATTAGTTCTAACAAAATTAATCTGTCTCAAAAAGTAAATATTGCAGATATTTTAAAAAGGATTAGTCCTCTTTCACAGGTCCTTCTTTATTTACAGTATGGTCACTGGAGTTAACATAACACTTGTCTAATGTGCATTGGTAACATGTAGATTTAGAACAAAAATCAGCATGTCTTTTTCAAATACACTTTTTAATAAAGGCACGGTATGCAAATATTAGCCTTCTTGTTCCAAAAAACATGATTTGAGAAGTAAAAATAAATGAGCTACTTCCAACTGTTAGTTCTTCCACTTATTAGACCCATTGAATCAATGAGATTTAAATAGTATTGGCAAACCAAGTCCCATTCATTTAATGGGTTTACTCTGGTTTGGAGTAAAAACTGGATTTTGCCCCAGCTGCTCCTGTCCTACACATGTTTAGTTTTAAAATAAATTGTGTATGGGATTTAGAATAACTTGGAAAGGCACTCAATCTGGATAGTACCAGATTAGAGGGAAATTTCCCATTTTTCTCTTATTGACAGGCAAATGCAAATAAAGATATAAAGTGAAACAAATAAAAGAGCAAATATGTTTGTTTAATCCTGTGCTGAGGAAAAGGCAAAATAAGCTCTTTTTAAAATGTGTGTGTGTTGTTTTTTTTAAAAAAATCCTTTTTCAAAGTGGAATCAGTCTCACCGGTAGGTGATATTACACTCACTGGCATGGATATTACACTCTCAAGAGAGTATCGTACACTGTGATCTTGCTACACAGTGACTGCAAAAGTGCTGTAGCTGAACAAAGGATTTCTGTTCGTTTGTGGAAACAAGACTGTGATCCTAGACATGAAGGATGAGCAGTGATATCTCAAGCACCTTCTGTGAAAGGACACAGTAAATGGGCCTCCGTAAGCTGCCACACTAGTTGTCTGGCAGGAATGGATTGAAGACAGAAATAGGATACGCATCACATTATGGTATGTAACAATCTGTTCTCTGGCATTTATCACAGGGCTTCCAACAGAAGAAGAAGCTCTGTTCCTTTCTGTTCTAGTGACCTACTGCCCCAATTATAAGCGCTCTAAACAGTGCTCTGAGGATAGATACAATGGTACAATCATAATTTACCACAGTGCACAGTAGGAAAGTTACATCCCTTTCTTTCCCATTGTACATTCAGTTTCTTTGCTGATTTCTGCCTGGTAACAGCATCAGTCATTTTAGAAAGGCTGGGAAAATATGGCATGTTGTTGATTTGTGAGAGCATTGGTGTAACTGTTTTCTCGTACAGAATCAAGGAGAGTGCATACTTACAATGACCAATGAACTCAGAGAGTGCTTGTTAATGGCGCCTTCTCAAACTGGAAGGACATAACAAGTGGGGTACCAAAAGGCTCAATTCTGGGCTATGTGCTCTTCAACATTTCTGCTAATGACTTGGATGGGGGGGTACAGGGAGTACTTATCAGATTTGCAGATGGCACAAAATTGGATGAAATAGCCAATATGTTGGAAGACAGGAACAAAATTCAAAAAATCTTGATAAGATTGAGCACTGAGCTGAAAACAACGGAATGAGATTTAACTGGAATAAGTGCAAAGTTCTACACCTAGGGAAAAAACCCTAAGTGCACAGTTACAAGATGGGGGGTACTTGGTTCAGTAATACTATGAATGAGAAGGATCTTGAAACTGTTGTAGATCACAAACTGAATATGAGTCAACAGTGTAATGCGGCTGCAAAAAAGGCCAATGCTATTTTAGGCTACATTAATAGAAGTATAATCTCCAAATCTTGTGAAGTACTGATTCCTCTCTATTCGGCAATGGTTAGACCTCTTCTAGAGTACTGTGTCCATTCTGGACACCACACTTTTAGAAGGATGCTGACTTGTTGGAGCAAGTTCAGAGGAGGGCACCAAGAATGATCAGGGAATGAGAAACCAAGCTCTGTGAGGAACGACTGAAAGAAGTGGGCATGATTAGCCTTGAGAAAAGAAGACTCTTAGCTCTTTTCTAATATTTGAAAGATTGTCATACAGAGGAGAGGCAGGATCTGGTCACTGGGGAAATTTTATAAAAATATAGACATTAGTAAAAATACATGCAAAAATATGCCCTGATTTTTGTGCAGAAGAGTTTTACAATCTGTTATGGAACTGGGATGAGACAAGAATGTTAGTGAGATTCGGAGAAATGCAGTGAACACCAGATTCCTACATTCCAAAATTTGGAGCTCATTTTTCATAAACCATGAAAATAAGGCCAGGCTTTGAACTTCCCAGCTATTCTTTGTCTTATAGCTTAATAGTTAGGGAAGTGCAAGGGCAGTACTGGATCTGTATTGAGCCAAGGACAAATTGTATTCCCAATTTATTCTGCTTTTCTCTATCTCTGTTATTTTTTGAAACTTGCTGTTCAGAAAATTAAAACATTTGAAGCAGGATTTGACACTACATGAACAACATACTTTCATTGGTCCAACAGTTTCCCTTAGACATGGAGGGTGATTGCCTTAATTTCCCAAAAAGCAGGTTTAAATTCTTTGCAAATTGAAAGCTCACAAATGTGACCATAGGGAGTTCTTAATGCTCAGAGGAAGATGAAATAATATCTTCCTGTATAACATCAAGGAATAGAAATAATTCCACTAGAAATAGCTCTGTGTGTATTTGTACAAGAGAGAAAAAAGGAAGGGAGAGAGAAAGGCGAGAGCCACACTTTATTGAAGGAAATAGTAAAGGGCGTGAATATGTCGCAATGGCTTTGACTGTTCTTCGCCAAATGTGGACCAAACTATCGCATTCATGGCATGGGATAAAAGCCATCATGTACAAATGAAGACCGTCTGCACACTAGGCCCTTACAAATCTATATATACCATGCTATGCTTGTAGAATACACTGAGGCTTCGGATGACTCATTTCAGTGAATTTGACCACATCAGTAGTGGCAAATAAAAAGTCCCTTGCAGATCTGCAGCCTATCAATGTCAATGTGCTGCTATTAAGTCAGCAGCAGATTTTGAGAGATGGAAACAAGGTGTTGATGGTGAGAACTGTGTGCCACACGGGGCCCATCCTTTGCTTTGTCTCCAGAAGCAAAATATCTTAGGTCTGTCCTGGGAATTTTTCAGGCCTTGATCATTACCAGGAAGCCATTAGCAAAGTATAGACTTGGAGATATTTCCTGTACTTCAGCAAGTGAATGTGAGTAGAAACCTGCCTGCAGGATGGCAAGGACAGTAATGGCAGCATTCAGAAGGAGAACGTGGAGGAAGCACCACAGTGCCACTCACAGATGTTAGAGAAAGGAGGAGCTGGAAGAGGTCAGTGGCACCCATAGGTATCACTTCCTTGGTGTTTATTATGAGGTTGCAGAAGATGGTGAAGGGCAGGGTTTCCTGCTTAGCTCTCCTGCCACCTGTGTTAGGCAAAAAGGAAGATGCTACCCTCCATTGTGCTCACATATAGTCCAATACATACAACAACAACTGCCCAGTGTGCACTGTCAAAGAGTGAGGGATTAATTTCCCTGTTATATGAGAAAGAGTGGCAGGTTGTGGCAACCTCCCCAGTGGAAGAAGAGAAAGCCAACCCTAGGAAACGTCGTGGGGAAGAGGAGAGGAAGGCTGGTTGAAGGAAAGTGGCTGGTGGTGAATGACAGCAGATGGTGGTAGGCAGAAGGCAATGATGATGGCATGATGGCGATAGTGGTGGGACACACCCACCGTCCTAGAAGTAGAAGGAAGCAGTGGTCATATACTGCACACCATTGGCCAGAAGCCATGTCTCTATGGAGCCAAATCCCTTTTGGTTAGAGACTGGCTGATTAAAGAGGGCTCCTCACAAATAACACAAATTATGCAAAATGACTTAGTAACTGCGTTGTTTTCATAAACGTCTAAGGATTCTAAAATAAGAAGTGGCTCACGACAATTTTGCATGTGTGTATTTATTATTTATTTTTATTTATTTATTTATTAATTTATTATTATTATTATTATTATTATTATTATTATTATTATTATTATTATTATTATTATTATTATTATTATTATTATTATTATTATTATTATTATTATTATTATTATTATTATTATTATTTTGTGTTTGTGTGTGTGTGCTGCAAAACTTTGAGAAGGGCATATGCCAAAGAATAACTCTCATTTTTATGTGTCAGTTTAGGAAGTGAAAACTGAATAACTATGAACAAAACTGTTCCCCATCCCTAGATATAATGATCCATAAACATATAAACATTTGCTGATTGGCGGCAAATATCTCTCCTGATCTTACTGAAAAACATCAGGTGCTAAGTTCCTGTTATTGAATAGACTGCATTCTTTTCCTTCACAAATTATTAATTAAAGCAATACATTGTTTGTACACAGTGGAATGCTTTTCCTTTGTCTCAGTATCTCTCTCTTGCTTTTCATGAGTGATCACCATAATACCATTGCCGTGTCCAGAGAATTGCTACCTTACTCACACATGAATAGCTGTCTTCATCAAGTGAGGCTTGTGGTTTGTTTTCTTGTTTTTGTTCCTTGAAACACAGGGCAAGAGAGTTAAGTAGAAAATGTTTTATCCTGCATCTTATAAACTTGCTACATTAAACCCCATCTTTCCGCTGATGAACCTGAGGCTCACCCTGACTCAAAGGAAAGAACTGGTTCAGTCACTTGGGGAGTTTTGTTACCCAAGTTGCAATCCAGCTTTCCATCCAGCGATAGGCTGCTATTGTTCCTGGAGCCATTTTATCATAAAACCTACAGCAGGCCACACTATGTGTTTGACATCACTGATTTTGCTGCTGAGATTCAGCAGCATGACAGCTTTTCCTTGAAAAGCTGTGTTTTGCCCTGCTGCACCATGGTTACAAAAATTTGTGTCCTCCCCATGGGGCTTCTGGAAGACTGGGTCAGCCAGAAAGCAAATAAGAAACAGAGTATGAGCTTTTTTAAAGAAGCAAAGCAGTACCTTCAAAGGAAAGCTGTCACTTTTTTGCACAGTCTCATTGCCAAATTTGGGTGGTAAAATTCGCAGTGGGTACAGGAGTGTTGGCAGTTATGATAGTTGAAGACATCCCATCCTGAAGGTCTGCCAAAAACAAAAAAAATATGTGCTTCTATATTACTCTGCTCTACCCACACAATACATATGCACGGCACATAAAACACACCATGCATGGCACTGTCTTCATTCTGATTGGTCAATTAGCAACATTTCTGCCACCGTCAAGCTCCTCTGCTTTTTCTTTTGCTTACTATCCATGCACGCCTACTTGGGATTATCTCATTGAACTTACAGAGAAGTAATGCTGCACAAAACATGCATATGACTGGGCTGCATGAATACAACACCAATTCTTTATTGATCTGAATGAATAGTAACTTTTGCCACTTGGGCTTGTTTTTTAAATTGGCTTTTATTTAACGACATAGACAGACAACTTGGATGTTAATGGCTGAATGTAGTCTTGGAAATGAAGCACGGAACACCCACAAAGGAGGGAGACAAAGGGAGTATTACACTGAATTAGAATAGCTAAGCAAGCAGGAAACTATAGTCCAAGGAGAAGCTAAAGATGCTGAGCTATCAGCACTGAGTCAGCACCATTTCTGTGGCCAGTAGAGATTTGAAGCTACATTAATGATGGTTTGCATTAAAGGAATTATTGGGATTCTGGCAAGTGGAGACATCACTATAAGCTTAACGTGACTCTGGTTTTCTAAATCCATGGTTTCTAAAGGTGACTGTATTTTTAAAAATATTATGAGCTAACGTTTTAAAACGTTATGAGCCAACATTTTAAGCAGAGTCTGCGCTTGTAAATGAAATAGTGTTTTACTGACAAGTTGTGAGGAAGAACTTATTAAAAGTCTTAGTGGAGTTCAGTAAGCACATGAGATTTGGCATTACCCAGTCACCTTTCATGACCTTTTTCTCTCACAGAGAAGAGGAAGGCGTTTCAGAACATCATCTTGAGGATTCATTTTACAGCAACAGTTTTTGCAAGTTGTCAGTGCCTGTTTTTCCCCCCAAAAAACTTTAGAGATAATGCTGTAGGTGGTGCCTAGCTACATGTTTTGAGCGAAATGTACAATCAGATTATCTGTCTTTTGAAAATAACAAAAAAAACACGACTTAAAACCAACTGGACTTACGGATCAAGGCTGTTAATTGGGGAAAAGGCTTAAAGTTCTTTCCCATTCAAATTCCACTCCACAGCTGCTGTTAGATACCAAAGTAGTTGTTGGATAGTGGGGAAGATATTTTGGTTTCTGATTTCCCCCTCACTACAGGAAAAAGCAGCCACAGGAAAGTGTTTATTTGGGAATAATGCACTAGGAAAGGAATTTAAAATGTTCTCCTGGTCTTGTCTAATTTTCTTTAATTTTTGTCTAATTTTGTCTAATATTTAAAAAAATCAGATTTTGTCACAGATCTTCCAGATTACACTCAAAATAGGGCCTACCTATATTAACCTGCATAAAGCCTTTACAATATTGTCTGAAATAAGCACAACTCTGATTAGTTTTCTACTATGAAAAGCATTAGGTTTGAGTCTCCCACTATGTGAAAAAGGAAGATCAGAGGTCTGTAGTAGAGTGCATTTTTTGCACACAAACGGATTTGGGTTCAACCCATGGTTTTGCCAGACAGGACTGAAGGTCGCCTCAGTCTAAGAGAATGGAGAACAGTACCAGTCAGTGGCAGTCCTGAGCTAGTTGGTGTAAGGAAGCTTCCTCTGTAAAACCACTGCTTTAACCAAATTCTAGTCTAGTACTCTTTTAACTCTGCATTACTTTGTAAAATTCAGAAGATTACAATACAGCAAATTTCATACTGATTTACAAAGTGTGAAATAGCTAATTCTGCAATAAAATGTGAACTAAACGAATTTCGCCCACATCACTGCTGGGATCAATAGAGTGACTTAGCATAAGACAGTCTCATATTCTGGGGTGTGCTTCATCTAGTAATTTGGCAACATATAATCATCCCTAAGACAAAACAGAGGTTAAAAAGTGGATGCCTAAGTGGGCTGTGTGACATCAGGTGTCCATCACAGTAACTGGAGGATGATTATCCTCATGAATTAAATTAGGAGACACTTTGCATCAGCTGCACTGTGTTCTAGCATGTACTTTTCAGTGGGAACTATAACAACAGGAATTTCCAGACATAAAATAAGGGAAGAGCTCATATTCTTACCTAGCAGCAAGAGCATCAGGAAGCAATAAAAGGCCACCATATGCATTCAATATTTTTCTCCCCAGAGCATGAAAACTAAGGCTAGCATTTTCACATGCCATGGAGATCCCTGCCCCTTGGATGTGCTTCCTGTTCCCTTTATATTTTTCCTCCACTGGTATTTAACACATTTGTATCCTGTTCTGTCTTGAAGAAATCCAGAGTAGCATTATATCAGTGAATGAAAAACTAGCATAGTATAGTGTAGTGGTTAAAGTGCTGGTTCAGACTACAGAGATCTAGGTTCTGGTTCCTGGCAAGCC
This sequence comes from Pogona vitticeps, assembly GCF_051106095.1. Lineage (NCBI taxonomy): Eukaryota > Metazoa > Chordata > Lepidosauria > Squamata > Agamidae > Pogona > Pogona vitticeps. Next base: position 237,713,529 of record NC_135785.1, on the reverse strand, counting down.
ATGAAACTCATCGGGTGAACTTGGGTCAGTTATTTTCTCTGAGAGTCAACTACCTTATGATAACGTGGGGAAGAGAAATGAACAGTGGTGCCTTGACTTACGAACGCCTTGACCTACGAACATTTTGAGTTACAAACAGCTCCGTTCACAAAATTTTGCTTTGACTTGCAAACGGAGCTTTGACTTACGAACAATAAAGGCAGGGGAAAGGGGCGGGAAATTCAAAGAGCTGACTATAGGTGGCGATGAGGCTGCTTCTTTGTAGCTCTTTCTCCCCGGCAGTTAGAGAGTGTGCAATCCAAGGAGGCTGCCTGCTAAGGTAAGGTTCTGCTTTATACTTTTAAAAAACTGTTCTGGGTATTTTTGCTGCGTGATTTTTGGCTGGGGGGGTTTATGTTTCTGTGCTGTGATGAGTCTTGGGGAGGTGTTTGTTTTTTGGTTCCCCCCATTTTCAATGGGGGGGGGGTTGGTTCCTTTTTGGAGTTTTTTTTTTTTTTTTGCATTTCTGATGGGTCTTGGGAAATTTGTTTCTTTGGTCCCCCCCATTTCTGATGGGTCTTGGGGATTTGGTTGCTTTTTGGGGTTCCCCCCATTTTCAATGTGTCATGCATGCTTTTTGCTTCATTCTCTTTGCATTTCTAATCTGCTCCGTTTGCTTTTTGTGCTTTTGCAATGGTTCATGCATGCTTCCCTTGCTTTTTTGCTTTGTTCTCTGTATTTCCGATCTGCTCTGTTTGTTTTTGCAATGGTTCATGCATGCTTCCCTTGCAAATCAGAAAAGTTTTTGCAAGGGTCTGTGCTGGCTTGTTTAAAATGTGTTGGTGTAAAATGTGGGTTTAAAATGTGTTGGTTTAGCATGTATTCCGGGTAGGTGGGACTCGTCAGTCATGGAAGGCAGCCCATCTAGGAGAAGGAAAACTCCGATTTCAAACCTCCACTGCCTTGTGGCTATATCCACTCATGGAAAAGGCTTCAGGAGATAACCTCGAGGCAAAATCCGGAGCCGGAGTCCCGTAGACAGTTCGTGTTGTTCTGCCAACTCCTGCGACGTTGCTGGAACCAGTTGTATTGGCTCTTGCCTTTCCATTGGACCATTTCAGCAATGTGGAGAGGGGGGATCTGCTGCTTGGGTAACAGCCTATCCTCCATATTACCTTACCCAGGCTTCATGCTCTGGAGAGGACACTCCTCGATTCAGAGCATGTTACCATAGTCTCTCAAGACTGAAGGATGCCTATGCTATGCTATAGCATGTATTTTAGACTCCAAACTCTCTCTCTCCCCTGTTGTCTTCTCTCTCTCTCTGTCTCTCTCCTTTCCTGCTCTTTTTAAAACCTAAGTACAGTGGTGCCTCGCTTAACGATTGCTTCGTACAACGAAAAATTCACTTAACGATGGCTTTTTCGGAGTGATCTTGTGCTTCACTTAACGATTTTCCCTATGGGCGATTTTCGCTTAACGATTTCAGGACCATGCTTCACTTAACGATGACAGTTTTAGGTCCCCTTGTTTCGCTTAACGTTTTTTTTACAGCCCCGTTTTTGCTATTTTTAAAATATTCTAAAATGTTTTAAAAATGTTTAAAATGCTTGGAATCGTTAGTGCACCTAATAAAACCTTCGTTAACTTAATTTGGCTTTGTTCTGAGTCTTTTTGATTTTTTGGTGAATTTTTTTCCCCCACTGAAATAGGCTTCAATGCATTTCAATGGGTTTCGCTTAACGTTTTTTCCTATGGGGATTTTCGCTTAAAGATGGTAATCTGTTCCAATTGGAACAGATTATTCGGTTTTCAATGCATCTCTATGGGAAATGGTATTTCGCTTAACGATGTTTTCACATAGCGATTTTTTGGGGGAACCAATTAAAATCGTTAAGCGAGGCACCACTGTAATCTTAGGTTAAAAAAATATTCTCCCCCTAGTGGTAGAGGACGGATTAACCAGTTTTGCATTAGTTCCTATGAGAATGAATCCTTTGACTTACAAACCGTGCCTTGACATAAGAACAAAAAACAGCTGGAACTGATTAATTGGGTTTCAGTGCATTCCTATGGGAAATGCTGCTTTGACTTACGAACGTTTTAACTTATGAACACCATTGCATTACGGATTAAGTTCTTAAGTCAAGGCACCACTGTATGTCATCTTGAACTCACTGGAGGAAGAGGGGGTATGACAAAAGCAAACAAACACCAAACTCAACCTCTAATTTACAAATGTGATATATTGAATTTCTATACCCACAATTCAGAACACCAGGAAATGGATGGATATTGCTGCACAATATCATGCCTGCATTACCAACAGGAAAAAGGATGCCGAAATTTACATAGCAAAGGGCAGCCCGGATGTTGACAACAGTGGTAGGAGTCAAGACGATACATCTTGTGCTCTTTACTATTCACAAAGAGATACCAAGCAAGGGAAAATCCTAGAAATGGGCTCCTCCTCCCCCTCAATTTTCTTTACCAGTTAACCACTTCTCATCCAATCACAAAGCAATTGTCAGGGCTGTTTTCTACAAAGTGTGAATGATAGTGAGCAGAAGAGGGTACCTCATAATCCATCTTGACTGCTGCCATTGGTGCTGTCAGCATCCAGACTGCCCTTTGCTATCCTTTTCCTGCTGGCAACATAGGCATGATATTGTGCAGCAATATTGGGCTGTTTCCTGGTGTTTTGAATTGTGGGTACAGAAACACAATATCTCACATTCATAAAACAGAGTGTTTTTTTTTTAAGAATTGAGTTTCCTGGCTTTCTAAAACGGGCAATTAAGTACAGTATACATACACATCACACTAATTCCAGCAGAAACTGTAATGTAAAATTATGTAAATTATGCAGTCTTAGAGGATAGAAGTAAGAATATTGGGATGCAGTTGGAGCCGAAAGTATTTTGAACAGCTGTTTTGGACTTAATGAAAGGATGAAGCAAAGGTGTGAATAAGTGCAACACATACAATCGAGAAACATATACATCAAAACTGATTTTATGACCTTGTGCATAATTCTGCAAGCCCTGTTACTATCACTAGATGGCTTCATTGTGTGTGAGTGGGGTACTGTTTTATAAAGGTTTGCACTTGCCCATTTCACATTACCAAAGAACAATCAATTACTCTGAATTTAAGTGAAAGCATTTATATTGACAGGTACTCATGTTCAGGTTTATTGCTTTTTCAAGAGCACTTAACCTCTGTAAAAAGCCCCAGAGGACAGGTTTCTCTCTCAAACAAAGACCAAGTTCTCAGAAATAGTAGCTGATGGGCTAAATCTTAGTCCAGACTGTTATCACTTGCAGCCTTGCACTTGCAAAATGTGATGGCATCACATTTTGGATTGTCCCTCCCACAGCACACTTCTACACACATACAAGCAGCTTATTAGAGAAAGAAATGGGTGAATGTATTTATCTACTATCCTTTGCCTGGATATATTTGTTTATTTATATTGAAGGCAGAACCAGCCCTGCCATGTGGCAGAGTGAGGCTGCTACTACATGTATTGAATTGTTCGTTCGTTTAGTCGTGTCCGACTCTTCGTGACCTCATGGACCAGAGCACCCCAGGCCCTCCTATCTTTCACTGCCTCCCGGAGTTGTGTCAAATTCATGTTGGTTGCTTGGCACACACTGTCCAGCCATCTCATCCTCGGTCGTCCCCTTCTCCTCTTGCTGTCGCACTTTCCTAACGTCAAGGTTTTTTCCAAGGAGTCTTCTCTTCTCATGAGATGGCCAAAGTACTGGAGCCTCAGCTTCAGGATCTGTCCTTCCAGTGAGCACTCAGGGTTGATTTCCTTTAGAATTGATAGGTTTGTTCTCCTTGCAGTCCAGGGGATTCTCAAGAGCCTCCTCCAGCACCACAATTCAAAGGCATCAATTCTTCGGCGGTCTGCTTTCTTTATGGTCCAGCTCTCACTTCCATACATCACGACAGGAAAAACCATATCTTTGACTATTCGGACTTTCATTGGCAAGGTGATGTCTCTGCTTTTTAAGATGCTGTCTAGGTTTCTCATGGCTTTCCTCCCAAGAAGCAGGTGTCTTTTAATTTCATGGCTGCTGTCTCCATCTGCAGTGATCATGGAGCCCAGGAAGATAAAATCTGACACTGCCTCCATGTCTTCCCCTTCTATTTCCCAGTAGGTGATGGGACCAGTGGCCATGATCTGAGTTTTTTTGATGTTGAGTTTCAGACCGTTTTTTGCACTCTTCTCTTTCACCCTCATTACAAGTTTCTTTAATTCCTCCTCACTTTCTGCCATCAGAGTGGTATCATCTGCATATTGGAGGTTGTTGATATTTCTTCCGGCAATCTTAATTCCGGTTTGGGATTCCTCCAGTCCAGCCTTCCGCATGAAGTATTCTGCATATAAGTTAAATAAGCAGGGAGACAATATACAGCCTTGTACTCCTTTCCCCATTTTGAACCAATCAGTTGTTCCATATCCAGTTCTAACTGTTGCTTCCTGTCCCACATATTGAATTGTAGGTGGCATCAATTTGACATGTTGCTGCTGTTGTTTTTTCCCCTTTCAGCAGAGCAGCACAAGTGCATATGAGATGTTATGCCTGAGGTTGGACAAGTAATTTGACTTGCTTGGGGTACAATAGTCTTTTACTTGACTGCCTATAAAACTCGACCAGCGAAATGTTTGGGCAGAAGAACATTCAGCCATATGAGTCATGTTTTCCTTTATTGTATTTTAATATTGACAGCTGTTTTAACTATTTTTATCATTAGCTATCATGAGAACTCTTTGGGGTTGAAAGAGTAGGATATGTATACATGCAACAAACACTATTGATTCCCCAGTCATCAGCCATACAACACACCCCAAAATATATTTCTCTTCCTCATGCATATAGCATACAATTAACCCAGAATATAAAATAATAATTATCCTTGCACAAAATCATAAACCTATAATGAGAGGGGTCACGGCTGACCTGGCTAGCGCTCCTGTTGACGCTCTGGTTGATAGCTGGACCATGGCTGCCACCAGGGCCGTAGACATGATCGCGCCTAAACGCCCTCTCCGTTGCAGAATGCGCCCGGCGCCTTGGTTTAACCAGGAGCTCCGAGCGCTGAAGCGACATAGGAGGAGGCTAGAGCGTAAGTGGAGGAAGGACCCGACGGATTATAGTTGGATAGCTGTCAGGGTCGCAACTAACCTTTACCTCTCTAAGGTGAAGGCTGCTTGTCGAACTTACTTCGCTAACCGGATAAGCGAAGCGTCCAATCAGCAGGCGGAGTTATTCCGTATAGTGCGCGACCTATCCGGAACTGGTCTTGGTGATAGGCCTCCCCCTAGTTTCTCACCTGACCAGTTTGCAGCCTTTTTAAAATCTAAAGTGGAGGCCATCCGCCGGGACCTCTCTCCTTTTTTGAACACAGTGAGTCGAGCAGAGATGTCCAGCGCTCTGTCTTGCCCGGTGATTTTTGACACCTTTCAGCCTGTCACGCCTGATTCGGTGGCCAAGGTGCTTGATCGCTGCCGTGCCACCACCTCCTCCCTTGACCCTTGCCCGGCCTGGCTAATCAAAGCAGCCAGGCTGATAACAACTGAATGGGCCACTGTAATAATAAATGGGTCTTTCCTTGAGGGCAGGTTTCCTTCTGCCCTCAAGGAAACACTCATTAGGCCCATAAGAAAGAAACCTAGTTTGGTGGCGGACGAAATTGGCAATTATAGGCCCGTCGCCAACGTTTCTTTCATGAGCAAGGTGGTGGAGAGGGTGGTGGCCGACCAGCTTCAAGCTCACTTGGAAGAAACGGATGCCCTGGATCCATTTCAGTCGGGCTTCAGGCCGCGCCACGGAACAGAGACGGCATTGGTCGCCCTGTACGATGACCTACTGAGGGAGGCTGACAGGGGAAAAATTTCTCTGTTAGTCCTTCTCGACATCTCAGCGGCCTTCGATACCGTCGACCACGGTATCCTCCTGGGGAGGCTCTCCGAGCTGGGAATTGGTGGCCTGGCGCTTGCCTGGCTCCGTTCCTTCTTGGAGGACCGTCCCCAGAGAGTACAGCTTGGGGAGAGTGTCTCGGCCCCGTGGAGCCTCAATTGTGGGGTTCCACAGGGGTCGATTATCTCCCCAATGCTGTTTAATATCTTTATGAGGCCGCTGGGTGGGGTCATCAGGGGATGTGGAGTGTCGTGTCATCAGTATGCAGATGACACCCAGCTCTACATCTCCTTTACTCCAACTGCAGGTGATGCCGTCCTGTCCCTCCAGCGCTGCCTGGGGACCGTACTGGAATGGATGCAGGAGAACGGGCTGAGGCTGAACCCGGACAAGACGGAGGTCTTGAGGGTGGGTGCCCCCACTGTTGGTGGCTTGGGTGACTCCCTCTCATTTGGGGGGGTGACTCTTGCCGCAAAGAATGGGGTTCGCAGTCTGGGGATCCACCTGGACCCGGCGCTCTCCATGGAGACTCAGGTGGCGTCCGTGGTCCGCACCGCCTTTTTTCATCTTTGGCGGATAGCCCGGCTGCGACCCTATCTCGATGTGGGGGCGCTCACCACCCTGGTCCATGCGCTCGTAATCTCAAGATTAGACCACTGTAACGCGCTCTACGTGGGGCTACCTTTGAGGCTGACGCGGAAACTCCAAGTGGTGCAGAATGCGGCGGCCAGACTCCTAAGTGGAGCTCGAAGATACCATCACATCTCTCCTATTCTGGCTGCGCTGGATTGGCTGCCCATTTGGTTCCGCGTTGACTTCAAAGTTCTGACGCTTACGTTCAAAGCCCTAAACGGTTTAGGGCCTCGATACTTGGCGGAACGCTTACTCCCACCCAGTTCTACCCGTGTCACCCGAGCGAGTCAGGAGGTGAGGCTGAGGAGCCTGACGCCGAGGGAGGCCCGGAAGGAAAAGACAAGAAACCGGGCCTTCTCGGCGGTGGCTCCTCGCCTCTGGAACAACTTACCTCCTGACATTCGCGCAGCTCCCTCGCTGGGTATTTTCAAGAAACAGCTGAAAACATGGATGTTTAGGCAGGCCTTCCCCCTTTCTACCTAACACTTTCTTTTTCTGTTATAATATATCCCGTTTCTCACCATCTTTGGGAAAAATTTTTTTTTATTATTATTATTCTATCTTAATTTATGTAAATTATTATTTGTGATGTGATACTTTTTTTAAATGCATGTTGTAAGCCGCCTAGAGTGGTCACAATTGACTAGATAGGCGGGGTATAAATGAAATAAATAAATAAATAAATAAAATAAATAATGATTATAGTATATGTTATAGTTGTTGTGCTTAAGATCAATAATTGCTCTTGCCTGATTTTGTACTCACAAATACTAAGAGTTAAAGGAGACTGAAGTTCCTTCACCCAGTCCTAATCTGAAGTAAGTTGCACTGAAATAAATGAGGATCATTCCTCAGTTGCTGTATGGAGCAGTCCTAGTTACTTGTTGACTAGGGATTCTGTCATCAGGAACTGTAAAACAAAACTGCATAGCAACCTGTTATGCACCCTTACAATCCAGTACTTCCTGCTAGCCATGCATACAGAGTGCCCCATGCCCACGCATGCCAAAAAGGGTGTACTATACTGCGTCCTAATGGCATACCTGCTAACATTTTCATGTTCAGCCAGTGTTTGTTAAGAATTTCAGAGACGTTCTCTAGCCTTCCTCAAAGACAGACACCACCAAAGCCTGGATCTCACACAATGGTTGGTTGTACAAGTGGTAATACCTTGTCCATGCTTAGTGATGGAGTCATCCAAACCATCTTTGTGGAAGTGTTTCCTGCCGCAACTTTGCTGCTGGATGCAAACCATGTCCACTGTACCATCCAGACACTTGTCTGCCCTACCTGTCCAAACTGACCTTTTCTTCCTGTGCCTTGATCCTGAGGAACTATGGCCGGGAGGGTTTTTTTGAATTAGATTGTGGGCTCAGAAAGAACACCTATGTGACTGATTGTGCTGCCTTCCAGACATTGCTGCCTGAAACAGTTGCCTCATTGTGCCTACTAGCAGGGCTGGCCTGATCATGACATTGTCACACCTCTCTCTCTCCTCTCCCAGTAGTTATATCATTGGGCATGAATCTGTAAATCTCACTTATTAAACACAACTGAACACAAAACACAACCACTCCATCCCATCACCACACACAACAATGAAGTAATAGTATGGTTTTAGGACATGGGCTGGTACTCTTCTGACATATTTGTTGGTTTATCCAGGCTAGGTTTGTTAGAATGTTCTGGACTAAGTATAGATTTCTGTATCTACTTCAGGTATTTTATTTGGGACTGAGAAGGAAAGGCTTATGACTTTAAATAAGGAAGCAACTATGGAACAATTAAGTCAATATCTTTTCAATTGAGGCTAAATTTGAATTCTTCCATGATTTCTACCCTCCAGAGACAACACTGGCGATGAAAATAATACATATCAAGAGGGAAAAGAGAAGAAGAATAAAAGACAATAGAAACTCAGTTATTCCTACAACCCAGTATTTGCTTCCTATTTTTAACCCACTCTAAGACAATTAAGAAGACAAAAAAAACCACCTACAGAAGAATGATATAACTTTAATGTTAACAAAGAAAAGATTGTTAAGGATTTTCTATGGCTTGGTTCAATCATCAATCCAAATGGAGACTTAATGGAAAAAGGAACTATGGAAAAATCCTAAAGAGCAAGAATATTTTGCTGGAGACCAAGACCAAGATCATCCCTACTGTGGTGTTCCCAGTTATTTTGTACCTAACGGGCAGGGATAGGCAGCTTGGACAATCAAAAATTCATATGGCTTGTGGTGCTGCAGAAGAACTTCATCATGGATCCGTAAAAAGAACTTTACTGCAAACAGAAGCTTCAATGACTAAACTGAGGCTATTTATACTTTGGCTTATTGTAAGAAGGCAGGAGTCACTGGGAAAAGACAATAATTCTAGTAAAGTCTGAACGCAGTAGAAAAAGAAGAAGCCCCAACAGAAGATGGATCGGCACAATGAAGGCAGCTATGCCCTTCAGTCTGAGGAGGTCTATTAATGATAAGATTTTGTGGATTTTGTTAGTTCATAGGATCACTATGAGTTGGAAGTGACTTAAACGGCATCAGCAACTAAACCCCTGAGCAGTTCACCTTCCCTTAGAGTATCCCCTTTTTCCCAAGGAAAAGGAGAAAGAAAAAAAGAGGAGGAATCTGCTCTTCCCCAACTGAGAACAGAGTCATGAAAGCAGCTGGTTACAGGAGGATTGGGGGCTGCGTTTGCCAACAAACAGCAAACAGGACTTTCTCTTAGCGGAGATATTTGCATGCTTGCTTGAAAAAAACTGACTAGAATTTTTTGTACAGCAGTTATTTTGGGTACTGCTGCATTAATTCTGCATGTAATTCTGTTGGTGGCAGCAGCCATTTGAGCGATTTCATATTTCACACACAGAGAAACGTCCAAAGCAAAATTAAGGCCTACACAATTCTCCATTGTTGTTTGTGAGTCTGCCTCCAACATCTTCCCTACATTTCTTGATTTTTTAAATACTTAATTTCACTATGAATTGGAGCCTACATAAGAAGAGTGACTTGGATATTTGGAAGATGTATTTCTTGTGATGAGAGGAGATGATCCTGTTTTCAAACGTGTATGGATGTTTTCCAAGTGGGGAGCAAAGTAGATTTGGAAGACATCACTTGACACTACAGACAGTGATGACTATGAAGAAGCAAAACTAGCATGTGTCAAGAACTTTCAACTGTATAAAGACATAGATGTTGAGTAGGATACTTTGCAGCAGCCACACTGATAAGAAGAAGAGAGCAACTATTAATATCATGCTGCCTAACTAGGCAAACTATACTCTCCAGCCTTGTTAGACCTCCTGTAATATACTAACATTCAGGGAGAGTGCCCCCCAAATGCAACTTGTACCTTAGTTTTGCTTTGTTCTGCCTGGAACCAGGCACTTTTTTGGCTCATGAAGGCTACCAGAGAGTAGTTAAAATAAAACTCTTCTACATGGAAAGCTGGGTTTTGTGATTGACAACCTTACACAATAGCATGTAAAATCCTTCATGCTGTGCCGAGGCAGCAGGTCTCTGGAATCACTCTGCAGCACTGCATGCTTCTTCCCTTCTTCCATCACCATGGGTAGAGTTCAGTGTTAATTTCTCTGATCTCTCCAATGAAGGGTCTCATTCGGTTGTTACTGATCACTGTAACCATGATCAAAAGTTGAAATAGTTACTATTACTTCAACAAATGCCATGATCATCAAATTAGATTTTCTGATTTTATGGCATTCCGGCTATTATGAAAAGCAACAATAGACCACCTTTTCAATGCCTGCAGGTTGCTCACTTTGCAGGATTCATACATTGAAAAACCATACCTTTCTGGCCACAAACAAACTGAGAGAAAATGTTGGTTTTTCTTCAGTGACCAAACCACATCCGTTTCAACCAATATGCTGTGGTTTGGTATCCAGGAACGGCCAAAGTTACCTCCTACTGAAAGTCCCCACTCGACATCTTTTTGTTTGCTGTATCTTATCCAATAACAATGATAAATAAAGCAATGGTCACTGCACAAAGCAGTACCAGCAAAATAGCAAGAAATGTTTCTCAAGCCAATCAAACCACTTCTCAACATTCCTCAGACTCAAATACCAATGATGACTGTGTGCAAAGTAATGATGCCAATCCATCCACCACTTTGGCTTCAGCAAATCCAACAATTTCACATGCTTCAGAGATCTTATAATCATTCCCCTTGACAATTTTTGTCCAGTCGTGTTCGACTCTAGGGGCAGTGCTCATCCCCATTTCCAAGCCATAGAGCCAGCGTTTGTCCGAAGACAGTTTCCGTTATCACGTGGCCAGTGCGAGTTAGACATGGAACGCTGTTACCTTCCCACCGAGGTGGTCCCTATTAATCTACTCACATTTGCATGCTTGGAGGAGCTGGGAGGTTGGCAGGAGCTGGGACAAGCAATGGGCGCTCACTCCATCACATGGATTTGATCTTACAGCTGAAGATCTACAGACCTTACAGCACAGAGGCTTCTGCGGTTTAACCCACAGCGCCACTACATTCTCCTATAATCACCTAACAAATATTAACTATTATCCTCCAAGCTATCAAAATGATTATATTACATAAAGCAAGCTTTTTGTCAACTGTACACTAGTTAACAAGCTTGCTGTATTTTTTTAACCTATGTATTTCTGTTATTTATATTCACTCTAGGTTTTTATACCATTGCAGATAGTTCTTGTTTTAATGTTCTGAATTTTCTATTATGTTTGTGGTTTTTATATTTTTGGGAAATTGCAGGAAGCAATGTTCCTGGCAGATGTATTCTTTGAACAAAGCCAACTCTATTAGTATATTCTAGATAAAACACAGGCATGACTCAATTAAGGAAGCCGTGGCTTCAGTTTTGTAGCATCTGAGAAGGGCTGTTAAGGAAAGGAAGTTTGGGAAGTCAGTAGAATTGCCATAAGACTGATGTGACTTGAGCGCACATAACAAAAAGTCCTCCTTTTGCTTTGTGATCCCTGATTTGTGACTATTTGGAGATTAGCAAATACACCCAGCCTGTGTCCAAACCTGTCTTTTACAGTCACCATTGACACCACCAAGCAGAACAGCAAAGGGGAGAGGGAAGCACAGAGCAAGCATGCAAAGGAGAATTTGAAAGGGGATGCAAAGCAGGCAAGGGAGTGTAATGGGAGGGAGAAGGGAGAAGATGTCTGAGGTCAGAGACCACTGGAAAGAAGGGAACAACAGAGAATTTTTCCAGGGAACCGATTCCCTAGTTTAACATTGACTCTAATAGGAAACTAGGTTTCGTATATGATAGTTCATGTTATGAACCAATGGTCAATCAGGGAACCAATTAGGTTGCAAATGTGGGGGCCTGCTCTACATTGAGTTCAGGAGGGCAAGACCAGACAACCTATGGCCTTAGACAAGAAAGAAACTGTGGAACAATAAATTATACATCTTGCAAACTTGGCACAAAGGTGAATTTTTCCAAGTGTTTTAAGCTTCCAAACACAACAAGGGCAATGTTTACTGAAGGTGAACCACAACGTTTTACAGTATCATCAGAATATTGGAAAGGCATCTTGTGAAAACCCTAGAGTGTCTTGGGCATTGTTAGATCAAAATAAATGATTTCTTACTAGGCCTTGTTGTCTCTGTGGACTCTGTCTCTGTTGAAAAGGAAAGGAAAACATTGTAAGAAAAAAAAAATAGGTGTTCTCTCCATGCTCCTAGCAAAGTACAGTAGACACATTGGGGGCAGCAGACAAATGACATCATCTCAAAAAACAAACAAAAAAGCCAAGCACAAGCAAGACAATGCTGTGATATTAATAGTTACTGTCAGGGAGGGAAGATTTTATGGCTTGTCCATTCACTGTTGAGAAAAGACCAGAACATGTGTCCCTCTTTCCTGCAATTTAGATATCTGAGCTCATTCCCTGAAAGGTTTTTGGAACAGATTCAGAAGAAAAATGCCAATTCTCTATGCAGATACGGCCAAATGTCTAATTGGAGGAACAGGAGGGAAAGGGCTGAGGACAAAAGTCTCTGACCCTTGAATACCCATAACCAGTGAGATAAATGAGACCACAAAGGTCTCCAGTAATTCAGTTCCAGTAAGCACAAATACTTCATGATTGCATCCCATGTTCCCAGATGCAGAGGATGGACTGTGCAGAGATCAACACAATAAACACAACAACTTGATCCATCACATGCTGTTTTTTGCACGTTCAGCTACTAGGACTGCAAACAAGGAATGTTCAGGCTGAAAAATAAACTTAGTAAATAGTCTAAGATAAAATGTACACTCAATGAGAATGTATTACTCTCACATTGTACATGACCTTACCCTCAAGATTATACTGACATGCCCCAAGGAGAAAAAAAAATCCCTAGTATGATTTAAAGAACAACATCTTTTATTTTTGGATGTGTGACCCAAGGGAATAATGATTCTTCATGGCCAAATGTTAGGAAATTCACAACAGCATTTATAGAGTGTGTTTTGTTTGGAGGAAAAAATCCCGGGCACACAATGTGCCTTTATAATCAATTTATAAATGTCGAGTTTTGTACCATGAATACACAGAAACATCATGCAGGAAGCAAGTGCTGGCCCCAAAGCAAACATCATTGCCTGGAAATTGAACAAAAACAAATCTATGGCTGCCAGCCAAACCCAAGCTCCCTCTTTCAGCACTTATCTTAGAAGTGCCTCCTCAGTCTGGCATCCTGTAGATGTGTCAAACTATAACTCCCAGATTTCCCACTTATGATGGGAGGTTACAGACCAACATATACAACCAGTCCCAGTTTCTAGAGAATCAAAATTGACTTCAACTGAACCATTTGTTTGGGCTACATTTGGACGCTTGGAGCAGCAGGTCTTGTCAGATCACATATAAGAAATGTATGGAAAGAGGGTATCCTTTTTAATATGTGGACATTCATTGCAGAAGCTACCTCAAAAGGGACAAGAACTCATAGAATTGCTGGGCTGGATCACACTCACAACCTGTCTCATCCATTTTGTGTGTCCAATGGCCAAACATATGTCAAGAGGGAGTTCAGAAGTGTGCTGCGTGCACGCCCCTTCTTCCCCATGCTTCTCAAGTGGGAGGTAAAGGTAAAGGTTCCCCTTGACAATTTTTGTCCAGTCATGTTCGACTCTAGGGGGCGGTGCTCATCCCTGTTTCCAAGCCATAGAGCCAGCGTTTTGTCCGAAGACAATCTTCCGTGGTCACATGGCCAGTGCGACTTAGACACGGAACGCTGTTACCTTCCCACCGAAGTGGTCCCTATTTATCTACTCGCATTTGCATGCTTTTGAACCGCTAGGTTGGCGGGAGCTGGGACAAGAGATGGGGGCTCACTCCGTCGTGTGGATTCGATCTTACGACTGCTTGGTCTTCTGACCCTGCAGCACAGGCTTCTGCGGTTTAGCCCGCAGCGCCACCACGTCCCTATTCTCAAGTGGGAACCCAATACCAAATGGTACTGAGAAGCATACTCGCTCTGATAGCAAATAAAACATATAGCATTAGCTACTAATTCTCTCCAGCCTTTCCACTCGCTTGTGGAGCTGCTCTCTCCCTCTGCCAAATAAATGGGAGCAAGAGTGATAGTGACGGGAAGACGTTGCTTGCACTGCAATGCATTGTCTGCATTGGAAAAGAGAGAAAGTAATAGCAATGGTGAGGAGAAACTGTATCTGGTGATAATGGGAATGAGAAGAATGCCACTACAGCTTTTTACTGTTTCAGGAAGCACAGTTACACATTCTTATGTCATGTGATACAACCTCTGGAATCTTCAGTGGCCATGCTACCTGGGGGATTCTGGGAGCTGTAGTCCAGGTTAGAAAATAACCTTTCTAAGCTCTGTTTTTAACCCTGCATTCATTTAACTATAGTTCCAGTTTTTGAATTCTGCTCAGTATAAGATGGATTTCACCGAAATTTGCACAGACCCGAGATCCATCACTCAGTAGGCACTTCATGACATCTCAGCTTGCCAATAGATGTTCTTGTCTTATATGTATTCGAAAAAACCAGTTGCATTTATGCTTCATCTAAAAAGATCTCAAGTGTATTTCTAAAAAATAAAATAAAATGGAAATGCTAGTTTGGTGGAGGAAAGTGCAATTTAGTTCTACTACAGCAAGCAATAATGACATTAGCAGCCAAGGTTTTCTCTTCAAAGGGATTGCCTCTGCAGATCCACAATGAATCATATTTTTAACAGTTTGAACTATTTATTTACAGATATTTACCTCCTGCCTTTCTGTGCTGAAATCAAAGTCAAGGTGGCTTGCAATATACATATAAACCACAGGGGAATTAAAAGCAAGCCTAACCATAAATAAAAGAGCAGAAAAATAGCATCATAAAACATAGTAACAAAGAATCATGTCAACTGCAGATTGGAAAACACATGAAACACTCAAATGAAAAACGTCTACCAAGATAAAATTGTTTTCACGGCCCATTTAAATGTAGGCACAAGGAGAAAGAGGCTAATGACTATGGAGACTATTCTATAGCATAAATTTGGAAGGGGAGGAGAATAGCCATATTAGTCTGTTTCACAGAGCCTTGTGACTTAAAGTCGGACAAGTGTTATTTGGCATAGGTTTGCATCCACTGAAGATGACCACCATCCATAAAAGATTAAGCCAAATAAGCAGTCTTTAAGCTGTAAGTGGGCTCTTTGCTTGTTTGTTACATTTCTTCCAATGAGTTCAAAAAGGTGGCCCCAATAAGTACATGGCTCTCCTCTTCCTCATTTTATCCTCATCACAAACCTGTTAAGTAGGTCAAGCTTCTTCCTCTTCATTTGTGTCAGAAGCAATTCAATGGTGCTTCTAGAGTGGAAGAATAAACCAATAGTTGTTCCTGTTATCATTTAGGGCTTTAATGACCAAAGGCAGCATGTTAAATTGAACTCAAAAACAACTGGAATTGAAAGTAGTTTGCACAAATTGGCCTAATGTGGTCTATCTTCCAAATCCAGACACCAGTTTGGTTGCTGTGTTCTGAATCAATCAAAATTTCTGGAATGACTTCAGGAAGAACTGTCAAGCACAACAAAGTAATCCAGTCTAGAAATGAGTAAACTATAAGTCACTTCAGGAAAGAGAAAAGTTTGTGTTCGTGTTTGTGTGTCTAGAGTCATAGAATTGGAAGAGACCACTGAGGCCATCCAGTCCAACCCTGCACCATGCAGGAACATCCATCAAAGTACTCCCAACAGATGGTACATTGAGAGCCAGTGTGGTAAAGTAGATAGAATGACAGACTAGGACTCAGGAGACCTTGGTTCAAATCCCTTGGAGCTCTTAAAAACTCACTGTGGGAGTGGCAGTGGTAGAATACTCATTAAATATCTCACTTAACTTGAAAATCCTATTTGGATTAACATAAATTTGGTTCCACCTCACAGTACATAACAGCAACAACATGTCTTTATATGCATGGATGGATGCATTAATTTATGATTGAGGGTAGACAATCTGGTTCTGAAGCTGGTTAAGGCTAAAAGAAGATACTTAACAGAAAGAAATGTTTCATCAGATATTAAGGTCCCAAACCTTCTAGCAGATGGCAGATTAGATAATCCATAAAAGGCACTTCTAGTTACAAGTGGACCCTCGACTTACAGACGGCTCGACTTACAGACTTTTCAAGTTACAGACTTCTCTGGCTGCAAAATTTAGGTTTGACTTGCAGCTGGAGAATCGACCTACAGACCAGAAAAAAACAAAAATGGAACAAAAATGGCTGGTTATGGATTAATCGGTTTTCAATGCATTGTAGGTCAATGGAGACTCGACCTACAGACTTTTTGACCTGTAGCCACCGTTCCAATACGGATTAATTCTGTAAGCAGAGGGTCCACTGTATGGTCTAATATGGACATCAAAAAGTATAACAAGATCCAGGAGAATTAGCAATCCTTCAGTCTAGAAGCCAGAAAGATGAGACATGTGATCTGCATATGGGAATTAATCGTGTGTTATGCATTGGGTTGTAGTTTTAGGAGCCAAATGACATATTGACCATTTGTTCAGGATTATCTGTGTATCAGAGATCAGTTAATATTCCTCCTCAACAATGACTTGCGTACTCTTCGAATCAATGTCTCAGTAGCAATTAACACATTTCACAATTTGACCAGCTTGATCTTCCCTTGCAAGTCCCATTTAAATCAGCTGGGCTTGTGATAGCGAAACTGTTTGACTCCTCTATACTACCAGGCACTTGTAAGATTTCTTCCATAATCCTTTTAAATGTTCTTTAGATTAGTAAGGCCTTATCTTGCTCCTCCTGTTCCCTTGGGCTCCCATTAATGTTGCAGATGTAATTAGTGGTCCAAGGTCATACTACTTTGTTTTAAAGAAGGGAGGAAGTACTAAGCTGCTCATATTTCACTGTATATAATGCAGAATGACAGTTACAGCTGGCTGCAGAGTGATAGGGCTGCACTTGAGTGCTTCTGAGTTCATAGGAGAGGCACCACACTTCTCCTTCATGCTTCTCCCTCTCTGTCACCACCTCCCCCTTTTTCAGGAGACAAATCTTTCCCTTCAGTTAGCAGTAGAATGATGGCACTGTGGCTACCAATGCGTGATTGATTCTTTTGTTTCACCGTCATCCCTGTTCAAACAGGTTATTGAAACATTGCAGCCTTCTTTGCTGGAAAGTCAAAGCACATGAGGCCACGATGTGATTCTTCCTTTCCTGTGTCTGCTGTTCAATGGAATTGCAGCTGACATGGGTCTGAGCAGGGAACACCGGACCAGACGTGGGAATAAAGGCTTGCTGCACCCTTTCCTTTCTTGTTTCTCCTCTCAAAATTGCTCTATCCAGAAGTTCTTTTACTATGAAAAGGTATTGCCATGTATTTTCCATGAAGAAAGTCAAATATCTTGGTTTGTGTGTGAGATAGAGACAGAGATAATTTCGAGCAAATAAAAAGCTGGAAGAGAAAATATTAAACAGCCCCTTTGCCTTCTATTCTGCATTCTCAGTTTCAGAGTTCTGGGCCTATCTTGGGTATGTTTACACAGACACACATAGAGAGTGCAGCCATATCTCATACTGGTACCACATGTCCTAGGTCTTGGCTATCTGAAGGACTTACGGCTTCTGATATGAGCCTGCACAGGTGGTCAGGTCTTTAGGGCAGTGATTGCCAACCTTTGGTAACCCAGGTGTTCTCAGACTGCAACTCCCAGAAACCTCAGCCAGCATTGCTATTGGTAAAAACTTCTTCCTTCCTTCCTTCCTTCCTTCCTTCCTTCCTTCCTTCCTTCCTTCCTCTGCCTATCTAGTGCCAAGGCAGTATTTTGGGTGGCTAACAACTTCTAAAAACAAAACCACAGCAACCCATCTCTACCCACAAGGCATAAATAGTGAGATCCAGAAAAGCATTAAACCCTGAAAATCCAAAGAAAAAGGAACCTGGATGACAAATCAAAACAAACACTTCATGGGACCACAAGGATGTCACAGAGGTAAGATGTTTCTGAAGTCCTCTTCAAACAATATATTTTTACCTGTTTCCCCAAGGCCAGAAGGGAAGGAGCCTGGTGTATATCTACATGAAGCACATTCCATAGTGTTGTGGCCAACACTGAGAAGGAGCAGTTCCTGGTGGTAGTTTCTGAGAGTTGCAGTTCAAGAACATCTAGGTTACCCAACGCTGGGATAAATGCTTTGGGGGAAGTTACTAATTCTTGCCATACTTGGCTTGCTTGATGAGAACACAAGACAGGACCAGTGGCTTTGGAATCCCCCTCTGATAGAAGCTAGGGTGTTCTCCTTTTCCGTTCTTCTCCCAACATTCAAAGTCGTCTTTTATTATTATTATTATTATTATTATTATTATTATTATTATTATTATTATTATTATTATTATTATTATTATTATTATTATTATTATTATTATTATTATTATTATTATTTAGATAGGCTTCTGGGTACTAATTAATTGGCTGTTGAAAAAGGGTCTTTTAATGGTGGGTCTTGTACATGTTTATTCTCTATTATGATTTGAAATGTTTTTTTAATAAATTCAGTTAATTCACTGCTTGTTTTTAAGTGATATCTGAGTGCCTTTTAATATTATAATATACTGCCTTTTTAGTTGAACCGTATCTGTTTTAATTCTTGTTATAATCCACCTCAGATTTTCCACTAGGAGGCAGGACAGAAATGAAGACCGTGAATCAAGCAATCCATCCTCAAACATTTTCAGTGTGGCTTGTATGTAGGCAGTTAAAGTGACTGTGGAAGTGCATCTCATGTCCTGCCCTGACATTGCTCGACTTCTCCAGCTCTCCCCACAACATATGCAAATTCACCATGGATCTCTGTACGCAAGAAACCTGTATCTGGAACCTTGATTGCATGGGGTTGCTTTTTTTTGTTTTTGTTTTTTGTTTGTCTTTCCTTATGAGTGCTTGTTCCTCATAAGTGTTCAGGGCAACTAACATGGGCTTCAGCTTTCATAAAAGCCAAACATTTATATGTCTGTGTTTACAGGTTTTCCTGCTGCAGGTATCTTGGCTAAAAACAAATAGTAAATTGCAACTAGAGCGGGGGTCCCTGCTTCAGGGGGGATTTGGTGAATCAGCTTCTCCACAAATCCCACTGAATCAATAGGTTTACTCTGGTTGGGATGTATTACTGTATTTCAGCCAATGTGTCATAGAAACAACAACAACAAAATCCTTCTTGCCTGTGAAAATGGCAGCATATTTTCTGCTGGTTTTGGTGAGATTTCTTACATTGGGCCAGAATAATTTTTATGCAAATTGTGCAAAATTATGAATGCTGGTGGCAACTTGCCCAGAGTTTTAACCACTCAAAGCATCATGCGGGTTGTTTTTGGGTTTTCAGACAATCAGGCAGTACTTCTATGTGTACACTTTCATTCTCAAAGGAAAAAGTAAGATCTGGATAGATATTTTGTACAGATTTAAATAATTTCAGTGAAAGAAAGCTGTCTTTGTCTCTCTAGCATGCTGGAGGTGAGAAATCTCATGGCTACACACACACACACACACACACACACACACACACACACACACACACACACACACACACACACACACACACACACACACACACACACACACACACACACACACACACACACACACACACACACACACACACACACACACACAGAGACACACACAGAGCCACAAAGTTAAATAAAAGCAGAAACAGAACCTTTAAAAAGCTAGAGTTTGTTCTTGTATGTGCGTGTGCATGTGTGTATGTGTGTGTGAGTGCATATCTATGTATGGTTACATAATCTCTCACCTGCAGCTGAATGGCGGAGGCCATGGGTAAAATCTTCCATGTAGTTCTCCAGGTCATGTGTTTTAGTCCTCATTTAACTTGCTATGGAAAATTTCACATGATATATTTCCAGGGAAGAAAATTATATGGCAGATGATGCTGGAGAGCTAGGCTGGGAGAGATTACGGTATTTCAAATTCAGCAATGTGAAATTGGACCTGGATGCCCTTTTCATGGAAGATTAAATGTTTCTCACAGTTGGGTTACATTCTTTCAAGGATTACTTTAGCAAAAATTGAACCGAATCCTACCACCCACAAATATCCAATTAATGCCAGCTAAGGCTGAAACAGGAGCTTATGGAGTAAAAGTTCAGTGTTCTGACTAATAGCTGTATTTATTATAGGCATAAGGATGATTAGAGAAAAAAAGAATATCTGATCTTTCTGGAATATGTAAGTTGAAAATCAGCTTCTGCTTTACTACATATGGAATATAAAAAAAGACAGAATACTTTGAAACCAAAATGTTGATAGCCAGACAATACCACCAAGTGTGACAGTCTCTAATTCAGTGGTTCCCAAACATGGCTCCATAGATGTTTTTGGATATCAACTCCTGGAAGCCCCAACCGACATGGCTGATGGTCAGAGACATTGGAACTTGTAGCCTAATGTATCTGGGGGCCCAAGATTAGGAACCAATCCTGCATTTGTTTTTATTTAAATCTTCCCACTGGCAGCCTTGAAGGCCAAAGAAAATGATAGTGGGATTTAAGTTAGGCTGACTTACACCACACAAATCATGAACCTTTTACCTGCTATTATACATGAAAATAAGTCCAAACTCCCCTCTCTGTTCACATGTGGAAAGTTCTATTTGAACTTACATCTTTGGATACATAATTAAATGAAATCCTGCCTTGTGACATCCATCTTCATTAACAGATTATACATGTCATCATGAGCATTCATCCAGGACAGGAGTGCAAAAGATGTGGATCCCCTAGTTCTTCTACAGGTCTCCTTTTACTGGCCAAGGAAGGTAAACTGATATAATTGGAAGCTTCCAGGAAAGGAGACTCATTTTCAAAGCAGATTTGCTAGGTTCCCCTGTGCAGTGCCCAAAATTCCCATTTTTCTAAGTGGATTTCCAGCTACTTCATGTTTTATTCTTGCTTTTCTTGGAGTTTTGGATGACCCATGTGGCCCCTTGGATGGTATTGAAGGCAGAATATTGACCATCAGTGTCCATGCCAAATTTAGAGGTGTTTTTGGAAGTGATGGTCCTGCTTTGATGTTCTTCAAGCCAGAGTGCTGGACCTTGTTCACCTTGAGCTTATAACTTGCTACCACTCCCTTTACTTAGAACATAGAAAGGAGGCAGCACAGACAGTGACATGGCGGGCTTGTTTCCTTTTTGGGATTCTCTACCAAGCACTGGCAAGAATATACTGCCTTCCACTGCTTTCACCAGCCCTGTTTCAAAAAAGCAAAAAGGAGCCAGGGACATGATGGGTATAATGTGAGTAAACGTTTAAGATTTTTCAGTGCAAGCTGCAGTATTTGTGTGCATAATTGTTGAACTCACCAGAATGTGATTATATACAAATGCACATATTTATATTCATGAAAGCTCTTATATATATACCCATACTTTTGCACAACCCACATCCATGAGCCCAATATGAACTAGTTATCATGAAAAATGATTGCTGAGTTAAACTGCATGTCCCTTTGCCTCTAAATTATATTCACCTTTCCCAACTGATCACCCATTATTGATGTTCAAAGATTACAGAAAGGGCGATTTGCCACATTTCTTTTTGAGATAGACATAATAGCGGAATGGTAACATGAAAAAAGCTAGGGGCAACTTTAAGACTAACAGTTTTTATTGGTGTAAATGTGTGTGGACATCTGATAAAGTAGGCTGCTATCCATAAAAGTTTATGCCGAATAGTATTTGATACTACTAGATTCTTCCTTTTCCTTTTCTTTACTTTTTGTTCCCTGAAATAATCCTTTTTTTTTTTTTTTTTGCAGATGGCACCTTATGCATTCATTTTAACGCAAGGAGCAACACATTCGCCCCCTTTCTGGCCTCTTGAGTCTATCTTTGTTATCCCCTCTGCCTCAGAGTCTGGCAGCTATCAAGACATGTTATAACTAGAGATGGGGGTATTTGTATACGAATATGAATATCCTCCCACAGGTGCAGATGAGAAGGGTCCGGCCCTATGGGGCCAGACCGACCACCCACAATTTCACCACTGCTGCAAGCTCCATGGAGCCTTCCTATCGCTCCGTTGCTCGTGATAGATTAGCCAGTCCTGGCAGAAGGCGGGATGACAAGCCTCTCTTGTCAGGTCACAGAGTGGCTAATCCATTGCGTGCAACGGAGAGATAGGAAGGCTCTGTAGAGCTTGTGGCAGCGGCAAAATCATGAGTGGTCATTACTAACTACTGCCTGAGGCTGCTTGGTTTGTTTCCCTATTTTGTTTTATTGACTTGATTTGATCATATCATGCCTTTATTGTTCTTGTTATATTATTGTATTTGTTTCAGTTTGACTGTAAACGGCCCAGAGTAATGCCTTGCATGAGTTAAGCAGTATAAAAGTTTAAAAGTAAATAAATAAATAAATAATTCTTTTGGCCTTCACAAACTATTGCTGTTCCAGCTCAATAACTCTTCTGTCCGGACAGTAACTTTCACTTTGCATCAGTCTGATAATCGGTGGGAGATGGGAATAACCTGGATGTGCTAACGTCTCCCAGCCTGTTGAGGTGTTCAGCCCACACATGTGCAGACTAAATGGGTGATGGAAATGGAAGGACATATAAAAGCTCTATTCCCGTCTCCACCACTTGGGCACCTCCAAAGACCTTGCATGCTTAGTTCTAATGTCTACAAGTTCCTGTAAGCACATTTAACTGACCACACTTAGAAGCAGTGAAAAAAGACAGGGCCCCTTCCTTAACAGCTCCAGAGATAAGGAAACTTTAGCATGTGTAGGTTGCCATGCAAGCTGCTGAAATATTCTCCTCTAGACAACTATTAAAGAGAGTGGAGCCTTGCCCTCTTTTACCCAACCATCCCACAAGCCCTTCCTCAATGAGAATCCTGCTATTAGGATTGCACCTGTCCCCATTCCACATGTAAATTTTGCCCCACATCCCCAACACACAAAGAAATAAAGTAGACCTTTGTGTGTTAAGTGCAAAGGTCTCTGCGTTCAGCTGAACATGCTTACCACAGAATCACGATAAGGAAACTTGACAAGCTCATCCGGAAACCTCTGTAGGTCTGCAGACCATTATGATGAACATATATGTTTGCCATATAAGTCTAACCTAATTTCCTGTTAGGTTGGGTGCTTAGACCCACATCTGCCCAGATATCCACTTGGACCTGTGTGTGGTGGTTATCTCCATGTCATCACCACATGTTTAGCCTCCCATGCTTTCGGTTTTAATGTCTAAACAAGTCTCTTCATGGTTGTTGTGGGTTTTTGAGAGCTGGGAGCCAAGTTTTGTTGAGCTTCACACTTTCCTCTTTTTTGTTGAAGTTTTGCTGGTGCTTGTGGATTTCAATGGCTTCCCTGTGCAGTCTGCCATAATGATTGCTGGTGTTGTCCAATATTTCAGTATTTTGAAATAGAATTTCATGTCCAGTTTGTTTCAGGGCATGTTCAGCTACTGCAGATTTTTCTGGTTGTTTTAGTCTTCAGTGTCTCTCATGTTCTTTGATTCTGGTGTGGATGCTTTGTTTTGTGGTTCCAATATGTACCTGGCCACAACTGCAAGGTATCTGGTATAGTCCTGCAGTGGTGAGGGGGTCCCTTCTGTCCTTTGCTGACCGTAACATTTGTTGTATTTTTGTGGTGGGCTTGAATACTGTTTGTAGGTTGTGTTTTTTCAAAAGTTTCCCCATGCGGTCCATGACCCCTTTGATGTATGGCAGAAATACTTTATTTGTGGGTGGCTGTTTTTCTTCTTCAGTTCTGTGTTGTTTTCTTGGTTTGATGGCTCTTGTGATTTCATTTTTGGGGTAGCCATTTGCCTGTAGGGCCCAATTCAGATAGTTGAGTTCAGTGCTAAGAAACTGAGCTTCACAGTTCCGATTTGCACGGTCCACCAGTGTTTTGATTATGCCTCTTTTTTGCTGTGGGTGGTGGTTGGAGTTTTTGTGTAGGTACCGGTCTGTGTGGGTGGGTTTTCTGTAGACCTTGTGTCCCAGTCGGAGGTCAGTTTTGCGTAGGACCATGACATCTAAGAACAGGAGTTGGCCCTCTATTTTTTTTTCCCATGGTGAATTGTATATTTGGGTGGATGCTGTTGAGATGGTTGAGAAATTCTTCCAATTTTTCTTCACCGTGACTCCAAATTGCAAAGGTGTCATCCACATATAAGAAGCAGACTGTGGGTGTGAGGGGTGACGAAGCCAGGGCAAGTTTTTCAAAATGCTCCATGTAGAAGTTTGCTATAACCGGGCTGAGGGGGCTGCCCATGGCCACTCCATCTGCCTGTTCATAGAATTCATTATCCCACTGGAAATAGCTGGTTGTTAGGCAGTGTTGGAAGAGGGCCTTGATGTCTTCTAGAAATATCTGCTCGATGAGTGTCAGGGTGTCTTTTATCGGTACCTTAGTGTACAGGGATATTACGTCAAAGCTGATCAGTCTGTCCCCAGGGTTGAGTTTTAGGGTGCTGATCTTGCTTATGAAACGTCCTGAGTCTTTGATATAGGATGAGGTTTGTCCAATGTGGTCTGTAGGTGGGTCGCTAGGTGTTTGGCTAATTCATATGTTGGGGAGTCAATGGTGGAATATGCCCTGAAACAAACTGGACACGAAATTCTATTTCAAAATACTGAAATACTGGACAACACCAGCAATCATTACGGCAGACTGCACAGGGAAGCCATTGAAATCCACAAGCACCAGCAAAACTTCAACAAAAAAGAGGAAAGTGTGAAGCTCAACAAAACTTGGCTCCAAGCTCTCAAAAATACAGCGTGCAAAAGGTCAACAAACTCTACCCAGCCACAAGGACAGGGGATCACTACACACAAAAGACCAGCTAATGACACCCATCAACCACAGGAACAGATAATCTCTTCTCCTTAGCACAACAATGCACCCATAACAATACACACTAATCACCCATCTACAGAAAAAGACAAAAGGCTATCTCACAGCCATAAATACTGCACTCCCAAAGCCAACTACACCAGAGCACAGAGTGCTGTCCTCTGAAGATGCCGGCAGAGAGACTGGGTGAAATGTTAGGAAGAACAACCTTCAGAACACAGCCAAAGAGCCCGAAAAACCCACAACAACCATTAGATCCCAGCTGTGAAAGCCTTCGCAAATATGTCTCTTTCATATTCATTGCCCAAAGATATACAAAATCTATTGGGCATGCTCGGGTTTAAGTGGTTGGACTACCCGAACAAAACTTTTAACTTTGTGCAGACTGAATACCTTCACACAGCTACTATTGTATTCTAGAAAAAACAGAGGCCATTCTTTTAATCTCATTGTAGGGACCCCAGCCAGTAATCATGTGAGTTTTTCTGTCTCTGTCTCTTCTCATCAGTTGTCCCATGGTGTTCTTTGTGCTTCTGCCACATATTGGAAACCTCATATTATCATTACCTCATCTCATTTCAGTAGAAGCTGAATGGCATTTTTGCCATAAAATCTAAAGCTTTTATTACATCCATTTTCAGCTAGTCTCATTCTTGCCATTTTACTTGTGTGGATGAGTAATGCCTAGGTGATAAATGCTTCTCAATGTTCAACTTCTAAAGGATCCGATGAATTTCAAGTAAACAACATTTTATCCAACAAAGAAAAAAAGTGAAGGGGGTTGAGAACTGCATAGACACAGCCAAATGCATGTAATTTACTAGGGTTGTGATCCTCAAAGCACTTAACCTGGAACAGCCCCACTATGATCTGTGGATTACTTTAGAGGAAGTGCTCCAAAGACTGAAATCTAGGCATCTCGTAATAAAGAAACCACCTAATGATATGGAATACAACAAAGGAAACCACACTGCAGTGCAGTGAATGACAACATACGAATAATAATGAAGCTTAGTTCCAATAGCCACAGATTGCTAAAATTTATTACAGCAGTTAAAGCCTGCAGAATTTTAACAGATGCAACAGAAACATTTTTAGCACAGAAGTGTATGGGTATGGGAGGAGGTAACCCCTAAATAATGAGGCTTTAGAGGATGCACCACAGCATGTGATAGCCTTCAGACCACTGTGTAAGCTTTAACTCAAGCATTTAACAGAAGGAGATTTCTGAGAAGATATTAACCTATTTAGTCATATCACACACTGTCGCGAACACAAATTTATAATCCTGTGACAGAAGATACATTAATCTTCCAATTCCTATGGCAAAATAAAACAATGGGTATCATTAACCATTTTTGCAGACAGACTGATATACGTATGTCCCAAATATCTCTCACTATTTGACATAAATGGGATGTGGTGGCACTGCGGGCTAAACCGCAGAAGCCTCTGTGCTGCAGGGTCAGAAGACCAGCAGTCTTAAGATCGAATCCACGCAACGGAGTGAGCTCCTATCGCTTTGTCCCAGCTCCTTGCCAACCTAGCAGTTCGAAAGCATGCAAATGCAATAGATAAATAGGTACCACCTTGGTGAGAAGGTAAAATGGCTTCCCCAGTCACACTGGCCATGTGACAACGGAAACTGTCTTCAGACAAGCCCTGGCTCTACAGCTTGAAAACGGGATGAGCACCGCCCCCTAGAATCGGACACAACCGGACTAAGAATGTCAAGGGGAACCTTTACCTTTACCTTTTATTTGACATAGGTTGGAAAGAGTAAGGGGTGGCCTACATAAGTATGATTAAGGACCAAATGCATGGTTTAAGACAAACAAACTAAAGGGGTTTATTATAGAATTCTGTCTAGGATGTGGCAGTTGCTTGTGAAACCCAATCCATAGCTGCCTCAGCTGTGACTTTAAAACAATAACCTTACTGCTTCCTTTTTCTTTCCTGACTTAACATCTAAGAAAGACTACCTGGTGAAATCCATCTTGCCAAGAACTTTTGGACTTTACATCTCAGAGTAACTTTCCTGGCAAAATCCATCTTGCCATGAACATTTAGACTTTTGGTACTTTACCTTGAAGAAGTGGAATTTACCCACAAAAGCTTGCATAATATAAGATTTTAAACCCCCCCCCCCAAATATGGTCTACTTTATTAGCCTTCCGCCTACCCTTGCATTTGTAGTTGCTTAGTATCTTAAATTACGTTTGGAAGTCCTTCAAAGGTCAGACAAGGCACATGGTTCTCCTTGAAAAGTTCATTATATCCCTAAAGTGGAATTAGAGAGATTTAAGACAATCAGGACCAGATCCCCACAGATTAGCAATTTATACTGCAAAACAGATATTTACTTGCTTTAATAAATAACAATTGTGAAACATTAAACAAAGAGGAGAATGGTTAACACTTTTCTAGTTTATGATGTCCCAATCCATATCAGGCTTCTGATCTTTTCCCAGGGAGTCTACATCTCTCTATAGGACTCCTGGGGTGGGGGTGGGGGGAGCCATGCACCCTATGTAAGCACCTGACACCTGCTCTTATTTATATAGCAGAAGTGGGGAAATTCTGGTACATGACATTTTTTCTATATTACCTCTATTACGAGTGATTAGCAGTATTAAAGGTGTCTGCAATGTGAATACCTTACATAGAACTGAACTGTGCTTTGTATGTTTGAAAGCTCTAGCACGGAATTAAGCTGTGCTTTACAAGAATGAAAGCTGTTGCAGTCAGATATTTTTGTGAGTAGTCATGTACAGACTGTGCCATGCTCTTGAGTCTAAAGTAAAAATGGGCCAGGGGAGGGGGAAGAGGCAGCTGATAGCTACATTTTAAGTGTCTGCTTTGACCCAGAGTTTCATAAACAACAGGCCAAGGCTGCTGCCTCAGTGTGTCTGCTTTCAGTCTGAACTTTCTTAGCAAGAAAGCAACAGAGGGCATGAAGGATGGCAAGGGGAAAAAAAGAAAGCAAGTGATTAATGTAGGGAGCTACAGTTCCGGGTTCTTAGGCTAACTTCTAATGCACTTCTTTTTTTGTAAACATATTGGCTGCTGCTTCTGAGCTTGGCATTCATAACACAAGGGATGATCAGGAAGCATTTACCTTTCAAGTGATCTGCACAGCATTTGTGAGATAGGAATGAAAAGCAGCTAAAGGAGAAGGAATACATATTATGTTTCAACATGTTACAAGATTATCTTCCTATGTCAATCACAACATTGTGCCTAGCCAAGAGCAAGGAGGTGTTCTTGGCTTGTCAACCCAACACAGGATTTCACAAGTAACAAAATGGGAGTTAATGCTCCGTTCATGTTTTGGTTAGAATTGGGTTTGCTTTCAATATGGGTGGGTGTGTTCAAGCTTGAGCCTTTCTAAACCTCATACCCTTTGGTCTGCAAGCCTTTCTCCATAAGATGTGACCGTGGTTATCTAAACAAAGACACAGAAAGGTATTTATAGAAGAGAAGAAAACTGCCAGATCCCACCAAAGAGTACAGTGGGGTACAGAGAAGGACTTTGTTGAAATGAATACTCAGGCAAGTTCCCAGAGGAGAAGAGTATCGCAGTCCTATGCTACTAAGGACATTAAAATGGCACTTGTTTTATCTGGGCAATGGATTGAATGGATTACGAATGAGGGCAATGCCGGCACTGCTGTAGAGCACGCTTCGGCAGCGCGGAACGCCATTGCTGCCCTCCCAGGATATCAAGAGACATGCTTAGTCTCACGAACATGATTCGGGAGGGGAAGGAGCACACTTTTTAGGGAGAGATCCCCCTTCCCTTCAGCCTCTTCCTTTCTTGGCAAGAACGAGGATAGAGTTCCACCACTTGGGCAGTTTTTTCATCTGTGTAGCTCCGATCGTCAGGCTTGGAAGGGGGGATTGCATTGGCAGCCCTCCTCCCCATGGTTTGAATGCGGTGTTTCTTGGCTCCTGAATGTGTGTGTGTGTGTGCGTGCGTGCGTGCGTGCATGCGTGCGCGTGCGCGCGCGTAAAATTTAAAATATAATGTTGATTAATTTTAAGGGATATGACAATTTGTAATTTTTATCATAAACAAGGAAGGCCAACTAGTGGAACATGGAACAGAGCGATACTACATTGTGGATGGGGTGTTCAGCCCACCCGGCCAACAGGATCAGGCGCATAATTTATTGTATTAATATAAAAATAACAATTAAAAACAACAACAATAACAATAATAACAATGATGATGATGATGATGATGATGATGATAATTTAAAAAATAGTATAGTATAAGTATAATAATTATAATAGCTTATATGTAGATATCTATGTATAATTTCTTTTTAATAAATAACCTAATAGTTTTAGTGCCTGGCTGTGTGTCAGGCCTTTGGGAGTACGATGCCATACCCATTGGGTGATGCTGGACTCACTGACCCATAGAGTACCTTACACATACTTATTCTAATATGTGCCTGCCCTTCAGCTTCTTTTCTTGATCGGACCCTGCCTGTGGGTTGTTCCATCTCATGTGCTGTATTTGAGTGTTCCAGTTCCTTTTGAAATGGAAACTCAGGTTGGGTAGGCCTATGGGAGATGTAAATTTATATTAGAATTATTTCAATCAATGGCATGTGTACTGGGCTTGCCTTTAGTGGATGAAAAGACTGAGGGATTACCCATTTCCTTCATGTTTTTGGGGATAGAACTCGATGCAAAGACGCGGGCTTCCAGATTAGCAGACAATAAACTGAACAACCTCAAGGTTTGGCTCAGTTGGCTATTTTAAAAAAAGTGTGTCACTGAAGGAGCTGCAGGAGATTGTAGGACACTTAAGTTGTGCATGTAGGGTATTGGCGCCTGGTTGTGCCTTTTTGAGAGGGTTAGACAATGCTACAAAAGGGCTCCATCGCCCAGTGCGTATGACTAGAATGACATCAGGCATGAAGCAGGATTTGCAGGTTTGGAGCCAGTTTTTGGATGGGTTTAAAAGAGTCTCCCTTGGAGATCTGAGGCAAACCTCATGACCGATTTCCAGGTCCAGCCGGATGCTGCAGGTTCATTGGGCTGTGGAATAATTTTGAAGGTAGGTGGGGCAGAGGTTTGGCCAGAGGAATGACACCAGCAGGGGAATCACATTGGACCTTGCATTCTTGGAATTTTTCCCTATGGTAGGTTATTTGTAGCTGTGGGTGCACGACTGGGCTAATTCAGTGGTAAGCTTCTGGTGCAAAAGCCTGGCAGTGGTTTACATCAGAGAATCCCCCCCCCCACTAGGGGAAGGTGGCTCGAGGTCCGGGTATGATCAAATTTGGGGCAGCCGGTCTCTCGCTGTCTTCACAACCACGAGACCTCAGGCCCATTTGTTTAGTAAGGAGTCTGTTGAGACCCCTATGCAAAACCTGATTCCACACTACAAAAGGACCCCCCTTTTATGGTGGGCAATAATGAATATTCAATAAAGTGTGGCCCATGTTTATCCCATAATACTTGTTTTGTGTCATTATTCTGGGGTAGGGGTGCAATGTCAGATTGAATTTATAGACTCCAGTCTCTGAGCTCTTAGGGATTTCAGTTTTGCTTCTCCAGATCGGAGTCTGAAGCATTAGCTACAGCTATTGTCTTGATGACTTGGAATCCCCAAGTAATCAGTTACTGTTATGGTCCAAATTTTACAAAACAATACTTTGCTTTCCTGTTTCTTGGAAGTAACTAAAATAGTTACTTTTTGTTAAAACATTTTAAATATTTTTCATTCAACAGTACAGAGCACAACAATTGAATTGTGTAATATTCTACCATTTAATGAGGATGCCCTATGTGAAGGTAAACTAACATCAACAGTCGCCCTTACGCCACAAAAGAGTGCAATTATCCTTTTTAAAGTGAAAAATAGTAACAGAATACAACTATACCTTAGTTAATAAGGAAAAGAATTATTACAAATAATGTGTTGTTTAAAACCAACTGCTTCCCGATTCTATTTATTCATTCATTCATTCATTCATTCATTCATTTATTTATTTATTTATTTATTTATTTATTTATTTATTTATTTATTTATTTATTTAGTTAGTTAGTTAGTTAGTTAGTTAGTTAGTTAGTTAGTTAGTTAGTTATTCATTCATTCATTCAGTCATTCATTCAGTCATTCATCTATTTATTTATTTATTTATTTATTCATTCATTCATTCATTCATTCATTCATTCATTCATCCATTCATTCATTTATTTATATCCAGCCTATCTGGTCAATATGATCCCAGCTTCAACCCCATAATGCTCCTTGTTGCATGTATAATAAATGGTACAGGCCAAAACTTTACTTGCTCAGTTCTGAAGGAATCAACAGTCTCTCCACAATCACACAGCAGGTAGAGTACAGCTGTCGTCGCTGGTTGCCACTAGGCCATGATGAGTGAACATTAATTTAATATTTATAGGAAAGAGTTCAGCTGTCAGAACCGTTGCCCCGCTAACCATTGGTACAACCTGTACATCCGTGAGCAGCAC
This sequence comes from Pogona vitticeps, assembly GCF_051106095.1. Lineage (NCBI taxonomy): Eukaryota > Metazoa > Chordata > Lepidosauria > Squamata > Agamidae > Pogona > Pogona vitticeps. Next base: position 237,682,100 of record NC_135785.1, on the reverse strand, counting down.
TGCAAAGAGGATATTGTTCTGCAGAATCATAACTCAAACCATTTGGCACTGTAGCATGTTTTTATTATGCTTGAATTCCCAGTCATTGGAGCCACCAACCAAGAACACTCGATTAAATCTGAGCAAGGATAAGGATATTAGCTCTGTTCTCTTTGATTCATTAATGCTTGCTGACAGAGACTCTTGGGGAAAAAGATCTCTGTGTACAGTATTTAATTTTAGAACAGGTGGTGTGTACCAATTTTTTTTTCTTCTATTCTGCACAAGGAGAGAAGAGAATGAAGCTATTAATAAACACTGTATTGTTCAACTAGATGAACGCAGTGACCCAAAGCACACTTGCCAGGAAGTCCACTCCACTGAAATCAATAGGGCTTCCTTTTAAATAAATGTGTTTTTGGAACGGAAAAAATCAAGAATGAAACTAAAGTAGAAATAATGCACATTCATCTCTTCTTGAGTTATGCTATTAATTACCTCATTTCACAGCTCTCTAAATATGTGGCATCCATACTCTCAGGTGCCTGCACCACACTTTGTTTCTAACAGACTGAATTATCCATAGATCAAGTCTCAGTCAGGTCAAGATTTCAACACACAGGTAAGCAACAATAAGTGTGGCAGTCCAATAGGTCTGTTTTGTGACTGTAGCCCAGTACTCAGAGGCACGGAGTATTTCCTCTTGGGCATACAATGTCACCATCATGATAGTATTAGGCTTATCCATGCATTTATTTAATCCCCCTTTTAGGACATTTAAATTAAGATTCATTATTCCAGCTAGTGGCGGTGAATAAAGTGATTTAATTCCATAGTTTGACTGTGCGGTGCATAAAGAAATATGCTAAATTGCACCATATTGGCATGCCTATTGTTATGAGCAGAGTTTCTAAAGGTTACCTTGTGGGCTATAGCTCCCAGGACAGCCATAGCCAGAACTGACAATGGTCCTGCTGGCTTGGGCATTTTGTGAGATACGAGTTTTAAAAGTTATACTTTTAAGTTGTGGTTGGTTTAGCCTGTGGTTTTCCAGAGCCCTATCTTCACCTCTGAGCGGCAGCCTCTTCTCCCTGGGGCTGTCTCAAGATATTTTGCTGCCAGGGGCAAAGAGCAAGGTAGTATGTCTCTACGGTCCATATGATGGGACTGGCACTTAAATCCTACTTCAGCACTGGCTGTGAGATAGCATCCAGCTTCACAACGGTGGCAACAGGCTAATTTAGAAGGCACAAGATAAACTGTGGGGTGCACATAGCTCTGTCTCTCAGCCGAGGAGACCAACTGGGGAATTTTAGGTGAACATTTGGAAGGCTGTCATTTCGGATGAGCCATTCAGTTTTTTTTTCTGATCTCCAAACCCCAGAATTCTCCAAGAATTCCCCAGATAGGATTCTGGGAGTTTCAACTAACAGGGCCCACACCTACAGATCGTCTCCAACGTTGGGCCTCCAGATATTCTTGGACTTCAACTCCCAGAAATCCTGGCCAGCAGAGGTGGTAGTGAAGGCTTCTGGGAGTTGTAGTCCAAGAACATCTGGAGGCCCAAGGTTGGGGACCACTGATCTAGAGCAAGACTGGCCGCTGAGCTTTCATGACTATCTCAAACCTTTATTCCTGTTGTTAATGTACCAAAAAGGGGACTGCTGATGAGCTTTACAGGAGTTGTAGTCTCACCACCATTTAGTTTCTGTAGAGGGCATCTTCCAAAGAACTACAACCCCCAGGAAGCACCACAGCACCCTCCTTTTTTGTACAGGATGCAAGCTCGGCCATGCAGCCTCAGAGATAGATCTTGCTCCAGGTGAGTGACATGTGTCTCTAAGTGTCTGTAGTTGGGGACGCGTGGGCTGGAACCTCCAGGATTCTACCTAGGGAGTTCTTGGAAAATTCTGGGAGTTGGAGTCCAAAACAAAAAAAACCATGGGACGTCCCTAGCTAACACTTCTGCTCCTGCCACCAGTCACTCCATATAATGGTGGAGCCAGTCCCACTTTCCAAGAGAAAGGCCTGGTTCAACTGCTGTATGCTGTTTTCTCTATGCCTGGCTGCCCTGAAATAGAACTGGAGCGATGTAATCCCTAAATATACAGACAGAGATGGAGATCTCACTCACATTCAAAACTGTCTCAGATTCAGCCTCAGGCCATTCATCTTACTGATTAGGAGATCCGTCTTCTGGCCTTCACCCTTCTTGCTAACAATAATTGAAAATTGTATATCCTCTTGGGAGGGTTCAATTTCAGGCTCCTGCCTTTGTTCGAATAAATCAGCAGATTTGCAAGGTTTTGAAACAGGGGTAACATTTGTTGGCACTTTAAACAAATAACCAGTGTCCGCAAAAGCAGTCCAACATTTGTCTCCTTCCAACAACGGGTCGGCAAGGGGTTTCCAACCTTCACCTTTGAAAGGATTTCCTCCTCCAGGGTCCGGGCCAGTCTAGAGATAGATCCGTGTTTAGTACCGGTCCCATCTCTCCCTCCAGAAAGCGGACCATGTCATCATCCTGGTTGTCCAACCAGATGGAGTCCCAGGTAGAGGTGAAGGTCTGCCATGGTCCTCCTGGTTACTCCCTCATCTGTATTTCCCTCACCCTCCATTCAAGTCTTACACGCCTCTCTCTTTCTACCTTCTCCTTCTCTTCTCTCAGCCTTCTCATCCATTAAGGTCTTAGTGGTATTTCTCTCCATCTCTGGTAATCCACCTCCTCTCTAAGTCTTTCCCACATGCCTGTCCGTGGATCCTGCATCCATATCCACTCCCAACCTGTTGGAAACTGCTCCTCTCTCCTTTTTATATCTGCTACCCCCCTCGATCCCCACCCTCGGCTTCCGCTCTCTTCCCCCCGTTTCTTCCTCGATTCTTCTAACCGTCGGCTTCCGCATCTCCCTCTCTACTTTCTCCGAGTCTGTCTCTGGTAGCCCCGTTTTCCTAGGAGGAGAGGCAGGCATGGTCTGAATCTCCTTCTCTGCAGTGAGAGGGATGGATGGCACTCCGGCGAGAGTGGTAGTGCTCTTGCCTCCAGTCTCACACCTCTGTCAGCAACTTGTCGGCTTTTAACTGTGCCAAGCCTTCTCTCCTCATTGATTCACCTCCAGTCAAAGTTCCCTTAATTTAGATCATACTACTCTAGCCCAGCATTGCCTACTTTGGCTTTCCATTGTCTAATACATGCACTTTTTAATGAGGGACATCAGGGATACAACCTGGGAGTGCCTGGGAATGGGGAGATTTGTTTGGTGTTCATGTTGCATTAAAATGCAAATACAGACCAACCTAATTCAACACTTACAAATTAATAAACAAACTAGAATGCCATTTTCCATCTGGATGCAAGACCAGCTTATATCTTGTTGCAAAGGATAGCCTACACTAGTGAAAGGTGAGTGGGTAAGGCAATTAACTTCTGAGAGGTTCCATTTTTCTAAAGGTATTGTAGGTCCTGAGAGAGAAACTACATTAATATACCGGTATATGCAAGAGGAACTTGCAGAGTTTGGAGCAGAACTTAGGAAAATCAGTTTTCTTTTTGGCCTACAATTAGGATAATCTCCCAACTGATACAGCTACTAACTGCCGGATTCTGTAATCAAAAAAGTAAATTTTCCAGGCTTCATTTGGAAGTAAGCTGTGAAAAATAGCAGCAAAATATTCTTACTGATGATGAAATGATTCCCTTCAAACCAAAACAGCGAGGCATTCCAATATCCCTTGGTAATTTTGCTGGATTTCCCCTGGTTTCAGCTGTTTCTGAATACCCAATGTGGTGTAGTGGATAGAGTAATGGACTAGGACTCAGGAGACTTGGGTTCGATTACCAGGCTGTACCGTGGAAACTAACTGGACGATGGAACTGGTAAAACCACTCCTTAAATACCTCACTTACCTTGCTGCAAGTCAGTTATGACTCGACAGCACATAACAACACAGCTGTTCCCACTGTCAGTCTCCACTTCCAATCTACTGTTTCTTCCTCCACACTAGTAGGATCAAGCTGGTTACCTCTCTCATCCCCTAATTCATCTGCTTCGCCTGGTGATTTGGCCAATTTCTCCCCTTCCCAGTATTCCTCATTGTTCTCCCTCTCCAGTGTCCCTCAATGTTTGTCCACTCTTGCTGCTCTCCCCCTCTTTCTTATTCTCCAAGTAGCTCTCCGTCTCCCCTCCTTCTTCCCCTTCTTTGATTCCTCAGGAGTTCCAATTGCTCCTTTTCCTGCTGCAACAACTAGGTGACCACTCTTCCTCCTTTCAGATTGCTTGGTGGGCTGCCTGCTGAGGCTGTTTGGTTGGAGAAATAGCAGCCCTGGGAAGCCACCACCAGTCTTAGAGTCTCTTGTTATCTATGTGAGCTAATTCAGAGTTTTGCCACAAGTAACAAGGTTCAAGAATCTTTGCTTATTGCATTCCCCCTCCCTGTTTGTAGAGAAATGGGGAAAATTTCTGATTGGAGCAGTCCAAGCTCTCCTGCCATCCAAGAGAAAGAGTTCAGCCCCTCCACTGTGTGGGATCTCTCATACCATGCGCACACACTCCATCTTGTGTGTGTAGCAACACAACTAGTTGCTCCAGCTGACCTTCTACCACACATCATCACTTGCTCAGCTTCAGGGCAGGGTTGCCCCTGCCTCCGATACACATAACGAGCTGCCTGCATATGAATTGCTTACACTATGGTAGTTGGGACCATACTGTCTAAAATGACCTCCTTGTTGTATTTGTGGTAATGTAATGCACCAGTATTAAAACATATCCCGAACCCATCCAGTTGCAGCTTGAAAGGACTATTTGTTTCTAATTGAAATTAATCCAGGTTGAACATGTCTGTTTGACTGTTGCAAATTAGTGTGATAGCTTGGTCCACTTTGGCTGCCAGGATTTGGATTTAACCAATGTGATCTCATGGTATGCTCCTGCATCCCCTGGTCCTTTAAGCCTTGATTAAATTTTTGCATTCCTGCTTGAAGAAATAACCTTCTGTTGGCTCAGAAGGGATTAATACCCTTCTATATTGTGCACTAGTTTGTGATGGAGAACGAGAAAGAAGCCTGCCTGCCTGAGAAAGGGACAACAGGCAGTCAAGCAGCAAAAATCTTACTGATTAAATGTAATGGTCGACTGAGTTTATGCATAATCATTTCATGTTCAAACCAATGAGCTTCTTGATAATTGATGAAACAAACTTCAATTCAAACACCGCATTGATTCATTTTCCTAAACACATACTTATTCTAGTTTGTGTCTGCCCTTCAGCTTCTTTTCTAACCAACACATTATGTGAAAGTGGCTATGAAAAAACAACAGTGGGTTTGCATGAATGCAAATCAAGTCTTTCAGAGCCCAGATGTTTTACAAAAGATGAGAAATCCTGTTCCATCAGCAGCAAATTCCATACATGGGTTGTATAGCATCAAAGACTGAATCAGTGCCAATGGCTGAAATATAGCAATAAGTTACAATTAAAATAAGCTGATTGAAATAGGGATTTGATGAGTCAGCTGCTCTATAAGTTCCATTGATTCAGTGGGCTTGCTCTTGTTGCAATTTTCTTCTGGATTTCAGACAATACAAGCTAAAGTTGCACATCAATGCTTAATATAAGGTTGACAGACTGAAAGATTGAGATAAAGAATAATAATATCTATGGATGTATTTTAACACCACTAAGAAATTTCCCTTCTGTTGTCACAAATCACTGGCCAAAACAACCTCTCTTCTACTGTTGTGAATATGACTGAAAATATGAAACATGAAGTGTACAAGTGAACATAGTCTCTTTCAGTATGCCAGATATGCTTTGGTTGATGAAAGGATAACTACACATCTGTGTAACAAACACCCCCCAAAATACAAAGAAACCCTACAAGACCCTTTGGAAATGCAAACAAAAAAACCCTCCCAAAAAACAAAGAAACCCTGCAAGACCCATACATAATCCCACCACCCAGCCCAAAACCACTCTACAAAACCCACTCAGAACAGGTTTTAAAAAGCAGAATGCAGCACCTTACTGTACCAGGCAGTCCGAAGCCTCCTCCGATTGCACACACTCTAACCACTGGGGCGAAAGAGCTACAAAGAAGCAGTCTCTTTGTCACCAACGGTTAGCAATTTGAATTCCCCGCCTTTTTCCCCTGCCTTTTTCTGTTCATTACTCGAAGCTCCAGTCACAAGTAGAAGCAAAATTTTGTGGCCAGAGCTGGTCGTAACTCGAAATGATTGTGTGTTGGGATGTTCATAAGTCGAGGCACCATTGTATGGTCCAGATTGTTCTAAAGGTATTTATTTGTCAACATGGAGAAAAGAAGATCAGCACTGAAAATGTAATATTTGATTTTATCATGAATCTCATGACCTAAGAACTCTAGCCTTGAAATTTTGGGGCTAGAGATGTTGAGGATGGGAGTGGGTGTGGTTCTTCATGGTCCAGGGATGCGTCTCCATGGATTACACATCTCAAAGAGGTGGTATGTGCAAAGTATCTTCAAACTCACCTGCATATTGACATCAAAAAGACATCCATTGCTGTTTCCAAGATCGTCCCAAGACCCTTTGTTGGCTCAAGCGCAAAAAATGGTCCCCTCCAATTTAACCAAGAGAAGCTAACCAGCCTGGCTGATGAATCTTCAAGACATATGTAATGAAGATGGATTGATCTCAAGGATTCAGGGGACATAAGGAAGGTGGCAAGTCCATGGGAAATGTAGTCTTATTCTTCATCATTTTGCTATCCCTTCCCACTCCCCCGTATCTACTGCTTAAGATGTCTGGCTCATTCTGCTGAAAAATCAGGCTGGTTCTGCAGTTCCAGAGAACTACAAGCTTGCCACACACGATAAACTTATCCTATTTATGTAAGTTCCACATACTGTATTTGTAATGATCACCCTGCTTTGGCTCAGGTAGAAGATTATTGGCATGTACCAATGAGAGCTGTTGGAAGGCAGAGCCAGAGAAACTGGAAGGGAGGGGGAATCAGAGTCTAGGAAGTTCAGTCAGAGATGGAGAAGAGAAGAAAGCTTTTGGGGTTTGACGCAGAGAGAGTGTTTAAGTAGTAATTAGTCAGAGTGTGGCCTGTATTAATTAAGATAGAAGAGGTTAAAATAAAATACTGAAGCTTGTGCTTAAGAACTACTCCTAAAACAACTTGTAATCAATAAACCTGTTTCTGTTTAAAAGTTCAGTACTGAATGGACCTCAGTCGTTCATAGGAAATATAGGTTGATAAAGAGATCAACTGGTGGCAGTGAGTTAAAGGGTGTGTTGGGACACCTTTGTGAGCTCTGTGTTTGGTGAAACAAGCAGGGGCCACGTGGGTAAACGCCACAGTATTCAATGAAAAATTCTCCCATCTAAATGTTTCTTGGAAGTCAGGAGCTCTTCCAAGAAATACCTGAGGAGTGGACCCTTTCTTGAGAATTCACTAACCTTTAGAACAAGCTTTTTAGGTGCACAGAGACCACACTACAGAGGAGCAACAAAGAATTCTACTTGTGTGGACATCCTTGTGTTCTACATTAGGTTATTAAACACAATTCAACATCCACTCCAATCAAAATTCACATGCAGCCTGTACTGTATAAAGGATTCACACAGGTCCACCCAGTCAACCCGTTTTGCCAAGGAACCAACTCTAGTGTTTTAAAATCCAGTGGACTCCAGATTCTGCCAGTTCCCATTTCTGACCTCTCATACTCTGACAAGCTTCACTCAAAATACAAAGACTCCAGTCTGGGTCTGTCAGACATGCTTTTTCAGGGAGACCCTCCCACGGCCATGGTTTCCATATCTGTCATGGTAGGATTACTCAAAAAGATGCATGTGTTTATAGTCATGAAAGGTAATCCAAAGAGACAGTTGATAGGAAGCAGGAAATCTGTATTTCTGAAGGGTATTGCAGAATCTTTTTGCTTTTTGCTTTTTTTGCATTTCCGAAGGGTCTTGAACGGTTTGTTTGCTTTTCTTTTTTCTTCTTCTTCTGGCTGGAATGGATGAATAATCTTTCTGATGGGTCTTGCATGGTTTGTTTGCTTTTTTCTTTTCTTTTCTTTGCATTTCCGAATGGTCTTGCATGGTTTGTTTGCTCCCCCCCCTTCAGCAACGGATTAATCGCGTTTCCGATGGGTCTTGCAGTGGGGTTTTTTGGTGATTTTTTTCCTTCGGCCAGAACGGATCAATTGCATTTCAATGCATTCCTATGGGAAATGGTGCTTTGATGTACAACCATTTTGAGTTACGACTGGAGTTCCGGAACCAATTAAGTTCATAAGTCACCACTATATATGGCTTCAGGGAATTCTGGAAATGAAAAATACCGCCTCAGGGCATTGCATTAAAAAACTGAAACAGACTCATTTGATTATTACAATGTGATGAAATAACCATGTTCACATCCAGGGGCTTGACATACAAAGTCTTTGAACAATTTGAGCAGGGCAACAATGTAGAAGTACAATCTCACAGCTGATCCTGAATTGCTCCAGGCAGCAATTCAGAGATAAAGAAAAAGCAAGCTGTCCTGCACAGAAAGTGTAGAAGTTCATGACCTCTACTACACTCTTCTTTCCTCTGTTCTCTAATTTCCATGCAGCACGGCAACAGAACTATTGTTCATACTGATGTCTGGATAGGTAAAATACAAGGGAAAGCAGTAAGCCAAATAGAAAGGGGGGGAGGACAGAGCAAGGGGAGAGAGGGACAGAGACTGACAGAGCTTGGAAAGAAACTTAGATTTAATATATCAGTGGCAAAATCATTACTTTTGTGTAAACCGTGCAGCAACACAACTAATGAATCTAACAAATAATGTTGGAATAAATTTTTTTGGTAGTTCTATGTTATTTTTAAAAAGATAAGATCCATTTCCTCATGTTTAATGCATGTGTGTATGTGAGTGTGTGTATGTATGCATATGTGTGTATATATGTGTGTATATATGTATATATGTATATGTGTATATGTATGTATACGTGTGTATATATATATATACTCACATATATATACATACACACACATACAGTACATATACATATGCATATATATGCATATATATACACACATATACATACATATACACACACACACACATATACATAAACACACACACACACACACACACACACACACACACACACACCACAATGGGATCAACAGACATATGCAGCCTCTTAAGGGATCCCCGCTTCCACTGACAGACTCACTGGAGTGCCTGGAAATATTAGATTGTGTGCATGAAGTGGCTGCATGTGTGTGTTGATCCCATATATATCAATATATAGCTCAGTATGATATTGCTGTTCCTCGGCAAGTTGCAAATTAGGTTGCACTTCTTCACTGTCTGGTTATTAGGAGGTCAATAATGAGTTTCATTTGCAAATTGATTGTGCAAATGTGGCAGGTTTGAAGGACTGCATCTTTGAAGGGAAATGTTATACCACTTTCCAATTGTGAAGCTAGTTCAACAGAAAGAGAGAGAAAGAGAGGGAGAGAGTTCCTGCCATCTGCCTCTGTCAACTGTTCACAGCAACCCCACAAGTACTTTTCCAGTGGCTGAACAGCCCTCCATAGAAAAACAGTTCATGACCTCTACAACACTATTTATATGCATCCTTTACAGAGCTATTAATGCCTACAAAATGTACAATTGCTTCAGATGTCTGCCCTGAATGTAGACATCTCCAAATTTCTAAATGAGAGGCATACGTCTAGAGGCCATGTGATGCCATTTCCTGTGAAAGCCACACTTTTTAATTATAAATCTAAATGCCAACAGGTTGCAACCACTTGGTGATGAGACTAAAGGCACTCTGCAGAAATTCAAGCACGTTTTATTACTACTGGACTTATTCAAGAATGCATCACTGTAAATACTATACATGTGCCAAAAATAAACTAGACAATTTCTTCGCGAAGGCTTTCACGGCCGGGATCTAATGGTTGTTCTGGGTTTTTCAGGCTCTTTGGCTGTGTTCTGAAGGTTGTTCTTCCTGACGTTTCGCCAGTCTCTGTGGCCGGCATCTTCAGAGGACACACCAGAGCACAGAGTGCTGTCCTCTGAAGATGCCGGCCACAGAGACTGGCGAAACATCAGGAAGAACAACCTTCAGAACACGGCCAAAGAGCCCGAAAAACCCAGAACAACTATTACAATTTCTGTTAATGAGAAGCTAGTAACTAGAAATGTAAATCTGCTCTTTTTTTATGGAAGTGGGATTATGCTTGTATTCTAATTTTGCACTAATTTTGAAATCAACCTGCCTACAGGGTGCAAAAGTCTGTCTCTTATGCCTGTTACCAGATACGGGTGTATAAATGGGACCACTACTTAATGTCGACCAAACTATATAATTTGACCTGACTCTGGGAGGCAGTGGAAGACAGGAGGGCCTGGCATGCTCTGGTCCATGGGGTCACGAAGAGTCAGACATGACTTAACGGCTAAACAACAACAACAACATAATGTCAAGCAAGATTGCTTCTATTCAAGGTCCCAAGTAAACAGTCATGCCTGCTTCAGAAGGTGAAGATTTTGATTTTTAGCTCACTCCTCCTCCTCCTCTTTTTCTTTTGGATAATAGTGCTTAGGGGCTATGCTGGTGGTGGTTTGTATTCTAGATGTTGTAGTCCACAAAAGTAACATTTCCAGCCTTTACTTTTATACTAATGTATTAATAGGATTCATGAGAGCCAGTATAAATATAATAAACAGAGTATTAGTCTAGGACTCAGGAGACATGGGTTTGAAATCTTTCTCAGCCATGTAAACTCATTGGGAGAGATGTGGCACTGGGTAAAACCATTCTTTAAATACCTCACATACCTTAAAAGCTCTACTAGGGCTGCCACAGGTTGGCTACACCATGACATTACATTACAAACAGAGTTTATGTGTAGAATGAATGGGTGGATGAATGTTATCACATTGATCTAGAGACCTTTCTATGCACCTGCACTTTCAGATTGCTCATTGCTTGCTTGCATATTCATTCATTCATTCATTCATTCATTCATTCATTCATTCATTCATTCATTAATGCCCCTGCTGGTTTATGAATGTGAGATTTTGTGCTTCTTTATCCATGATTCAAAAAACCAGGAAATGGCCCAATACTCCTGCACAACATTGTGCCCATGTTGCCAGCACAAAAAGAGGACGTGAAGCTTTACATAACTTGTAGAAGGCTTCCTTGGCTGACGTCGGGTAGGGCCCCTCTGAAGCCTCCCCCCAGCTGTCTTTGTCCTCCCCCCCTCCTGCTCCTCCTCATTGGTCCACTTCTGCTGGATCATTCGCTGGCACTCTACTCCCTTTCCCCCCTCAGCCTTCCCACTTTTATACTTTCTGGTCCAAGATCATGCATGCCAGTCAGATGTGCTTCAGCCCCTGGAGATCCCTGCTGCTGGGTGGCCCTTCCAGAAGGTTCTATCCCCAAGTTATCCATTTTATGGTCTCCCTTTATAGCAGTAGAGCTGTCAGTTTCCATGCGAGTTTGCTGTGAACTTGCTTTCACTTTCTTCTGCTCTTGGGCCATGGGCAGGGAAGACTGTGAGGTTGGGTTAACTTCAGATAGGCTGATGTGAGAGAGAGTTTGACCTGCTGATTGGCCTTTCCTGGACTCTTCCACTGGTAGCAGTAATGTTGCATTTCTGTGCCTGTTTATTCCATATTGTGGCTGGAAATATTAAAAGTCTTGGCAGTCGGACAGAAGAAAAAGGTATTATACTCAGTAGACCTAATTCAGTCCTACCGTAAATTCACTTGTCTTTTACAACAAAACCCATCATCTCCTGATAGGAAGACCTTTGGCCCACAGCTATCAATTAAAGTACTCCTTTATAGCCTATAACAAAGCACTTGACTCCCCAAAGAAAATGTTAATATAAATCTCTAAACTGCTGCTGCACTGCTGTTTTTTATATATGACGGATGAATGCTCTGCAATTAAAGTCACAATGTTAATGAAAATGTTCACTCATAGTGTCACTAAACATTCCTCATAAAACACATTTTATCTATCTATCTATCTATCTATCTATCTATCTATCTATCTATCTATCTATCTATCTATCTATCTATCTATCTATCTATCTATCTATCTATCTATCTATCTATCTATCTATCTATCTATCTATCTATCTGTCTGTCTGTCTGTCTGTCTGTCTGTCTGTCTGTCTATCTATCTATCTATCTATCTATCTATCTATCTATCTATCTATCTATCTATCTATCTATCTATCTAAAATGTGTTTTATGAGGAAAAACATTTTCATTAACATTGTGACTTTAATTATAGAGCATTCATCTGTCATGCATGGCATTTTAGCCATTGTCACCTGACCTTTGTAAGTCTCCTCTCTTCTGTAGCTTCCATGCAGATTTCTTTATAGTTTTGTTTATAAAACAGTATAACTCCCTTTTCCTCACAGGAGCCAAAAGATTAATGTAATGAAGTAAAAATCAGCAATAAAAAGAGAATATCAGTATTTAAAACAGTTATTTGAGAGCTGTTAGTAGTTAAGTGCCTTGCCTTAAAACTCTAACAAAACAATGTTGATGGAGTAATTCCAAGGCCAATCTGATAACAAGCAGGGTAACATGAAAATATTCCACTTTATTTTGCTTCCTAATGGTCAGCAATGCTGGGCAGATAACAGTATATGTTCAGGAAAAGATTTCAACTGGATAAGTCTCAAGATTCCCATTGGATCAGCCCAAAGCATCCTAGTTTCTGGAGTAGCTAATCACATATCTTGAGGAAGTTCAGAAGCAGAACTTCTACTATGGCAGAATCTTTCCAAGTGATGTTCACTGACGTTACATTGCTTCTCCCCCTGAAGGTTTCACATAGGCAACATGACTAGCTATAAAACCAGTGGTGATCTCATGTACCCAGTATTTGCCATGAGGACATGTGAGGTACATATGGACAAATGAGGACAAAAAATTCTTTTTAAAATCTGTAAAAAGCATAACGGAAGATGGTCCTGCTGTCTTCTGATGAGGCACTTACTAAAACCCAGACATAGTTATTGATTTTAAGCAAGTATAATGTGTAGCTAGAATGGAATTTTGAAATTACTGTCTGATGCTGCCTGTAATTGAACTTTCTAAGAGAATGGGGCCAGCTCTGTTCTACCCTTATATTTAAAATTCTGAACAGCAAAGAGGACAAAAAAGTAATGAAAAGCATTTTCATCTTTAAAGTCAGGTGAGCTGCTTTAAGTTGAATGCATAAATGGAGCAAATCTGATCAGTAAAAAGGTGCAATTTTCACGTGGCTATTTCCCACAGTGGAGCACTAAAATTAATGTATTGACTTGGCTGTTAGTGTGCCAAAGGGAGGGAAATTATGGTATGCCTGAGGCTATAATATTATGTAAGCACAGCAGAAAAGGAGCAATACTGTTGATCTATCAGATTTTATTTAGGCATATCTTAAATGTGACACCACCTTGATGTAGTTTATACAGGAAAGTGCCTTCCTGGATTGTGCCAAGAGTTTTTATTTAAGCATTATGTGACACACATAATGTATTCAAGAATATTTTGTGTGTGTGTGTGTGTGTGTGTGTGTGTGTGTGTGAGAGAGAGAGAGAGAGAGAGAGAGAGACAGAGAGACAGAGAGACAGAGACAGAGAGAGAGACAGAGAGAGAGGGGGGAGGGAGGGAGAGAGAGAGACAGAGAGCAGGGGGTTTGGATCAGACAAAAGCTCTTGGCACAATTCACCAGGATACAGTACTTATCTTGGTAAATTACATCAAGATGCAACAGTATAATGGAACTGTAGAATCATAGAATAATGGAGTTGGAAGGGGCCTACAAGGCCATTGAGTCCAACCCCATGCTCAATACAGGAATCGAAGTAAAATCAGATCTGATAGATGGTTGTTCAATTTTCTGTTGAAGGCCTCCAGAGTTGGAGCACTAACCATCTCCTGAGCTGATTGGTTCCATTCTCATACTGTTCTAACAGTTCAGAGAATTTTCCCTGATATCCAACAAAATCTCGCTTCCTGAAACTTGAGTCCATTATAGCATGTCCTGCACTCTGATAGAATGATTATGTGCTCAAACAGGAACATGGAACTTCAAAGGAATATTTTATTTTATTTTTATTTTATTCTAATTTATTGTTTATTTTATCGTAAAGACTTAAAAGCCTTTATTATTTTCAGGCAGCAGTGAAGTAAATCAGATGATACTCACCCATGGATAGGGGGTCTTACGTATTTATATATATATATATATATATATATATATATAAATTAAATTATATAAAATATATTTTATTTATATATATATAAATACGTAAGACCTCCTATCCATGGGTGAGTATCATCTGATTTACTTCACTGCTGCCTGAAAATAATAAATTAAGAAAACATCAGAAACACATATTTGTACAGTGGGGTCTCTACTTAAGAACGTCTCTACTTAAGAACAATCCAACTTAAGAACAGCTTCATTTGCTAAATTTTGCTTCTACTTGAGAACAGAAATCCAAGATAAGAACAGGAAAAAAAACCTTTCCTGCTCTTTTTTAACCTTAGGTCATCTTAGGTTAAAAAAAATATCTCCCCCTAGTGGTAGAGTACATATTAACCAGCTTTGCATTAGTTCCTATGGGAACTAATGCTTCAATGTACGAACACACCTCTACATAACAAAAAAAACAGCCAGAACGGATTAATTGGTTTTCAGTCCATTCCTATGGGAAATTTTGCTTCAACTTAAGAACGTTTCAACTTAAGAACACCATTCCAAAATGGATTAAGTTCTTAAGTAGAGGTTCCACTGTAGTTTCTATGGACGGAAAACAGCAGATACAGATTAAATGGTTTTCAGTGCATTCCTATGGGAAATGCAGATTCAACATAAGAACTTTTCAACTTGAGAACCACCTTCCAATACGGATTAAGTTCTTAAGTAGAGACCCCACTGTATGTATTTCCAGAGTGTATTTACTTAAATGGCCACTAGAGGGAGTGGAGACCGTGCAATGTATAATGTTCGCTACTTCCACATTTTTTGGTATCCAACGTGGAACCAATCCCTCACAGATACAGGTCCTACTGTTTTGAGTTGCAGTAATCACCTGGGATAGAAACAGAGAAAGCTGTCAAATGTGTTTGCATGGAACTCCAACAGCAGAAGATGCCTTTGATCTGATGAAATGGCAGTTTCCACTGGAATGATCCCTTTCCTTTGCCCCTCCCCTTATCTGAATCAGTGCTAACTTGAAAGCATTTAAAAAAAAACTTTTTGGAGGCAGCAGGTGCTCAGCTGACTGGAGCTGGCACTTCCACGACTGCCTCTTTGCATCCGATCTGGTGATCACATCGGGCAGAAAGTAGGGAAAAGTAATGCCAGTGAATCAGAGCAAAATGAAGCCACTTTGCCAGCTGGGAGAAGAAGGGAAGAAAAAAAAGAATTCCCCAGTGAAAAGAGACAATTCCCTGCTGGGCTTTCCTGTACTGAGCTTTACATCATACAGTCACAGTTTTTTTAAAATTCAGTTTCATCTGTGCCTAATTTGAAGCAAACTGTGGGGTCAATTACCGGTGCAGCCACCTCCTAACACAAGTATATTTAGCAGAAATGGAAATGGTGTGATTTAATAGTTTCTGATATTTCTGGGTTTTCTTGTACTACATGCCAGGATATTATTGTTTCACAAAGCAGCATGTCTCCAAAGACCTACTGAGAAGAAGAATGAGGTTATATATAGCTACAAGTTAAAGCAGGAGCACTTTGACACATCTCATGTAAAAATAGTACTAGATCAAGAAGTGTTCACTGAATACTGTCAGTTATGTAATAGTGACAAAGGCAGAAAATTTACCTAGTTTTAGTAGAGCTTAGTATGAAGAGTGATTTGAAAAAAGGAAGTTTTAGTAAGATTTATTTTCCTGCCTTATACGTATATTCTTCTTCTGTATGTTAGCTTTTTGTCTGTCCAGAGTATCTTAAGAAGGAATATACTGGCAGTTTGGTTGATTAGTTAGTTGGCTGATTGGCTTAGAATAGGTTGCTGGAAATGTGTGCCAATCCAGGTGGTGCAGGATTACGACTCCCACTAGAGCTAGCCAGCATAGCGAAAGGTAAGATAGGATGGGAGTCACACTCTGTGAACAGCTAGAAGAAGGTCATGTATCTACCATCCCTGCTTTAGCAGGATAAACCCTCAAGCTGAATGTTGAGGATGCAAGTAAGCCATGTGACCTTGAGTATGAAGAAACGTGGGCCAGCTGGCTTGGACAGGCAAGTTCAAAATTTCTTTGCAGGAGCTAGAAATCAGTAGGCGATTTACTCTGGAAATTTCTCACCTGTGAAATATGTCAAATGCCAGTCTTCCCATCTCTGCTATAGACTAGAATATGTGACTCTTGATACTGAGCTGGTCAATATGAATTCAATGAGCTGTCAGAGTGCAGGAAGGAACAGAGGCATCTTCTCCGAGCAAACCCCTTCCAGCCATGCATATGCTTATTCTAGAAATGTGAAACATTGATGGACTGTGGTGGTTCTAGAAAAGGAAATAGACCAGTATTATTTGGCCTGATTCTGTGCTGTCCAAAACATTTTTCCAAGTGAAATGGATTTGGCATTTCATGTTCCTTCAGACAAAGGCTGAAATCCTGTTGTGCTGCTCCTCGTGTGCAATGGGAAGGTTATCACTAGCAGCGGGACACTGGCTGGTTGAAGTCTTCTCTTGGTGATTTCAAGGTGCGTGTGATTAAGTTGCATTGTGTACAAGCCTCTTACACCCCAAAATAGCCAAATGAAGCCTTTAATCAGTGTTGTGCGCATGGACCCGTGTGACAAGATTTCAGCCATTGAATACTAATGGTGCTTTTGCCTGGGAAAAATGTGTTTGTGATATTTTAGGACTGGTCTGCACAAATGTAGGTTAATTTCCTCTGGAGTTATCATGTAGCCAAACTCTTTGTTGACATCATACTTTTTTTTTTTACTTCTGCACTGACATCTCACAAGTAGGGCCTATCTACCATCCAGATACCCAAGGAAAGAAGGTTGGATTTACATAAAGATGTCATTTGGAAGCCTCAATGAGACTTGAAGCAGCTTTAAGCTGTAATTGCTGTAGGATGTTATCATTAAGAACCCAGGTGTATTTCTCAAAATGTGTCATTAACCAGATAATATTTCTCAAAATATAAACACGAAGGCTTTCACGGCTGGGATCTAATAGTTGTTGTGGGTTTTTTGGGCTATTTGGCCATGTTCTGAAGATTGTTCTTCCTAACGTTTTGTCAGTCTCTGTGGCCGGCATCTTCAGAGGACAGCAACCTGTGCTGTCCTCTGAAGATGCCGGCCACAGAGACTGGCGAAACGTTAGGAAGAAGAACCTTCAGAACACGGCCAAAGAGCCTGAAAAACCCACAACAACCAGCTTTTTTAAAACTACAATTCCCACAATCCTTCCAAGGTTGGCTGTATTATTTGGAAGATTCGGGATGTTACAGCCCTGAAAATAACTTTTTCCAGCTACGGAACAAGTGTTGTACATTATTTTTTCATTATGAAATGTGGAAGGTCAGTAGTTACTCATCTGTGTATGTCCTTTTCCAGCGCAGACATGATGATTAATGTTCCATTAATGAATTGTTCCTGGTTGGTTTATTTTATAAATGATTCTTCTACCTTTGCTGTTCCCCCTCTGGACCTGATTTGTTCATGATCTATCAACTTGCCACCTGGCTATTAAAACTCATGCTAACTAAACCAATTAATTGGCATACATTCATAAATTTGTATATCAAGAGGTTGAACTGAGAAAGCAGCATCTTAAAACACTACCTACACTAATAGACTGATTTTTTTAAAAACAACAGTTTTGAGAATAGCAAGAATCATTTTTTCGAAATTTGGAAGGAAAAACCACTGCTTCAACCCTCAGCGGTAGTTGTCTAGCAAACGTATATACTAGTTAACAACCTTACCATTGTCAAAATGTGTATACTAACTCATTTTTTGAAAGTTTGTTATAAGAGTTCATAATACAGTTCTCTTTTTCTTCCTCTTCCTCATAAAATTGACCTCTATGCATATAAACGTATATGTTTCAAACCATGTTAGCCTGAAAGGTGCCACACGACTCTTCTTTTTTGTTTTTGTTAACCCATGAAGGGGGCCACAGCACTTAAAAAAAATTCTACCTTTCTACCGTTCCCTTCCTCTATGATTTGTTCCATAGAACCAGATGACTTGATATTCAATTCAATGAGATTTAGTGAATCAACAGGAAACTTTTTGAACCTATCAACATTTAACCCATCTGAACTGGGGTTTAACTCCCTTGACTGCACATCAGTCCCCTTAATTAAATCCCTGGCGGTCACCCTAGGACTTGACTGTTCTGGCCCCTGGTGGTTTGAGGAGTTGTCTTTCAATAAATAAAGCAAGAGGTGTTACGGCAGGGATGGTTTATGGCACCCCTGGGTGTCTGGGACTGGGGGGGGTTCCCCCACTTTTCTTTTCCATGGATGTTGAGGGGGTCGGACAAGCTTTCTCAAGTGTTCCCAGCCTGAATTGGTTAAAAGCGCTAGGATGGATCCCCCAAGCCTTCTCTTGGGCTCCTTGATGTCTCTCCCTCCTCTCTCTTTCTCCCCAAAAGGAGGGCTTACGGGGTGTTTGCAGATTTCCATGATGTTCAGCCTCTGTTTTAGCCATTCTTAATGATACAATCTCCCCAGTCTTCCTTTAGGAATTGTGTGTCTCTATAGTTTCTAATGCCTTCTTTATGTTTGTCATCTCCCCCATTTTCCTGTTCCTTCCCCAGGGTTCATTCCTCCACTCCTGCTGTTTGTCCCTTTCTTACTCCCCCTGTATGTCAAAGTCAATCATTGTTTCTCCCAAGTAGACCGAGGAATTGGAGACTGAGTATTCAATGGCTTCTACGGAGGTGCGAGATGGACCCCATTGTCCCTGTCAGCCTCCTATTTCTCAGAGGCATATACAACGTTTTATTATACGTATTACTCTGCAAATGTCTCATAGGGACCACTGGGATATTAATATTCTAAGTGAACTTTTAAGCTCTCCTTAATTTCTTTTCCACCCTGAGGTACGCCAGTAGCTTGTCTGTAAGATTTTTTTTCTTCCTCGACTTTGCCATGCATGATACCGGAGGGTAACATTTCAGGGCACTGCTGATCATGATGTTCTTGCTCTATCTGTTTTAGCTCATATGATTATCATGCTTGGCAGATTATTTGCTGTTTCCTGTCAAGTCCTGATAAATGGCTGAAAGTTGTCACACAGGGTTTCATTTGCATCCCCTTGATGTTCCTGCATTGACTCTCAGACCAGTGCATCCACTCTGTTAAAACAGCGATGACTTTCCCCGCCTCTGGCAGTTTATATTGCTGCTGTCATGAAGGATAATAAGCAAGCAATGTTCCTCTAAGTCATTCTTCTCACCCATTCAGTTCTGCTCTTCACACTTGCGTAAGGCACTCTACCATGAAGCTTTTCCTTCTTCTGGAAGCAGGATTGTGTAGTTTTATTTTGCCAAGGTCAATTTGATAATACATGCCTGAAGTCCAAGACTACTGCAGCTGACTGATGACTTCCTTAGAAAAAAAAGGGGGGGGGAGAATTTCGTCTTATTGCTTATAAAAACCAACAGTTTCCACTGCACCATCATAGAGAAACAAGGTCACCCTGTCTTTCCAGCTGGAATTGTGTTGTATAAGTTCCACTAACCTTCTGAGGGCCCCAATTAGCCTCTTACTTTGTGATTGACAGAGTACTGCATCTGATATAAACTTCCCAGGTCAGACTGCTTTCATCTACTGCCACATCCAGCTGGCCTCTTCTCTGGCTGCCTCTCTGTCAGGACTCCACTGACCAGTCACCCAACCTATTTGAACTTTCAGTTCCTGCCTCCATTGACTACCTGCCCTTCCTTGTGCTCCTTCTTTGCTCTTTGGGCTGTCTTTCTGATGAGCACTGATCTGTTTCACTTACTGAGAACACTGATACTCTTTAGAACTGATAAATGGAAGCTGGTGAGAAGCCATTATATCTGTTCATTTCCAGCTTTGTTCCTTTGCAGTAGCCAAAGCTGCAGGGAGCCTTGGTTTCTCACCGCCGTTTTCAATTCTCCTATCAGTCCTATCTTTATCTGAATGCAACTTTCTGGATGTAACTCTCTTAACATTTTAGTACGTTGTTCCTATATACAACCAGAATGATAAGGACAATTCAGTTTTAAACACTTTCATATAATCAATCAATCTTTATTTTGTGGTCTCCAACCCATTAACACTTCCATATCACAAGATCCAATGTTTGTGGCAGATTCCTTCATTTTAACGTCCTCAGTTTACTACATTGCTTAGTACTGAATAAAGATTCAGCTCAATTAAGAGCTCTTCCAGAATGGGCAAACCCACCCCGGTTTGTCTATGTTGGTTGCAAAGCAACACAGGACTTTCTGGGATTCACATTTGTCAAGATTATGGCCAGGACAAGGTGGCCCACACAAATCACTGAGCCACACTACCCAGACTTTCCTGATCTAGGTAAGTTCCAGGGAGCCAATGAGCTGATGGCTGGGGGACATCTTCCTGTCTGGTATCCTCTCTCAATAATATGAGTTACAAAAGTTCCCAAAATTCATAGTGTTGCATACTTTAATTTGCATGCCAATCTTCTAAGCAGGAATGTCGAAATACTCACAAATGTACAGAATCCAGAAGGAGCATCAAATAAAGCTTATCTTTAGTACTAGCAAATCCTGTTTTTCTCATAGTAACCAAATTAATGTAAGAATTTTAATTATTTCATTAAAGAGGTTACAAAAAGTAAAAAAGAAAGAAGGTTTCAAAATTTGGTTCCAAAAAGTTCAAAAGCAGTCAACAAGTTTGTGAAACAAATACACATTCAAAAAGGTTTAATGCTAAAGCATTTCCAGAGCAGTTCCCATAGAAAATTGGAAAGCTAACTATCCTACTTTCATTGAGTTTCAGCATAGTTCCAGAGCATATTGCGGAGTATAAACCAACCAACAAGAAGCAGGCGAGCATAGCATTCTCCTCACAGAAACTAGGCTAAACTAAACTTATTCTCTATGACATATTTATATCCATTCTTTTCAGTTGAAACCAGCTCTTGCTTGGTACCAGAATAATTCTGCCAGGAGTGTTTTATGAGCCTGAAAATTCCACAGCTGGCCAAACTTTCCAATTATCTATTTCTCCCTCTGTCTGCTGACATACCTATCCAGCACCAGCTAATATGCCTACGTTTCAAAGATAACTGTACTGGCCCCCTCATTTGCCAGTCTTGTGACAATGAATTCACTGTTAATGTTCACTTTTTTACAGCTTTGAACTACAGTAGACCCACTGAATCATTGGAACTTATGGAGAGGTTGACTCAAAATTCCTGCTGATTCAATGGGTTTACCCTGCTTGCAACTTTCTATGGGTTTCATATGTGCTTGCTTGGGAAATATATTACTACCAAATGATGTCTTTAGACTTCTTAAACCCTTGTGTAGTGAAATCATGCTATATGAATGAAATGTAGGTCTGTAAAACATAAGGTAACAATATGCCTGAAAAACATGATAGTTAAAAAATCTTGGAGATATAGTTACAACTCTGTGTTAATGTACTATCTTTTCACCCCAGATCTTGTAAAAGTTGGATGACAGGTTGTAGTCCAAAAAACAACATTTCAGATGTTATCATTTCATCTCAGAACTGCTAGATAGATGTGTTTCATATAATACCCCTGTTTACAATGTGATGCAGGAATTCAGATGAGAAGGAGAAATTACAACTTTCAATTGGCTTGATTTTAAATTTTTAAAGTATGTAAATATCAGGGCTCCAAATTCAACTATAACACTGTGTATTTTTCAGGGTGGGCGGGGGGGGGGAATACCTCTTTCCTAAACACCATTATGTTGTTTAAAATTCCTCTTTCTATGTCCAGATTGCTCAGCAGCTTCACTGGGGAAAAACATAAGAATATTGGTAATTTTTTTTGTCACCTGTGTGACTAATGATAGTTTCAGAGTAGGATTAGATTAGGAATATAGTTTGAAGGAAAACATTGAATAGGCCACCTACTCAAGATATGGATGTTTATGGAAATCCATCTTTGTGAATTCTGGAATGATTTGATGGGATCAAAATTTAGGGAACAAGCCTAACTTGGCCTCTCAGGGAGATTTCATTATGGTATCATCACAGCATCCTGATCTGTGGTGAAACAGCACTGGACTTGATGGAAACATCTGTCTTGGGTCTTCTTGGGGGAAAAGGAGTCGATAAAACAAACAGATAGACACACTGCAGGAGCAAAGCTGTACCTAGTTATGAGGAGGGAGCTTGTCTGGCTTTCTTCTAGAGGTTCTGAATCTTTTAAATTTTCCTCCTCACTAAAATCAATATGAGAGGAAATAGGCTGACACAGATCAGGCATCTAATTCTGGAGCCTAGTTAAGAAATTGTGCCTATTTAGACTAGAGTTTAGTGGGATTATATATTTTTTTTACTTCAGTTCTCAGAATTCCATGAACAAAGATGTTCTGCTCTTGACCAGCTACAGTCAACCCTCGACTTACAAACGGCTCGAGTTACAAACATTTCGACTTACAAACCACTCTGATAGAAAAATATTGACTCGACTTGCACACTTAGATTCGAGTTACAAACCAAAAAAAAAACGTGTTTGAGGTGGGGAAAGCATGAAGTTTGAACTTTCAGTTAACCGTTGGCCAGTGAAGAGGGTGCTTATCTGCTTCCTTCTCTTCCCAGCGTTTTGAGAGTGGATTTGGAGACAGTCTTCAGACTGCCTGGTACTGCCTGGTACTGCTGGTATTGCCTGGTACAGTGCGGCACGGACTGTATTTTTATTTTTGGCGCTTTTTTAATTTTTGATTTTTGGATTTTTAAAAGGTGTTCCCTCCCTCCCTTGCTGCCCTCCCTTTCCCCAAAAGGTGCTTGTATTGGCTTGTCTTGATTTAAAAGGTGCTTTTCAAGGTGATCTGTTGTCTGAAAGGTGCTTGGTTTTTTCCAGAAGGTACTTGTCTTGGCTGAAAATGTGCTTTTCAGGGTGTTCTGTTGAAAAGGTGTCTGTTCCCTCCTTCTCTCCCTCATTTCTTTCCTCTTTTTTTAACCTAAGTCATCTTAGGTTAAAAGGAAAAAAAGAAAAAAATCTGCCCCTAGTGGTAGGAACGGATTAACCGGCTTTGCCTTAGTTCCTATGGGAAATGCCCCTCAACCTAAGAACCAAAAACAGCCGGAACAGATTAATTGGATTTCAGTGCATTCCTATGGGAAATGCTGATTCGACTTACAAACTTTTCGACTTACAAACTGCCTTCCAATACGGATTAAGTTTGTAAGTCGAGACCCCACTGTACCTGTTTTGGAGATGAATGCAGCTGATCCACAGCTAGTGGTAACTTTTCATCTATGGAGATTTCCATGACTGTAACAGGAACCAGAGGATAAACACCCCTCTCCCACGTATACATATTCTGCCCCTTTTTTTTTCCAACCAGCAGCCATATTTCCTGAATTATTAAACATAGAGCCTGAGCCCATGGACAATAAAAACCACTCTTGCATTGAGTTCTGTTAAAAGAAACCAATTCAGATTTAAGCATAAAAATGAGGTACACGCACATGCATAATAGTGTGCTAGGCCAGTGAGTTTTCTGCTCCTCTGCCAAATGTATGCTTATTGTGAGGCAGATGTGGAATTGATTTTTGGAATTGGTTCCACATGTGTGAACACCCTGACAGAAGTAGAAAAACTCGTTCTTGCTTGCTTGCTGCCCGATTGCCCCTTCCCTCCCCCTCTGTTCCTCACCCAATGGCCCCCGCCAGCCCAGTCACCTCCGTGCCAGCCTGCCACATTACATGACCACCTGATTACCTTCCCACCTCACCTGTTCCCCTCAATCACCCCTCTGACAGCCCAATCACCCCATCTCCTCAATCACCCCTCTGCCTCCTTGATCACCCCCTGCCAACCCAATCACTTCGCCTGTCACCTCCTGCCTGTGACTCAACTTGTTTTCACAGCTGGCAATGGTGGCAATGACAGCAAAGATGAGGACCCACAGACTGAGGCAAAACTTTTGGATTCAGGCTAAAGTCCACATGACTTTAGCTGGACTCCAAAAGAGGCAATCCTTCTGCCACTTTATTCTGGCAATGAAATCAGGCCCACGGTTCTTGACCAAAAAACCCATAGCAAAATACATGTTCACATGTGTATTTCAAGAGAAAATACATTTAATAATGTATATTTGACAATATATATTTTTCAAGCTGAAAAGATATATATTTTTAAAGTGATTCTGTTGACATGTATTTAAACATGAAAGCTGATGAGACTGAAAATTATTCATAGATCCATGTGGAATTTAAAAAGATTTGACTTATGAATGAATCCATGTGAAAGGGCCATGGACTGGAAAAAGAATAAACAGTACATTCCTACCCCAGTGCCACTGGTCATGAAAACAAGAGCAGCAGCAACAAAATCCCTGTCACTATGTCATTTCATGAAATCCCTTCAGTTGATCAGTGTACCTTAAAAATAGGTGCCATTAGATTCTCTTTGAAGGGGAGGACTTAACGCAAACTGAATGAAAGCAAAACAAAAATGAAAATATTATTTATTTATTTATTTATTTAATTTATATGCCGCCCACACTACCCAAAGGTCTCTGGGCGGCTTACAGCATTTAAATGATCTATTAATGCAAAATGAGTGAGAGGAAGCAGCACAAGAATATTCTATTCAATTATGAATGATGTGGGGGATGGCGAGAAATGGATAGATTTTTGTCTCTCAATATTTTGAATACAAAGCAATCTAGTGTAAACAGTAATGATAACAAACTGCATTAATAAACTCTAGCCTGAATTTCTTTGTCTGCAGACTTTAATTAATCTTCTTGGCCAAGTCCATGAGCTGAAACAATGCAGAACAAAAGTACTGCGCTTTTGATAGGATTATGGAAGGCACGCTTTCTTAGGAATATGTTTGCCAGTGTTGTGGCAAATAGCATTGTGTCAAGTAGATTTTCCAGAATAGTGGCACAGCCTCATAAAGTTGTCTATACAGAGAGCATGTAATGGGCTGTGTAAAACTCAAGGGAACACTAAATTTAATAGGAATACTAGGAATTAAATGACTGGCTTTTTTTTTTTTTTTTTTTGCCTCAGCATTCCTTTTTGGTTGCAATGAACAAGAGAATACCAAAAGATACAAAACTAACAAATTGACTTATGTTATTCTAACCCCAATGAAATATTGGTTCAGCCTAAAGGGGTGGGACTAAGATAGAGGAAAATTTGAGTAAGAGATTTGTATCAAAAAGAGCAGGGGAACTGAAGAGGCCAGAGCTGCCACCACTGCTTGGACTATTAGGCCTTGCCAGCTTGGTTTAGATGTAATTCCTATATAATGGTGTTGGAGGAATTAAACCACATAGTAAATTCATAAATTGCATACAATTGAATTGATATTTTATTCTAGGGGTTTGAACACTCTGCATGTGAAGTTTCTATATATTGGACACCCAACCCATTTGAAGACAATGTCTTGAATAAAGCCCTAAATGGCTTAGGACCTCGATATCTGGCAGAGTGCCTTCTGCCACCCAGTTCTACCAGAGACACTCGTTCTAGCCAGGCCGGGCGATTTAGGGACCTAACGCTGAGGGAAGCCCAGAAGGAAATAACGAGGAACTGGGCCTTCTCGGCAGTGGCCTCTCGCCTCTGGAACAACTTCCCTGTAGAGATCCACCTGGCTCCCTCTCTGGGTGTCTTTAGAAGTAAACTAAAGACATCGCTATTTAGGTAGGCTTTCTTTCCTGCTGTGTTTTAATATCTATATTTTTACATCTTCAAGTTTTCCATGTTATTGGTTTTATTGTTTTTAAATTTTGTTGTGCCACCCAGAGTAGACTATCTGTCTAGATGGGCGAGGTATAAATCTAATAAAATAAACAAAATAAATAAATAAATTGAATGTTTAGCTGAATTTGAATTCAAAGGGACACTTGAACTTTGCAGTTCTACAAGCAACTGCTATATTGGTGCTGTTGCCTAGGGTTTGGGTGCACGTTGTAGCATTTCGTTGTTATCATTGCTCATGTTGTCTATTGTATAACTGTGAATAAGAAAAGACTCATTTTGTGAATTTTTTAAAAAAGGTTCATCAATAGATATCTAAGTAAACAAAGTTGCCACAGAACTTCAGAGTGTTACTAAGAAGTTAAAAACCAGTGTGGAGCTTCTTCGAAAAAATATTTTCAATCTTTAATCACAATAATGCCAATATTTAAAAAAATTGGGTTTAGATACTCAGCAAAAGCATATTATAATGTGGTTGCAATTATTATTTTATCATTTTAAGAAAAAACATCTTTTCATTTCAATAAAAAGAAATGCAGTGATTTCAAAATATGTTATCTGAAATGAAAATGGCTACATAGCCCTTCAAAATTGCGTGTAGGGACTTATAAAGCCTTATCTGCAAGTTCTGGAATCTCAAGGAGAAGTGCCACCCAATGGAGAATATTCCAGCCAATCATGTTTCTGGAAAAAGGAAGAATTGGTAGAAGTTAGGACCCTCACTCTTATTTTGGCATGAGTGAATTTTAATCAGCTGAATTGTTTCCTACTGTGTTGTGAGACCCTCAGGGATATCAAGTTCAAAAGCCTGTATTTGTGACTTTGATGCTCAACTGTATATTTCAGTTTTAGATTTCACCTGAAAAATGAATTGGTCCATGCTAGAAATATAAGCAGAAAGAAAATTAAATGCTTTAGGTTTTGCTTGTTAGGTTTCCCTTGAAAATCCCTCCTTCTAGACTAGAAATGGGGACAAACCACGGAAATAGTCTATCTGCCAAACAGGTGTTCGGCACTTCAAAGCCCCACCTCCTCTGGTGGTTGCTCAGTTGGAGGCAGTGGCCTGGCTTCCTTCCCCTGCCTCTAGGTGATCTGAAACTGTGGAAAGCAATTGGATTTTTTAAAAAATTATGATGGTTTAATTTTTGTGCCCCAAAACCTGAAAGGTCTACGCTGACCTGCTGCTGTACATACAGGAAAACCAGAAAGAAGGCCTTACAGCCTAGGTGGCCAGCCAGCTAGATACTGTAGTACAGTGTGCATAACAATGTTTGTATTCTTCTTGGGCTTTTCAGAAATCATGTTGTTATACTGTAGTAATTAGGATGACTGTGATCACAAAACTGCACGCTCAGTCAAAGAAAGTCCTGAGAGGGTAGTCTTTGGAGAGCGCTTCCATCTGGAGCTTTATTTTACATTGACCTGCATTTTTCATGAATATTTCAGTGAATCCTATTTTTAATTTCTTTCTTTCTTCATTTATTCAAAATATTTTTTTACCCTGCCTTTCTCCTTAAAAAGGACACAAGGCGGCTTACATAATTAAAAGATAATATTTAAAACTAAAAATAGTAAGTATACAAATATGGAAAAGAATCAAACAATACACCACAGAAGGGAATGTTTGCCTGAAGAGAAAAAACTTTGTCTGTTTGTGGAAGAACAGAAAAGATGAAGCCAGACTGGCCTCTATGGGAAGGAGTTCCAGAGTCTGGGAGAGGCGATAGAGAAGGCCTTCTCCCATGTCCTCACCAAACAGACCTGTGAAGTTGGCAGTACTAGGAGAAATGCCTGATGATCTCAATACCTGACCTGGCTCATACAGGGAGATAGCTTGGACTCAAAATACTAGATTATTGATTGATTGATTGATTGATTGATTGATTGATTGATTGATTGATTGATTGATTGATTTGATTTGATTTGATTTGATTTGATTTGATTTGATTTGATTTGTACCCCGCCCATCTGGTCTATAAGACCACTCTAGGCAGCTTTTAGAACTAGTACTTTGAATTGTGCCCAGAAACAGGTGGGCAGCCAGAGGTGCTGATGTAACAGGGAGTTTATGTGGTCCCTGTGACTGTCCCCAGTTAGCAATCTGGCTCTCGCATCTGAACTTGTCAAAGTTTCTGAACACTTTCCAGAGGCAGGCTCATATAGAGCGCATTACAATAATCCAGCTGGGATGTAATGGCAATGGGATGTAATGCCAATTCATTTTTTTAAATTATTATTTTTAATTGAATAAACATAAACATAAACATAAAATACACAAATCAAAATACAATATAACTGTGTTCCCCACCACTGTAGACGGGACCTCTTGCAGTAATCTTCTTCCTCCATCTATATTCTTCTTCTTTTTTTGTTCTCCAGAACTGCATTGATTCTTGATTTGGAGCTTTCCCCTTTCCTCTTGTTAATACATATTCCAAGAATCTGCCCCATATTTCATAAAAATATTCTTTTTCAACTCTCCTTTATTAACCTTTAGGTTACAAGTTAATTTATCATTTATAGCTATATTCCATATTTCATTATACCATTCATCCATTTGAAATTCAGATTTTGATTTCCATTGCCTAGCTATTATTAATCTCACTGCTGTTAATAAATTAGTTATCAATGCTTTAATTATCTTATCATATTCCACATTCTCAAATATTGATAACAAAGCGATCTCAGGATTCAATTCTATGTCTTTCCCACATATATCGTTTAATTCTTTAAAAAATTGTATCCAAAATCTTTGTACTTTTTCACATTACCACCACATATGAAAGTATGTACCAATTTCCTTCTCACATTTCCAACATTCAGATAACTAGCATTAATTTTATTTAATTTTGTTGGTGTTAAATACCATCTTAGACACAGTTTAAAGAAATTTTCCCTTATTCTCACTGACATAAATCTTAAAACCCTCATATTCCATATCTTCCTCCATTCTTCCTTGTTTATCCTTTTTCCAAGATCTTGTTCCCACACTAGCTTCACTCCTTCTTTATCGCTTTCTTCTTCTTCTGGCCAATTCAGACCTCTCAAAGAACTGGCACAGTTGGCACACTGTTGGAGGACAACATACATAATTTTGAGCTGTTCCAAGTAAGACTGAGACAAAAAAGTAATATTTATTTGTTTATTTGTATTATTGATATGCCAGCTTTCTCCTCATAGGGGATCCAAGGTGGCTCACAACAGTTAAAACTATACAGTGCTTAAAATACCATACAAAAACTATCTTTAAAAACTATTAAACATTAGTCACTATTACAATTCATATAAAAAACATTTTACAAAATTTTGCATAATCTCTAAATATTTATTTATATTATTTATATTCAAAGATATATGGAGAAACTGAGCTGGCTGGATAGCTCAGAGAGTTAGGTGTCTGGCTATGGAGCCAAAGGTTGGGAGTCCAATTCCCCACTGCGTGTCCCAGGAGAAGTGGCAGCCTATGTAGCCTTGGGCAAGCTGCATAATCCCAGGGCATCCTTGGAAGAAAAGAGTGTTAAAGGAAGAGTTGCCATAAGTAAGAACTGACTTGACAGCCTACAATTATACAGAAACTTTGGGGAATGTTCAATACCTTAAGACATTTTTAACCTAAAATAAGGGCAGACACATAGTGAAAACAACACTTATCACATACTATAAACAGATAAGAAAATCAGATCAACTGTGCTGGATAAGCCCTCTGGGTAGAGTGGGCGGCACATAAATTCAGTCAATCAATCAATCAATCAATCAATCAATCAATCAATAAGACGAAAGGTCTGTCTTGTCCAGAATTCTCTTCACCCAATGGCCAACCAATTGCCTATAGAAAGGCCCCCTGACATGAATGAAACAGCAGTCTCTTGTCCATGTTCCCCAGCAATAGCTATAGAGAGGCACATAACCTATGGTACAGGAGAGAAATGTTATCCATTTTGACAAGTACTGTATACACATTTAGTCAAAGGTAAGTCTTGGTGAATCAGATGAAATTTCCTTTGAAGTAAGTGTGGGTATAATTACAGTGTAAAGGAAAGAATTCACCTTTAGGATTTAAACTGATATATTCATATTGTGTTTTATTTTTTGATGATGAAACGCTCATGAATTTCTTTATGGCTCTGTACATCTGTAAGCATCAGATGACTGCAAAGGCACAGCTGATTCCAAAGTCAGGGAAACCATTTCAATAAATCAAGCTTCAAGTCTTGATCTTCCCCTTGGTAAAATACTCAGATAATAGAAGTCCGTCCTAGCATGACAACTTTGAAGAGGGAGGGGACAGGGGGCTGATGAAGATTTGTAATAATCTAAAACAAATTTCATACATCACTGAAGGCAAGGAAAAGTGAAAATAAAATAGATTAGGGTTATATATCTTTTTAATAATGTCAGCCGAAAGGGTTCCAGTCTGTAGTCTGATCACATCATGGATGAGTCCAGATTTAACACTCCACTTCACTGAAAAGCAATTTCAAAGCTCAAAGAAATCCTTGTAAAAGCAGATGGTAAACCTTAAATATCTACTAGCAACAATGCAAGCTTCACAGATAAATAACAGATCTTGATAAAGCCATTGTTGAGCTTATGAAAATGTTTGTCTCTATGAAAAAAGTGCCTAGTTCACCTGTGAAAACGAGTCCCCTTTTGAAAGGAATGGACTTCAAAGGAATGGAAAAATTCATCTAAGATGATGCTCCTTTTTGTCACCCTGGTCACATATAATTGCATTCTGGTGGTGGATTGTGGCATTCGTCTGAAGGGTTCTCCTACTGAAAGCAAATATATTTTGTGTGGAAAATATCTGTAGTCAACTGAGCACCCATCTGTGCACTCATGTTCTCTTATCACACTGCTTTGTTTTTCATGAGACATTCACTCACCTGTGCTTTTCTGTCCTCATGCACGAGTAGAGCTGGATCAGGCCAAAGGTTTTGCTGTGCAACATTGATGGGCAGGGAACGGGCTCTGCATGCATAAAGACAGAGCGCATCTGTTCAATCGCTTGGGTAAGGATGGCATATTCCCTTTCTTTGTGTTGAAAGAGGTTATTTAGTTTTCCCTCAGCGGTGCCTTGTCATGAACCTGCCCTTTTATTTAGGGAGAGGTGCCACTGAAATGGCTCACAGTAAAAACATTCCTATAAAACAAATACCATTAGAACATTAAAATGTTATTTAAAAAAACAGAAAATGAAAAATTAAAAATCCTTTTGTCTTTTCAACTCTTTTTATATTACTCCATATCTTTTGTAATGAAGAGAGCAGGGCTGGGTTTTATGTGCTGTCCCGGATGCCATCATTTCTATCCCCACTCTCAGCACAACACTGGACCATTTTTGATGAAATAGGAGATCTAAAAGGGGGAGCTACATATATTTGGCTAAAGAGGCATGGCTCCTCAGTGTAATTAGAAATTGCACTTAACATTGAATTTCTAAATGCACGGAGAACCTGAGCTGGCCATTCACCAGACCAGGGCATCTACTTCAGGCAACTGACTCTGGCATCAAAGAGCTTAGTAAGTAAAATCTGTAGTAAAATATAATTTTAAAATGTGTCATCCAGAAAAATAGAAAAAACAGAATATCAGCTAGTGACAATTTAATGATAACTCTCCTATTCTGGAATGTTTCAAACTGCAAGCATTTCTGAGGATTCTATACCTACATTTTTGTTCAAAGAAACAGCTATAAAACATCACTGTAAACAAAACTGAGGTATGAGGCGGATTCCTAGATATGTTTGATTTGGTTGTGAGAGACATATAGGTAAGGAAAACGGCTCCAAGTGCACACAACAACCACTTTTGTCATACTTTTCATGTGGGCTGACCAAAATGTTCACAGCAGAGCTTGGAAAATTGGGGTTTTTTACACTGTAACTCCCAGAATCCCTTATTGGGAATTTTAGTCTAAAGTAAGTAGTTTTTCCAAGCTCCAGTTCACAGTTTGCTAAACCTAGTTTTCTGTAATCTGATTTTGACATCTGGCTTTCTGATAAACCAGATTCTTTAACCAGTTGCATATTGCAGACATTTCTCACTTTGGCTCTGATTTTGACCAGAATCTTCAGGTCACTCTGTTCTGATCAGTCCCATTTACTGTAATCAGATTATTCATGTAGAATTGCAGTTGAAGATCTATTACTTCATCCACATTAATTGTCTGTGGCTGGAGAAGAAACCTTTAAAAAGTAATGAAGTGTTTTACACTTGAAAGGGCAAACTAGAGGAGAAGTGTGGTGCGGTGTTAGCCGCACTAGTCGGCTAATGTGTTTACATTGTTCATATATAAAGTAAAGCAGAGATCCAATTCTAACATTAAAAAAAGGGTATTTGGGTAAGGAGAGCTAAACTCATCCTGTCCTTTTCCTTCCTATGATTTGTTGCCTGAGGGACTTTCCTCCTTAACCTAGTTTATGTCCCGTATCAGAGCCATGCTGGGAAAAGGCCAGGCAATGGGCCAAAGAAATATGTCAAGTGTGCTTTACCTTTGGAAAAAATCTGCAAAAATAGACTAGGTCATTAATGTATTTCCATGGTGACCCAAGGGCAGAGCAAACATGAAGAATCTGTAAGGATGTGTCCTACTGATTGTCCATGGGGTTGAGTGACAGCCCTACAGTCTCTTTGTATTAAATTCAGCATCAGTGTATCACAACTGGAAATGGGGAAAATAATATTTTAAAAAAACTAAGGAAAAGAATGTGGTCTTTAGCTTAGAAAGAAACTTCCTTTGCTTTCCTGCTGTAAAGCAGTTCATTAAATTTTAGTAATAGGAATCTTAGAGCATAAGAGCTGGAAGGAACCCTATGGATCATTGAGTCCAGCCCACGTCAAGGAGGCATGGTGAAGGATCAAACTCCCAACCTTTGGTTCTGTAACCAGATACCTAAACCACCGAGCTATCAAAGTTTTGTGGCCACATCACGTCTAATTTCAGAAATAAGTGGAGAAGTAGACAGGAAGTGCACAGAAGAAAGGAGTCCTTGTATTGCCCATACCATTCTCATTGCCCTTTTAAAGCCTCTCCCTTTCTTCTCCTAGAAGGCTGAGGTGAGCTTTCTCCTGATGACTGAATAAAAGCAGAGGGAAAATAAAAGTGTGTGCCCAGCACTGAAGATGACTGCTAGTTCCTTTCTGTCCTGCACCATTCAGTCTATGACTCGGCCTTGCCATTTGAGTTTCCCTGTTTGCAGGAATGGAGTTTTCATGGAGAATTCAGAAATGTATAAACACCATTAGGCCCTGGCCCCTTCATGGATTGCTGCCTTGTCGTGGCGAAGGGGCTTGAGTAACTCAGAGAAGCTATGGGCTATGCCGTGCAGAGACACCCAAGACGGACAGATCATAGTGGAGAATTCTGACTAAATGCAATCCACCTGGAGCAGGAACTGCTTCAGTATCTTTGCCAAGAAAACTCCATGGACAGAAACAAAAGGCTAAAAGATATGACGCTGGAAGATGGGACCCTCAGGTCGAAAGGCGTCCAACATGCTACTGAGGAAGAGCGGAGGACAAGTACAAGTAGCTCCAGAGCTAATGAAGTGGTTGGGCCAAAGCTGAAAGGATGCTCAGCTGTGGACGTGCCTGGAAGTGAAAGGAAAGTCCGATGCTGCAAAGAAAAATACTGCATAGGAAACCTGGAATGTAAGATCTATGAACCTTGGGAAGCTGGATGTGGTCAAACAGGAGATGGCAAGAATAAACATCGACATCCTGGGCATCAGTGAACTAAAATGGACAGGAATGGGTGAATTCAATTCAGATGATTATCATATTTGGTATTGTGGGCTAGAAGCCCGTAGAAGAAATGGAGTAGCCCTCATAGTCAACAAAGAGTGGGAAAGCTGTAATGGGATACAATCTCAAAAATGATAGAATGATGTCAATATGAATCCAAGGCAGACCTTTCAACATCACAATAATCCAAGTTTATGCACTAACCACCATTGCTGAGGAGACTGAAACTGAACAATTTTATGAAGGTTTACAACACCTTCTAGAACTGACAGCAAAGAAAGATGTTCTTCTCATTCTAGGGGACTGGAATGCTAAAGTAGGGAGCCAAGAGATAAAAGTAACAACAGGGAAGTTTGGCCTTGGAGTTCAAAATAAAGCAGCGCAAAGGCTAATAGAGTTTTGTCAAGAGAATAAGCTGGTCATCACAAACACTCTTTTCCAACAACACAAGAGGCGACTTTATACATGGAAATCACCAGATGGGCAATATCGAAATCAGACTGATTATATTCTCTGCAGCCAAAGATGGAGAAGCTCTATACAGTCAGCAAAAACAAGACCTGGAGCTGACTGTGGCTCTGATCATCAGCTCCTCATAGCAAAATTCAAGCTTAACCTGAAGAGAGTAGGAAAAACCACTGGGCCACTCAGGTATAATCTAAACCAAATCCCTTATGAATACACAGTGGAAGTAAAGAACAGATTTAAGGAACTAGATTTGATGGATAGAGTGCCTGAAGAACTTTGGATAGAGGCTCATAACATTGTCCAGGAGGCAGCAACAAAAACCATCCCAAAGAAAAGGAAATGCAAGAAAGCAAAGTGGCTGTCCAATGAGAAATAGCAGAGAGGAGAAGGGAAGCTAAATGCAAGGGAGATAGGGAAAGATACAGAAAATTGAATGCAGACTTCCAAAGAATAGCAAGGAGAGACAAGAGGGCCTTCTTAAATGAACAATGCAAAGAAATAGAGGAAAATAACAGAAAAGGAAAAACCAGAGATCTGTTCAGGAAAATTGGAGATATTAGAGGAACATTTTGCACAAAGATGAATATGATAAAGGACAAAAATGGGAGGGACCTAACAGAAGCAGAAGACGTCAAGAAGAGGTGGCAAGAATACACAGAGGAATTATATCAGAAAGATTTGGATATCCCGGACAGCCCAGACAATGTAGTTGCTGACCTTTAGCCAGACATCCTGGAGAGTGAAGTCAAGTGGGCTTTAGAAAGCCTGGCTAACAACAAGGTCAGTGGAGGTGATGGCATTCCAGTTGAACTATTTAAAATCTTGAAAGATGATGCTGTTAAGTTGCTACATTCAATATGCCAGCAAGTTTGGAAAACCCAACAGTGGCCAGAGAATTGGAAAAGATCAGTCTACATCCCAATCCCAAAGAAAGGCAGTGCCAAAGAATGCTCCAACTACTGCACAATTGCACTCATTTCACGCGCTAGCAAGGTTATGCTCAAAATCCTGCAAGGTAGGCTTCAGCAGTATGTGGACCGAGAACTCCCAGAAGTACAAGCTGGATTCTGAAGAGGCAGAGGAACTAGAGACCAAATTGCTAACTTGCGCTGGATTATGGAGAAAGCCAGAGAGTTCCAGAAAGATATCTACTTCTGCTTCATTGACTATGCAAAAGCCTTTGACTGTGTGGACCACAGCAAACTATGGCAAGTTCTTAAAGAAATGGGAGTGCCTGACCACCTTATCTATCTACTGAGAAACCTATATGTGGGACAGGAAGCAACAGTTAGAACTGGATATGGAACAACTGATTGGTTCAAAATTGGGAAAGGAGTACGACAAGGCTGTATATTGTCCCCCAGTTTATTTAATTTATATGCAGAATACATCATGCGGAAGCCTGGACTGGATGAATCCCAAACCGGAATTAAGATTGCCGCAAGAAATATCAACAACCTCAGATATGCAGATGATACCACTCTGATGGCAGAAAGTGAGGAGGAATTAAAGAACTTTGTAATGAGAGTGAAAGAGAAGAGTGCAAAAAACGGTCTTAAACTCAGCATCAAAAAAATTAAGATCATGGCCACTGGTCTCATCACCTCCTGGGAAATAGAAGGGGAAGACATGGAGGCAGGGACAGATTTTAATTCCTGGGCTCCATGATCACTGCAGACGGAGACAGCAGCCACGGAATTAAAAGATGCCTGCTTCTTGGGAGGAAAGTGATGACAAATCTTGACAGCATCTTGAAAAGCAAAGACATCACCTTGCCAACAAAAGTCCGAATAGTCAAAGCTATGGTTTTTCCTGTTGTGATGTATGGAAGTGAGAGCTGGACCATAAAGAAAGCAGACCGCCAAAGAATTGATGCCATTGAATTGTGGTGCTGGAGGAGGCTCTTGAGAATCCCCTGGACTGCAAGGAGAACAAACCTATCAGTTCTAAAGGAAATCAGCCCTGAGTGCTCACTGGAAGGACAGATCCTGAAGCTGAGGCTCCAGTACTTTGGCCATCTCATGAGAAGAAAAGACTCCTTGGAAAAGACCTTGATGTTAGGAAAGTGTGACGGCAAGAGGAGAAGGGGACGACCGATGATGAGATGGCTGGACAGTGTCTGCGAAGCAACCAACATGAATTTGACACAACTCCGGGAGGCAGTGGAAGATAGGCGGGCCTGGCGTGCTCTGGTCCATGGGGTCACGAAGAGTCAGACATGACTAAATGACTAAACGAACGAACGATTAGGCACCTGGATAAAGACTGGGTTGGAATGTTTCCAAAACAGTGCTGGATATGTCAGGCCAAATTTGTGTGGCTTTTATTCAAGCAGAGACTGAACTGGACAGTGAAGTGCATCATTAATGTTAACATTAAATAACATTAGATATGTCTCCCCATTTCATAGGTTTAAATCCAATGT
The DNA here is from genome assembly GCF_051106095.1 of Pogona vitticeps. Classification (NCBI taxonomy): domain Eukaryota; kingdom Metazoa; phylum Chordata; class Lepidosauria; order Squamata; family Agamidae; genus Pogona; species Pogona vitticeps. The sequence continues at coordinate 237,645,553 of NC_135785.1, read as the reverse complement.
GAACCAACCTCAGTGATCCCATTGGGCTACATCTCAGGTTCAATGACAGTCAACTCATTGGCCAAAATCCTTTAAGGCTGCAACGATATGTACTGATAGCAAATTGCTAGAAGCTAGAATTATTTAAGTGCTGAAAGACATCTGATTATCATAGCATGAGCTTTCTCACCTCTAATATCTTGAAAATTTGCAAAGTGGCCTGCTTTGTTTTGTCATTGGTCATCACAAGATAAACATGAGTTTCATTTGGAAGTCTGATTGATCAGGCACAAATCTCTGCAGAATCATCACCAACCTTTAGTTACATATCATCTTTTTTTTTTCATATGGCCCTGAGAGAAGTTAGCAGAATTCAGTGGACAGCTGGCTTCCTAGCTGACTTGTGCTCCCTCTGAGATCCTGAGTCATACCTGACCAGGTTTCAGATGTTTAGGCCCCTTTCCCTCAGCAATGTCCTTCTACTCTCAAATACAAAGAATCAATGGGTTTCAGTCATGATCAGATGGTGAACTTTGGGACGAATATTAAAGTGAAGAACAATGATTTTTTAATATAATTAACAATATTTTGTGAAACTTCAACAGCTACATTTCTACACCATTCAATGTACACAACAGCTACTTTTTACATAAATTATTTCTTGAGCAAGATCGAAAGCCAGGAAATTTAGTGTGCACTTGAACAATAGGGACTTTTTTGGTGACAAATGAACTGGTGTGGATATTAAAATTAATATTCAGAAAATAGTTCTGAAAAACATGATTACAGAGCTAACAAGAAACACCGGCTTGTGGACAAATGAATAAAAATTGAGTGAGAAAAATTGGAAAGCTGAATAAAATAAACAAATATAGAATCTAGCTTGCTCCTTCACAGTAGCCAAAATTGGAGACCTCTTTCAGTTGCAAGGCTGGACCATATGCCCCTGCTGCCTCCTAAGACTTACTCACTTGCCTATTGAGGTAGGATGGAGGCTGAGGGTTCAGAGGTTAACCTGTGACAAAGACAAAAGGTTAAAGGAGAACAACAAGGTATGAGGGTGACAGTGAAGCAACATTCACTATGTGCCTTCAAGAGAACTGGTGGGTTGTTGCTTTGCTCTGACCCGTATTCCTTGTTCTCCCTTAATGTTGAAGCTACGATACACCTATAGCATGTGAAATGCACATGGGTAGGAGGTCTTGGAATGCATGAAAGCAATTCAATTGCTCGAGTCGAAGCCCTTTGGCAATATAAAAAAGGTACCTTTCTGAAGGGTAATGTTACAGAAAATGACAGCTGAAAAAAATAGCTGTAACAGCCATGAGTCACTTACTGTAAGAGGAAAAGCAGCACAATTCTTTTCAGATGCTCAAGCTAGACCTCGAGCCACTGCAGCCTGTAGCCTGAGGGCTGTGACTCTGAGCATGGTCTCCCCTGGAGCTGACCAAAGGCAGCAAACAGTTCTGCCATTGATGGAAAGCAAGCTATGTTAAAGCTGCCTTTATAAAGTATCTGACACCCCATCCTCAATCCCTAATTTTCAAAAATATTCTATTAATACAAAAGCCAAAGGCTGAGTGATGTTGCACCTGGGAAAAGAAGTAATTTAGATGACTATAGCATGAATTAGATCTTATCGCCAGTTCTGCTAAAGGCATATAGTGTGCTAGCTGATAAATGTGTGATGTATGCCCAAGAATCTTAAACAGGTTAATGAGTACTAGGGTTTATTTCCAGAAGAGGAGGCGATCAAAACTAAGTCAAGGGAAAGAAAAGATAAGGATAAGGAAAGACTTGCTTTCCACTGATGTGCAAAATGTTTAAAAACAGCCCTGCAGAAAACAGCAGTGCCCTTCTAGAAGCGTGCTATCTATTATGCAAGTGCTCACAGCTGTTTAAAGCCCACTGGTGCATTGGAAGCATGTTTGACTATTTTTATAGAACTCAACGTTGGCCACAGAAAGCACAGGTTCAAATTAGAATAGGAGGATCTCAATGAAAACTCCCACCTTCACACAGTGAAATACTTAATGATTTCTTTCACTTTCTTTTGCAAAACCTTAAAACTAATTAGAATATGCTCATATCTGATTTTAGCATCACAATGATTCTTGGAAGCAGGCTGAAGAAAATCTCTTAGGGCACTTTGCAACAATTTAAGCAATAATTTAAATACAGTTGAAAATGAGATGGAGAAGATTATAGTCTATTTGGTATATCATACTATAAATTCTAAAAATGATAGGTTCTTGCTCCGGAGAACACATATTTCAAGGTGAAGGGACTGCAGAGGTAAAACAAAAGAGGAAAAGGAAGAATCCTAAAGGAACAGTGGATGAACATGATATATTAAAGAGCTTATCTTAACCTGGTTTTGGTCAGATAACCAAAGACTGCCTGAAGACATTCACTTAACATTTTCAATGAGCAAAATTTGAACTTATGTCTCTAAATAAAGGGTTTTATTCAACATCATCCCCATTATCATTAACAGGCAAAAGATGATTTAATAGTTTGAAAAGGATAGCAAAGTGTTCAGTTTGTGGTCACTCATTGTCCAAGGGAGGGAAGACCATGTGGCATTTTGAGATGGGCTAGACCCTAACTCCAGTCACAAGCTGCCTGTTTCATCCATACCTATGGCAGTGAACCATGCCATTACTAGGAAATCTGAGTAAAACTGATTGTGAAGCATATACATGAAGTACACAGTTGAACCCAATGGGATGAGAGATAAATGGACATCATAATGACAAGACTGAATGCATAACAGTAGTAGTAATAGCAGTACTGTTGGTGATGATGATGGTGATGATGATGACAATAATAATAACAACAGCAACAGCAACAGCAACAGCAACAGCAACAGCAACAGCAACAACAACAACAACAACAACAACAACAACAACAACAACAACAACAACAACAATAATAATAATAATAATAATAATAATAATAATAATAATAATAATAATAATAATAATAATAATAATAATAATAATAATAATAATAATAATAATAATAATAATACAGAAGGCCAGTGGCAGCTAAAACACTGCAAAAGAGTTGCTCAATGGAGCTGAGAGTGCTGTAACAACATGGTCAGTTTCTCTAATTTGAATAATTTAGGCATTTTGAAAAATATGACTGGGCAGCCACTAGAATCCTGAGGGCTATCCACAGCCCAGTAGGTAGTGAGACAAAAATCTGCGTATCAGTTGGCTTTTGTCCAGAGTCCTTTTTGTGGTTAACATCTCATATGAACCCTTATAAGAGTTGTCCAGAGAGGCAGGGTATTGCCTTACTGGGCGAGAAGGACCAGCTGCAATGAATAATAATTTCCTGCTGATGAAGGTAGAGACAGTATACCTGCTTTGCCTATCAATGTCCTACTGTTGGCATATAATTTTGTACTCCACTGGAAGTAGCAAGACAGATAACATCTTATCCACGAACAGGAAAGAATAAATGGCAGTGTCAGACACTCCAGCAGAGCATTGGCAATATTTGCATGAAGGACAGTAGGAGAAATATACAGCAGTCTAGTTATACATGGTCAACTCAGGACATCACTAAAAAGTCAACATCTGACAGAAAGAACCTCTGAATGGCCACATGTTGACAAGCACTGTAGAGTTTTCTCCATGACACATTCTTATTTTCCATCCTGTGCTTCTGTAAGATTTTTAAAATAATATACAGTATTTTTATTTTACCTATAACATAAACATAAAAGACACAAACCAAAATACAATTTAACCGTGCTCCCTACCACCGTAGATGAACCTCTTGCTGTAATCTTCTTCCTCCATCTATATTCTTCTTCTTTTATTCTCCTCTTCTCCAGAACTGCATTGATTCTTGATTGGGGCTTTCCCTTTTCCTCTTGTTACCACATATTCCAAAAATCTGCCCCATATTTCATAAAAATTATTCTTTTTCAACTCTCCTTTCTTAACCTTTAAATTACAAGTTAGCTTATCATTTATAGCTGTATTCCATATTTCACTGTACCATTCATCCATTCGAAATTCAGATTTTGATTTCCATTGCCTATCTATTATTAATCTCGCTGCTGTTAATAAATTGGTTATCAATTCTTTAGTCATCTTATCATATTCCACATTCTCAAATATTGATAACAAAGCAATCTCAGGATTAAATTCTACTTCTGTAGGATTTTAAAGGGGTTGCTATAATTATGATATTTGAGTTAGCAACACTCAAATAGTTCGGATGATGTAATTCATCAGGGTACCTAAGCAGAAAAAAAGAAGACAAGAATGCTTAAGTTGTGTAAAGTAACTTTGGCTTATTAGGAAAGATGAGCAAAGCTGAATCTGATTAATTGTCTTCTCCAACAAGATTATGAAATTCTATGTTATTTTCTTAAAGTTGTTTATGAGGTTAAATGAACAATTTTCTGAAAGAACAGCTTGGATTTTCCCCCTTAAATAAACGTACGTGCAATCCTGAATGGAGACACCAGTTCTGAAAACAATCAAGTAGATGGTAAGTTGAAACCCTTGGCTGATTTGAAAGTTGACCCTAAGAATAGAACTCTCAAAATATGCCCTGTGGCATCTACTCATATCAGGCTCTCATATTTATACACACAAACAAAACAACTCATTGATTTGGTGGCGAAAAAAGAGTTGAGTATCTAAAGGTTATTTTCAGGGGGGAAAGAAATCATGAGACCATCACCAAAGGAAGTGGAAGACAGAGCCACAGGCAAGAGGAAATAAAGCATGAGAAAGGATAAAGAACCCCTTTATCTTGTCCTCCCCGCCTCTTCCTAAAATACAGTATGAGCATTTATGCACTGCAGTGCAGTTTCTCACCAGTACTGCTCCTGAGGCATTTGAAAAGGGAAGTGTGATGTTACAAGGATGCAGCATTTCAGGAGCATTCTCCCAATTTTAGTACCAGGGCTTACTACTAATCAAAAGCTCAATGTATTCCAAGGCACCTCTTTTCTTTACTCACCTCTTTTCTCTTCTCTCTCTTCTCTCTTTTCTCTTCTCTCATAACAGGATCCCAGCTCTGCTTTGATCCCATCAACAGGAGGCGCTGGTTCAGTAACAAGCAATTTCTTCCAGTTCCAATGGTGGATAGTCTTTCAAAGCCTCACTTTCTCTCTCTCTTTTTTTTTTTTACTGGTCAGGGATGTGGTGGCGCTGCGGGCTAAACCGCAGGAGCCTCTGTGCTGTAAGGTCTATAGATTTGCAGCTGTAAGATCGAATCCACATGACGGAGCGAGCGCCCGTCGCTTGTCCCAGCTCCCGCCAACCTAACGTTTCGAAAGCATGCAAATGCAAGTAGATAAATAGGGACCACCTCGGTGGGAAGATAACAGCGTTCCGTGCCTAAGTTGCACTTGCCATGTGACCACGGAAGATTGTCTTTGGACAAATGCTGGCTCTATGGCTTGGAAACGGGGATGAGCACCACCCCCTAGAGTCGAACACGACTGGACAAAAATTGTCAAGGGGAACCTTTACCTTACCTTTACCTAGTTTGCAGGAGCAGCCTTATCATTTGGCCATGGTATCAAAGTGCATAGCCCCATGGAAATGCTGTTCATGCATACCTCTGTCCAATCAAAATGAAGAGATGGAACACGGGAGTGGCGTAGTGTGAGGAAATGAGGCTCTACTGGTGTTGGAGACAACAGCAGACTTTCTTTCTTTCTTTCTTTCTTTCTTTCTTTCTTTCTTTCTTTCTTTCTTTCTTTCTTTCTTTCTTTCTTTCTTTCTTTCTTTCTTTCTTTCTTTCTTTCTTTCTTTCTTTCTTTCTTTCTTTCTACCCCACCCCTCTAGTCAGAGTCTACTCGGGGCAGCTTACAGACAGTTATGAAACATCATGAAATAATCATCATAAAACAATCGCATAATTAAATCAACAAATTTAGAAGTTCAAAATGGAGAAAAAGGAAACCTAGAGAAGAAGAAAAATCAAGTGTTAGAAATAGTGGTTTGGACGGGTAGACCTGGGAGTGAATAACATGCCTTTTATAGGGCCCCAGTGTCTGGCACACTGCTTATGATCAAAATGGTATAGCAGTGGAGGGAAGAACAGTGACCCTTTCTTCCCCCCCTACAGTTTTGCTACCAGTGAAAGTTTAAGGAAAGATGGAATTGAATGGAACTTGCTGTTTAGTGCAATGGAAACATACTGCTGTTCCCCATTTTATAACCTGGATGATGTGGATTCAGCACGATTGGCTAAATTATTGACTATCGGACAACTACAGTCTCTAAAAAAGGAAGCAGGCAGGGATGTCCACTTCTGTCTTCATGGCTTGCCCAGGCAGTTGAGACTGTTGTTATTGCAGTTATTGAACTCCTCGGATTCACAGTATCAAAACAAATGCATTTCACACTAAGATAACATTGCATGCAGATGATATCATCATACTATTTTTTAATAAAGCTGGAGAACAGTCATTGCTTGCAGCATTTCAGGTTTTATAGAAATATGCAGCCCTGTATCAGAATACAAAATAAACAAACTTAACCTCAACATTATTAATTTTGTATTTCAAATAAAATAATATATGAAATTAAGTTTTGGAATAAACTCTTCTACAAGCCAACTGCATAAAGTTAGCTGCTGACATGGTATCTGGTAATTTCTAATTTAATTTAATACAAGTAACAACATTGTTTACAAATATGAAAAAAAACCTTCTCTTTCCCCAATAAAAAAACTCAGAATTATTAAATTCCAAAAGTATGTAGAACAAGAAGTCCTGCTGACTTCTTCCTGCTCAGAAGAATGGTCGCTACACATGATGTCAGCCCCGATACAGATTTTAAAAGTACGCCTTGGCACCATTTTGAAATTGCAGTGCTTCTCTTGCCTGCCAGCCAGTGTTGGAAAGTTTCCCAGCTTCTGACAGTGCTGGAATCAGGGCTCAACATACAGCAAAATAGAGCCAGTGGAGCTGCCCTCCAGGCAAATATAACATAGCTGCCTGGCCAATGCTAGAGAGGCTTCTCGACCACTATGGTACTAGTTGGCTGGCAATGTTGTTCTTGCAAGAGTGGGCTCTCTTTTCCATGCATCTGTGGAGATCCCTTCTCATTACAGCTTTGAAATAACCATTGAAATTATATAAAAATAGCCAATGTAATGTCCCCAGGGAATTGTGGGAAGACCCACCATTTATTGAAAAGAATAAGGACATGTGCCTTCCTTATCTTTAGCAAAGATATGATAAAAAAAAAAAATACTCAGGTTCCCTCCTGAAGGAATATCAAAGGGACCTCCTGAGAAAGGAATTGCAAAGGGACACCTTGGGAAAGGAAGTTCAAAGGAATACCCATTTAAATGAAGCTTTAGGACTCTGTGTGCACCTTCTATATATCTACTCAGTATTCTGTGTTGCCACTGAATTTTCCCAACATGCATTTGTGTTATGGTGTACATATGCTCGAAATGTCTTGGTTAGCTAGCCAAATGAATGCTTTCCTGATAGAAACCTCACAAGATGCCTCTTTGGGATTTTTAACAAGAAAAGTTCTCCAGAAGTTGGTAAGCGCCTGATCTGACCTGGCTCTCTGAGTAGCAGTGGGACGGCTCCCAGCACAGACCACTAGCAAGCCAGTGGCTGCGCCACATCCTACTTTAATGTGGGGAATTGCATTAAAGCAGGACATGTCGAAAGAGGTGATTTCATGCCTGTTTTCAGATAACCCACTGTAAGAAGCTTACTGCGGGTTATCTGAAACACACAGTTCTTGCCCTGGAAGGGAAAGGGAAAAGTCATTCCAGGGACTGAAGAATCTGCTTCAGAGAAGTTGGGACCTTTATTTTGGTGGCTGATTGTGCTGTAGGTACACATAAGTCCAGCAGTTATTGACAGCAAGCCACAATGGGGCAGCTATTCCTAGTACTCTCCACAAGACGTCTGTTAACATATGCTTCAGCTTTCAGCTCTGCTTTACAATTGTCTTCTCTTAAAAGAGGCAGAGAAAAAAAAATAAGTGGGAGTGATTGTGCAGGTCAGGACAGTGAAGCACTCATATTTGGGGTCACCATGACCACTAGCACAAGATACAGTAATAGAGGTGCACTTTGGGAAGGAAGCAATCTTGTTGTTGCTGCTGACCCTTTTTTTCAGTAGCTGAGCATAACCCCATTATTCTTGGTATTTTCCCTCCTGGCCTTGGCCAAGTTATTTTCAGCATCAACTTCTACAGTAGCTGAGCATTTAGAATTTTCATTTTCCATTAAGGAACCGGTTTTCAATCTATCTCCTCTGATAGAAAATGAAATTTCTAAGTGACCAGCCACCAGAGAAGTAGAACAAAAGAAGCAATATCTGGGATGAAAGACTTTTAAAAAGACAACTCCCTGGGGATTTTTCTCTTATGTGCATTCTTTCAGCACTTTTCAACCTGTCTTTTTCTCGGTTTTATTTTGTTTTTCCTTTCTTTTCCTTTTTTTCCCCAACTCTTTTCTTCTTCTTTCTTCTCTTAAAATTAGGGATGTCCACTCGCACCAAAATTTAAATTCAGCATTTGGAATCAAATCCCTTTGGATTCAAAATTCAGAATGTTAAAAATTCAAAATCTCCAGATATCTGGAACTCGGTTACAGTCAATTTGAATGCTACATATTCATTATTTTTCCCCTTTAAAAGGCACAAAGAGGCAAAATATTTTAAAAGGATTTCTGTGTATGTCTCCTGACACCTTCCCGGTGGTTGTGCCAAACAAAAAAAGTGCACCTCAAGAGTCCACGGTGCCTAGATATTAGGAAAGGACTGTAATGGACTGATTGTCAGCAGGAAATACCAGCAGTAATAGGTATGGTGGTGGACAATGCCATCGGCAGCACTGGCAGGCAAACTCAAGCAGCAGATAGCCTGTGATGGTTGGAAACTGAGTCAACAGCATGGGACACAGCACAGTTTGTGAATGAGCACAATCTTGGAATAACAGTTGGAAGAATGAAAGAGCCAGAAGGAGACCTTGGATTTCTGTAGCTAGACTCCACTGCTGCAGCATGTCCCTCAGAACATCTTGAATGTGGTGAGCTGGGTGGCTGCCCTTCATCACAGCCACATCCAACAGGGTCCAGCTGTATTCTGCCTTAGTGTATTGCCCTATGCCTGATGCCTTCACTTCCCACCAGTGTCCTGTCAGGGAAAGATAGGCATGTTTTGCATCTGAGCTGCTCCAGATGTCACTTGTAAAACATACCATCGAAGCCCTGGCCAACTTCTGCTGTTCCAGTTGCCTGACTCTCCAGTATACTCTGTGGTGAAGGGTCATTCAGGATGGCAATTGGTAATGAGGTTCCAGTTTGCCACAAATCTACAAAACCAGTGTTTTCCACCAGAGTGAATGTCTGGTCATCCAGAGCTATCATCTCCCCTAGGTGATAAGTAATCCTGGTATTTTTATGTTTGATGGAGGTCTTTTCTTGCATACACACCCAAGGTCCTCCAGGATAAGTAGGAATTTATTTTTGAGATATGGCTGCTACCCACCTCATCTACTTCCCTGCTTCCTTGCTTCCCTGAGCTTGTGGCTTAATTTCTGCCCTCTGATGACTCTTAAGCTTTACAATAAGGAAGCCACTTGAGAATTGCCAAAAGAACTTTATCATTCACAAAAACATGTGAACATACTTAGTTTATTCCATCATTTAGTAAAAATATTTAAACAGTGTCTGCAAACAAAGTCTAAAAATACAGTAATCACTTTAAGCAATCACTGTGCAAAAATATAATTTCAATAATAGTCCTGAAGAATGTAAAGAATTTGTAAAGAAGATACTTGCATTGCAAATCTTAACTGGTCACAAACCAAGACCTCTGGGTAGTGTGGGCGCCATATAAATTGAATAAATAAATAAATAAATTATGGATTGAAACCACGTGTATTCTCAAAGAGGAATGAAAAAAAATTCCTGTAGTTAAAAGAAAAGAAAAGCCTTGATAGATGACTGATAAAACTCATCAAGTTGTTAACAATGGATAAGAAGCAAAAGTAAAAAAGTGATAAAGGATTCTAATTCTAGGTGCAATTCTTAGTAAATTGTGCATAAGGGCAAAGTGATCCAACCTTTGGAGGTTCGAAGATAACATTTCTGGATAAGATAATATTTTATTATTAGGTGCTGTTAGGTTATTATTAGGTGCTGTTAGGTTAGCTTCCCCTTCATGGATTGCTGCCTTGTCATGGCAAAGGGGCTTGAGTAACTCAGAGAAGCTATGGGCTATGCCGTGCAGGGCCACCCAAGACACACAGGTCATAGTGGAGAGTTCCAACTAAATGCAATCCACCTGGAGTAGGAAATGGCAATGTCACTCCAGTATCTTTGCCAAGAACGCCCCATGATCAGAAACAAAAGGCTAAAAGATATGACGCTGGAAGATGGGACCCTCAGGTCGAAAGGCATCCAACATGCTACTGAGGAAGAGCGGAGGACAAGTACAAGTAGCTCCAGAGCTAATGAAGTGGTTGGGCCAAAGCCGAAAGGATGCTCAGATGTGGACGTGCCTGGAAGTGAAAGGAAAGTCCAATGCTGCACAGAAAAATACTGCATAGGAACCTGGAATGTAAGATCTATGAGCCTTGGTAATCTGGATGTGGTCAAACAGGAGATGGCAAAAATAAACATCGACATCCTGGGCATCAGTGTACTAAAATGGACAGGAATGGGTGAATTCAACTTAGATGATTATCATATCTACTATTGTGGGCAAGAAGCCCATAGAAGAAATGGAGTAGCCCTCGTAGTCAACTAAAATTGAACAATTTTATGAAGATTTACAACACCTTCTAGAACTGACACCAAAGAAAGATGTTCTTCTCATTCTAGGGGACTGGAATGCTAAAGTAGGGAGTCAAGAGATAAAAGGAACAACAGGGAAATTTGGCCTTGGGGTTCAAAAGAAGCACTGCAAAGGCTAATAGAGTTTTGTCAAGAGAACAAGTTGGTTATCACAAACACTCTTTTCCAACAACACAAGAGGTGACTCTATACATGGAAATCACCAGATGGGCAATATCGAAATCAGATTGATTATATTCTCTGCAGCCAAAGATGTAGAAGCTCTATACAATCAGCAAAAACAAGACCTGGAGCTGATAGTGGCTCTGATCATCAGCTTCTCATAGCAAAATTCAAGCATAAACCTCTGTTTGCTACATCATTTAAACTCTCAGTTGAAAGTCAAAGATTCTTACAACTGCATCTGTTATTCAGAAACAATATGAGATTATATTAAAGACAAGAGAGCTATTTAGTTATAGTGCAAAGAGGCCTCAATGTTTTTAAAGCTCTCCAGTGCTTTAAGTGTTTTATCTCAAAACCCATGATTATTAATAGCTGGGAAAATGGCAGAGCAGCTTTTAAATTTTTTGTTATAATCATTCCCACAAACAGAACATTGACTTACATTTTAGTTGGTTAAATTTGCATATACCTACCTATGCCTTATATCATCTTTCTCTTTTTTTATTATATGAAATAATAAGATTGTGACAAAGCCTCATAAACTAATGGAGGAATCAGTCTTTCTACTGTGAAAAGAATTATCAAGCCAATTACTTTCTTTCTGCCATCGTACAAATGCTGTGCATGCCAAAACGTGTCAGCCTGATTGATCTAATCAGCTTGTGACTATGAGAAGATGGCTACTAGAACACATTTGTCTTCAGTTGGGGCCTACACCATTTCCCCCTGTGGAGGACAGTACTCATCTTCTTCAGCCAACATTGCCACCACATAGGAACACCTCTTAAAATCTGGAGCACTTTTGCTCCGTGACAGCATGACAGCAAAAACGTGATGCTTTTGTATCTCAGGGCAAATTCTCTTTTCATTTGGGATAAAGAATCTGTTGATTTGTCAAACCTACTGCTTGACAAATGGGGACACAGAATTGGCTGTGTTGTTGGAAGGGAGGGAGGCATCCTTTTTCCACATCCTGTATTATACTTATTCAATTCTTCTGCAAGATTGCTTAATGCATGTGGCATATAAATTATTGCTGTTCCAATGCCGCTTGGCCTTGCATTCTCCTGACACTTGGAAAAGTTGGTCACTGTTTTGTAGGAAAAGTTAGCATGAGGGATTATTTCCACGTGCAGTGATTCTAACTGTAACAGGACTTCTAGGTAAGTGGGCATAATCGCTTCATTGAAGCTATTCTTGAAATATATCTGTTTTATTGTATTTTATTGAGGAAAATCAGCTGCAGAATCATAGCCTGTTGTTCTGTGCTTCTGTCATTAGCACATATTCCTACAACCTGAAGTATCTCATCACGTTGATGATTGGTGCATTACTGTATAGGAAGGTTTTGCTTAAACAGCAATGTTAATCAAACTGAATCAATGAAAGCTCTTGACAAATGCTGTTGAACAGGCAGAGTTTGCCCAGCCTTTTATCAAGGCAAGAATATGGAAACAGGCCTTTGATTTAAGGCTGAAAGTCAACTCTTCTGAGGGCTCCTTTCTTACCATACTATGGGAAGATCCTTTTATGGCTTTCTGGCAGAAACTAATAGATATCAAGCTAGAAATCCTGGACTTACCACAATAATTAATTAGGAACACGGGTGAAAGAGAGTCAAGATTAAATATAAGGAAGCAGATTCATCAAATAGATCTGTCTAGTTCCCAAATGAAAGCTTGATAACTATGTTCTCGCCCGGTTTTTGGTCTTTCTATTCCCAAGACAGTTCCATAATAATTTTTTCCACCTAACTATTCTGTGTTACCGCAGAGCAAGACTGAATATTGTCCCTTCGAGGGAGATGCAACCAAGATTGTTAGGGTAGCCTTACTCTGAGAGAGTTTGTCCTTGTGATAGCACTAGCCTGAATACCTTTTCATATATTCTGTGTTCCTCCTTTTTATACAACTGTGAGCGAGAGGTTTATTAAACCTTTATTTGATTTATTGGAAATACTATTTTCTGAAGACCTTGTCCCTGCACTATTAGAGAATGAAAATCCTTATTTCTCTGTAGCACTTGTCAATTTGCCAAGACAATTGAACCTCATGTTATTTAAAATTTTGGGTTTTTTGTTTTTTGTTTTGTTTTTTGTTTTGTTTTTTTTTTTGCTGCTCAAGAGTTTTTCATTAGCTTCTAATGTAGAAAGGAAAGGAAAGGAGGCCCTTGCCACCATCCTGAAGCAATAAAGTCACAGAATGCATTATATGCCATCAAGCTTGGTTGAAATTTGTTTGCCTAAAGATATCCCCACTCCAATCCCCAAATCTGCTCCTCAGTTTTCCCCAGTTTGCCTTTTCCAGTTCTAGGCTAGAGAAAATGTGGGATGGAAGAATTCCAGATGAAGCTTTTCATTCTACTGCAAGACTAGCTTAGCCCTCTTGTATTAAAAACTCAAGGTCATGTCCTAGTAGATTGGTTAAGTGCCCTCTTTCAAGGAGGACAGTCTTCCATTTGAAGGATTGTCAGAAAATAGTCATCATTTTGAGGTAGACTTCAGTTTGAAAGATTGTTCAGTCCAAAAATCCAACTACATTGACAGAAAATGTGGGGAACGTTATGGGATTGGGACAGCCTGATTCACTTTTTTTCATTCAGCCCATGAGCAAAAGCAAATGCAAATCAGCTGAGAGTCCTCCCACAGACAATCTCATTTCTTACTTTCCCTCCCTCCTTCCCTTTAATACAGCGCCTAGGTTTTACAAAGCTTCTTCCACCACATTCACTAAAAGTACATAAAACTGTCCAGGCATCCCATCTGTTCTCTATAAACAACTTGAAGAAAATATTTGAAAATGTTGTCCTAATAAAAGGTTCAATTCATTTCAATAAGAGAATACAAGTTTGTTTTCTTTTAATGCTGTCTGCAGTGTTTGGAGAATACTAAGTAGTTTCCTTACACAGGGAGAAAGACCTGAGGTTTTATTAATAGCACAATTGTTCTTTTTTAATTTCTGTGGCATGTGGCTAGATCTGGTTGATTGTATGTGTACATAATTTTTTAAGGCATCCTTCAGTCTTGAGAGACTATGGTAACGTGCTCTGTATGGAGGACTTGGAACAGTGTCTTGTGTGGCTGAGAAGACCAATTCGAGAGTGATAATCCCTTCCACACTGAAGACAAATACAATCTGTCCCCTGTCCAGCTCCCTGATTTTGCTGGTTTCGGGAATGCCTCTTTGCCTTGGCCTGCTGGACAAGTGTCTCTTCAAATGGGGAGAGGCCATGATGCACCGCCTGCCTCCAGACTGAACACTCAGATGTCAAGGATTCCCATCTGTTGAGGTCCATTCCTAAGGCCTTCAGATCCCGCTTGCAGATGTCCTTGTATCGCAGCTGTGGTCTCCCTCTGGAGCGATTTCCCTGCACTAATTCTCTATACAGGAGATCTTTTGGAATCCGACCGTCAGTCATTCTCACGACATGCCCAAGCCAATGTGGATGTCGCTGTTTCAGTAATGTATACATGCTAAAAATTCCAGCTTGTTCTAAGAGTATTCCATTTGGAGCTTTGTCCTGCCAGGTGATACCAAAAATGAGTTGGAGACAACACATATGGAAGGTGTTCAGCTTCTTCTCCTGCTGTGGACAAAGGGTCCAGGATTCACTGTAGTACAGGAGTGTGCTCAGGACACTGGCTCTACAGACCTCAATCTTGGTATATGCTGTCAGCTTCTTATTAAGCCATATTCTCGTTGTGAGTCTAGAGAACATGATAGCTGCTTTGCCAATGAGTTCATCCAGCTTGACATCTAGGGAAAGAGTGTCAGAGATCATTGAGCCAAGGTACATGAAGTCATGAACAACCTTCAATTATTGTGTGGTAATAGAGGGAGGTGAGTCCATGCCCTGGTCCATGTGTTTTCTTCAGGTTGATTGTTAATCCAAAATCTTGGCAGGCCTTGCTAAAACAATTCATAAATTGTTGGAGGTCTTCAGCAGAATGGGCAACAACAGCTGGATCCTTGGTGAAGAGGAAGTCCCTCATGCATTTCAGCTGGACTTTGGTCTTCGCTCTCAGTCTAGAAAGATTAAAGAGCTTTCTGTCTGATCTAGTCCGGAGATAGACACCTTCTGTTGCAGTTCCAAAGGCGTGCTCTACCATGACAGCAAAAAAATATCCCAAACAGCGTCAGCATGAGGACATAGCCCTGTTTCACTCCGCTTCGGACATCAAAGGGATCTGATGTTGAGCCATCAAAAACTACAGTGCCCTTCATTTCCTCATGAAAGGACCTGATTATGTTAAGGAGTCGAGGTGGGCACCCAATCTTGTGAAGTATTTTTAAAAGGCTGTCTCTCCTTACCAAATCAAAGGCCTTTGTGAGATCTATGAAGGTCACAAAGAGTGGCTGTCATTGTTCCCTACATTTCTCCTGCAACTGTCTGAGAGAGAATACCATGTCAGTGGTGGAACTATTAGCCCAAAATCCACACTGTGATTCTGGATAGACTCTGTCTGCAAGCACCTGGAGTCTCTTCAGCACGGGCCAGCAGCTTCTCTACAACACTAAGAAGAGAGATGCCACAGTAGTTATTGCAGTCACCCCTTTCTCCTTTGTTCTTATACAATGTGACAATGTTTGCATCCTTCATGACCTTTGTTACTCCACCTTCCCTCCAGCAAAGACAAAAGATTTCATACAGCTCAGTGGTGATGATCTCTTTACAGCACTTCAGCGGTTCAGCAGGGATGTTATCCTTCCCAGGTGCCTTGACAGAGGCAAGGGAATCCAAGGCCACTTTTATTTCTGCTAAAGTTGGTTCGCTGTCCAACTCAAGACAGGCAGGCACTCGATGTTATTTAGTGCCTCTTCAGTTAGTACATTCTCTCTGGAATACTGCTCAGAGTAGTGCTGCACCCAGCGTTCCATCTGCTGTGCTCGGTCCCAGATGATCACACCTGTAGCAGACTTCAAAGGAACAGATTTCTTCTGTATTGGACCTAAAGCCTGCTTGATACCGTCATACATTCCCTTGATGTTACCTGTGTCCGCTGCTATCTGTATCCAAGAGCAGAACTGAAGCCAATAATTGTTGGAACATCTCCTGGCAGCCTGTTGGACTTTGCTATGAGCAAGTCAAATAGCCTGCAAGTTGGACTCACTAGGACAGGCTTTGTATGCTGCTAGAGCTCTCCTCTTTTCCTCGATGGCTGGCATCAACTCCTCCAAATGGGCTTCGAACCAGTCTGCCGTCTTTTTGGTCTTCTTGCCAAATGTGGATAAGGCGGTGTTATACACAGTGTTCTTGAAATATTCCCATTGTTCAATGTGTGCATAAACTTAACAATGAATTAGCATCATCACTTCCTTGTAAGCAATATGATAGCTATGTTTATGCAAACAATCTAAACTCCTTTACATTCCCTTGACAATTTGAACATTAATTAATTCCATTATTGAATGCTATTAAGAATGTTAAACCTCAGATGAGTTTTTTTTAAATTATAAAACCTGAAACACAACAGAATGATACAGGGTTTTCTATGAATACCGAACACATCACAGACTACTACTTCAGAACCCAAACTAAAGGTTTTCTATCACACACCAAACATGTGACTTGATAGACAATATAAACTATCCATCCTACTTCCTTGTAGAGTTCATCACTGAAAATTATGCCACTGGTATTACACCAGTGGAAATATGCAAAAGAATTCTGGTTTACATTGAAACGCTCTTTTGTTCTTGCAATTACAGTATGTTTGTATTACAAGTCCCACTGTTCTCTAGTCTGAATGATTCACTTAATGCTCACATACACCCCATATTAACTCAAACTCAGTGATGAGATCTCAGGACATTTGACAAAAATGTAATCACATTTCTGAAAAGTGTAAACAATTCAGATTACTTTTGTTCTTTTTTTGTATTTCAAGCAAACAGGAGTAATTTAGAAACTAACAAACCCATTCACTTAATTAAGACAATGATTTTAAAATCTCAAAATAAGATTTTTCTTTAGCGTTAAAGAATGGTACAAAATGAAAGCCCTCTTGTGGCTCTACTGGGCTTAGTGGATTTTAGCCTGCCCCTTTCCTTCTCATGTCAAACAAATCTTCTTAATTCTGGGGAAAACAAGTCCAGCAATGTCTTGAGAATGAATAATTTTCTGAGCATGTCATTACTGGAGATAGAAAAATTCAAAGGTTAGAAGATTTACTCAAAAAAGGAAAGAGGCAGATTAAAATCCACTTTGACAAATTTTTAAAATCCTCTGCAGGCAAACTGTGGTTTTCCTCTGGTCTGTACATCTCTAGGCCTGGGAAACATTCTGTATATCTGGCAGTAAAAATATGACAATGATGAGCTAAATAACTAAAAGATTTCTATTCACCCATAACACCACAAAGGGTTAGAGCTAAGCAGCCACCTCAGGTGCTCTAACGGTCAGACAGATCTTATGTATACTGTTATACCTCTCCAAGAATTCAAGATTAGGGATATGAAGCCTATAGCTTTTTGCCCTTGGGGACAGTAGTGGGGATGGTGACTCCTCTTTTTCTCTACATAGCAGCATTTTTCTGTGTAAGTTTTCTCCTCCCCCCCCCAACAAATCTTGCAGGAAATCTCTTACATTTATTGGAGGTTTCATGATTATTTTTCTGGAAGTTGTAAAACTGTTCAAGATTAATTCAGGTCCTGTACAGAATGGTATTCTTCCTATGCAGGACCACCCCAGAAAGGGCAGAACATTGCACTGAATTTGGCAGTTTCCAACCTAGAGATATAGATGAAAAATAGACAAGTTAGATACCTGGTTGTAGAACCAGAAGTTGGAAGTTTGACTCCCCATTGCACATCCTAGGAGAAGACCCAGGCTGTGTAGCCTTGGGTACCATCAGAATAAGGGAATGATAAACCAACAATGAGTCTTCTTTGCATAGAAAATCATGTAAAGGTTGACAAATGTCAGAATCAACTTGATGGAATACAGTTTATCAGTTGCAGGGTCTGAAATTGAACACCGTCGTGGTTATGGAGAGAACCTTTGTTTCTGAAAGTTATTTTGCAAGGCACAGCCTCAGAACATAAGACACCTTCAGATGATGGAGATGAGTAGTTAAATTTAGAAGTCCTTCACCTGAGAACCATTTCCTCCACGTCATAGCCATTCTTTCTGAGGGTGAAATTACTTGGTCCTTTGCCAAGTTTCATAGACGAAAGCTGCCAAGTGAAATATCATTCAGCCTCCTTTCCTCATCAGCATTTTGACGAACGACAAGACTGACTTTCCTGTAACTCCAAGAATTTTTGGACTTCATCTCCCATGATGCCTGGACTGACTGAAATGACAGCCCAGGCACATCTGTTGACTTAGACATTTCCACCTCTGCTTGCAGCCAGAGGATGTATTTGAAGCTCTTTGAACACTTCAAAGCATTATACAAAGGCAAAGCACTCTCATCGTCATCCTCAGTCCATTCATAATATTGAGCCTATGAGGAACACAATGGTTTAGCTTTCTCCATATTGCCAAACAACTCTTTCCATGTACTTGCATCCTATTCTTAGTACCTTTGCAGTTCTCTAATTCCTGTCTATACACACACACACACACACACACACACACACACACACACACACACACACAAATAAATCAAAAAACACCAGCTAAGTCAGAAGCTTATAATTTTTCATGTGTTTTTCTGTACACTAAGGTTGTTAATTCTCTTGCATGAGAATGAGATGTGCAATATTTTTCTTTTCACTGTGCAAGAGAGAAAGGCATTGTCTGTTAGCATCAACTAGATCAGTGCCAACCTTTTCCCAACCACTGACTGGTGGGGGGTTGGGGTCTGTGCACGGGCGGGTGGGGCACTCCCCCATGCTTGCAGGTGGGTGGGGTGCACGCTCGTGGGGGGCGGAGACTTGCTTGTGTGCATGCGCAAGGGCAGGATGTGCTCGTGGGGGCATGGTGTGCTTACGCACATGGGGGGTGGGGGGCATGCTCGTGGGGTGGGGCATGCTCACACGTATGCATGGGGGCGGGGGAGTGTGGGGAAGCTGGTAGATCTGTCTCCATCGCCCAGTCCTGCCAGGGCCATGGCTCTCTACTGGGCTGCGGACTGGGGGTTGGGGACCCCTGAACTGGATCACCTGTGAAAGCTTTTTTTGTGTGTGCAATCTGTGCAATTGTACAAAAAGGACAACAGCTGCTATCTTCTTGTATGGACTTCTAAAAACTCAACAGATCTGATAGGTAGTTTGCATCTTACTGTTTAATCATTCAGTTCTACTGCTGGTTCTGTGTGTTAACTTTGCAGAAACCTCAGCGACCACAATAACTCTCTTTGTCTCATTCTCAAGCTGAAGGCAAGAAATCTTGCATAAAGTCAACAATGTTGAAGACTCAGTATGATGTTGAACGAAAGTGATTTTGTTGCGAAGGAGTGATTTTGTGAGAATTATTCACTTCCCTATTATATGGGTACTACTACTTAACCACTCATCCTCGTCCTGGCACTTTTAAAGCTCCCTGTATTGTGCTATAGATTGATGTTTCCTTGCCATATACTTAAACTGATACTCATGGCAGAATAGCACCATGCAAACAATGGATGTGCTCTTATTTGACGAACATAGGTCTCTCTTAGTGCTCATTTCTTCCATTCAATAAGTAAATAGGGCTTATAATATTATTTTAGAATTTAGTCTGAAGACCTTAGAGAGCAAGGAGAGACCACCTTCTTGTCTGATATTTATATTTGCTGGGATTCTCAGTAATATATTTATTTTCACAGTCAGCTGCTTAAATCTTTGATCTCATGTTTTGATATGAGTAATTAATAGTGAGAGAGCTCAGCATTTTTAACAGCATGTTTCTTTTGCTTCATTATGAAGCTTCTTGTCACTTCACCTGATTCAATGTTTGCTTACCATCTTGGCTGTATGCTTACCGTTTTTTTTTCATTTTATTCTGTGTTCCAATTTTAATTAGTTCTCTTATATTAGATCTTTGTAAACTAGGTAGGTATAAATGAATAATGCCTGAGATTTTCTTTTCCTTTATGCTAAAAACAAATACATATTTCAAGTATATTCATGCAATTATTTTGTTGAAATAATATTTATTCCGTTCTCACCTTAGCCAGTTTCTACGCCCTGCCCCAAGAATAGTCATGAGAGATCTGGGTTTCAGGCTTCTTTGTTATTTCTTCACTATTTCATTATATCTTCCTTTTCTTCCAATGATGCACCGTACATATTTCTCTTCCTCCCCATTTTATAATTATGTTAACCTTGTGAGGTAGTATAGTTGGAGAGAGTATGACTTGTTCAAGTTCACTCAGTGAGTATCATAGCCATTGTAGAAATTTGAACCCATGTCTCTGGAGCCCTAATATAATGGCTAGAATATTCGTGTAAAGTTTGTGTAATTTGTTGTGACTGATTGCAGCTAACAGTGGGGTCTTGACTTGAGAACTTAATCCGTATTGGAAGGTGGTTCTCAAGTCAAAAAGTCTGTAGGTCAAGTCTCCATTGACCTACAGTGCATTGAAAACCGATTAATCCCGTAACAGGCCATTTTTGTTCCATTTTGGTTTTTTTCTGGTCTGTAAGTCAATTCTCAGGCTACAAGTCAAACCTAAATTTTGCGGCCAGAGAAGTCTGTAACTCAAAAAGTCTGTAAGTCAAGCCGTCTGTAAGTCAAGGGTCCACTGTATTGGATTTGGGTGATCAGGAATGCTTTGTTTGCTGTGAGTGAGTGCTGGCATTGCTTATGTGTTTGTCTGTATGGCTCATCCTCCCTTGTAAGGCAAGATGCAAGGGGGAATGTGCTTTGTGTGTATGTGTGCATGCTCAACTCATTCTCCCTTTCTGCATCAGTTCAATTGATCCCATGTCTGAACCAATCTGAAAGGATCTGCTTTTAAGAAGTAAAAACCTGAGCTGCTATGGGGGGAAACTACGAATTTGGAGGAAGGACACCTGGCTGATTTGCATTTTTCTTTCTGTTTGCAAGATCAGGGTGTGTATGTGCAAATCAGCCTACCCAAAACACAGTATTTCCCACATTTTCTCCCAATGTAGTTGTTTTCAGAGTCTACCACTACATTTTTTTAGAAGTGGTTTGAATGAATTTTGAAGGTTCAGGATGTGGGTGTAAGTTTGAAGTCCTGAAGTCCAACAGGCCAACCTGAGATTTGGAGCACTCCCTCTAAAAGATCAGAAATGCAGTCTGGGAATGCTCTTCCATCCAGTTTTTTGGGGAAAGGGTGAGCAGGCACCAGTGGTACCTCTCCTGAGCTTCATCTGATGTACTACCTGCATCTCTTCCTAGAAGAAGGTGTTATGTGGCATGACTTTTACAAGTCATATGCCACCAGTCTTGAAACAGGTGCATTGACTTCTAGTTTGTGAACTCAGTTCTGTGTGATCTTTCTTACTGATAAAGCCCTGAGTGAGTTGTAGTTAGGATATCAGATTTTCTCTTATGTGTAAGTCTGACTAAAATTTACATTAATCACCTAAGGCTCTCTTACCCATCCCAATGTCTTGAGAGGTGAGGACTCTGGAAAAGACTATTTATATTGTTATGTGTTAATACCTGATTTGAGGTATTATTTTCTCCACAGAGATTAACTACCTTACTCTTCACAGTCTTTTGGATGTCTAATGAAGACAAATTATTCTGCCAAGTTAATGTTGTTTTCTGATTTTCCTTATTATCTTAGGTTTTACTGTATTGTGTCCTCCAATTCATCTTTTTTTAGACTTGTTTGTGGGTTTTTTTACTTTATAGATTTTACTCTACATTTTTACTCTTTTATCTATATTTCCTTTCAAAAACTCATTGAGATCTATCTATCTATCTATCTATCTATCTATCTATCTATCTATCTATCTATCTATCTATCTATCTATCTATCTATCTATCTATCTATCTATCTATCTATCTATCTATCTATCTATCTATCTATCTAATCTAATCTAATCTAATCTAATCTATTTGTTTTTAGACTATTTTTTAATTCCAGCCATCCATTTGTTTAGATTTGCTCCCGATTGCCTAATTTTCAACATTCACATTTGCATTAGGTGCTATCAAGTGAAAATGTAAATGAATTTATTTTCCTAATAAAATGTCAGAGAGGCAGATGTTTGCCCTTAGGTATTCCACACAAAGCAGAAGTGAGCAACAAATAGAATGCATTTAACACCATGGAAACCAGAAGTAAAAAAATATCTTTATAGTAACAAGCTTTAACCTGTTTTTCTACTTCCTTTTCAAGTACTCTTAGTGGTACCACAGTTCCCTAGTCTATAATTGTGATACACCTATGACTTTAACTGTTGAGGACAATAGTATTTTAAATAGTTAAGAGCAATATTATTTCAAATAATGTGTTTTTAAAGGAATCTCTGTAAATTAAATAAATTATCTAGTTTGAAGGCCAGTAAATATAAAAATAACAATTGGTGGATTTTGATTTATGTGTGAATTTTCTTCTCCCATTTTATAAATAGAAATTGTAAAAACAATTGGTAATAGTCTTGATATAGATGACTCAAACCAGAGAGTCAGAAACGAAAGTGCCACACCTCCAGGAAGGCTTTTCATAGCTTTGAGAGAAATATTATTTCCAATACTTGATCAATTCTCAAGAGCTTTCAAGATACTTCAGCCAGTGATTCTAATGCACATGGCTTTTATGGAAGGCAACTGGGAGGACATTAGGTCAAAAGAAGAAGAAAAAAATTCACCTCCTAGGGGTAGATACAGATTAACCGGCTTTGCATTAGTTCCTATGGGAACTAATGCTTTGATTTAAGAACAGCGCCTCGACTTAAGAACGAAAAACAGCAGATACAGATTAAATGGTTTACAGTGCATTCCTATGGGAAATGGTGCTTTGACTTAAGAACGTTTCGACTTAAGAATGCAGTCGCAATACGGATTAAGTTCTTAAGTCGAGGTACCACTGTATTGTATAATCCTCAGACAGAAAAGATGGCCCCAGAGTCCTAGAATGGGCATACCTATGTTCGACAAACTGAATGACCATAGCTCCTCTGGCCCAAACAAGCATCACAAGAGAGAGAGGCAAGTGGAAACTGTTCTTTATTCTTGTTGTTGTTGCCACATTTCAAGAGGTCAGCTAAGTGCACAGCAATGTGGACTGTGTATCAGTGTCATGCAAGAAAGCTAAGTTACTTTCATCTTACCAATCTCCATAGAATGCACAACATCTGAACGGCTGTCAGGATGTCGGATGACTGTCTCCCAAGACATATCTTCTACGGAGAGCTTGCTGTAGGTGTTCAATTGTGTGGTGAATAAAAGAAATGATTCACAGACACACTGAAGACAAGTTTGAAGTAATTTCATATTAACCATGTCAACTGGGAAGCTCTCACTCAGGACTGAAATGTCTTGAGAAAAGCTGTCAAACAAGGGCTGAAAAACTGGAAATAAGAAGAATCAAAGGTGCACAAAAGAACAGAGAAATGAGAAAGCAAAGATGTAGTATTCCAATGAGTCTAGGACCAGATAATCCGCAGCTATCCAATGACGTATAATCCTGGTGCCAGCCTCACAGGCAGTCCTCTGCTGAGTGCACATTTTTCTGGATTGTAAGGAGCAGAAATAAGTTCATTTCTATTATGAGATCAAATTGGAAGTTGAGAAAGAGGACAATTAAAATCTCTTTTGTGCATAACAGTTCAGGAGGCCCTGGTGGAATGTGTCCTTCAGCCAGTAGCCAAATACACAGAATCCTGATCGACATCTAATGTCATTTAATTGCTTAAGATGCATATTTCTTAAGCAATATGCTCTAAGCTCATTTCTGTTACAAAATGAAATCAGAAATGGAGACAACGAGCTATTAAGATGTTTCTTGTACAAAGGCTTTCCTCTTCCGCCTCCTCCTCCTCCATCATCATCTTCTTCTTCTTCTGCACTAAATCACAGCTTCTGTTTCTCAGAGACACACTCCCGTTGGTGTGGGTGTTGCGCATTGACTTCACTTGTTTAAATCAAAAGGGACTTTTTTTCTGACACAAGAATTTAGGTTCTGTTTCATAGTACTGTCTGTTCCACAGAAAGGTCATGGGTAAGCTGTAATGTATATTTGGAAAATTCACCTGAGACTATCTGTTAATATATACAGCTCTAAACCACTCAATTAAGCTCATACACAGCACTCTTTCCTATGACAAGAACTGCCAACCATCTGTTAAGACAATTTCTTGCCAGCATTCCTGAGTTCATCACTGATGCCAGTTTGATTGAAAATTCTTAGCTGGTAATAAATATCATCTGCTCCCTTCTACCCCCTCCCTCCCAGGAAAGGAAAGAGAGGCTGAGCAATTATTTCTCTTTCCTTAGGCTAATTTTGGCCTTAAGCTGCCATGATGAGCCGATACCAATACAAATCCAGGTGCATGTGGCTTCACAAGCTTATGTATTCCATACCTGTGCAGTTTCCTTGCCTTTGGTCCCTTCCCTCTGCCACTATTATGCATAACTAAGCAGTTTAATGAACTGCCTATTCTTTGTTCCTTTGGTACATGCCAGTTTCTTTATAAACAACAAGAGAAAGAAATCAGAAGGGACTCAGACTTTGAAGCACCACATAGACGCAAATATATGGGATTTTTTTCTTTGTTGTGCATGCTGTAAAATCTAGACGTATAGATGCACCTTTTCAGACTTGCATTTTCAGCTGTTTTACTGATTTTGTGGTGTATTAACTGTTTTGATTATTGTAATTTTAATGATGTTATTGTTTAATCTGCTTTCCTCTGTTTCAGACTCTTTGTAATTTGTTTTTAAATTCATAATGATTAAGGATGGGCCTTCTGTGTTTTAACAAAAGACCCAAAACATGAAAGTGGCTCTTCCTTTGGTTCTTATGTTATTTTGTCAATTAAGGCAAGTGAGCTTCTTAAATAGAGATCCACACAGTGGAAACTTTCAATTCATTATTGGTTTGGTGTGTTCCAGGTGCTGCCTCTTCTATTTTTCATTTTTTGTGTATACCACTCCTTTTCTTTACCATGAAAAGGTGTTCTTCTTTTGGATCCTTCAGCTCATTTTGTAGACTCATAGAACAATGAAGTTGGAAGGGAGCGATAGTTTTACATACATGGTTTAATGAAGATGATGAATATGGGAAATAGAGATGGAAGATTAATTACATGCTCTTCAGCTTTTGCAGTATATTGATTCTCTGGTGCTTTGCCTCTGCTTTTTGTGATTACTTTTAAATAATTTTAAGGGTTCTTTATAATGTTTGGAGTACCAAAAATCACAAATGGAGAAATATGAAATGAATTATTCAAAAGAGGCTTTCCCTTCTGTGTAAAATGAAGGACCTGATACTCCAAAACCACAAAAATCAAAAGAGGCACCCCCAATACAACCTGAAACAAAATGTCTACTAAATGCACATCACTACTAATGGTATTTACCATGTTTTAAGTTATACTTTCTTGTGCAAAAGAGGTGTGAATGTACTTCATCATCATCATACAGTACTCTCCCAGTAAAAAGTGAGAGTCTAGCCTCCAAATTAAAATAATAAATGATCTTGACTGAAATTTTGGAATTTACATTCTTTATTGTGAACATTTCTTTTCTGCTCCTCTCCTTTCTTTATCTTTGTATTTATCCATCCTTTTATAGGTGGTTGTAACTCTCATTCATTTCTCTGTTACTGAAGGATGATAGAGAATCCCAGATGCATGGGCATGTTAGCAAAATATTAGTACAACAGAAAGATGTATAATGTGTTTCTGCTGTCTTCTAAGGGTTGATTCAAACTTGGACATGCATCACTTGCTCAGTGACATATAGCTGAACTTGTCAGCTACTTCCCCTGTCAACTATGGTTTCTAAGGCAATGCAAGGCATTATGAGATTCTTTTCAGTGGTATTTGATGCAGAATGCCAGCTAGTACTGTACCTTTATTTGTTTCAAATGTAGCCATAATAGCAATGTACAGCTACAGAACAAAATCTTCTATAAGACAATCATTTAAAATAATTCACCCCAGGTCTTGTCTTAAGTTCCATCTGAAGTATGTTAATTTCCAATTGCTGTCACAAAAATAAAGGAAGTCAACCAATATATTCTGCCCATTTCACACACATGTAGTGACCTGAGCTTGTAAGTTGATTGCTGTCATGTGAATTTGCCTTATACATAAGTAGGTGTGGTGGTAAAACTGGAAATGCAAGTGCTCATCATGATGGTCTCCATGTTCAGTCTTCAAAAAAGAGAGTAAAAAATGGAGACACATAGATCAGTTAATATCAACAAATTTGGAGCAGATATTTTGTAAAACTAATTATTCTTAATCACCCATTTGAGACCAGACCACTCTTAAATATTCTGCATTAAAACAGGGATAGCTTAGTAACAACATACTCTCCCGGCTAGTGCAGAGATTGTTGTTACAATAGTACCTCGATTTACAAAATTAATACGTTCGCAAGACCAGATAGGCGGGATATAAATAGAATAAACAAACAAACAAACATTACATAATGTGGAAAATTCATAAACTGAAAGGTGGATTGTCATAGGAATGGGGGCAGCACTACAAACCTCCAGGCACAATGCATCCTGGGGAAATTTTTTTCACAAACCGAAAAGAACCGGGGGGAAAAAATGTAAACTGAGGCATTATTTTCAACAGATTTCCATTCCTAAACTGAAAATTACATAAACTGAGGCATTCATAAACTGAGGTACTACTGTATATTCATAGTATTTGTTATGAAAAACTCTCAGAACTTTGACCCTGTAAGCCCAGGCTCCACTACGCCACTGGGTACCCAGCTGAAGTCTCCTATGCGTGCAGCCTCTGTGAAATATAGACATTCGTTAGTTTTGCTTCATTGGATGCAGGATCCTACACAAGTGTACTTAGAATTAAGGTCCTTTGCCTCAGTGAAGCTTACTTATAGTATGAATATATTTAATTGCTGCTTAAACTTATGTGGTTGTTCACAAGAAAAATACATTGAAGCTTATTCCTTGGAACTTTAAGCTCTTAATTATGTTAACTCTGCAGTTCCATCTTACTAACTGAAAGCTCTTCTAGTTTTTGACCGTGAACCATGGACTGTTTTTCTGTAATAGTCATTGATGGAAGAAATGGGGGACAATATATGAGTGTCAAAATACAGGTAATGTTTTCAGAAGAAAAGAACCAGCCTCAATACAAATCATATACAGTCGACATATAATGCCTAATATATGTAGATGGAATGTGTGCAGATGCACGCATGCGCGTGCACACACACATATGTGTGTGTATGTATAGATGTACATGTGTATAAATAAAATATATATGCATATGTATAATTAATATAAAATATTAATACAGTACAAGCTAGCATTATTTATGTGTGTTTATTTCTAAAATATGCATTTCAAGTAAAGTATTGTCAAGGAATTTGGCAAAATATAAATTTGATCTGGATGATGTGAGGGAACTAATAGTCAGGCCAACCTCCGTGCGCTATCCTTTCTTTTCCAAACAGTGGAGAGATATGAGACATAAAGCTGCCCCATTGAAAGTGGATTGCTAGCCTGGACACTGGACCTAACACCCCAAACTCACCACAAGCACTGAGGTGCCAGAAAACGCAGGAGACACAACCACAGCAGGGAAAAAGGATATTAGGGAGGAGGAAGATGTACAGAAGAGCCAATAGGGAAGGAAGGAACTGGATGCTGGTAGTGGGAGAACCTGGGGATGTAGGAAGAAGGGGGAGTAATGGAAGGGGAAGATATCAAGGGGGAAAGGGGAGAAAGGGGAGAGGGAGAAAGTCAGAGACAAGAAAGAGGAAGGAGAAGGAAAAAGAGAAGAGTTAGAATGAGGAGAGAACCAGGGAGACCCACAACAAGAGCTACCAGAAGGATGGGAATTTGTGGAAATGGAAGATCCATGCATGGGAGAACTAATTAAATCCTGTTTACTGAAAGAGGAAGCAGAGAAGATCAGAAAGAGACAGGTACCCTGAACACTCTCACATTGGAGAGAAAGAGAGGAGAGAGAGCTGCAGCAACAGAGAAGGGAAGAGAAGATTGCATATCCAGAAGTGAGATAGAGAAAATGTTGGGAACTAGAGGAAAAGAAGAGGGGATGGCCTCCCTTGGCTGGAGTGGGGAATGAAAAAGGATTGAGGAAGGAAGAGCTGACGGTGGGTCAGTGGGCACAACACCCATGTTGTGGCAGCCTATGTACAGCAAAACATCACCCCCTGCAGGCATCCACTGACCAGGAGAGGTTTAGAGGAGTGCCCCGTTAGGGTTAGAAGTCCTGTTAACAGTTAAAAGACACCAGTGGTTTGAATCTCAACCTACATTAAATGAATCTGTTCCTGTTGAAGTGCTGGTAGAGTAACCATCCATGTTAAACAATAGAAGTTTCAGCTGACTCGTCATCTCTGGGTTGGGAACTGAATGGTGTCACCTAAAGTCAAGGAGGAACCATTCACAGATCAATAGCCAATGTCCTTCCTAAAAGTCTACCTTCTGAGGGCAGAATCCTTCAGGTGGTTTTCCTGTACAAGTCTCTGAAAAATAGGAACTAGAAATGGGCATGAAGTAGTTTGGCATGATTTGTTTCCTGGCCAAACAGCTGATCTGCAGTTTGTTGCCTCACTCCCTCCAACAGATGCCCACTCAGCAGCAGTGTCTGGAGGAGATGGGGCACCATTGAGTGCTGCCATTGAGTGGGCGCCCACTGGATGGGAAAGAGCACTGGACCATAGATCAGCTGTTCAGCCAGGAAACTAACCATAATGAATCACCAAACCAGCGATTCATGCCCATCTCTAGTTAGGAACCTCCAAATATACCTTCCTCTGTGGCAGTGCCCATTCAGCTCTAAGGCTGTATGTGGAACAACTTACAAGCAGAATGTTGTTTAGGATTTCTGCCCTAAGCATCATTAATGAGAAACAGGTTCTATCAATTTCAAAGAATCCTGATTTCACCAAGACTTCTTGCTGCCTGAGATAAAACAGAAAACGGCCCAGCGTGATGTGCAATTCAATGTAGTATCCAAACTGAAATTATTCTGGAACATGGAAATGAAATCCCACAAGCACTTCTGCCCTTCGGGGGAAGTAAAAAAAAAAAAACACCCAAAAATACTTTACAAGTTAAACAATTAACAATCGACTGACCTTTAATGATACCTGAAATTTACTGTCTAAGACAGCTAGCTGCTTACACTAAGTCTAGCCCTGCCAGTTAAACATGTTTAAGATCATCAGGGTGCAAACCTAGACCAAGGGAAGAAAACTGGAAAGAGAACCAACTATTGAAATGTCAATACAAGAATCAGCCAATGTAATTGAACTCAAAGAGTCTCAGCCTAGCAATGTAAATATGTGTTCATCTTCTCCTTGTAGGCAAGGATGAAGAATTGCAGTTTTTATCTCCACATTACATATTTTTGTGCTAACCACTCAATGATTTTACTCAAATTGTGTGACTTGCACAAATTGGAGAAGCCACATGCATGAAACTGATGGCTACTGCTTTGTCTCTTGAATGTTTAAAAAGTTGAAGCACTCCATAGGTTTCTTAACCATCAGCCAATCCTTCGACGCTTGCTTGGTGGATGCATGGAGGTGGCCTCTTCAAGAGATGAGACACTAGTTTTACATAGGTTGCCTCAAGAAATATTAAATACTCCTCATATTGCTCTTGTGCTAGCAGGGAGAAATATCTCTGGGCTTGAACATTCCTTGTCTAGATAGCTTGTCACATTGAGCCTCTCCATATTAATAAGAATGAAGAATTTAATGGCATTCTTTTCATTCCTATCTCAGCCTGTATTTTTCTTAAATTATAATTTGTCTGTACAAAGAAAACAAAGAACTGTTGGGTTCAATAGAATCTTGTGTTGCATTTTTTTCCCTCTTTCTCAGAAAAAGAGACACACACACACACACACACACACACACACACACACACACACACACACACACACACACACGAGAGAGAGAGAGAGAGAGAGAGAAGCTTTTTTTAAAAAAAATACAATAACAGATAATTTATATGGAAGAGAAGCTACATGTAAAAATACTAACTGAGCCAGCCATTAAGACAAAAGGATTTTATCAGCTGGCAAATGCAAAGAGTGTTATCACACGTTGGTTCTGCAGCTGCTAACTACATAAATGATTCATGTAAATGTGATTGCCTCATGGCTTCTGCCACTAGAAGTTACAGTATTAATAGCATGTATGGGGAAGATATTAGTGAAATTTCTATTCTTCTAAGACACACTTTAAAAACAATTATTTGAAACAACAGACTGGAATTGAATCAAATGGAGGCCCTCTGGATGGCAGCTCCCACTGTCCATGGATTGCCCCTCCCAAATTCGGTTGTGTGGGGCCCGCTCTCTGCTAAGGATGAGGTTTGCAGCTTGGCTGTCCATCTGGACCTGGTGCTGTTGATGGATGCCCAGATAGCGTCTCTGGCCAGCCTATTTCCATCTTAGGCAGATTACACAGCAGCATTGTTGACAACAGGTCCCTCATCACTGGGTCATGCTTTGGTAGTCTCAAGGACTGATTACTATAATGCACTCTATGTGGGGCCGCCATTGAGACTGTTCTAGAAACTTCAATAGGTCTAGAATCTGGCAGCCAGACTAGTGAGGGGACTTAAAAAATACTGACATGCTCACCCCGTCTTGCACTGTTTACCAATTCATTTCCATATCGGGTTCAAGGTGCTGTTTTTAATCTATGAAGCCCTAAACAGTTTGGGCCCTCATTACATGACAGAACACCTCCTTTTAAAAAGGGCTGCCCATCTTACCCATGCTCCTCAGGCCAGACAGCTGAAGATGCTAACCCCAAGAAAAGCCCGGATGGAGAAAACAAGGAACTAGGCTTTTCCAGTGGTCACTACTCTCCTTTGGAATGAATTGCCATCGGAGATCTGCCTGGCTCCCTCTCTGGAAACTTTTAAGGAATCTTTTAAAAACTTCCCTATTTTGGCAGGCTTTCTGAATCTATGTTTAATATATATATAGCCACCCACCTGATTTTAGATTACTTTTAAAATTCTAGCTTATTGAATTGTATGTTTTCAATGTCTTATTGTTGTATACCGCCCAGAGTGACCATGAGTCAGATGGGCAGTTTAGAAGTTCAAATGAATGAATGAATGAATGAATGAATGAATGAATAAATAAATAAATAAATAAATAAATAAATAAATAAATAATTTGGCTGACCAACTTGATGATGATGATGTTGTTGATGATGATGATGATGATCATTATCATTATCATCATCTTAGAACTACAGAGCTGGAAGGGACTCTATGGATCATCATGTCCAGTGCCTGTCAAGGAGGCATTGTGGGGAATCAAAATCCCAATCTTTGGCTCTGCGGCCAGATAGCTAAACCACTGGCATCATGTACAATATTTAGAGATGGGCATGAAACATGAGTTGGCAGTTTGGCCCAGCAGCCACACAGGTGTTCCATGAACAGTTCTGCCACTTCCTCTAGGAAGAGGTGTCCACTCACCAGCCGTGGTGTGCTTCTGTCCTCTGCCTCTTCTGGGTGATCACTCATTCAATGGCTTCCCTGCTCTGCCTCCTCAGTTTCTGGGCTTGCTGCATTGAATGACAAGGTCAGAGTGGTGTTCCACATGCTTTTCTTGAAGACAGATAGAAGAGACTGTGAGACCATCAGAAGCTCCCTGGCCCCGGCCAATCTCCTTGCATGTGTGTGCCCTACCTCAATGCTAAGCATAAGCAGTTTGCCCAGTGACTGGGGCTGGGAATGCCTCAGCTGCAGGAGGCACTTGAGAAGGTACACTTTTTATGTTTCAGACATATAGGAAAGGTGGCAGCAAACGGCAAAGACAGTCTCATAGAGACTATTAAAATAGATATCTCAAACTACAAATCACAGATTATTAAGGCAAGAAAATAGAAATGGGAAAGGCAGCAAAAATTAAATGGACAGGAAATACAAAAAAGGTACCATGAGATGTACTGAGTGGGAAAAAAAGCAACAGACAAAGCTACAAACAGTCTCAATGTTGAAAATATTCTAATCGGAGGAAAAAATAACACATTTTGCTAACATGTGCTGAAGTTGTAGATGTGACTATCTGCAGTTTTCATTTTTTTTCCTTACTGCTTCTCCCAGCCCCCTCTGTGTAACCTCCATCTGAACTACTGTGGCTTCTGAGGTAAAATGAAAACTGTAATGTTCAAATGACTTCCAAATAAGCAACAAATCATACTGTCTCAGAACTCTGGCACACATTTATTTCACTTAAGTTCTTGATTTGTTAGAAAACAAATCCACATCTACCTAATCAGAATGGTCATTCCTATTCCTTTCAGCAGTTTTAGGAATTACCGCAGTCCTTACCAATTCTCTATGGGCCTGTTGGAGGAAAATGATGGTCTTTTAGCATGGCCATGTGATCAATAATTCAGGCACAATGTATGAAGGATTAATTATTCACTTTGTTTATGCATGTGCTCTTCCAACCATGTATTCCATGTTGAGCAAAATCAGAGGACCTTAAGAATATGTGAAAAATATGGAAGAGACAACTGATACATGAGCCAATAGCTAACAAAAGCCAATTGCTAGATCCAATTAGAGTAGACCCACTGTATCTATAAGATTGCATTAGTGTTGATGTACCATTCAGCACTTTGTTCAAGGGCTCATCTTTATCTGGAACTAGCAAATGGATTTAATAACAACTACTGTATCTGAGATCTTTTGCAGTTATTCAAATTGTCCAAATTTGACCAGCTACTATCATGGTTTTATATCTACAAGGACTAGCAGCATACTCCTTGTTTGATATCAATGTAGACAATACTAGAATTCCCAACTTGCTTTAGTATTTAGCTTCCTTTTAAAAAGGCTTCCTACTTATTGCACAAGGCACGTTCTACAGATTATGTCAGTTGTGCCGATCTAAAACTAGTTCACACATTGGTGAACACAGATTATATGATATTATTCAACAACACCTTCTAGAACTGACACCGAAGAAGGATGTTCTTCTCATTCTGGGGGACTGGAATGCTAAGGTAGGGAGTCAAGAGATAAAAGGAACAACAGGGAAGTTTGGCCTTGGAGTTCAAAACGAAGCAGGGCAAAGGCTAATAGAGTTTTGTCAAGAAAACAAGCTGGTCATCACAAACACCCTTTTCCAACAACACAAGAGGTGACTCTACACATGGAAATCACCAGATGGGCAACATCGAAATCAGATTGACTATATTCTCTGCAGCCAAAGATGGAGAAGCTCTATACAGTCAGCAAAAACAAGACCTGGAGCTGATTGTGGCCCTGATCATCAGCTTCTCATAGCAAAATTCAAGCTTAAACTGAAGAGAGTAGGAAAAACCACTGGGCCACTCAGGTATAATCTAAACCAAATCCCTTACGAATACACAGTAGAAGTGAAGAACAGATTTAAGGAACTAGATTTGGTGGACAGAGTGCCTGAAGAACTTTGGATAGAGGCTCGTAACATTGTCCAGGAGGCAGCAACAAAAACCATCCCAAAGAAAAGGAAATGCAAGAAAGCAAAGTGGCTGTCCAACGAGGCCTTACAAATAGCAGAAAAGAGAAGGGAAACAAAATGCAGGGGAGATAGGGAAAGTTACAGAAAATTGAATGCAGAGTTCCAAAGAATAGCAAGGAGAGACAAGAGGGCCTTCTTAAATGAACAATGCAAAGAAATAGAGGAAAATAACAGAAAAGGAAAAACCAGAGATCTGTTCAGGAAAACTGGAGATATTAGAGGAAAATTTTGTGCAAAGATGGACATGATAAAAGACAAAAATGGAAGGGACCTCACAGTAGCAGAAGACATCAAGAAGAGGTGGCAAGAATACACAGAGGAATTATATCAGAAAGTTTTGGATATCCCGGACAACCCAGACAATATAGTTGCTGACCTAGAGCCAGACATCCTGGAGAGTGAGGTCAAGTGGGCCTTAGAAAGCCTGGGTAACAACAAGGCCAGTGCAGGTGATGGCATTCCAGTTGAACTATTTAAAATCTTAAAGGACGATGCTGTTAAGGTGCTACATTCAATATGCCAGCAGGTTTGGAAAACTCAACAGTGGCCAGAGGACTGGAAAAGATCAGTCTACATGCCAATACCAAAGAAGGGCAGTGCCAAAGAATGCTCCAACTACCGGACAATTGCACTCATCTCACACACCAGCAAGGTTATGCTCAAAATCCTCCAAGGTAGGCTTCAGCAGTATGTGGACCGAGAACTCCCAGAAGTACCAGCGGGATTCCGAAGGGGCAGAGGAACTCGAGACCAAATTGCCAACATGCGCTGGATTATGGAGAAAGCCAGAGAGTTCCAGAAAAACATCTACTTCTGCTTCATTGACTATGCAAAAGCCTTTGACTGTGTGGACCACAGCAAACTATGGCAAGTCCTAAAAGAAATGGGCGTGCCTGACCACCTTATCCATCTCCTGAGAAACCTATATGTGGGACAGGAAGCAACAGTTAGAACTGGATATGGAACAACGGATTGGTTCAAAATTGGGAAAGGAGTACGACAAGGCTGTATATTGTCACCCTGCTTATTTAACTTATATGCAGAATACATCATGCGGAAGGCTGGACTGGAGGAATCCCAAACTGGAATTAAGATTGCAGGAAGAAATATCAACAACCTCCGATATGCAGATGATACCACTCTGATGGCGGAAAGTGAGGAGGAACTAAAGAACCTTGTAATGAGGGTGAAAGACGAGAGTGCAAAAAACAGTCTGAAACAACATCAAAAAAACTAAGATCATGGCCACTGGTCCCTAGAAGGGGAAGATATGGAGGCAGTGACAGATTTTACTTTCTTGGCTCCATGATCACTGCAGATGGAGACAGCAGCCCCGAAATTAAAAGACGCCTGCTTCTGGGGAGGAAAGCAATGACAAACCTTGACAGCATCTTACAAAGCAGAGACATCACCTTGCCAACAAAAGTCCGAATAGTCAAAGCTATGGTTTTTCCTGTAGTGTTGTATGGAAGCGAGAGCTGGACCATAAAGAAAGCTGACCGCCGAAGAATTGATGCCTTTGAATTGTGGTGCTGGAGGAGACTCTTGAGAGTTCCCTGGACTGCAAAGAGAACAAACCTATCAATTCTAAAGGAAATCAACCCCGAGTGCTCATTGGAAGGACAGATCCTGAAGCTGAGGCTCCAGTACTTTGGCCATCTCATGAGAAGAGAAGTCTCCTTGGAAAAGACTTTGATGTTGGGAAAGTGTGAAGGCAAGAGGAGAAGGGGACGACCGAGGATGAGATGGTTGGACAGTGTCATCGAGGCAACCAACATGAATTTGACACAACTCCGGGAGGCGGTGGAGGATAGGAGGGCCTGGCGTGCTCTGGTCCATGGGGTCACGAAGAGTCGGACACGACTAAACGACTCAACAACAACATTCAACCTTAGTAGCCTAAATCATTGGCTCAAATCTTGAACAGCATATGTTAGGATGTAACAGCAGCAGTGTGCCTAGTATAGGAGCACAAGTTATTTTTTGGACCAGAACGCTCATTATTTCCTGCCACCTGGGAAAATGATCAATAGGAATTCTGAGAGTTATCGTCCAAAATGTAGTTATAAAAGAAGTAGCCCTGTTAGACTGTGATATTATATCAAGCGAAAAAGAAAAGAAGAATTAAAAAAGAAGTCAGAAATGTTGTAGCATCTATATTTTAATGTGAACTTTAATGGTTCAAGGAAGTGTAGTTGTCCTCAAAAGGTCATATTAAAAAGTAGCACTTAAGTCTTTAAGATGCCACAATGCTTTCATTTTCTTTATTTTTAATTTTTTTTTAATTTTTTGCCTGATAATCCAAAATGTAACTTTAAGTTCTAACTATATGCTGTCATTCATTCTTAGCCAAGGCTTATTTATTTATTTAAAATATTTTTATCTCACCTGTCTCCTTAAAAAGAACCCAAGACAGCTTAGAAAGCTTGGAGAAATATCCCTTTATTTAAATTCATGGGGGACACAGAAGGACGCTCTCCAAAGAACATGACCACATTTGGGCATGCCGTGGGCAAAAACAGCAGCCACTGCCATCTCCTGCTGGAACAGGATGGTGTGATATAGGGATAACAACAGGGTAGCTAAGGTATCCTCCATTTATAAGTGACCTAATACAACCTGTTCCTTTAAAACCCCAAACAACTGTGGTGCTTACTACTTTTTCAGTTGCTGTTACTGAAATGGAAACTGGGCATTTTTCTGCACTATCTTGTTTATTAGTAAATCTCATTTAGCAGTTCAAAAGACTAGAAGGTCAAGGAGAAAGTTTGATCTCCCCCTATCAAGAGAACATATTTTTTCAGCAAATGATATGCCAACTGGGACAGACAGCACTTAAGCCTAGAAAGTCTATGGAACATTAATCAGCTTGGTTTTATCACTTCTCTTAAAATGTATTTAGAATTCTTAAAACTCTAGGCTCTTGCATCAAGTAAATTATAACAGTTTTCAAAACCTAACTGAATGTGTCTGGCATTTAAAAAAATGTTTGCAGTATGATAATGTGTTTGTGAAGCCCACAAGGGATCTGGTTTTGCTGCAGTGAGCTGCATCTCAACAATGTGAGATGACAATATTCTAGCAACAGCCTGGGGTGCGATGGGAATTTTTATTTATTTATTTGATTTTATTTATTGTGGAATGCTCTGGACAAGCCTCAACAGGTCAGTGCATGGA
Organism: Pogona vitticeps; assembly: GCF_051106095.1. Taxonomy (NCBI): domain Eukaryota; kingdom Metazoa; phylum Chordata; class Lepidosauria; order Squamata; family Agamidae; genus Pogona; species Pogona vitticeps. The sequence continues at coordinate 237,608,846 of NC_135785.1, read as the reverse complement.
ACAGAATCCGGTCTCTTGGGCCAAATAAAATTCGTCCTATGGTTGCACATTTTGTAGAACAGCAGATTACGAAGGATATTTTTTTGTGCAGGCATCCTTCAGTCTCAAAAGACTATGGTAACGTGCTCTGTATGGAGGATTTGGAACAGCGTCTAGTGTGGCTGAGGAGGCCAATTCGAGAGTGACAATCTCTTCCACACTGAAGACAAATCCAACACATGTTCTGTTTTTGTTGAAATCATATTCCAGGGAATCAAGGCAATCCACTTTATCTGATTTATTTTCTCTAAACTGGATACATTCAAATAGTACTTTAAAGCTCCATCTCATCAATGCTATGTACTAGGTGAGGAACAAACTGTCAAACTCCTCAAAAAAGCAGCATCACACAAATATCGTATAGACAAGATGAATAGAAGGTGCTTTGGGATCTATTATACCGGTAGATCTCCAGTGTGAAGGCTCTTCCAGATGGAGTGTTCATTCTTCTTACTGTCCTTGATTCTGCTCTGATATTAAAATATATCCCTACTCCCAGTTGGTGCAGTCACATTTTCCATGATTTTATATGCCTCTTTGTCCCTCCTGCAAGGCATGGCTTATTTCTATGGTTTCTTCCAGGGAGGGGAAATTTACTACTATGCACTTCTGCTTTTATGTTCATTTCCACAGTCACAGCCTCGCAGTAGGAAAGTTTGAATCTCCTTTCAATTAACACACAAACATACCTGGAAACTGTTCCAGAAAAGAAGCTCTAGTCAGGAAGGGGATTTCTAGCAAAAAGGCTATCAAGGACTTCCTGAAGAGAAGCAGTTTGCAAAGATGTGACTTGTTAAAAGAATGGTTTGGATATGAATCCTCCTCAACCAACCTGGACCAAGTTGGAGAAACGAAATTGGTCGGAATTTTGCTCTGTCTGGCAGAACCTGGATTTGCAGTTGGATTTGGCAATGTTTTTTTAATTTGAAAATAGCTATGACACAATGCCTTTCTCCCCACCTCTGCCATAAAAGTAAGAAGGGGCAAGTTTCAAACCAGGAATAAATATATGTATACAAGCCTTGTTCTGGCAGAGAAAATTGATTTCTCAGCTGCAGATATGTTCAGAGAGGCACTGTAGCCTACTCGCCCCCAGTGATACAGGAAAATCCCTGTAAACAGTGGTGTAATGGGGCGGGCAGAGGGGTGGTCATCTCAGGGTGCAACTTTCTTAGGGGCGTAACCACTGCCCTTTTGCAACCTCTGTGCTCCATCTTGCCACTGGGCTGTCAGGTGGCTCTGTCTGTCTATCCTCTTCCTCTCTCTCTCCCTCCTTCTCTCCAGCTGCTGCCCCCGTGCCTGCCGAGGCTGTCTGGTAAGCAAGGTGAGCCAGACACCCCCATCCCAGTACAAGCATGGCACTGGTGACAAAGGAGAGTGGACTGCCCCACTGAAGAGGGAGTGTCAGTTGTGCTTGTTGTGGGTTTTTCGGGCTCTTTGGCCATGTTTTGAAGGTTGTTCTTCCTAACGTTTTGCCAATCTCTGTGCCGGCATTTTCAGAGGACAGTACTCTGAAGGGTAGAGATGCATGGGACATGGTGGCACTGCGGGCTGAACCTTACGACTGCAGGGTCAGAAGACCAGCAGTCGTAAGATCGAATCCACGCAATGGAGTGAGCTCCCGTCAATTTGTCCCAGCTCCTCGCCAACCTAGCAGTTCAAAAGCATGTAAATGCGAGTAGATAAATAGGTACCACCTTGGTGGGAAGGTAAACAGCGTTCCGTATATAGCCGTGCTGGCCACGTGACAACGGAAACTGTCTTCGGACAAACACTGGCTCTACGGCTTGGAAACGGGGATGAGCACCGCCTCCTAGAGTCGAACACGACTGACTAAAATGTCAAGGGGAGCCTTTACCTTTACCTTAGAGATGCAGAAAGATGGGTTATGTCTCCCCATCCTATGTTTTGTAGCTCCCACATGGCCAAGTTGCCCAACCTTACTTTGCAGTAAAACAAGAACAGAGTGGGTGTTTAATATTATGGGCAAAATCCTGTTGTGTAATGACATTGACATAATTCGATGTTATCCCAATGGTAGCTGCAATAGTGCCAAGGTGGAAGCGTTATCCATGAATCACTTCTTCCAACACATTATCCATGAATCACTTCTTCCAGCACGGACGGACGGACGGACGGACGGACGGACGGACGGACGGACGGACGGACGGACGGACGGACGGACGATAGATAGATAGATAGATAGATAGATAGATAGATAGATTAGATAGATAGATAGATAGATAGATAGATAGATAGATAGATAGATAGATAGATAGATAGATAGATAGATAGATAGATAGATAGATAGATAGATAGATAGATAGATAGATAGTGTGGTCAACTTTCCCGTAACACCATCACATTTACTGCCTGTTGCTATGTAACCCCTGCAGAAGATTAATTATTAAAATATTAATAAAATTACAAATTTTATTTCATTATTTCATTTGTTTCATTAGTGAATCACACTTATGATGTGGCTTTTAATGGGGATATTAACAAGTTCTTACCCATAATATGGAACTGACTAGGAGAAATACTTCATTGATCTGAAAAGTGAAGTTGTTTCAAGCAGAAGGCTGTTCAATATGCCCATTGAAGTTCACCACATGATTCTATTCATGTAGGAAAGACTGTGACCCCCCAAAAAAAGTTTACCTCTATTATTTATTGATTGTTTTAAAATATTATATTTATTATTTAGGTTGCAAACCTGTGGGCAGGTTTGTCTCTATCAGTGCTTGTCTTTTGTGCAGACCTTCAGTGAAGGCTTTTGATCCATCAGGGTTTCTCCTGGGAGAATGCAGGACTCTTCTATTCTGCGAGATTGCCTGAGGTGACAATAGGTTTGTGAGGCCAGCTGCTTCCTGTCTCCTGAGATTTCATATCCAAAACTTTAGACCAGCAGCAGGGCATTGTGATGTCATAGGAGATGGATTCTTGTATAACAAGTGCAAAATAATGGCCGACATCTTTTTTGTTACATCTGAAAGCATTATGCAATTGGCATAACTTCTGGTAATAGATTGTTATGAGTTTTGAGGTTGGAGTAGACAAGTTATTGTACAGCAGAGCAAATCAACATTATACAAGGCAATTCTAAAAATGGAGGCAGCCCAAACAAATAATTATACCTTTGAAACTGGACTTTGGATCAGCACCGAGTGTGGCACAGTTGTAACGGATAGTCTGCTCTTGCTCTTTACCAAATTTGGGGAAGTTTGGGTAAAAGCAACTTTTTGTGTGAATCCTATTGCTGCTAGGGAAACAAGCTTGTGTTATCCTCATGGAAGGGCAAAAAAAAATATCTTCCAGCAATTATTCATTTTTCCCCAGTGCTGTGTCTTAATGGACTAATCTGACTGGAATAACACACCACCAGTCATGTTTGCTGTGCTTACTTCTGCGGCAGAGCTGAGAAACGTAATTTTTTTTTCAGTTGCAGCTCCAAAATCTGATGTAGTTCAGAGAGTATCCTTTTTAAGCACACCGAGATCTGGGTTGGAAATACAGCTTACTTTAGCCATCTTTTGTGTTCACAGCATACAACTTTTAGAAGTTGCCTTTGCTGTGGTATGATCTGCTTCATCACCAAAAAAGAAGAAAAGACTTTAAAAAAGAAAACACTCAAAACTTTTACTTGCCCAATTTCCTTTCAGTTTATACGACAACAGCGAAGGAATTTTTGACGTGATTAATGCTTTCACAGTGGCCCCTTTGTTCTTTGCAGATCATTCGTTGCATAAATGTGGAGGCTGTTTGTTTTCAATAATTCATCACAGAATACATGCTTTACATTCTGCCGTTAAATAGAACCGACAAAGCTGCACTAATTCTTTTGTAAAAGAAACTCGAGAGGTAACGCCTTTCATATGTCTCTCCTTGTGAGGGGCATTTCGCATTTTGTAAAAATGCCCTGTCTTCTGTCATTGATTGCAAGTTTCCATCCCTTTGCCACTTTCAGCTGTTTCTGCAACCTAATACAGTATTGTGCCTTTCTGTAGTGTGGTGAAAGTATTCCCCCCGCACACACATTTAGATATCTCTATAGACTGATTTCCTTCAAGCTTCCACTTTTCCATGCTTCCTTTGTAACAACAGCCAATCTCAGTGACAGCTTTTCTTTTCTTTTCTTTTTCCTGGTGGGTCAGTTCCTTGATCCTCACCAAGGTTCTAAAAGGCCCTGATTAAGTCCCAAATAGTTCACCCTGGGTCTTACAGTGGACTACCAAGACTATGTACATTCCAGAAAGAGGAAAGGAAAGTGGTTGGGCTATTTGGCTGTAAAGCAACATGAATATTTGGTGTTTCTTCTCTCTATGCAGTAGAAAAACCACAGTCTTTGCTCATAAGCCACTTCAGTCCCTGCAACCTATGCCTGGGTTAATCTGCAACCTCGGTCACTGGGAAGCAGATCACATCATTTTGTGTTAAGTGCACCCTAAGTGCCTGTTCTTACAAATCACGGCCAATATCACTCAACTTACACAATCTTTCCTGAGTTCACAACTGAAATCCTACTAAGAGATAAATAACAACATATTGGATACAAACTCTCCATATATTTAATATCTCCAGATCAAGCACTATTACGAAAGCAGGATATGAAGTAGCTCTATCTAGATCTTTACCTTCATTCATGGAGCTAACATGGGAGCAAGTGTGAATAGACCATTTATTCTAGAAAATGTACAGCATTGACAGTGAGAGATGGTAACAGCTGTTGAAGAAGATGGGACGCCTATCTGATAGGGATTAATGGGCCTTTCTGCAGAAAGTACATACATGTTCCCAGTCAGTGTAGCTCCTATTTAAAAAAATTCAATAGAATGTACATGACTAAGATTGCTGCCTGATAAAAAGCTAGAGGGAAGCAAAACTTTAATTTTTCTTTTTAAAATTATAGTTGCTCTATTGAGCAAATTGCCTCAACACAGACATTGACGTCTCTCACCACAACAAGCCAGGGGCGCCCTGACACCATCCCTGAAACTAGCTCAGGAAGGGAGACTCTTGAGCAGCAGCTGGGTGGTACAATAACCAAATCCCTATTCTGTCCTGGGCTCCCACTTTCAAATATGCCCATTCAAACCTGGAAAAACTAGGGGATGTGACATTTGATAAAGGGAATGGAATCATAATAGATCACAGCAACTTCACTTCCCTGCCCCCCACTCCAGGTCTTACTGTATCTGCTGGTGCACAAAGAAATGCACTGGTCAAATAAGAATCAGATTAGTAACTCCAGTCTCAAATCAACCAAGTCCCTCTAATGCAAGCCATTAGGTCCTGGATGGCTGCTGTTTTTCCATTTACAGACATGGCATTTAGAAGCAGTATTTCAAGCCAGGAGGCCAGGTGCCAAGGGTCTGTTTAAATATCTACCTGTGTTGGAGTCACAGTACTCGAGAGGTATTGGCCTTGGAGATTTTCATGAGTCTGGGGGGAACATCTGAACCTGAGTCTCCCACTCCAGAGAATCTGATATTTAGCCTCTCATATGGCCCTAGCATGCACCTCCAGGGAACATAGGATAAAAAATTTCTCGCCCTCCTCCATTGAAATATGAAATTGCTCCCCAGTTTGAGTTAGCAGCTGCTGCATTTCTAAAGCAAAAACTGCTCCTATAAAAAAATATATAGGAAGATTATCCATGCACATCCCAAGGCTAAGTCAAATCTTCATGCTCTTTGGTCCCTTTATACTTCCTGACATGCAGTTTATCATGATGGGAGAGCCTATCAAATGATTTCAGGTTGTGTAGTTAGATGCCCCGCATTTCTATTCCGCCTGCATTTTGGCTCTTATCAGCCTTATGCTTGAAAACTCATTACTTTCCTCGCTGTTGAACCACAAACTTAGTGTTAAGCCCTTTAACAATACCATCCTTCAGCCCTCCAATAATGAAATGGTGGAGGATAACTTCAACAGATTTTTACAGCATGGTTCATTTCTTTTTTCAGGGAAAAAAACACACGAGGAAGTGCAAAAAAAGCAGTTGTAATATTAGTATTCCCATTGCTTTGGGGCGAGTTCTTAATGTGCAGTAAAATGATGACCTTTTCAGCTAAAAACTACCTATAATCCTTGCAGCTTATTATAAAATAATATCAGTTTTTGCCCTGGAATGAGAAAAATATTTCAGAAACCAGTGAAAGCTAGTTCTGTGCAAAGCTTCCCCATTCATTCTGCGCCAGCCTTGCATATTGTGCCAACATCTTACTGATATTTCTTTACTCAGCAATTGCTACATTAGTTTAACTTCTTAATTACGGTGTGTTGTGTCTTAAATTTTATTTCTGTGAGAGCAATCTTATGTCTTTTGTTCATGCGAGATAAAGCATTCAAGGCCCCTCACTTTCCCCTAAGTGGCTGATTTCAAAGGAATTCCTGGCCTCATGTCTATTCAAGCAGAAACTTGAAAAGAGAGAGCCAAGTCCTAAAATCTCAGTCCAGTTGCAAAAGCTGTAGACTCCAACTTTAGGAAATTACATTTTCTATGATCAGTCCCAACATTTAATTTTCAAACTTTAGTGTAAGAGGTCTCAATATATGCTCAGATTGGAAGACTTCAACATGCATATGTTATTCTCTCTTAGTAAAATTGTTCTTTTGATATGCACAGAAGTGGGTTTTTAAAAATGTAATTGGTGGGGGGGTGTATTTTGTACCCCTTGGTAGTTTCTGTCATGTTTCTACTACAGTGGTTCCCAAATTTGGGTCCCCAGATGTTCTTGGACTAGCTCAAGAAGGATTCTCTGCTAGCTCAGAATAAGACAGGTATATACTTGGAGCAACCAAACGAAATGTGACAAATTACTTTGAAGTTATAGGTCACAGACGCAGCAGTACATACCTGGTGATGTTAAAGGTTCAAATGCTGCTCTTTTCCCTTCCTTTTAAAATACCATCCAAAGTGCACTTGATCATTCCCTTTGAGGGTGACTAAATTCCTGGTCCCTCAGCAAAAACATTTTATGTCAGATTCCCATTCCTTTTCTTCCTTCTGTAACACTCAGTTTATGTTTGAAAATACAGTAAGTTAGACTATGCCAATAAATAGCCAATTTTGACAGATAAAATTGTCTTATATATTCAGAAACAATTAGTTCAAAATTCAGTGGAGCCATAAAAGAGTTAATAGTCGAAATATCTCCAAAAGAACACATGACCTCAAGTCTCTCTAAACCTCTTAGTAAGCTTCTATTGCTGGTGGACTTGATGTTTGGCTAGGACTAAGCATTTTCTCCATTGTGATGGCCTGATTGTAGAATTAATACCTCTAGGCAGCCAGATTGGCTCTCTTATTACAGTTTGGATGGGCTATTAATACTTTTTGCTCTATTGTACCTTTAGTTATTCTCCCCCGTGCTGTTTTATGTCTCTATTTTATTTTGTGAAATATTTTGTGGCCTTTTTTTTTAGACTGACAATGATGCTGATCGTCAACATTTCTGTTGTTACATGTTGTCAAGTCGGAACTGAGTTACAGTGACTCTAATAGGGGTTTCAAGGTAAGTGAAATACGGAGTGGTTTTATCAGTTCCACCCTCACAGTGAGTTTCCATGGCTGAACGGTGATTCAAACCCTGGTCTAGAGTCCTGGTCTGTTACTCTATCCACCACACCACATGTTGTTGCTGTTTAATCGTTAAGTTGTGTCCGACTCTTTGTGACCCCATGGACCAGAGCACACCAGGCCCTCCTGTCTTCCACTGCCTCCCAGAGTTGGGTCAAATTCATGTTGGTAGCTTTGATGACACTGTCCAACCACATGGAAGGCATAAATGCCAAACTGATAGCCCAGTAGTTTGAGGTCGAGAAATGGATAGAAGATAGACGGTGCAGTGGGTGTAGTTGTCCATTTAAAGGTAACTTGCTTTGCATAACTTTTAAAGGCCACAAATATCCCTTTTATTCAAAATTAGGCAGTACTTCTGACCACTTCCTTTTTTGAGGATGGAGAGCTAGAACAGTCCTCAGAGGCCCAACGGTGTAGAAAATGGGACAGAGGTTTTCCATGCAGGCCTCTACAGATGTCCATCTATGCTTAGGTCATCTGCCTCTTCCAAACTTCCCTTGTCAGCATAATTCTGTTTTGTTTTAGCCCAAAGCATCTGGAGGTCATTCGCTGGGAAAAATATGCTTTAGGTTGATGTAGCTTTTCCTTTGTGCCATCCTGCTATCTTTTAAATAAATAATGGCTGGCATGCACACTCCTTTGTCTAAAATAGAGAAGTCCACTTCTCATTGCCATTTCATGGGCCAATTGTTTGTGTGTGTCTCTGTGTTAAAACACCATTTGATGGTGTTACGCCCTCATTGCTCAGACCATGGATTATCACAGTTCCAGTAAATCTGAGGCAGTGGGTCCACAAATGGAAAGCAAGGATGCCAAGGATGGAGAAGAAGTGCCAAAGATGGAGAGACTCTGAGAGATCAGAAGAATTTTTTTCTCACTTAAATAAATAATTCTTTTTATTTTCAAATACCATTCAACAAAATTTGTCTTCTGATATGTATTGAGAGCTACTCCATCAGTGAGGAAGCAAATATAATGGGGGGCGTGGCAATGAGGGGGTGGGGGTGGCAGTGGCAGCTGGGGATGGGGGTGGGTTTTTTTAGTCATCGTTGTTTAGTCGTTTAGTCATGTCTGACTCTTCATGACCCCATGGAGCAGAGCATGCTGGGCCCTCCTATCTTCCACTGCCTCCTAGAGTTTGGTCAAATTCATGTTGGTTCCTTCGATGACACTGTTCAACCATCTTTTTTTAGTAGCCCCCCACAAATCGATGGATAAATTCATTATTCATCAGTTCTTGGGGGCAAGTTTGTGTTTTGTAAGTCATCAGCTTTTGATGACTCACCATCTCTACTGATGATGACTCACCATCCCTACTGATGATCCATGTGGGGATTTTTCCCCAGTGCTGTGTCTTTAATGGACTAATCTGACTGGAATAACACACCACCAATCATGTTTGCAGTGCTTACTTCTGCGGCAGAGCTGAGAAACGTGGGGAGCAAGGTGAAGATGGGTGAAAGGTAATGATCTGTAATCTTTGAGTGCAACAACACAAATTAAAAGGTCCAGGACATCTAATAAGGTTCCCGTCCCCTTTTTAACTAAGTGGGCTTAATGGGCAAAAGTCCAAGAGTGTAATCCCATTGGCTCAAAAGAACCCTATAAAACATTTGAATAGAGGTTTTTACCTTGGTCTCCCTGGGTAAGATTTCTTGCTGCTTTTTTAAAAGGCCACTGCTTTATAGTTAAGGAAATTATTCTCCTCTTACTTAAACTGTAAACTGCTCAGACAGCAAAGCACAAATGCTTGAGAGGGTACTGTTATTTAGATTTACGTACTGGGTGCTTCAGTCATCCATCACTGCTAACTCATGCCAGGAGAATTATATATACAACATACTTCCTCTATCATCTCCCGCCTTTTGCTTGGAATTGCCAAGTCAAAAGCCTTTATAGCTGTTTTCTCTCACCCACGCTCCAACTAGGTAACAATGTGAATATCATTGATTTCTTTTGTTACATAAGGCTTTTTATTTCCTCCCCAATCCTCAGGACTAGAAAAGGTTGTGGGCTGGTGAGGTTTAGAAAGAGATGAGTTGAGAATTGGTGCAATTATGGCTTTTTGGATGTCTTCATTAGCTGGTGACTGATAATTAATAGCAATCATCATCATATGCCATCAAATCAGTTGTGACTTATGGCGACCCTTTTTGAGGTTTTATAGGCGGACAGTGCTCGGAATTGACTTAACATTCCCTTCTTCTGGGGGCATCCTGGGACTGTGCAGCTTGCCCAAGGCTACACTGGCTGGCTGTTCTGGGATACAAAGTGGGAAACTAACAACTCAGTTTCTGGCTTTCCAATCCATTTCAGGATAGTTTTTCTGCTACAAGGGCCTCTAAAGTGATAGACAAAAATAAAAATAATTTTTAATATATATAAAGGAAATGTGGCGCCTCATGGCGCAGTGGTTAACCCGCTGTACTGCAGCCCAAACTGTGCTCACGACCTGGGGTTCAATCCCAGGTAGCCAGCTCAAGGTTGACTCAGCCTTCCATCCTTCTGAGGTCGGTAAAATGAGTACTCAGCTTGCTGGGGGGGCAATGTGTAGCCTGCATAATTAACTTTTAAACCGCCCAGAGAGTGCTTGTAGCACTGTGGGGCAGTATATAAGCAGCACGCTTTGCTTTGCTTTGCTTTTATTAGTTTACTATATCAAATATATTTATCAGAAAGCTACTGTCACACATGCCAGACCAGAGGGCACTGTGGTGTGCACCCTTGTGCCCCTTTTGCTTGACCTTCAAGCCTCAGAGCACACGAAGGCAGACACTCGCTTCTTTTACACTTGCTGTCACCAGGTGATCCCTATATCACCATTACTTCAGAAAGATTCAGGTCCACACTTCAAGTTCTTTTAAATAAAACTTTGGTTTATTGATTACAGAGATTGATTCATAAATATCTTCAGTAGCTAACCATACCTCAGAATTTCCCAAACTACACACTCTATTACTTTCTCTGACTTTTCTCTACTGCTTGACTCTTACATTTCTCTTACTTATTCAATCTAATCCTTGACTCTCTGACTTCGCCTCTTATAGCATCTCTCTCGGCTCCACCTGTCAATAATATTAATATGCATGAATCATTCCATTCCATAACAAACATGAACCAGTACATAATATAACATGAACCATAGACCTAATAAATAGAGAATGCTACAGGCACTAATGATCATACTCCAAATGGCTGAGACTGAGGACACACCATTGTTAAATGAGGAGGTTCATACTGAAGAGTTCGTCGCTATCATCTAAACCAGTGCTTTCTAACTTTGGGCAATCCAGATGTTCTTGGACTGCAGTTTCTAGAAGCCTTCACCACCAGTTGTGTTCACTGAGGTTTCTGGGAGTTGCTGTCCAAGAACACCCGGGTTACTCAAGGCTGGCAACCACTGGTCTAAAACAAAAAATGGGCAAAATCTGCCTCTTAAGTCCTTTTTTTGCAGGACTTGCCTACAAAATTGCTCTTTAAATGTTGGTGGCAAATCACTAAAGGCAATATAATAGTTCTGTGAAAATGGAAACCCTTTTCTGAACTTGACTGTGAAACATTTTTACCAGTTCACATTTATCCAGTCTTTCCCTCAGCACTTGCCAAGCAATTCTCTTCCTGGATCAAGCAATGCCTTATAGTGATCTCCTCTGTCACACTTCTGTCAGCATCCTCCAGGACTCTATGATCCTGGAACACCTAGGCTTCCAAGGACCATAGAACTTCCATCACTGTTGTCATTGTTGCTAAAATTTAGATTCTAAATTTAGACACTCAACTTTACATCTAAATCTAAGCTCATGTACAGGACAGGCATCAGGTTCCACCATGGGGGCAGGCCCTTTGCTCACGTCTGCCAGAATTTTGGAAGTTGTGGTCCAAAAAAGATAATATTTTCAGGTTCTGACCAATGTCAGAAGAATGTCAGAATCATCTGGATGTTTTAACAAAACGCCTGGGCTCCTTTAAAAGGAGAGTAAGAATCTGTAACACAACTCTGCCTTTCCACTGGCAACCAGTAGCAGGAGGACTTTATTAACGACTTGGAAGCTAAAGAACAAGAGAGAACGATTGGAGCATTCTTCAAAGAGCCCTTAATTACAGAGAACATGTGCAGCTTTGACATGTTGGGTGACCCAGGAAAAGTACTGGCTGGGAACTGTCACTGTTCACAGTTATCTTTATAATGTGCATCAAAGAGCACTGGATTGCTTAAACGCATGCCCTGAGCAGCTGTGTTAAGTTATTCCATTTAGCTGCCAAGGTAACTAATCCCATTACACCCAGCAATAACAAAATGTAAATATATAGATATAATGATTTTTTTAAAAACCATATTTGGACTGCAGTCCTGAGTAGACTTAGTAGCAAATAAACCCCAAAGAATTCAGTATCACTTAGTTCTAGATAGGTTTAGAGGTGAGGCATTTTCTTTAAAATAAAATATTCCCAAACTTTTGCATATGGTTGATGTACTGCATTTTCATTGTGCAAGGAAAATTAGCAAGCAATCAGTCTACTTAAAATATCCATTTAGTAGAAGAGAAATATGACTCGAATCAAGCTATAAAAATACTTACCGGTCCTGAATTATTTTTATTTTTTTCTTATCAGTTTAGGATGAAGCACCTCAAAGATGCTGTTTTCCCCTGGAATTGTATGTAATCCTGTGCATATTTCTGTTTCTTCCGGGGAGGGGAGATGACCAAAACCATCTTAGAAATGCTGTGAAATTGCCCATAATTTCACAGCATTGCCCACAAGATTTTTCAAGAAGGGAAAAAAAATTCCTAAGCAGTTTCCCTCTGTCTCCTCCCTGGAAGTTTACACATCCTGCTCTCCTGAGCCTGGCCCTGCTACAGGTGGGAGGCATTTCATAGAGTGAGGATATGACTGCCCTGCCCCTTTTGGTAATCACTTGACCTCAGAGGGAGGAGCAATATGCTATTTGGTGTGCTCCTTCTGTCCAAATGGCATATTGACCTCAAGTAGCCCTCCAGCTCCTTCTGTTGTCAATTGAACACTTCCCCAGCTTCCCTACAGAGGTCTAGGGGAAGTGACCTGTGTTAGATCATAACTGATGCACTAAACCACCTAGATTATTTTTAAAAATTGCCTTTTATGTAGTGCCACGGTGTTGATCAGCACTTCAAAGAAAGAGATTTTTTTTAAAAAAATAATCTAATTGAATCAGTAATCTAATTGAAACAGCAATTATCCAGCAGAGGAGCAGGAAAAGTGTTCAATTTGCTGAAATCCTGAAGTAGCTCATTTATTTAGCTACAGTACTTCATGATGCCAGAAAGTCAAACTAGAAGGAGCTTGGCAGCTGTGACCTCTACAAGCCTCGATTTTAGTCTGTTCTCAGTGATTTCACATGCTGGGAACAGAGTAAACTACAGCTCACCAACCCACACTAAAAAAGTAGGAGCCCATCATAAAGGTATGGGTTGAGGTGCTCTGGCAGCAAACTTGTTTCATTCTAGTAATTATGTTGTGTGGTCACCAGAAAAAAAGGGAAAACCAATCTGCCCCCACAATGCACCAAACAATGGGACAAATGCTTGTCTGAATGAGACCGGATCATGGCTGGATGAGCTAAAAGCGTTTGTGGGTACAGCTGATGTTGAAGATGTGAGATTCCCAAGAGGTGGGTCTGAACTGCAGAAATAAATTTATTTATTACAGTCAGGTGACTAGCTCATAAACCGTATTATAAGGCTAAAATATACAAAATGCAATTAAAAACGTGTGCAACAGATAATTAGTTGTGTACTAGTTATAATATATGGGGAGAATCCATTACAGCATTTTATAGCTATCCCTTGAACCATTGGATCATCTAGAGCAAACTGGTTTGGTCAAAGTCTTTGGGGTATAGTGAGTCCTTCCTACATATTTGTCAATGTTTGTAAACATTTCCTCCCTTCGGTTGGGACCACAAAATTTCTCTATGTTCAACAATAAACCACCCTCACGCTAAAACCAGCCAACCTGTGACCTCAGGAGACTATAAGGGAGCACTGTGCCATTGCTGCTGCACAAACTTTGCTGTGGAGCGTGTAATAGAACTGCTCATGGGTTCCCCCCTTTGAATTCATGTCAAATGCCAGCTGTCCTTCTGTCATCTTGCTGTGCAACAAATCACTGTCTATCATCCTTCCTTCAGATCGTGCAGGCTTCATTCCCTAACCTGATGGATGGATGGTCAGAGATTTTGATCCTTCTTCACTAGAAATTTTGCCTTTCTTAAGTTTGAAGATAGGATATGTGCCTACATTTAGCAACTGTCTGGGTCATTAAAGGGGTTGGGGCTGTTTCCTGGCTTTATAAAAGCTTCTTTATTAATAAAATAGGGATTGATGCCAATTAGAGCAACAATATGTCTACAGAGAAGTAAGATCCACTGAGTTCAATGGAGCTTTGTTGTTTAGTAGTTAAGTTGTGTCAGACTCTTTGTGACCCCATGGACCAGAGCACGCCAGGCCCTCCTGTCTTCCACTGCCAACTGGGGTTTGATCAAATTCATGTTGGTAGCTTCGATGACACTGTCCAACCATCTCGTCCTGTGTCATCCCCTTCTCCTCTTGCCCTCACGCCTTCCTAACATCAGGGTCTTTTCCAGGGAGTCTTCTCTTCTTATGAGATGGCCGAAGTATTGGAGCCTCAGCTTCAGGATCTGCCCTTCCAGTGAGCACTCGGGGTTGATTTCCTTCAAAATGGATAGGTTTGTTCTCTTTGCAGTCCGGGGGGAGGGGCTTACTAATAAATTGCTAACCCTTTTCTATTCTGTTTGACTACAATAGTTCCCAATTTGATTCAAGCTGCACAAGTGCCTGGTTCGCTATAAACATGGAGCTGAATGCCTCATTTGATTCATTCATGTTGGATTCAACATGTTCCTGCGTCAACAACTTCAGTTGGACTTTATGAATCTAATAAAATGGGGTCTTACCTAGGAACATTCACTGCAATAAAATAGTAGAGGGCCAATCTATTTGTTGTGCTGCTCTTTGTTTAGGCTGCACATTTCTTACATTCCCTCAGGCCTTTAAGTATTAAGAATTTGTATTAACTTAAGCACTGAAAACCAGTTTGCTTGTATGAATGGGGAGAATAAATCCTGATAGAGTGTGAGATGCATTCTTTTTGCCTAGCGAGTGTCTTTTACACAAAGATTTAGCTTTGAACACTTTCAATCTGCTCTCCCTAAAGATATCTTTGAAATCCTATAGATGAAGTTCAGCAATGTGATTTATTATATTTCATTTTATTTCATTTTTTGGATTACAACTCCTAGAATTTTCCAGCTGTAGCTATTAGATAGCCAAGCAGAAGGCATTAAACACTGTCATATTTATATGGATTTTCTTTTGAAGCATTGATTCCCAACCACCTAAATGAAAGATCTTGGTAAACTACAAGGCCTTTTCAGGTGAAGAGCTGTTTTACATGAAAACATGTTATGAAATTCTTGCGTGGCCATGCTGTATTATATGTTGAAAACACTTTTTTCAGAAGTGAAGAACAACAGCAAGATGCATGAGAGAAGGACTGTTGATTTTTTTAACTCAGGACTCTTGGTGATCAAGGTGCAAATCTCAATGTTTTAATTAAGTAGTAGTAAATATATTAGCATGAGTGTTGTTACACCATTTGATAAGGGGAGTCTGAATAGCCTCCTTGTGCATTCCTTGCATTGGTCCCAGATTCTCCAGGCAGTGTTGATATGCCTTGAAGGTTTGTGCTAGTTAAGGTTCAGCCAAAAAGACACAACACAACATGTAGTACAAACAAAGGAGGAAAGTGGAGAAAAATTATCTTTACTGCTTAGTCAAACTATTCTTCTTTGTGTTTTTTTAAATCAACTGTTCTCAATTTATTTTATTTTACTTTAAAATAAACAGACCTGCTGGGCTTGAACAACCAAGGGGGGGGGGGGAGAGTGAGGCAAGGAAGCACACAACAAAGCAGTCAACAACAAGACAAAGCAGTCCCCTCAAAATACCAAAATATACAGCTGTAGCAGAATAAATACACAGTGAATTAACCACGTTAACATTTAAACAAAGAATCAAACAGGGAAAGCACCACTGCACGAACAAATACATGGTGCGGGCTTGGGGTGGAGAAGCCAGCAAAAAACAAAAAAGAATAGTTACCTCTCCCCAAAACAAAACAAAAAAGCAAGCAAGCAAAGAAGAAATAAAATTAACCCCCTCCCCCAATCAAAACTACTAGAATATGGGAAAATGTTTCTTCCTTCTACAACTTCTCTTCTGTTCTTTCAGTGCAGCATGCAATGGCAGTCAGGCCAGCAGAGCCAGCAGCAAAAAAAATGTTCTCCAAAAAATGAAGGGGAAAATAAAGCAAAAAAAAAAGGGAGGGATAAAAGGCAGAGTCACAAAGACATGCAGGCGGCACAAGATAGGGAGTAGCAGGAGTTCACCACCCACAAGAATGACTTGAAGAATGATTCAAAAGAGCACTCGTAAATGAGGTTCCAACTACCCCAGCCCTTTTACAGATGCAAAATTCTTCCTCCTCTGGTTGCTTTGATTAGCTGCTGACAGAAATATTTGTCATGCTTCGGGATGAAAAATGTCCTAGGCAATTTGGCAAACAAGGGGTGAATTAAAAGGAAGAAAACATACAAAAACATTACGTTTCCAGGTACCTCTCTTTTGGTAATTTGAATCAGTCATGATTTTGAGTTTCAGGAATCAACTCAAGAACATGACAATGGAAAAACCAGCCCCTTTTGTGTTTGTTTTCCCCCCATCTCTGCTCATGGTGAGGTTTGCACAGGCAACTGGCTGGCCAATTGATAAACAGCATGTTGACCTAGATGGGACTTCAGGGTGATCCAGCATGGCTCTTCTTTTGTTCTCCTTTGAAATTCTGACTGAAATGCTAGGTGTGTCTGGTTTGAAAGCTCATCTTCACTTCCTGAACAGTCATTTAATCTGTTTCAAATAGCACAGAATCCCCTTTTTGTTGATCTAATCACTGGTGGCCAGCCCACCCTTCACTAGCTACTTGTTGGGAGGTCATGACAGACAATTTCACTGCCTCGAGTCCTTGTTGCTGCTCACAACATGCCTTTTGAAATTTACTCTCCAACTCTCCTTAATTTATTTATCCCAATTACAATCAAAAGTTCCCTTCTCTATGACAGCGAGGCGGCTTGCCAGAAAACACAAAAAACAACTATCCCAGTCCCACTAACAAAGTCAAGTTCTCTCTCCTCATTAGTCCCTAATTTGCCATGCTGTAGTTACTTGGCAGTCATCACTTTGCCCTCTCAAACTGCTGGAGCTCACATCCTTGGCAGTAACTAGAAGGCAAGATATCTCTCAGCAACCCTTGTCAGTGAAAATTAATGTGAAGCACAGACTGGGTATTCTCTGTCTTTGGACCTGTCATAGTTCCTTTCCCGTTAGGTAATTCTGGCACATGACATTTATAAACTGTTTATATAATCGGTCAAACAGTATGATTGTACCTTGTCAATACTAGTAGACAATTGTATATAAACTATTGGGGTCTCTGTGTTTCGTATCAGGAATTTTCAGTCCACAGTGAGAGAATGTCAATCCTCGGAAAGGCAGTTTAGGCAAGCAAAATATTTGGCATTTCCTGTACTGTATTTTCCACAACTACTCCATGACATTCTGATGCCTGATTTAGAAGACAAGATGGCACCCCATGTACAAATCCTGACTGAATTTGCAGTTGAAGGGAGGAAAGTGGAGGAAAAACAGTACTTCTGCCTCTGCTGCCCACAGTATCTGTCACCTGGAGCATTCACCTCACTTTCTTTAATGACAGAACCACTCTTACATTTCTCATTATCTCTGTTTCTGAAGTTCAGAGGTGATTATGAATCTTTATTTAGGTAAAAGGGCATGAGCAGTCTGTGTACAGCATGATAAGTTTATAAATGGCAAGACTTATTTAAAAAAGTCATAGGAATATGCAGATAAATAATTTTTTGGCTACTGCTCAGAAAGTAAAAACAAACAAGCAGGTATAAGATAAATACCAAGAGGTACGGTGAGGATCAGGTGGTGGCCTTAATACTCAACATTTGCTCTGTCAATTGCTTTTATGCGCTCTAAATTGATTTACTTGAGGACAGTACACTGGCAATTCTAAATGGCCAATGTCTTGGGAATATTGCTGGTTTGAAAAATCCCCTCAGTTCTCCTTGTGGCTGAAGTTACAGAATAGAAATGATCTCAACAACAATGGTTTATGTTTCTTTTTACCACTGATTAACTGCTTCTTATTCTTCTTTCTGTCCCATCAGCATATCACATAACATATGTCATTCTGATAACGCAACTTCAGGACTGTGTTTCCATAATTTATAACCTGTCGCACTACAAAATGTTCTCCAGGTGACTTACAATGCAAAATTAAAGAAGTTAAAAAATCCTGTTGATACTAAAATAAACAGAAGTAATAAAAATTGTGTAAGTCAAAATGGAGGAGACCAAGAATAGTGCAATAATAATGAGGCAGAGTTGAAAGTCAGGTCAGATGTAAAAGGCTTGGGGAAATAAAAAGATCTTTGCCTTGTGTTTAAAAACAACCAGGTCATGATGTGTGTTGAGTTTCTTTGGGGAAGGCATTCTACTAATGAGCTCCTGACACTTAACATGCCCTTTAAATAATATAGTCATCTTCTATATCTCAGCTGCTGGGGGCATCTGAACATAGGTTTCCAAGAAATGACCTCAAGATCCAAGATGGATATATGAAGGTAAAGAATATCCTTCTGATATCTGGTTCCCAATATATTCCTAGTTCCCAAGAAGAGACGTAAATCTTCATTTATCCCATTTTTGCAGCTGAGATAAAAAAAAATTCCACTGGGTAAAATTACAGGAGTCTGTGTGAGGACCAGGTAAAAGCTGGAGCTGCATGGAACAGAATGCAGCAGAACTGTCTGGAAGAGAAATTTCTTAATAAAAATTGATGCCGAAAGTAGATGGACAAACATCAGAACAATATTTTAGACATCAAACCCAATGAACCTTTTCATTGTCAAAAAAAAAAATCCACCAGAACAGAATACAATGGCCAAAAATGGCAAATTCTCAGTAGGATAACCCAATCAAATTCACAACATGTATGTGACTAGATGAGACAGATGAATCAAGCCACAAACCATCCACAGGAACAACATTCTAGTACCCACTCGAGGCAGAACACTGATATTGTGAAAAACAGTTTGGAACATTGACCTCTGAGTAGGACAGTCCAATGAAATTTACCACTCCATCCAAATAAAGGTTACTGGTGCAACTAGTCAAAAAACACCTGCAGGAACCACATTCCAGTACCTGCTCTGGGCTGAAAATCAATATATTGAAAAACAGCCTGGAATAGTGAAATTCACCTATCCTATCGCAGCACAGAAGACAAATACAGCCATCCACAAAATGCTAGTACCCATTCTGGGCAGAAAATCAATACAGTGAAAAATGGTCCAGAACTGCAACTTCCAAGGAAGGCAACCCAACTAGATTCACCTATCCCAATGCACTAGAGGGGAAAAATTCAATCAGCCACAAACCTCCCCAGGATTGATATTCCAGGGAGAAACGGAACAGCAACTTCAGAGTAGGACAATTCAACAAAAATCACCCTTTGCAAAGAAAAAATGAAACAAAGCTAAACAGTCTGAAAGCACAGAACAACAGTGTATGTCCTCTCAGTCGTCTCTTCTCCAGACTAAGTCAAGGCAATGGGCCGGGAAGGATGGCAGAAAGTATACAGCCACAATCTGTGTTTTTTGTGTGTGGGCTGAGGTTAATGTGGAAAGTTGATGGTTTGATCTATTATTTCCATCCATTCATATGTGATGGATGAACTGGTTGCTGTTACCAACTCAGAAGGTGCTGTTCATGGGCATTTTCAAAAATATGAAACAG
Source organism: Pogona vitticeps (assembly GCF_051106095.1). Lineage (NCBI taxonomy): Eukaryota > Metazoa > Chordata > Lepidosauria > Squamata > Agamidae > Pogona > Pogona vitticeps. Next base: position 237,589,280 of record NC_135785.1, on the reverse strand, counting down.
ACCCAGAACAGGTGGTGCGGTGTTCACTCTTATTAGGTTAAATAAGTCATGCATTATTCATGTTTTATGCTGACATGGTTGAGAGGTGGGGCCACTAGATATGTTAAAAGACAGAGCCAGAGAGGAGTTTACAGTCTGGATCAGAGTTAGAGGGGGGGAGAGAGATAAGTGGGAGATCTGAGTAGTAGTTAGTCTGAGGAGTGTATAAGAAAATACTTACGAACTATTAATGAAACATCTGTAATCAATAAACCTGTTCTATTGAAAAGACAGATGAATGGCCCTGCATCTTTCCTAAGAAATGTGTTGATTTAGGGATCAACCGGTGGCAGCGTGTGAAAAAGTGTTGAGCTTGCCTTTGTGTGCTCTGTGGTTGTAAGAGAAACAGAGGCCACAAAGGAGCAAACGTCACAGGTGGCTTCATCGGTCTGTGTCTAGTTCTATCTTAATGTAATACATGGTCATAAATGCATTTTTAGCCGTTTCAACATGTAAAAGATGGGTGGGTAAGCAGTCACGGTTCTCAATCTGGGTATCAGCCAATCTTTCGAAACTGGCCAGAATTGTTACAATTAATCTGGTAATTAGGAACCTTGGTGCCATCCCTGGTGTTTGTTCTTGCAACTAATGAAATTTGGGACAATTTATATCAGATGTGGGAAATGCTCTTGTTCAACACATCTTCCCATTTTAACTCACCTGTGCTCCTGACTTTTTTTAAAGCCCTCTGCTATAT